>NC_090023.1:55585115-56241365 GCF_037176765.1 Anolis sagrei | reverse complement strand
AGCATACTGACCCCAGTTAATCTCATGCAACTCTTCATGAGGGCTGGAAATCATGCAATCCTCCAGAAGGTGTTGAAATATACTCCCAGTAGAACTAAACAGCACAATCGATGTTGAAGAATCCTGGGAATGTCAACTGAATAAGGTCCAGAAAAATCTACTTTTGTTGTCCTTTTTCCTAGATTACGGGTTGCATTGATCACATCACCATCTCATCAGTATCCTCTTCACTCTGTAAAATAATTCAATTTTTCTGATTTTCTCATGCCACCTACTTCAGATGGTAGCTTATCATTCAGTAAATTTCTGCTCAGAAAATGTGATTGTTTCTATCAAAAAATAATGTGTTTGTGTTAGGAGCAAGTGATATGAATGTAATCCAACAGTGAAACTATTTCACATAATAATTCAAGTTTTAGACATAAAGTGATTAAAATGCATTTGAACTTGTCCTATCATGAGGTATGTTTTATAACAAACATACAAAAGTTCATGAATAAAATAGAAATTCCAGGTCACAAGAAAGTAAGCTTAATATCCTAGCAAAGTTTGCCAGTTAATGAAACATGGCAGCGACATTTCAGTAATGTTTTTACACCAAGTGAAATATTTTAAAGTTATCCCCACAACCCCTAGCAAGAATCTTTTATATTTCTTCAGAAAAAAAAAAACAATTTGCTATGTTTAGACCACATTACCAAGCCCTGCAAAATATTTGTATATGTATATTTTATACCATTTATGTTGATGAATAGATTGTAGAATTTTTAGATGCAGCTCATGTTCACTTTTAGCTGTGGCTAATAAATCTGCAAACACCAGTTAAATTTCTGGTTCTCCTTGCTCTCTTCTTCTTTCTGCTTCTCTGCTCCTTTCCCCTCTTTTCTCCCTATTTCCTCAGAAGCTGAGGCTCTGGCTTGAAAAGTAGAGTTAGGTAGTATCAGTTCTTCAGACTTGGCTCTCCCCATTCCTACAGTATAAAATTTCAAATCAATCTATTGAGCGCAAGTCTCAGGGCCCTTCCACACAATCCTATATCCCAGAATGTCAAGGCAGATAACCCCACAGTATCTGCTTTGAACTGGATTATCTGAGTCGGTTTTCTGCCTTGATATTCTGGGATACAGGGCTGTGTGGAAGGGCCATTAGAATCTATCCTTTTCTCTGCAGGTTTGTGGTTAACACAATCTAATCTAGACTTAGTGTGTGGTCACTCCTTGCACACTTCAATAAAACAGAATAGTAAGTGTATATTTATTTCTTCAATGCTGAAATCAAGATGGGAATAAAGCTTCAATGTGGGTTTCATTTCATTTGTTTTTTGTCTGAAAGCATTGGAAAGATTATTAAATATCCTATGTGACAGTGTACAGCTATGCAATAATGTCAGCATGCGTTGATTTCTTTTTTGTTTGCAATATATGGGGTTTTATTTAGTTTTAAACAACACTTGTCATAATGATTTTTGTTATAGTAAGACATGAGAAATTCCATGTTGGCCTATTGGCAGGAGCTCTTAACTATAGCCTTCCCACAAAAACATTGCTATGAATTGGCAATTTTAACCCAGAAGAAGGCCATAGACTACTAGGAACTTCATTGTGGTTGGTTTAGTGAAATATAAAGTCATGAATGCAACAGCACCCTGTCTCCTACATTCTCTATCAGCTAATACTCAGAGGTTGACATCCTGCATAGTAGCCATTTTCAGCTCTAACTTCCATGAATCTTCATACCCTCTATATATATTGGTGTATAAGTTTGTACATTTTAGTCAAAAAAATCAACCCTCAAACCTGTGTTGACTTATCCACAGGTCAGTCTGACCTTAATTCTTATCAGAAAAATGAACCACCCCTTTCTCTGTGTAGAGTAGTGAAATGCAAGGACTTAAGTCTATCACACAAGGACCTAAAAGAGGCACTGGTGGCAATGGCCAAGGGCAGGCAGCCCTCTAAGACAGCATTGGCACTTTTTCCTCTCCACATAATAACCCTTGACTTATCCATAGATCATATAAAATCCATACTGTTGTCCCCCAAATCTACCCACATGTTTATATACATGGTAATCTCATATTATAGCTGGATTAACAGAGATCACTAAATTTTCAGAGAATGAACCCCACAATTGAAGTATGCATTTTGTGATGAAGATACCAAGAAGAACCTATGTATTTTGTGAAGAAGATAATAAGAAATACTAAGATCCATATATCTTTTTTCAACTTGTCTCTGTGGTTTTTTCTTTTAGTTTTCAATGGTTCCCTATTTTGTACTGCTCTACTTTTATTGAGTCTACAGTTTCTTTAAGTTTGGCATGAAAATTAGCCATAAAGTATCAATTCTGCAGAAATATTAATGTCAAAAATAGGAATGTTATTACACACACGGAGAGAGAGGGAAAGAATGTGTGTAAATGGAATTTATTTTTAGAGGCAAATTGCATTACCAAGTAAAATCTTAAATTATCACACTGGATAATAGTGTACTAGCATTCCAGACACTGGGAATCAATGCAATAAATATAACTGATAATATACTTAATGGTATAATTATGATCCATTATTTGAAAAGAGAAGAAATACATCAAGAAATTTACAGAGTCAGGGATATTTACAAATCAATAACTGTTAAAAATCTTTATGTGGTTTTTAATGTATCCAGTTCTGCAGCTTCCTATACAATTCCGGAATTATGGCAGGAACTTTGTTTCTGTGTAAAGGCTGGCTTGTATACAAAGAGCAGAAAATTGTTGCTTGGACTTCCGATTCAATCAACCTTAGAATAAGGTTTGTTCTTTGTTTCCTATTGTGAAAAAAAAGTTGAGAAATTACTTTTTAATTTCATTTGTATTAAAGGTTTGTTGTTGTTGTTCATTCGTTCAGTCGTTTCCGACTCTTCGTGACTTCATGGACCAGTCCACACCAGAGCTCCCTGTGGGTTGTCACCACCCCCAGCTCCTTCAAGGTCAATCCAGTCACTTCCAGGATACCATCCATTCATCTTGCCCTTGGCTGGCCCTTCTTCCTTTTTCCTTCCATTTTCCCCAGCATCACTGTCTTCTCTAAGCTTTCCTTTCTTCTCATGATGTGGCCAAAGTACTTAATCTTGGCCTCTACTATTCTTCCCTCCAATGAGCAGTCAGGCTTTATTTCTTGAAGTATGGACTGGTTGGATCTTCTCGCTGTCCAAGGCACTCTCAGAACTTTCCTCCAGCACCACAGTTCAAAAGCATCTATCTTCCTTCGCTCAGCCTTCCCTATGGTCCAGCTCTCACATCCATAGGTTACTATGGGGAATACCATTGCTTTAACTATGCGGATCTTTGTTGCCAGTGTGATGTCTCTACTCTTCACTATTTTATCAAGATTGGTCATTGCTCTCCTCCCAAGAAGTAAACATCTCTTGATTTCCTGGATGCAATCTGTGTCTGCAGTAATCTTTGCACCTAGAAATACAAAGTCTGTCACGGCCTCCACGTTTTTTCCCTCTATTTCCCAGTTGTCAGTAATTCTTGTTGCTATAATCTTGGTTTTTTATGTTTAACTGCAACCCAGCTTTTGCGCTTTCTTCTTTCACCTTGCTTAGAAGGCTTCTTAGCTCCTCCTAGCTTTCGGCCATCAAAGTGGTGTCATCTGCATATCTAAGGTTATTAGTGTTTCTTCCAACAATTTTCACCCCAGCCTTGCATTCGTAAAGCCCTGCACATCGCATGATGTGTTCTGCATAGAAGTTGAATAGGTTGGGGGAGAGTATACAACCCTGCTGTATGCCTTTCCCAATCTTGAACCAATCTGTTGTTCCATGGTCAGTTCTTACTGTTGCTACTTGGTCCTTACACAGATTCCTCAGGAGAGAGATCTATGCCCATACCACTAAGAACTTGCCACAATTTATTATGATCCACACAGTCAAAGGCTTTGGAATAGTCAATGAAACAGAAACTCCCTGCCTTTTTCCATTATCCAGTGGATATCAGCAATTTGGTCTTTAATTCCTCTGCCTTTTCTGAACCCAGCTTGTACATCTGGCAACTCTCTCTCTCCATGTATTGCTGGAGTCTTCCTTGCAGGATCATGAGCATTACCTTACTGGCATGAGAGATAAGGGCCACTGTACGGAAGTTTGAGCAGTCTTTAGCATTTCCCTTTTTTCGTATGGGTATATAAGTTATTTTTTTTCCCAGTCTGATGGCCATTTTGTGTTTTCCGTATTTGCTGGCATATGGCATGCATCACGTTGACAGCATCCTCTTTCAAGATTTTAAATAGTTCAGCTGGGATCCCGTCATCTCCTGGTGCCTTGTTGTTAGTAATGCTTCTTAAGGCCCATTCAACCTCACTCCTCAGGATGTCTGGTTCTAATTCATTAACCACACTGTACAAACTATCCTCAATGTTATTATCCTTCCTGTAAAGATCTTCTGTATAGTTTCGCCACCTTCTCTTGATCTCTTCAGCTTCTGTTAGGTCCCTGCCTTCTTTCTTTCTTATCATGCCAATTTTTGCCTGAAATTTACCTCCAATGTTTCTAATTTTCTGGAAGAGGTCTCTTGTCCTTCCTATTCTGTTGTCTTCTTCCACTTCCATGCATTGCTTGTTTAAAAATAGTTCTTTATCTCTTCTGGCTAACCTCTGGAATTACGCATTTAACTGGGCATATCTCCCCTTTTCACTGTTTCCTTTCGCTTTCCTCCTTTCTTGGGCTACTTCTAGAGTCTCAGCAGAGAACCATTTTGCCTTCTTGGTTTTCTTTTTCTTTGGGACATGCTTTGTTGCCGCCTCCTGAACAATTTCCCGAACTTTTGTCCATAGTTTTTCTGGGACTCTATTTACTAAATCTAGTGCTTTAAATCTGTTCTTCACTTCCACTGCATATTCATTAGGAATGTTCGTGAGATCGTATCTTAGTGGTCTGTGTGTTTTCCCTGATCTTTTTTAGTTTTATTCTAAATTGAGCAATAAGAAATTCGTGATCTGAACTACAGTCAGCCCCAGGTCTTGTTTTCACCGACTGGATGGATGCCCGCCACCTTTGACTGCAAAGGATGTAGTCAATCTGATTTCGGTGCTGACCATCTGGTGAAGTCCATGTATAAAGCTGTCTTTTAGGTTGTTGGAAGAGAGTGTTTGTTATACACAGTGAGTTTTCCTGGCAAAATTCTATCAGCCTGCGTCCTGCTTCATTTATTTTGTCCCAGACTATGCTTGCTTGTGATCCCAGTTGTCGTTTGGCTTCCCACCTTGGCATTCCAGTCTCCTGTAATGAAAAATAATGTCTCTTTTTGGTGTATTATCCAGTAGATGCTGCAGATCCTCATAGTACTGAACTACTTCTGCTTCTTCAGCAGCTGTGGTTGGGACATATATTTGGATCACTGTAATGTTGAAAGGCTTTCCTTGCACTCGAATTGAGATCATTCTGTCATTTTTTGGGTTGTATCCAAGCACTGTTTTAGCAAATTTCTTATTAATGATGAAGGCTACTCCATTTCTTCTGTGTTCCTCTTGTCTACAGTAGTAGATCTGGTGGTCCATTTCAGTTCGCTGACCCCCATAATGTCTATCTTTAGTCTTGACATCTCACCAATAACAACATCCAGTTTGCCCTGGCTCATAGATCTTACATTCCAGGTTCTTTAGAGCATCGGATTCATCATTCAGCTCCAGTACCGTCGGCCGCTAGCCTTCCTTTCGGCTTTGAGCTAGCTGCGTCATCACATCTCGGGCTAGTTGAACTTACCCTCTGCTCCCTCCCCCCCCCCCCCCCAGTAGCATTTTGGCCCTCTTCTGACCTGGGAGTCCCATCTTCCAATGGCATATCGGCATCTTTCTGGTTGTACTGGTCCATTTAGTTCTCTTGGCAAGAATACTGGGGTGGCTTGCCATTGCCTTCCCCAGGGATCGCACTTGGTCTGACCTCTCTACCACGGCAGTCCTGTCTTGGGTTGCCCTTCACGGTTTTGCTCGTGACATCATTGAGGTGCTCAAGCTCCAGCGCCATGACAAGGCAGTGATCCTTTGCTGGAGATTTAAAGGTTTACATGGCACAATAATAAGGTCCCTTTCTTCCACTTTTACAGGCAATATTTTACAAATTCAAAATAAAACCAGACAATTGAAAGAAAGATAGAAGTCTGACACTTGAAACTGCTCACCACGGCCCCATCTACATTGTCACATAGCATAGTTTGAAACTACATTATATGGAGAAGAGCAAACCACTTACCACCTGCTGCAATGCAACCTGAGCCTTGCTACATGCACAATGGAGGACCTCCTTGCTGCAACACCAGAGGCACTCCAAGTGGCCAGGTACTGGTCAAAGGACATTAAATCAACTACCAAGCTTGCAACTTTTGTGGTTTTTTGTATGTCTGTTTGTTTTGTTCTGTTAGAAATGTAATACAATTGTCTGGTTGCTCCTGAAATGATAAATAAATAACTCATATGTGCAGTTCAATACAGTTTCAAACTGCATTATATGGCAGTTCAGATGGGGTCCATGACTGCTTGCACAACATTTCAGATTTCAATAGGCATCTACAGTAGATGTCATATTTTGGGATTATTTTGGGACACCAGATCAACATCTATCCCAATGTACTATTAATGGGTCCCCCAGCATTTTGCAGAGTCAATTTTGTTCAGTGATCTGGGATATATTGAGATCTGCTGCAACACACTGAAGGCCTTATCTCAGACTTTCTTGCAAATTACTTTAATGTTCTGCTAACCGTTCAATCAATGCTGCAGTATGCATTGGCAATATGCATTTTGTAGCCATTACAGTTTCAAGTAGTCTTGAAGTTGCATTAAGTGATCAATGTAGATGGGGTCCTAGTTGAGAGAGATATAAAAGAAGAGCTGTGTTTCATAATGTGGGAAAGGGAGATTTTTTATGTATTGAGAAGCACATTCCTCTAGCAAATCTGACTCAATTCTTACAGTGGACAGGGCTACCCCTTTCTCTTTCTCCTTCTACTGCCTGTTATCTATCATTCTTTTCCCCCCTCCTTCTTCCTGCCCAGAAAATCATCAGGAACAAACATTATAGCTCTTGTCAGTCTGAACTGATTGGTTACCAAGACTTTTTCAAAATAAGCTGAAGGCTGTCTTTGCACTCCTACTTTCAGTACAGCAATAACTATTAGGCCTGGGCGGTTTCGTTCGTTAATTTTGTAATTCGTTAAATATTCGTTAATTTTAGCAATTACAAAACGATTACAAAACTTATTTTTAAACCCGGAAGTGTTTTTAAATATCGAAACGGCAGGCGCCAAAAAATTTTGTATTTCCGTCCATTTCGGAAATACGTAAGATGGCTGCCTGGTGATGCTTGCTGGGAGCTCTCCTCTCTCGGCGCCGGCTGAGCAAGCGAGCGAGAGGGCGAGCGAGAGGGGCGAGCGGCGAGCGAGAGGGGCGAGCGGCGAGCGAGAGGGGCGAGCGGCGAGCGAGCGGCGAGCGAGAGGGCCCGCCAGAGTGAGTGCCTGCCTTCCCTCCTTAATAATAATTTTAATTTCTCCTCCCTATTCTACTAAATTAATAATTAAATTAAAAAATATATTTAAAAAATATTGGAAAAAAAAGGGCGCCATCTTTACAAAATGTTTTGTAAATATTAACGAAATTTTGTTAATACCGAACTTTTTTAAGGGAAAATTTTCTAATTATTTTAAATATCGAAACAAAAAAACACCCCAATTACAAATCGATTTTAGAAACAAATTTTTGCGTTGTTACCCAGGCCTAATAACTATACCAAAGTGTACTTGTAGAATTTACATTTAGTACAAAGGAGCTTATAGCGAAGGACTTGCTACATGGAAAACAAGCCTTAGAGATATCATTGTCTGTATTATTAGTAAGACACAATGAAATTGTTAAACTATAGGATTTTCCCAAATAGATAGCATTTTATACAAATACATGCACTAAGCACTAGGCTTGTACATTTTGGCTGAACCGCGATCTGTTTCTGCTATTCAAATTTTGATGGACATGCGGATCCATTTTTGCGAGCCTCCCAAAAATGGACATGATCAGTCCATAGCCAAAAAAATGGGCAAGATCTGACCCATTGTTGGCAATGAAGGGGATTCCTGGGCTCGCCTTCCTGTCATTTTTAGGGCTATTGAGATAAAAATGGCCACACTTGGACGACACATCTACTACTCTTAGTCCACTAAGTTTCATAACGTTTGGGTTCTCCCCTGAGTTTTAAGTATTTCTTTTCTTTTTAAAAATAAAATCTCCTTTTAAAAAATTCCCAAAATATTATCCCCGCTAGCCCCATCCTGTAACTTCTGTAGGAGCAGCAGCAGGGCACCATTCCTTCCTGCCAAATGTCAAAGATGCATTTCCACATCACACAGCCTACTGTTACACTTTCTTTACTAATAAAAAACAACAGCGACTTCTTCCAAAGCTTTTGCATCTCTTGTTCTCACAACTTACTGAAAGAGGCCAGCTGCCCACCATCCACAAGCAAGCAAGTAACATGTCTCCTTATTAGAAAAATACTCCTGTATGATCCACTGGGGGGGGGGGGGGAGGAAGAGAGAACATTTAAAATGTATTGTATTTAGCCACGTTTGGAGACAAACAATGTTTTGGAGCATATTATATTATCTTAAGTCTTATCGGTTCGAAGCAGGTTGCCAAGGTAGAAGAAATGGTCAACATTTTCTAACGTTACACCATTAAGCTTTATTTGTGGCATTACAAAGGAATTAGTTGGTGCTTGGTGATAGAACACTTTAGTTTTCTTAATGTTCAGTGAGAGGCCAATCTTTTCGTATACTTCTGTAAAGGTGTTTAGAGTGGCTTGTAGGTCTTGTTCTGAATGATCACAGACTCCATTATCATCAGCATATTAGAGCTCTATAACAGATGTTGTGGCTTTGGTTTTGACTTTCAGTTTGTTGAGATTAAAAAGCTTGCCATCTGTCTGACAGATGATTTTTACGTTGGTGGGAAGCTTCCAATTAACAAAGAGCAGTATCATAGCGATAAAGATGGAAAAGAAGGTTAGGGCAATGATACATCCCTGTTTGACACCTGATTCCATATTAAATAGTAGGCTTGGTTGATTCAGTTCGTTAATTTCTTATCTCGTTATTAATTCGTTAAATAATTACCTTTAGAAGCGATATCGGCGCATTTTGGCAACCTGGAAGTGTTTTTGCCATATTGAAGCTGCCCCTCCATCTTCCTTACGACTTCCACCAGTGAATCGTAAATGCTGGGGGTGTGGCCTTCAGGAACAGCTGTTCTTACCCACACCCACCTCCTTCCTTTTTGCATCGGCGGCTTTGCGGGGTGGGCGTGACTACCTCCCTGGCGACAAGCAGCGATGCGGAAGAGCTGGGCGTAGCTAAGCCCACCTTGCAAAGCCGCCGATGTAAAGAGGAAGGAGGTGGGTGTGGCCAAGCACAGCCCTCCTTGGAGGCCTCACCCCCAGTGACCTCCGAGGAGTGTTGTGCTTGGCCACTCCCACCTCTCCCTTGGACAGCTTGCCAGGGAAGAGAAAGAATGGTGAGAGATTTTTAAAGTGTTAGTTTTAAAATCTCCAAGGAGAGCTGTCCCTGGTCGCTGGGGGCGAGGCCTTCAAGGAGGGCTGTGCTTGGCCACGCCCACCTCTCCCTTCTGCATGGAAGCTCGCCGCAAGGGAAGGAACACAAACTGCGAGATTTTAATGGTTCTGGAGGGAGGGAAGGGCACTTTCCATTAACGAAACGAAAGAAACAATTAGTATTTCCTGGTATTTTTGATCTTTTTTTTAAAGAAAATTTTGGAAATAATTTAAAAATCGAACCTCCAGCACCCCCTACATATGAAATGAGTTTAAAACAATTTTTTTTCTTGATCAACCAAGCCTATTAAATAGGTCACTTTGGGAGCTACTGCTGTCCAAGACTGTTGCCATCATGTCATCATGAAGGAACTGCAGGATGTTCACAAATTTATAAGGGCATCCGGTTTCCAGGAGGAAGGTCCAGAGAGCATTGTGACTCACTGGGTCAAATGCCTTTCGAAGGTCAATGAATGTCATGTATAGAGGTCAATTGTGTTCTCTACATTTTTCTTTCAGCTGTCGTACAGTGAAAAACATATCCACTGTTCCTCTGAAGTGGCAGAAGCCATTCTGGGATTCTGTGAGGTTGTCTTCCGAAATAGGCAGGAGGAGATTTCCAAGGATTCTTGTGAGGATTTTCCCAGAGGAGGTTAGAAGGGAAATCTCTCAATAATTTCCACTGAGAAGTTGGACGCCGACTGCTCGGGGGTCGCATAACTACTCATTCATGGGGAATAATTGCAATCCTCGATCCCCATCACGAATGGGGTTCAACAGATTACCCGCACCTGTCGGCATAGGGTAGACACACGCTGAGCCAGTCAGTGTAGCGCGCGTGCAGCCCCGGACATCTAAGGGCATCACAGACCTGTTATTGCTCAATCTTGGGTGGCTGAATGCCACTTGTCCCTCTAAGAAGTTGGACACATCTGGTGCTTGGGCTAACCACATTACTCATAGTATACAAAGAGCAACGAAAGCAGCACGTTCCATTTATAAGCTGTACCATCATAGATACCCAGGCACAATCTGACCTGCCCTGGAAGTCTTTAAAACAAAAATAATGCCAGCACTTATATTTGGGGCTGAAATTTGGGGGCACATCAATTTGGCTAAGATCGAAGCCTTCCAAGTGAAGCAGCTTCACACCTTCCTGGGCCTTTCCAGACAACGCTGACGGCGGCAGTAAGGGCTGAGCTAGGAATACTCCCAGTAAAAGCTCAAATTTTAATGAGACGGTTTAATTACTGGTCAAAAGTAAACTCTATGGATCCCAGTAGACATCCTCACCTATGTCTAGAGGATCAAGTCCAGCATGACCAGAAGTCATCATGGATGGCGGCTCTGAATAATGAGCTGGCTGGATTCGGTCTGCCTTTGCAATTTCTGGGTGTTTTGGGTCCAGGGGCAGGGCAAGTGCTCAAGCGGTGCATTCGGGATGTCTATGCACAGCTGGACCTAGAGAGCATAGGTAGGTCTTCAGCCACAAGGTTTTTAGCTTCCCACAAAAGGAATATTCATATAGAGCACTACCTAACTATTCCACTTACACTACCCTTAAAAAGAATATATACTAGGGCTAGGTTTGAACAACTCGGTACTATGGTGCAAACTGGGCGCTACTGTAACATCCCAAGAAGTGAGAGATTCTGCGTCTGGGGAGAACAAACAGTGGAAGACATTGAACATTTCTTAATTGACTACTCCAGCATATACTGAACTGCGAGACAGACATTTACATCCAATATTATCCAACTGCAGGTCCCCCAACAGAAATGATATTCTGATATCCCTCTTGCAAGGGCAGGAAAGATCCAACATAATCAGAGTAAGCCTTTTTATTCTGAAAGCTATTAAGAAAAGAGCAAATTTCCTGAAAGAAGAACCAGGAAAATAAAATTCTGACTATAAATAGAAGGTCGGCTGCTGGCTTCACCTTGTTGCCTTGTTTTTTTACTCGTGTTCTATTTTGTAATGGTCATATGACTAATCAAATAAATAATAATAATAATAATAATTATTATTATCAATAGTTTCCACTGTCTTTTCTTTCCCCCTTTCTAAAAAGAGGACAATGAAAGTGGCATCCTTGAAATCTGCTGGGATTTTCTCGGTCACCCACACTTTTTCAATGAGCTAGTGGAGTTGTGTCAGCTCAGTTCCATCCTCTGTAAAGATAGCAGCAGGGATCCCATCAGGTCCATTGGCTTTGTTATTGTTTTAGTTGGCTGATGGCTTTACTGACTTCCTCCAAACTAGGCAGTGCTGCAAGCTCATCCCTAGTTGGTTGTTATGGGAATTGCAAGGGAAACTCTTTGACCACATTGGAGCTGTGGTTAAGGATGCTGTGGTAACCTGTGGTCTGTCTAGCAATCATCAGTGCCTGCCATTGCTCTTGTGAGAAGCACATTGCAACTGTTTCTAGCATATATAATTTCAGTCGAAGAGGTGCCAATGCTTTGATTATAGCTTAAGTTTGTTTCTCTGGGGGAAGAGTGTGTTGGTGATGATAAGCTTGTGTTCTGCACATTTGGTGAGAAGCAGGATGCCATTTGATTTGTTGTTTCCAACCCCATGTGTTTCAATAGTCCCTGGCCACAGGTTGAAATCTCACCCAACTATTGCATTAAAATTACCCAGGAGGATGCTTTAGTCCTCCTTAAGTATATCTAATAGGATAGTGTCCAGGTGACAGTAAAAGTTTTCCTTGATGTCTTCATCAGCATCTAGTGTTGATTAATAGGCACTTTCTATAGTTCTGCTGGTTTTTAAATGTGAATACAGAAGCAAATTGAAAGCCAAAAAGAAGATTATCATGCTACTTGCATACTGTAGTATATATAAATGATGGAATGTCCAGACAAAATTGTAGACAAAATTTTCTGCGTTCTGTAGAACCACCCTTGGCCATCCTCTAAGCTGTTTTTTTTTCACACAGCATTTTTGACAAGATGTAGTAGGTACAAAATCTAAAGCATTTTGAACAAGTATTACTAATAAAAATGAGTAATGGCTGTAAAGCCTGATGAACTAATATAGACAACATTGCCCAATGAATTTTCTTTCCCAGTTTTTATGCTACAGCAAGTTCAGCCCACTCTCCCAGTGTCAGTCTGGTCAAGGCAAATACAACTGATTTCCATGTTGCTTTGCACACTTAATGCTTTGGCATATTCCAAATACATTGCTGGCTGCTCTAGTAATTGGTTGTTTGCCATAGTAGAGACACACAGCTTTCATACACACTAGACAATAAGCGTTTATGATTTAATTGCTTTTTTGCCCATTGCCAAACATGTTTGTAAATCATTTTAAAAGGAGGAATGATAAATAATGTGTCTTATGTTGTCTTTGATTCCAAACTAACCCATATCACAATAGTAAACCTCATTTATTTCTCTCTCATCTATTCCTCTTTGCATGTGTACTAATGTAATGACAAAATCATGTAGGAATGATTTGTAATTAAATTAAATGCCACAACACAAAGTGTGTAAAATGCATTTAGTCCAAAACAACAAACAAGTGCATGATTAATTGCTTTAGTGTGCATTGCTTTGATGTATGAAAATAAAGATGATGCACCAGCTGAGAGCTTTTGAGTCAATGCAACATTCACCTGATATAAAGCTTGCTTTTTCATATTTGGCTACAGCTTCTCAGCCAAACATTTCAAATCTTTCCAGTGGACATTCTTTACCACTGAATTGGTGCACACACATTGCAAAGCACTAAATAGAAAGCGGTCCTCACAAGTACTTAAGCAATATGCAAAAGGATCTTGGGAAACCTTAGATATTTTAACTGAGGGCCCTTCCAGGTAGGCCTTATATCTCAGGATCTGATCCCTGGTTTTCTGTTTATCCCAGATTATCTGGCAGTGTGGACTCATATAATCCAGTTTAAAGCAGAAAGTTTGGGATCACATCCTGGGATATAAGGCCTATCTGGAAGGTCCTGAAGGGCTTGTCTACACAGCCCTTTACCCTGAAGTGTACCAGAATTTGAACCTGGAGGCTGGATCTACACTGCCCTATGTCCCAGGATCTGATCCCATTTTATCTGCTTAGGTTATATGAGTCTACACTGCCAGATAATATGGGATAAAAAGATTCTGAGATATAAGACAATGGAGATCCAGCCTCAGAGATCTAATACACTACAGAGGATTAAGGCTATACAGAGGAGTAAGGCTGGATCTGCACTGCCCTATCTCCTAGAATCAGATCCCAGATTATCTGCTTATCCCAGATAATCTGTCAGTGTAGACTCTTAAAATCCAGCTCAAAGCAGATAATCTGTGATCAGATCCTGGGATATAGGGCAGTGTAGATCCAGTCTTTGGAAAATGTGAAATAAGGAGGGAAAAAGTAGTCAGAAAGTTGCATAACCCTGGCAGGAGAAAAGGGAGGTCTTCTTGTCCAACTGGGAAGGGTACAAATAACATAGGTCTTCCAGACCACAAAGGATCTAATCTCTTTTATGCCTATGAGGAAGAAGTAAGGGCTACAAGAACCACAAATTTGGGGGTTGAAAGATTTTAAATGACCCATTTAGATCCTGTAGCTTTACAAAAGACCTGCTGTTGATGTAGATGAAAACTGTTGGAAATGGAAAGATTTCTTTTTGTTGCACTAAAATGCACTACAAAGTAACATAATATACATAGCATAATGTAATGTTCTGCTGATAAATTAATGTCTCAGATTCACTATATTATTCATACATCTCTAGGAGAAAGGTTTTTCATCTTTCTTAAGAGAAAAAACTGCTGTTTTGACTTTATCTACACATTCATATGAGGGTTGAATAAAAAGTAATGCCTCCACCTTTGTAGCTCCTCAACAGATGGCAGTACTGGTATGTGTCAGGTGCTGGCTTGTTCAGTAGACTCTCCTCTACAGTTTCATTTTGGTGGGAAGCCTTAGCATTGAACGGTTGTGTTGTTAAAGTGAGAAGTATGGAACCCTGTGCAGATGGTTGGTCAATGCGACTTAAAAGTAATGTGTAATCATTGAATTCTTGACAGCAGAAGGTGTCACCCCAAAGGAGATTCATCAGAAAATGCAAGCTATTTATGGTGATTGTGTTGATGTGAGTACTGTGCATCATTGGGCTAGTAAGTTTAAAGATGTTGAGGTGACACCCTCTGCTGTCAAGAATTCAATGACTGCATGTTCATAGTTGGGATCTACATGTAATTTAGAAAACAACAACAAAGAATAGCAGACTAAGGAACCATTTTGGATCATTGAATGCTGGACTCTATGGAACCCATCCCACATTTACTGCAGGACTTAGGGTATTCGAATCTAATTGTGAATTTTCAGACTAAATTCACAGTCCCCTCTGAGCAAACTTTTCCTCATCATTTTGAATTTGTTTTACAACTTCATATCTAGAAATAATTAACCTTGAAGGATTTAGATGAGACTTTGTAAGGGGTTATTGGAACTAGACTACAATAGAATTTTAAATCATTTTTACATTTAATTGTACAATAAAAAGTTGCCCTTATGCCTTATCCTTCGCACAAATAGACAAACTTCCAAAAGTTGTTTGTGGAATTTAAAACATCCAAAGTGGATGCATACAGAAACTTATTTATCTACATATTCACTAACAAAAGACTATGATGAATGGACCATCAAAATCTCAATCAAATGCAAGAAGAAACAATTTTATGACTCAAAGAAATAGAAGATTTTCATACCTGCCTTGTTCTGAAGAGCAATTTTCTATCCTAGGGCCACCCGAATCACATTTTGCATCTGTTTTTTTTAACATTATAGAATGTACGATTTATATGATCTGAAGAGAAACCATTATAGAATGTTATATGTACATATTTGCTAAATTGTCTTGGTTTCAGATTTTCTGAATTTGGCTTTCTGTGATTTAAATATGTAGTCAAAGGTGACCCTCCCCCTCAATAAAAGATAGTTTATAATCAGGGAATTCATAGTTTTGCCAAGGACACCAGGCTGGAATGATATAATCAGAGTTAAGTCTTAACCAATTTGCAAAAGGACTAACTGCTATCTCGCTTTTTGCTGAACAGACCCCTGTGCCCTCCAAATTCACCTTTTGCCCTATCAAAATGACCCTTGTGTGGGCCATAGGCTTTTTGCAGTTTCACAGATCCACAGTTTTTGATGTGTGTTTTTCCCCGTCTCTGTGTGGGTTACCCCAAGAAGTGCCACATATGTTGCCAGCTGTCCTCCCTGAACCCCAGGCCTTTGTTGGCCTTCTGGTCATTTTTATGAATTGGATCCTCATTTTCATGAATGAACTTTCTTTTTTCGAATGGACCCTGAGTAATTGGTGCCTAAATGAATCCCCATGTTTTCCTCATCGATTCCTGGTGACAGAGATCCTTATTTCCCAATTCTGCATGACCCCTAATGCCCTTGTGCCTCTCTCCTTAGTGTGTCAGGGATCCCCCAAGTTCTTTGCCTGCAAGGGACTCTTGGGGACCCCAAAAGCCCCTCTTTTTCCCTTAGGAGCAGTCTGAGTTCCACATGGGATGGGTCCCCAGGCTGCTCCCTGAGCCCCAGTCTGTATGCGTTCCCCAGATCTCCATAGGATAAGGCCTCCACGAGTATGGGTCCCCTGACTCCTGTGGATTCTGATGTGTGCCTAATCTATAAATGTATATATTACTGATGATCTTATATTATTTATATGTATATATGTATAAAATATAGAGCAAGGTGACCTTTTTATAAACTCTGGCCAGCACTTCCTGACCCATGTGCCACAAGCCGCCCTGGGTCTGCATTTTGTTGAATGGACTTTCAAGCATTTCACAATATGTACAAGAGACTAAAGCCCCTTTTCTCAAGCCTCGGAGGACCAAGGGTCAGGCCACTTGGGAATTGGGAAACCTTTTGGACACTTTAATCACTCTTTACAAAGGACATTTCCTCTTTGCAAGGAGACGGGAATGTCACAGATACTCCAACAATGACATTTCCCCTTCACAGTAAAATGGATCTACAGATCCCATCAATACACCAGTATCACTGCACCCTGGAACAATGGGCTAGCTCTGAAGGGCCAAACAAAAATGTTGTTTCAAATCCTCATGTCAATAACAAGATCAGGCTTGAGGGCTCTCAGCAATTGCCCAGATATTCTATCAATAAGGTCCAGGAAGCGCCATCCATAATCCGACCATATAAGTAACTATTTTCTTTGCTTCTACTGTTGCCACAACTCCTCTCTCACCATTGGTTGAGTGGCCAAAGCATGGCTTGGGCTTTCATTTGGCCAAGATGCACCATCCCCCAAGCCACTCCTTCAGGCCCGCTGACATCAGAGAGTCCCCTGACCAATCACAGCAAAGCCAGCTCAGGAAGGTGGGCACAGGAAATTCAAAGGGAAAAATGTATAAAAGTGCATGTTTTACTGTGTTACACAGCACAGCCTATTTTGGGGGTGGATTACCATGGGCTGGAATCACTTTCAGCTGATTTTTTTTTAAAAAAAATACCTCAGTGGCTTTTGCTTCAACTTGGTGAGATTTATTCTGGAATACCGACTTCTTTTTTCACCAGGCTAAACTCACAGTGGCTTGGATTTCACTATCCACTGCTATTCTAAGTTACTTGAAAACAAATATACCCATTATGTCTCTGCAGACTTTTTTCAAAACTTTTTAAAAGATTGGTTTTGTAGCAACATTCTACACCAGAAGTGGGAATATTGACCTCTTTTCCTTTGTCATCATACAGTTCTATACTTTCCTGCACCACTGTTTTCAGAAGGCTGTGCAAACCCTTGATTTTGAAACCGTGTCTGCAATGTAATCAAGAGTAGGTTATCACATCTTTCTGGAGCCCTCGGTGGTGCAGTGGGTTAAACCCCTGTGCGGGCAGGACTGAAGACCAAAAGCTTGCAGATTCGAATCCGGGGAGAGCATGAATGAGCTCCCTTCATCAGCTCCAGCTCCTCATGCGGGGACATGAGAGAAGCCTCCCACAAGGATGATAAAACATCTGAGTCTACACTGCCAGATGATCCAATCCAAAGTAAATAATCTGGATCAATACAGCTCTGTAGAAGGGGCCTGTGTTGGAGCGTGCTTTAACATCTCAGCCTTTCTTCATATTATGTTAAACAATGTTTAGATAATTCCATCCTATTAAATGTATACATTTTTCTCCAGCATGCTAAGTTTTACAGTGGAAACTAGGGCTGGGCGGTTTTGTTTCATTAATTCGTAATTCATTAATAATTCGTTAATTTTTTCAATTACAAAACGATAACGAACCATTCTGGAGCAATTATTAAAAAAACGAATTTTCAAAAACGTTTTGTAAATGCTTCGTATTTCGATATTGTATTCGTTTCGTTATTGTTTTGAGGTCGTTTCGTTATTATTTCCGCATGTCTGGGCCAGTTTTATGGTTTAATTAGTGAAAAAAATTTATAATATCACACCAACAGTCAACAACAGAGGGAGAGGGAAGCTTCAGAAGGTTTTGGAGGTTTTTTAGCGTATTTCGCGGTCGCGTCCACCATTAACGAATCGATTCGTTATTGTTTCGGAAATCGATTCGTTAATTTTTTACCATTTACGAAATTTCGTAAATATTGAACTTTTTAAAAGGAAAATTTTGTAATTATTTTAAATATCGAAACAAAAAACCCCCCCAAATACAAATCGATTTTAGAAACAAATTTTTCTGTTGTTACCCAGGCCTAGTGGAAACACTTTTCCTGTTCTAAATTCTTTTCCCCTGAAGTTGCTTTCTTCAGAAATAAACAAACAATGGCAACAGGACTTTGTTCCTCAAATTTGCATCTAACGTTTTCTTAACAGCTGAGGTATGGCATTTTAAAATTTCTCATGTATTATCCCATCAGATTTGCTGAATTAGAAAATGTTGCATTATGAGAATGCACCCAGAGAATGAAAAGAGCCAAGGAGCTTCCTGCCATGCTGAAAATAGTCTGTTTTTGCTAGTGGCATGTCTCCCCCCACAAGCATCAAAATTGCCATGTAAAAACACCATTATCAGATTGGAAACCTAAGACTCAATCCTGTCCCCACAGGGGTCAATAGGACATTTTTGGTGCTTTTTAATGGGATCAGGCTCAAGCCACTAGATTAATAGCTCTTGGCAGGGAGGGAGACACACTTATAAAATGATGTGACAGATTGTGTGTTGCTTCAGCAGGCTAGGCAGGTTTGTACATCAATGGTAAATGGGCAAAAATCTGCTTCCTTTGCTGTCAAACTGAGGTAGCCTAACTAGGTCTTTGATGCCTCAGCAATTCTTTCATCGTGAAATTCTTCTCTGTGTAGCAAGAACTGGTTTGGCTTCAGGACAATTCTCTGGGGATGACACAAGAAAGAACTCATAAACAGGTGGGTGGGATACAGATAATCTGGTTTTCCATGAGACCAATTTCTCCCCTTCGGTGAGATAGATGAAAAATGAAAAAGAGGAGCTTCTCAGAGAGACTAAACAGTAGGAAACAAGATGCTGTAATATATGTGTAAGGAGATGGGGCTCCAGTTACTAATGAAAATAAAGGTCCAATTTAAGGATATGGGATCCAGCAGCATCCGAAGGTGTGATTTTATTTTCAGGATAGCTTCAGTAGCCAACACATTTTCTGATGGATAGTGACTCTCAGCATTTAAAGTCCAGGAATATTTTCTATACAGAATCAGAAGCTCATGCAAACAGATGGAGTCCACATATGTAAAATTCTTAACAGTAAATTAATTTTCCTGTAAAAAAAAGTTGTTACTATCAGTCTCTCACTGAAAGCTAATTACCACTCTAACCTGCTAAAAGTAGACATACAGAAGAAATGGCACTCTTGGGGATAACAGAAATCCAAGTTATTTTAATTCTTGAAACCATCTTCTTTGAATACTTACTATAGCCTTAATCTATTCTCTGCAAATGCAGCTAGTGGCTGGTAGTAATATTAAAGACAACAATATCTTATACAACAGAAATTGCTCTTTCAGGTACATTGGTCATCACAACATTTATTCAAGAAAGGGATTTCTAAAGCTGCATTATTGGGTATGTAATACTGATAATGCTTTCTTACTGTTGAATTTTTCCTAAGTAGCTGCAGTTTGAAAGGAAGTAATCACAGAAATAAATTTGGTTTTGGAAAGGCCCTAATATGAGGCCCCTTATGGCCGTCAAATTTGAAAAACAATAATTAAAAAGCTTCCTAGTTAAAGGTCTATCATGAATGTAAGATTTCATTTGGACCCTAATTCAGACTTATTCATGTGAGATGCAGTGCCCAAATAGAATCTTGATTTGGGACAGCAGTTCTTTGTGACTTTTATTTCATATCACTAGAACCTTTATTTAAAATCACCATTATCTCTTTCCTATTTGTTAGAAGGAAGGACATCTCAAGTCACTAACCACCCTTACTGGGGACTTTATAAGTTTGGTATGTATTTGGTATGAAGGGGTGTGGAACCGTCCTATTAACAATTCAATTTTCATTAAAGAATGGCTTATACATTTTCACAAAATAAACCTGGCAGATTAGAATTGGTATTTACAACTTCTGAAGCATTCAAGCATTCAATTTACTATTAATGTTTTTATTCAAAACATTTATGCGCCACCCTTTTGCCAAAAAGTTTTCTAGTGTGACTTAAAATAATTAATTTGACAGTTTCTTGTCCTCAGTCTTACAAACTGCATAAGACAGACCGACAAGGAAAGGATTGGGAGACAGTAGATACAAGGTGTGGTACATTATGTACAACGGTTTTCACAACAAGGATTGATAACAGTCTTGAATGTTGTGCCTGGCCACAAAAGACTGTACTATGCTGTTTTTTTTATATGGCAAAAAATGGAATTTTTGAACAAGTCACAGCCCTTACTCCCTGTTTTTCATAACCAAAAATTGTTTTCTGGGTGCTGCAGGTTGTCTGTTGTCCCTTTTTTTTTTAAAAAAAAGTTGTTCTAATTATTGGTAATCCATTTCTGACGGTCCAAAATTGACAAGGAGCTGTCAGACTGTTATTGAGAAATCGAACTCCAGCACCTCAAAAAAATTATGGACTCAACACAAGCTCAATATGATTAAAACATGAATTTTTATTTTACATTTTTAACAACTTCACAAGATTGGGAAGGCAGCATCCTTCTGTTCTGCTCTTTACCCTACTTTTCATTGATCCTGCTATAGAAGGCTGACTGACTCTACATCTCAGAAGCAATCATATTCACCCTTTGTGAATATGTGGACAACCTCTGGGAAAGACTCCACAGGAAATGTTTGCATACTTCCCAACCCTCAGACTGGTATTTTCTCTGTCTGTATATAAAATGCTATTTAAATGGAACATTTCCTGCTCCTGAGCATGCCTGTATACTTTCCTCGAAGTCATTCATGAGCCCTGTACAACTTCATTCATTTCTACTGGATCATTGTGGGTTTTAAAATATATGATAGCTGTATTCTCAATTTTGCTTCTGACATGATAAATAAATAGCTGGATAATTCATAAATCTTCTGTGTTCATTGATAAAGTACAACTGTGTGTGTTCATGCTGTGTATGGAGATATGTAAGTCCCAGAAAACCTGTTCAATAATTTAACATGTCTACTTATGTATCTGTGGTGCTCTTGGTTTCTCACTCATTGTGAAGTCAATACCATCATTATGGAGGTTGGCAGTGCTCCTCCCACTGGGATAGTCCTTTAAACAGACTCATGATTTAAACCAACAAATGACAGCTCCTTGTGTTTCCTTCTGGCAGAAGGACCAATCACCAGACCACCTCATGGAGCCATTAGCCAATGACATCCTGGATCCTAGCTGGACCAGTTTTCAGTCGATCGGAGACTGGCCAGGTATTCTTAATAGTTGTATTTTGCATTGAGTTATGTCAAATCTTTGAGAGGGCAGACTCAATTTTGACATCCTTTTGGCCCTGTAAGAAATAAATCTCTTTTCCTTGTGCCTTCAAACTCAGGTTGTGTATTGATCTGGCCTTTCGAGTAGCAAAGTGCATTGAGCTCAGGACTCACAGTCTTAGGGGATAGCTGAAATCACTCAACAAGATCAACCAAATGTTCTAACGCCTCCTTTATATTTGGAGTCAGAGTCCTCTCCTGTTGTGCTGTTGTTAATTGTCATCCAGTCAGTTTTCAAATTAAAGGAAAAGTGATTCCACTTAAACATTTGGAAGTAATTCCTGATGGTAAGAACTGTTCAGCAGTAGAATATGCTGCCTCAGAGGATAGTGAAATCTCCTTCTCTGGGGGATTTTAAGCAGAAGTTGGAGAACGATTTGTAGGAACTGCTTTGATTGCATGTTGGGTGAATGGCCCTTGTGGTCTATTCCAACTCTCTGATTTTATGAATTTTTATCCCATCTTTCTCCCAAACTAATATCCAAAGCGAGTACTGGATTATATCTTTCAGACTCAAGGCTGGGACTCTTTCATGGAGTCTGTCCACCTGTGAAATACTATATTTCATTTCCTACTCCCATTTTGCTGTGAACTAGCTTTTCCAATGAATCAAATCTAATCTCGTGTTATGCCCAAAAAGTCATCTTGGTTTGTAGTTCAAGCTTGGTTTGCTCTGTGATCTATTTGTTTATCTTTGTCTTTTGTCTTTTTTCTTTTGCAGCTGAAAACAGAACGTTCCCCCAGCACCATATTTCACAGTTGATTTTCACTGCCTAGTTTTTACAACCATGCAAAGAAATTATATATATATATTAGGCCTGGGTAACAACGAAAAAATTTGTTTCTAAAATCGATTTGTATTTGGGGGGTTTTTTTTGTTTCGATATTTAAAATAATTACAAAATTTTCCTTTTAAAAAGTTCGATATTTACGAAATTTCATAAATGGTAAAAAATTAACGAATCAATTTCCGAAACAATAACGAATCGATTTGTTAATGGCGGACGCGACCGCGAAATACGCTAAAAAACCTCCAAAACCTTCTGAAGCTTCCCTCTCCCTCTGTTGTTGACTGTTGGTGTGATATTATAATTTTTTTTCACTAATTAAACCATAAAACTGGCCCAGACATGCGGAAATAATAACGAAATGACCTCAAAACAATAACGAAACGAATACAATATCAAAATACGAAGCATTTACAAAACGTTTTTGAAAATTCGTTTTTTTAATAATTGCTTCAGAATGGTTCGTTATCGTTTTGTAATTGAAAAAATTAACGAATTATTAATGAATTACGAATTAACGAAACGAAACTGCCCAGCCCTAATATATATATATATATATATATGGAGTATCCTGATTTTGGTATTTGATGGCATAGCTTTAAACTTGCAAATTTCATCTAAGGTCCCATTTAAGGGCCCATCCCCATTAGCCAAACGAAGTGAGACAAGGGTGAGTGAATTCCACAGTGTCCACGTGATGCCAATATGCTCTAATATGACCTTGTGCTACCTCAAATAAATTTGGGGGATTGCTCTGGAAATTCCTTGACACTCTGGAGTCCACTTGTATTTTGGGGCAGTATAACAGTAGGCCTGAGTGATCAATGAAAAAAAAAGTTTCAATACTCATTACTAAATTGGGGGTGGGGGAGGCACGGATAATTATTTCTAAAGTGATTCTAACATATTGTTAGGGTTTTGTATTGTAACTATAATGCTTCATTACTTTTGGTTAAGTAATTTCACAAGGGGGGAGTCCAACCCCTTTCTGCCAGGCAGGAAAAGCCCAGTCAAACCGTCCCCAACAAATGCCCACCCAGCCTTTCAAATAGTAGCAAGAACAAGAATAGGAAACCTACTAGGTAAACTTTGGAGTCATTGCCTCTCAGTTTTGCCTACCTCACAGGGTTGATTCAACTCCCAACAATCCCTTTTTATTTCAAATTCCTTTTAGAGAATGAACACAGAGAAGGAGGAGGCAGTATGTAGTGAATTCCCTACCTGTTAGGCTAGGAAAAGCCTAGAAATGTAGATCCAGAAAGGGCATCCATTTTACATCTTATTTCCTGAAGGGGGCATGCTTAGGTACTTGGGGGGAAATGAGAGGAGTTAGTGATTGGCTGGGAGAGAGTGGGCAGAGCTTAACTTAGAAAAGGGGAAAAAATGACTTTAAGGGGACGTTTTAAAACCCTGTCAGTGGAGATTGAATCTGGGTGTCAAAGGAGAAGGAGCAAGGAATTTGGAGTGGAGAAGAGAGTAGGGAGGGGGGCCTAAAGTGTTAGCTAGCAAAGATAGCTAGTGGGAAGTTTACAGCTATTAGGGAAGATAGCTGGGGAGTGGGGAGACAGATCCCAAAAGAAAAGGACTATCTGTGTGGAGTCTGGGGTTACTTTCAGAGAAGAAATCCTGTCAGTAATCTCTGGAGGGAGAAAGGAGTTTTCTTTGTAACTAAGTTTGGAACTGCTTAAAAAAACCCACACACTTTTAAGACAATATTTCAAACAATCTGAGCCTAATACCTGTTTTGTTCAAGTTCTTTTAAATAAACATCATTGTTTTATTGTTCACAACATCTGCCTCATGTGTGCCTCTGTGTAAGAAGTTTAAAAAACAATTCACTGAAGAAGGCAAAGGTTTAATGCTGGCAGCGTGTATTTTAAAGAAGAAATCCTTTCAGTGTTACCTCAGTGCACAGGCCTGAGTGCAAATCCAGTACACTCTAGCAAAAGATACCTATAGTAAGCCAAGGGTTTAACATTGCTTTCAAGTTTATTGGGTGCCAGGTTTCTTTCAAAAGATTTTCTGGGAAGAAGAAAGTTCCAGCTTGTTCCAGCTTTATTACAGCTTTTTAATTTTTGGTTTTAATTACCAGAAGCCACATTCAGATACAAGTGGTGTATAACTGCTGGGATATACAATCCCAGCAATCCATTAAAGCTGGTGTTCAGTGTTTTGGGATTTTATGCCCAAATAAAGCCTCCATCCATTATACAACACAAGGTGGTAAGCAGAATTCTGGGAAATGAAGTTTGGGAAGGTGAGAACTCCTGTGGCAGAGAATTCAAAAGGTTGTGCCCTAAACTACATTTCCCAGAATTCTGCTCACTTCCAGCATTAAAGCACTTAGGTTTTCCTTCTCCAAGTTGGAGAAATTATTTTTATAATACAGGTGCTACATTGCCTCTAGGTCAGCAGCACCAGAGAATTCGAAAGTCCATGCCCCAAAACGACATTTTCAATAATTCTGTTCATTTCCAATGTTAAAGACTCAATATGAATGTGGTCTTTGCCTCTCTCTCTGGGCTGGCCATGTGATGGAGGGGTTTCTTCCTTGCCTGGTCATTGAGCCAGGCATCCCTCCCACTCCCCTTGCTGCCCCCTTTAGGGAAGAAGCAGAGCTTCTTCCTCCACTCTAGCCTCAGGGCCCTTTGGGGGAACCAAACCCAGCCATGGAGACCTGGAGCCATTTATGAGACTTACATAACTCTGATAGTCATAGGTCAGTATTTGGAACTTTAATTTTTTTGCATGACCACCCATTGAGTTTCTTAATATTGCTTCGTATGTACAAATCTAACAAATTAAATCCAAAAAACTAATTAAAAATGAAGTTTTGCACACACCTCATAAACAGTTGATGTGAAACTAACCAAGGCTGTTTACACTGCCATTTTAAAATTATACAAATTAAAATTTTCTATGATCATTGCTTTTTTCTTGTTTGTTTTTTTCTTACAGTTGAACTCTAACTTTTGATTTATACTTACATTCTCAACTTTCCTTCTTACATGTCCAAGTTCATTTTCTGATACTAGCATGGTATTATCAGAATCTAACACTATTGATGCTCTGTCCACCAGATTTTTTTTGTTTTTTTTCCTTAGAGTTTAGATCCAGTTTTCCATAAAACATGCATTCTACATATAAATTAAACCAGTAAAATGATAAGATTCAGTCTTTTCAGACTCCACTTGCCAACGTGCCCATCAAATAATATCAAAGATTTTATATTAAAGTTGGCATGCAGTTAATACAAAATGGTTATAATTTAAAAGCTTGCAGGACTTTGAGAAAATACACATAATGTAACAGGAGAAATGTTTAAGTATCTAATTTTACAATCTTTTTCTTTCAGAGTTTAATACATTCTGATAAAATGGGGCATTCTATAATCTGTCACAAGAAAAAAAGCTTTCAACGATGCTAACAAAACATTTTATATATTTGTGCTCCTTGGTGAGAGAATTAAAAAATGAAGCACTGATACATTGTTTCATTGTATATGATACATTGTTTTGATTACTCTACCCCGAAATACATAGATTGGAAAACCCGAGTAAAACCAATGTCAGTAGAAGCTGTCATACACAAAAGCAGACTTTTAGTGGTGGCTTCTGTCCAATAAGTCTGTGGAGCAAGTAGATCTATTTTTTATTTCTAACATTTTTTTAAAAAAAGGTTACTTTATCCTTTAAGACAGCCTAGCACAAATCAAAACAAACTGCCAGCTATATTTTTAAATGCATCAATTGCCATCCTGTAGTGGTTTCGGTGGGGAGATGGAAGAGTAGAAAACCTTTCAAGTGTCCTTTTGAAAAGAAAATTAAGTACAGCAAGTGGAAAGGGGATACTCTTTTCACACAATATTTTCCAATTTACTATTTTCTATAGAACCAATGATGGAGAAATGGCAAAGGTTAGAAAGTGTGATGCTTCCCTAGACATGCTTTCTCAGAAGTAAGTCTCACTGAATTAAATATGATTTTACCTTCAAGTAAATGTGCATGGCAATACAGCCTTAGGCTGGATCTACACCATCATATAATGCAGTTTCAATCTGCATTACAATGTAAGTGTAGACAAAGGTAATGCAGTTTAATGGAATTAAACTGCATAATATGAGTCTACACTGACCTTGTAATGTAGATTGAAACTACATTATATATCAGTGTAGATCCAGCCTAAATTAAGGTCCATGTACATTGCCATATAATGTAGTTTCAGAATGCAGTTCAATGCAGTTAATTTGCATTATATGGCAGTGTAGATGGTGCTTTAGTGCTATTCTGATGTTAGAAATCCATCTTAATTATGCATGATCACATAGGTATCACTCTTCCTTGCACATTCCCATTGTTCTTGTGTTGAGAACAGTTTTCTGAACAGGATAACTTCTTCTGTGTCTAAAAGATCTCTCCACAATTAGGAATGCTACTTTGTTGTTATCTGGAATCATGTGTACAGCCTCTACACACAGGGCACTCCCTTCTTCAGAAAATCTTTCTCCACAGCAGAAGAGTAAAATGCACACCATAACACCTCTTTTTAAAAACTCTTTTCTTTATCATTTATGTTATCTATCATTATAACTCCTTAGTAGGTCTTTTGTGTTGGTTTAAATTCTATAAAGGGAAAAGGATCAATGATCAATTCCAAAGTATACTCATTATATTTTGGATCTATCTACTATGGACTGAGGGTCTAACTTTAAGCATGCAGTTTTTCTCCAACTATACAGCAATTGGGATATAGTCTGTTGATGCTCATGCTCTGGAATATATGTGGTGGGCTGCTGGGAATCATGTTACTTCTCTGTATCTCTGCAAGAATGTAAAGGAGTCCAGGGATAATAGGTCCCACTGAGTTTATATTTCTGATGTATCGGTATATCTCTTAACATTGCCACAAATACACAGAAGCGTTCCAAAAGTTCAAGCTTCTTCCCAGCAGTTTCCAGAAATTCCCCATTGAGATGAATTTTAGCAAGTGAATGGTGTTGAAAAAGCTTCTAGGAAATGTTGCCAATTCATTCTGGGCCCAATTTAAAGTTCAGTTTTATTTATTGTTTAATACTCAGCAGACATTGAATAAAATAATCCTGCTCTCCTGAATCATTTGGAAAGCAGGCTGGTGCAGATCTGCCCATTCCTTGATGAACTGCTGTTGATTCTTTTCAAGCAAGAGGTTCTCAATTCACTCCTGTAATGACTACATACTGGACTTTAATGGCATGGCCTTTTAAAAATCTCTGAACATCCTTTTCTTTTGACTTCAGATACCATCCTATGGCTAATCTTTTTTTGAGAAAAGGGGAAAATATTCCCAACAGAATGAGCATGGAAAGAAGTGAAAGCTAACCATCTGTCTGGAATGCCTGACAGCCAATAGATAAATAATTGACTGAATGTTCATATTTATGTTCATATTTAAGAAAACAGAATAAACAAATGGCTGTTTGAAAGTGCATGGTTTTTCTTTTCTCTTTTCTTTTTTAGTGGAGGATTGCATCCTCTAGAGCTGATGTTTAAAGATAAAATACTACAGCTGAGAGCTAGGTTCTTATGAAGGCTAAAGGGAATTAGGCTCCCAAATTTACACCATTAGAAAGAGATTGTTTTCTAATTTCCCTAGGGAAAGAGGAGGTCTTGCATTAATCTCTATAGTGCTGCATTCAGCCTCTCCATTGCCCATTTGGGGTATATGGAAAGTGTTAAGGGACTCAATTTTCTTCTGCATGGAATCACCCTCAGCAACTAGCTGTTTCAAGTCAGCTGGATGTAAGCTGAAAGCCTCAGATGCTGGAAACAAGTAAGTGTTATTTCATAGACTGAATTTTTTTTACCTCTATTCTATCTTGAGATAAAATTAATGCTGAATATATTACCCTTGGCTTACAGCAACATAAAATTTTCTGCCAGTATGCATTTGAGCTCTGTGAGGCACTGTTTCCCAACACAAATAGATGATTCAGCATTACAATCATATGTAATAACAATAACAACTACTTATCTCTTAAAGTTATATTTATCCAACCTTCATGCTATTATCATTTTCACTTCCTTTCCACCTTGACCCAATGATGTAACTCTTTTTTTCTGTCTCTGAAGTCATCTTCACTCTGCTCTGTTCACATTACCTACTAATCATGTATATGTGGCCCTGAAATTATTGTCTTTATGGTTTTTAGAAACTAGATATTTGGGGAGATTGACTGATACATCAGAAGAAAAAACTTTACATATTAAACTATTTCAACTATTTGGAAGATAGTTCAGAAAACTACTATTTGTTCAGGCTGTGACAGATATGTTACTTGCTGGGTGGGATTTATGAACAGATTACACTGAGTTTACAGCAACCATGAACTTGTTCTCATTCCATTTTGGGGTCCTATTCAGAGTGCAAGTCTTGAGTCTAGACAAAACATCTGCTAGAATAGAAACAAGGTAATGAATGAGAATGCTGGTTCTTCTGGTAGCACTGTGAGATGTGAGCAGTAGGCTTGTTTGATCCAAAAAAATGGTTCAAAACTCGTTTAGGATGTAGGGGGGGCTGGCGATTCAATTTTGAAATGATTTCTCAAATTTTCTGGAAAAAAAGATTGGAAATATCAAAAATTTCCAAATTGCTTCATTGATGGCAGGTGTCTTGGCAACCCTCCGTGCACTCCTCTGTTTTTGACTTTTTTGTCCCTGACCGGGATTCGAACCAGGGAGGCTTGGTAAGCTTTTGTTTCAAGGCGTGAACTCTGCCAGTAGGCAATTCTGCTGCCATTGGTTTGCATAAGAGTTGCAAAAGAGAATAGGAACCTTTATCTTCTCTCTATCTTTGCACTGTTTCTGCCTCTCTCTCACACTCTCCAGCAGTCAGAGGTTGTGAGGTCTGCTGGAGTCTAGGCAAGTGAGGACTATATATCTCTCTGGAATGACCAGGGTGGGAGAAAGAACTCTTGTCTGGTGGAGGCAAGTGTGAATGTTGCAATTGTTCACCTTGATTAACATTGAATGGCCTCACAGCTTCAAAGCCTGGCTGCTTCCTGCCTGGGGAATCCTTTGTTGGGAGGTGTTAGCTGGCCCTGATTGTTTCCTGTCTGGAATTCCCCTGTTTATTGAGTGTTGCTCTTTATTTACTGTGCTGATTTTGGAGGTTTTTTTAAAAAATACTGGTAATGAGATTTAGTTGAAAACTAGTTGTTCTACTCCAGAAACTTTGTGTAGCACAAACTGTGTGTGTGTGTGTGTGTGTAGAGAGCCATGGAGCTCCCCTTTTTTGGTGGACGCATGCTATCTTTATTGCAGGGAAAGGCTTTGCTGCCTTCTCTTTAGACACCTTTGTAGATTCACTTTATTTTATATTAAGACAAAGACTGCTGCTCAACCATCTCAGCTAATGAGCAGCAAGGCAGTGTGGAATTATTCTGTGTTGTTTGGATGTCTCCCATGGTTATTTTGATTTTCAGAACTATTAAGCAAGTAACTTTGGTAAAGCCTAAACAAACAGTTTTAAAATCTCACAGTTTCCCTTCCCTGGTGAGAGGCGATGCAAAGAGGGATGAGGTGGGTGTGGCTAAGCACAGCTCTTCCTGAAGGCCACACGCACAGTGCTAGAGATTGCAAAAGGTCCTGTAGTTTAACAGCAAGACCTTTTGCAATCTCTACCACTGGGGGCGTGGGTTTCAAGAAGAGCTGTGCTGCTGCTTAGCCACACTCACCTTGTCCCTCTTTGCATTGCTGCCACGCGCTAGGGAAGGGAAACCGCGAGATTTTAAAACCATTTGTTTAGGCTTTGCCAAAGTTGCTTAATGGTTCTGAAAATCAAAATAACTGTGGGAGACACCCGGAAATAATTCCGAAAAATTGGTAAGTGGTTCAAATTCAGAATTAATCCTCCCACTATTCCTGCATGGTTCAAAATTGGTTCAAAAAGTCCAAATTTTTAAAGTTTTTCTGAATTTTAGGTTTTTCTGAACCAAACTTAACAACCCTAGTGACCAAGAAAATATTTCAGGCAGATGCAATAGCTGATGCTATTAGAATAGACATCAGCCAAAAACTCCAAGGCTTAATCCATACCTGCAAAATACTCTTTCCATAGCTCAATCTTGGTAATGTTGAAACACACAATGTTTCTCCATTTTCAAGTGAAAGTAAACATTTTAGGCTTATATATATATATATATATATATATATATATATATATATATATATAAAACCCTTTTTTGACTCAACAGTTTCAAGAAAAAAAAAACCCAAAGTGAGTTTTGTGGTCCAAATCAAGATTGCTGTGAAACTGAGAGTGGGGTGGTCAAAGAACGGAACAGATTCATGGATGGTTACCTAAGGGTCCTCCACACAGCCATATAACCCAGAATATCAAGGCAGATGATCCACAATATCTGCTTTGAACTGGTTATCTGAGTCCACACTGCTATATAACCCAGTTCAATGCAGATAATGTGAGATTTTATAAAGCTGTGCGGAAGGGGCCTAAGTTCAGCATATGTCATGCCAACATTTTTTGTAATATTCAGTGTATGCAGATGGTCAAACATATATTTAATTAACCAAATGCTTTCGGGGCTTCTGAAACTATCATTAATATATGTATGGTGAGAAGTGATCAAATGCCATGGTAGGAAGGGTCCTAAAGTGATTCATCTTGGCCTGCACATCTGACAAAGTTTCATAACCTCTCTATTGCCCTGGATAGCCACTCAGCACCCACCCTTCATTGTGTGTGCATGACTCCCCATTCAATTTCCACCATTAATTTAAGTTCCTGCACTCACTCGGGTGGAAGGAACTGAAGGGCGGCTATCTGATGGGAATGCAAAGTGAACTGTAAGATTGACAGGTAAGAAAGACTGATAGAGTTAAGAAATGTGTGATTGATAATGTAGCTCCCATTTCAATTTAATAAGGATGTATGTAACATTAACATAGTTACTACATATTAGGAAAATGTAAGGTTTTTTTTTTCTACGGGGGTACATTACACCTACAGAGATTTTAAAAAGTAATAGTAAATTCTTTGATTCTGACACATGACACCCATGATTATATATATATATATATATATATATATATATATATAGCCATTTCTTTGGGATTTAAACCATTTTTAAAAAAAATCCTGAATTGAATTTTAATTTTTTTTAAACGTTTTGTGTGTGCAGATGCTTGCATAGCAGTGTATTGTTATTAGTGCATCTATGGTTATTATCATATATGCTGAGGGGGAGTAGAGCGTTCATGGTCATATAGCCAAACATAACACAAATTATTGATTGGCAATACTGACAGTGAGGTGAGTTTGCTAGGGGAAAATGTGTGGTTGGTTATAGTTATCTAATTGTGATGTGTGTTAACAGGTCACTGCATGGTCAATGATGACTGAAAAAATGTAATGCCAAACAGATTTTTTCCCCAACACAGTAGATAAGCCCTAAGAGATAATAGAAAAAAAAACATTATAAGAAGAGCAGAATAAATATTTCCTCCCACAGACTTGTCAAGAAAGTTATGTCAGCACCTTGTGACCTATTTCCATCTTAGAACTATTTCCCACTTTAAAAAAACCCAGCATGCTAACTGCACCTTTAGGTTCTCTACTAAAGTGGCCATCTGAAAATGAAATGAATTAATAATGGATCGTTGTGGGGTTTGAATTATTTAATGCCACTATGGCCTAAGGGGTTGAAGCCACTGCTTAATTTGTTAATAGTGAAGTGGAACATTGTATTTTGCTAGCTCTGTGGTTCCTTTTCAAGTAGACTTCAACAAGTACTCTTGCCAGTATTCTGGCCACATTGCATCCTCAAAATGTCAGATCACAATATAATTTGAGTGCCATAGCTAATTCTCGTAAGTGCAAGGGACTATGGGGTGCCCCCACATATCTTCATGAAGATTTATGGATTGTTTACAAGTTGCAGTGATCAACAATGGTAAAACACATTGGTTTAAAGCTATGGCTCAGATTTACTGCTTGGGCTAAGCAATGAGAGGACACAAATTATTCTTGCCTTTCTTAGCTCCATCTACTTTTTTTTTCTGCTCACTGTACTGCATATAAATACCAAAAAATGCTGATTTAACTGCATTATATGCCCAATGTAGACACATATAATGCAGTTCAATGCAGCTCCAACCCATGTCATTTTAAAATTATCCTGGATATTCACAACTTCACCTTGATTCCCAGCCATTAGAAGGCACTCATCTGCAAACCTTTCCGGAATAGGACTTGGCAGTAAGAAATATAAACCATCTCAAGTTAGAAAAGATTTCAGATCCAGAATTTGTTTCTTCTCTTGTTTTAACCGAGCCTGACTTTTTGACCTTGAGATCCTGTAGCAAGGCTTATCTATTCTCCCAGAAGTGCTTGAAAAACGAAAATGTTATTATCCTCTAGTTTTGCAGATGCTGTTGTTCTGTCAACTGTCACTGGGCTATCACCTAGTAAAAGCATACTGGAGTGTCAGTACTGTCTCCAAACGTCAGAACAAACATCAGTCATTCTAATTAAACAGCAACCAGGGATTATTTCTCCTTCTTTGTTCCCTGCCATCACAAAATAAACTCAGAAAAGACCAAAACCTGCTGCTTGGATAACACATGCTAAAAAGACCTTATTACTATTGCACATGGAGCTCCCAACTGTCATATTGCCAGCTTTCATCCTGTTCCAGGTAGCCAACTATTAAACAAAAGAGGCCCATTAAAGACGGAGAAATCTCAGGATAATATGAATGCAGAAGGAAAACAGCACATGCAAAGTTAAACTTGCATAGCAGCATAGAAAATCCCCTTCTTAGTTTTTCTTTCTCAGATTTCTCTTTCTTAGAAAGAGATCTTTACTTCATTCTTTTTTTCCAAAGAGTTTTTTTATTAAACATTTACTGGAAGAGTGGAGTGTGAGGGGAAAAAAGAAGGAAAAAGAAAAAAAGTCGGGATAATATAGTTGTTGGTTAGTTACATCTTTACAAATATCTGTTATGTTGCAAGGAGGAAAAAAGAGGGTGCGGTTGTTGGAGTATGGGGAGTTCTTTTACAAAATTATCATTATTACAACTAAGTATTCTCTATTTCTTTAACACACATTTCATAAAACATTGAAGATTCTAACAATTTTAATTTTAAGTCTGTGGGTTGTATCTTCTTGTATCTTCTCACATTAACTCAAGATCGTATCTTATTTTCCAGTTCTTCATCAATGGAAATTCTTGATTTTTCATAACAGATTATTTCAGTTCATTCTTTTTAAAAATTATTATCATTATTATCTATGAAGAAAATTCTATAATTATCATTAAATTGTTAGTAGGTTAGTATTCATATCATTTAATCATTGCCGTGCTTTATCACTTTTTATATTACATCACATTTATATAATTCTGTATAACCAATCCATTTTTAATATAGTCGATCCCAATCCGATTAATGTCATTTCACAAAATTTCTTAAATTTTGGGTGAGTTCTTAGTACAATATACACACACACATACACACACATTTACATACATATGCATGCATACATACACAATATTAATAGTAATAATATTTTACATCCACGACTCTCGGGTTTTAATTTCCCTGGATATATATATATATATATATATATATATATATAAAGCCAAACTTTCCATACCTCAAAAATTGGAGCCAAATTTAATTTATTAAATTTGGCCATTTCAAAAACTCTTGAGATCTTTACTTCTTTCTTACACACATTGCACTGTACACCTACAGCACATTATAATTAAAATGAAGAACCTACCTCCACACACAACTGTAGCTATCAAAGAACAATTGGTAAAATTTTGTGGGAAATTTGTGGTTCAAAATTGTTTTTGCCATCTCCATGTGAGAGCTGGAGTGTAAACAGAAGGAGATCAAAATTGCCTCAACCATGACCCAAAAAAATACTGTAATGAGAATTTCTTTTCTCATTTATCATGGTAATTCAAACATTCCTTAGAAATAAATAATAACTGTATGCATTGATATCAGCTCCATTATGGCTGGATCTCAGTGGCTTGTTAGAGCCATGTTGCAGTTATAATTGCTGTAACCTCTGAAGGGAGAGAAGAACAGCCAGAAACCACCAAATTTAATTCCTGTTGATATTTTATCTTATTTAAATTGCAAACCTGCAGACAAGCACCTAGTCATAAGCCCCTGTGGAAACCTTTATGGCTAAAGACTGGACTATAAATACAGGGTGAGGCAGCATAACTTCCTTTTTTAAAATGCGCACCATTCAGTCGGTTAAAGACATAGCGGAGTGCTAGTGGTCTCATTCGAGAGGCGGGAGTATAAAGTTTTGTCCTGACACAGTTCAGTCACTATCATGTGTTGGAACAGTGAGGAGTGTGCTTTTGCTGTTGAGGCTTACTTTTCGAGTGGATTTGGAGTGGCCGGCCCACTCTCCAGATTTGGCCCCCTGTAATTTTTTTCTATGGGGTTTTTTGAAATCCCGTGTTTATGTGAACCGTCCAAGAACCCTACAAGATTTGAAGACCAACATCCAGAAAGAAATTGCCAACATAACACCTGCTACGTTGGCAAGAGTCATGACAAACATCAGAAATCGGTTTACTCAGTGTATGGAGAATGGAGAATGGGGGATGTCACCTACCTAATTTGATCTTCAAAACTACGTAAAATAAAACTTTAAGTATGCACCTACATTATAAAAAAAACTGATTCATACAATGGGTTTTTATTAAGTTTTGAAAAAAGGAAGTTATGCTGCCTCACCCTGTATTATACATGAACACATAAATAGGTAAATGAATAAAAGAATACATAAATACATACATATCCAGTAGGCCTGGGTAACAACGCAAAAATTTGTTTCTAAAATCGATTTGTAATTGGGTTTTTTTTTGTTTCGATATTTAAAATAATTACAAAATTTTCCAAAAAAAAAGTTCGGTATTAACGAAATTTCGTAAATATTTACAAAACATTTTGTAAAGATGGCGCCCTTTTTTTTTCAATATTTTTAAAATATTTTTAAAATATTTTTTAAATTTAATTATTAATTTAGTAGAATAGGGAGGAGAAATTAAAATTATTATTAAGGAGGGAAGGCAGGCACTCACTCTGGCGGCCCCTCTCGCTCGCCGCTCGCTCGCCCCTCTCACTCGCCGCTCGCTCGCCCCTCTCCCTTCCAAGGAAAAGTAAAAGCTCGCCCTCTCAGCAAGCATCGGCAGGCGGCCATCTTACGTATTTCCGAAATGGACGGAAATACAAAAATTTTTGGCGCCTGCCGTTTCGATATTTAAAAACACTTCCAGGTTAAAAAAAAGTTTTGTAATTGTTTCGTAATTCAAAAATTAACGAATTTTTTAACGAATTACGAATTAACAAAACGAATTGACCAGCCCTAATATCCAGTAATGAAATTAGTTTGGAATAATTGGAATGCTAATTTTAGAATGCTAATTTCTAAAATTAGCATTCCAATTATTGGAACAGTTAGAATGCTATTTTTTTTTAAAAAAAGAGGGGGGGAAACCCTTCCTTCTTCTTTCCTTTCTCTCCCTTTTTGAGAGTATATTGGGGAGCAAGGCTTAATGGTTATATTATCACCACCTATTGATATCCATAGAAAAGGCTTACAAAAATGAAAAGATCCCCACCCCTGAAAAATAAAATCCCAATAATATCATTAAATTACCAACTTGTAATAAAATATCTCAAGAGCAAGTAAAAAGTAATGTTTTGATCATATCTGCTGAGGTCATAATGGGACATTAATGCAATCAGCAAATAGCAACTAGATTGTTTCCTTTCTTCTTGTTGAATATATGGATTCCTCATTCTGACCTCAGCAGATGCAACTGGGATGCCCAGGTGCTCACAGGGAGCTTTGGGGCTGGTGAGGTGCAGCAGCAGCAAAATAGGAGTGACCTGTTTCCCACAGGGAAAGGATGATGGCAGTAATGTCCATGTGGGCAAAATGGACCCAATCTAGCTCTTCCAATGGCCATGAAGTCTGTGTATTTTCTAATTTTCTGGAAACTCTGGAGAATACTCTGTCTTTGTTTAATGTAGAGAAGAGTCAGGCTAAATGTTAAAAACACTAGATACTTACCAGATGTTATCATGTATCATGAAGACAGCCAGTACTTAGTACTGGATTTGGGGTGTGGGTGTGTGTACACACATGCACACACACACACACACACACACATATGTGCACATGTGTGCACCCACGCACACATATATAATGTAGACATGGCCAAAGTCACTATCCTAGACAACAGTCAACCAAGCTACTGTGCTGTCCACAAACCTAACTGGGCTTCTCCTAACTTACAACCTCATCACACAGGAAAAATTGCCTATCCTACGACAGTTTTCCTTCAGTTCTGGGACAGAGACCACCAGTTCCAATCAGACAACATAGATCTACTTCCAGCAGGGATCCATCCCTGAACTGAGATGAAACTGTGGTAAGAAGGAGCAATGGGAACATGGGAGGCTTCCTGTGTTCTCATTGAGAAAAACTGGGGGAAGCTGGGAGGCGATGCTTCCCCCCATGGAATGAGGTAAGAGGTAATGTGGGGTGCAGTGTGATGGCTTCCCCATGTTCCCTGCTAGATTTGCTAGGATGATCCATGTCAAATCCCCCGCTACCACACTGGCTTACTGATCTCAATGTGATGAAGTCCTTTGTGTTATCTCCTATTTCCAACTGCACTTCATTCTGCTTTTGAGCAAACCACTTCCCTCTGACATATAGCTTAGACAGATTGTGTTGTATTTTTAATTTCTCAGCATGCTTCCTTTTCAAAAGACTCTGAAATAGATTTTTCAGTGCATACCATGTCTCCCCATATCTCAACAATCCCTGAAATCATATATTACACACAAAAAGATGCAGATTGTTATTTACAAATGTATCTGAATAAGGAGGGGAAATGTTGATACAGCAAATAAACGACTGAATGAAAACTAAGAAAATTAAATATCTAGCATCCAATAGCGACTGAAGAATCATGAATCTGAAGGTGGTATGTAGATATTTCAGACAGAGATTGGCCAACTTCTTTAGGACTTGGGATCAACATCACTTTCCTGGGATCTAGCATTTCTTAATAAAAAGGGAAATGACTAGAAGCCAATTTCTGGTTTCAGAAGTGAATAGAGGTCCACCTCTTTTTCATTAAATGAGAGGTATGTGAAAGAGTAGTGTATGTTTTTAAGGGAAATTAAACTAGCCAAAGATTGAAGTAGGGCAATTTTCCTTTGCAAGGTTTTTTTTTTAAAAAAAATTGGGGGATATGCTAGCTTGGGAACAGGGGACTGCAAAAAGAAGAAGAAGATAGGAACTTTTATCAGCCCGTGGGCTGCATTTTGACTACTCCTGTTCCAACCATCACTGGAACTCGTTGACCCACACAATTTCTCTCAATAGGATGGATGTGTAGTTAAAATGCTCTTCTAAGCCACTTGGAGGAGAAGTGGGACACAAATGTTTTAAATAACCCATATGTGGCTGCCTATTGTGCCACTCACAGTCCCAGCATTGTCACTGCCAAAAAAACCAATTTTAAAAGTAATGTTCTTAAACAGCATGATACTATGTAATAGCAGTGAAGAAAGCCAGCTGGTGGATTTGTTATTGTTGCTGTTGTTCCTTATATTATTGTAGCAAATGCATGCTTAGTCATTTCTGCCATCTGCTGCACAAGCATTATTTAATAGAAGCATGGTGACTACCTGGCTGAGTTTGCTGGTATTAAATTGTGTATAGGAAGAGAGGGAGAAAGGAGAGGGAAAGCTGGGATAACAGCATAAAAATAGAGTGGTTGAGAATGAAGAAGCACATTAGAACTGAAGCACCTGAGGAAAGCCAGAATGCAGGTTTCCTGCTATTTGAATTATGTGCTTTTTTACCCATTAATGAAGAAATATTGCTGCTGTTACACTTATAGAAAATCAAAATCAAGACTAAACATGTAGAATTGCTCTTTGACTCTAAAATCAGTGGGACATATGAAGGGGATAATTATGTGCTGGCAACTTTACCTGACTCACTGATTCAGGAATGATTTCCTAAAAATTGCTGGCAGTTGTCATCTAGTTCTTCTTAGCTACATTTTCCTCTCTGACAGTGTAAGAAAATTACATGAGAGAAAATGGCTTTTAAACTTTTGGGGGCAAGAAGAGATGGTATTTGACTTTTGCAAACTACCAGCAAGGAGATTGCTGTCATGCCATCAGGCAACAGCACCCACTGCTACAATATACTTATGATAATTGCTGTAATTAACAGAGAAATGATGAGAAAGAGATGGGTGTATATAAAACAGACAGATACTGGATCTAGAGTCTCCGGTGATGTTTGTTGTTGATAATGTTGATTTTTTTTAAAACCTGTTACTGTAAAGATTAGAGATGGTTAGGTTCCGTCGGAATCCTCGGAATCCTCGGAATCTTCAGAAAGATTTGCTTTTGGAAGCGATTTTGATGTTTTTAAGCAAACCGGAAGTCCCTTTGCCCTTACGAAGCTTTTTCTGCCATTTCTCTTATGAATCAGTAAGTGAGTCTGCGTTTACCCACTTCTGGTCCCTGGCCTCAGCTCAAGCGGATGAATTTCCTCTCTCTCTCCTCCTGCCGGTCACCAGCCCCTGGGTGTGCATTTTCAGCCCTCTTTCCCCATCTGGAGTCTGGGCAAGCATTTTAAAACGGAGTGGAGAATCTCTCCTCTCTCTCTCTCTCTCTCTCTCTCTCCCTCCCTCCTTCTGCCTGGAATTAGTGGCAAGCATTTTAAAAGGGAGTGGAGAATTTCTTTTCTCTCTCTCTCTATCCTGCAGCTTTAAAACTGCTTTGGAAGGCTTTCCCTCCATTCCTCCGACTCTCTCTCCCTCTCTCTCCTGCCACTTTAAAACCGCTTTGGAGGGCTCCCCCCCCCCTTCTGGATTAAAACAACTACTTTCTAAGTAAAGACCACCCATTGAAACAGGAAATAAAACTTTTAACAAAGGATTTGGAACTCTCAGAAGTTTTGAACAGTTTTGAACTTTTTTTCTGCGATAATTGGAATTGACTTTAGATCCGAACCACCAGTGCCCCCTACATCCAAAATGAGTTTTGAACCCTTTTTTTTTTTTTTGGATCAAACAAGCCTAGTAAAGATAATTAATCTTAACTGAACAAATGCAAGGCCAGACAAATCACTCTCATTTCTGGCCATACTGGCTGGAGTATCATGGGAGTTGTAGTTTTTTAAAAAAAATCACTTCTCAAACTTTTGGCACTTTTCACACATTTACCTCTAAGTTTTTAATGTCTCACGTCTGTGTTGACCTTAATTAGAAAAATATATTTAACCAGACTTGAATGGCAATGCCATTGGGATTTGGAGAATCCCCTTAGAAATCCATCAGTTATTATCCATGTCCTGATGTTATTGCTTGTACTGATAGAGTTTTCAATTTTTACTACTGGGAACTTCCTTTGCAATGCAAATAGCTGGGTGGGCAGCAACCACAGTAAAGGGAAAGTTCAGTGGACTTGGCCAAGGTCAGCAAAGTCAAGAGATTTGAGAATAATAAAAATCGGGCATCAGCACAGGTATGAAAAAAAAAGATTTATTGATGTTGAATGAATGTTTTCCAACCAAGAGAACATAGCATAATCTATATCCATGGAGTCTCCTGGAAGATCTGTCTCTAAAGTATATGTAATTCCTCACTTTATTTTATATATCTAGGGATATAATTTATTCCCAGCCCAGCCCTACAGTTTGCATGTGCACAAGTCCTTGTCCTGCCCTATTAGTTTTAAATCAGCACATGGTCACTTTTCTTGGCTACTGGTTGTTTGATGTTTAGTTTATGTTTTTTGATGTCTTATATCTTATTGGTTTTACTGCTCTAATATATTTAGAACGGTCATCAAACAGAGCAGATATATAATCTACGGAAGCAGGACCTAGGACCTCCTCATACGGCCCTTTTGGGCCATGCCATTTTGCCAGCAGTTGCCAATTAAAGGTATGGCATGTGGGGAGGTTCATGGCACCCCATGAGCCCTCCCTCCTTCCCCCATAATACCATAGGTATGGGACAGATAGAATAAAGGATGGCAATTCACAGCAATGCACATTGCCCCACCACTCTTTCCCCATCATACAGGGAAAATGGGTAGAAAGTGTGAGTAGCTCCCAGTGATGGAGGAAGAAGTGCATTTCAGTGCTTTCCCTCCACTTTGGGAGGAATGTGGATGGGGCTTGATGATGCTCGGCAGTCCTCATGCAGGCCTGGCCAAAAGTGGCAAAATGGGGCTGTTTTAGCTCAGTGTGGAGAGGTCCCTAGGTAAAGAAGTAATGCAAGATATTAATTCCTACTAAATTGGGTGGCTGCATCAAGTGAGATAAAACTGGAAATGAAGCTCATTTTCAAGTAAAGGTTAGATGTTAGCAAAGCCAAAGATATACCTGGTATGTAAGGAGCCAAGATCTGCTATCTACAGACAAGCTGTTTCCTGAATCTTTTGCTTTCACAAGCAACATTTTTATCCAGATACTGCTCTATGCTAACCCACAGCACAGATGGAGTGGAGCAGAAACTGCTAGTGGAGAACATGGGTGTTTTTTTCTTATTATATCTATCTCAGCCTTGCATTTCACTTAGACAGAGCTGTTTCACCCTACCTTTTTCAGTACTAATAATGTCAGGGTCATGAAGACTTCTCTTTTTGCTGAATAATTATTTATATCTGGAAGGAGTACATCATTCAGCCTATCTCCTCCTGGACCATAACTTCTCACCAGGGACAGGGGGAGCTATTTCTGGCAGCTTGAGTTTTCTTCTAATAGAGGCATAACATCCAGATTTAGGTTTATGCAAATGGATTAGGAAAAATAGATTTGCCCAGTGCCTTCTCCCCATAGCAGCTGCTCTGCTATGTTTAGGTCAAGATGTTCCCCTCTATGCCATGCATTAATCCTTGACTAAAAAAGCTTTGGGATGCATAAAATTATCTCCTGTTTTCTTTTTGGGGTTATCTTGAGTCACCTCTGTTTCTCTCCCTTTTGTGTATTTTCAAACAAACTCTAAATAGGAAAGGAAGATGGGGAAAACTCTCTAATTCTTCCCCTCTTGCTAATTGTTAATATATGACTTTCTTTCTCTTTTCTACTTGAATGGTGAAGTCTCATTGCTTGAAGTGGCTGCTGTCTTCATTCACCTCACTCCCTCCTCTGGTATAGCTTTTAGCATTTATGCAATGAGTTCATGTCCATTTTTATTTTAAGAATAAAAGTTTATTGTCTGGAAAAGCCTTCTTCTAGCAAATACAGATGTTTATATTAGTAAATACTAGGCATCTGGGATCCATTAAATATTGTTCTAAACTGTGTTCAAAAGTAGGGGGCACTAGCGCTTTGTTTCTAAAGTTCTTTACTTTTGGGAAATTTTGGAAATCTAATGAAACTTACAAATCTGCATAAGTATTTCATTAATGGCAGTCATGATTGCACAATAGGGAAACATCACTAGCAGTGGGGAAACTTGAGGGGCAGGAGACATTTAACACTGTTCGCTCGCCAAATTCCAGAATGTTTGACTTATTCCTGGATTTTTGGTGAATTTTCAAAGTTTTTATGAAAACATTTTCTAATAATAAAGAAAATGTGTTCCTGGCTTGAACGTGTTATTTACTGTCGTTGTGTGGTCTTTATTTTGAAAGTAGTAGTTCTACTCCAGAAACATTGTTTTTGTGGTAGAAATTAGTTAAAATTGTTGAGACTCAACAAAGCATAATATGCTATAGGGTGATGTCCCTTTCACAAAAACAAAGTTTTTGCAGTTTAATAAACTTTTGCCATGTTTGTTATGACAGAACCAATTAAGAAATGACAGAACCAGTTAGGAAATGGCATTTATAACCCAGGAAAAGACATCATAGACATCTAGACTGACCCTCTTTTTCTGGGCAGAAAGGCAACATCCAAACTCTCCTGACATCCATACTCTTGAATGTCTATTTATATGGCACACAATTAACCATCGAACTTCACTTTTGCACAGATTTATACTACTACTTAGTACTTACTTTAGTCCTATTTGCAGATTTAATCATATTATTTTATTATGACTGACTCTAAATGGCTGGCTAGCTGCCCCCCACAGTGCCTTCCTCATGGCAATTGGGCTAAAGTTAAAGGATTTTTAAAAGGATTTGTGTTTTCTTAGCTTTGCAAAAGTTGCTTGATGGTTGCTTACTACAATCCTCTTTACAGATTCAATCATTTTATTTATTTTATTTAGACTAACCCTAAACGGCGACTGCTGTAGCCAGCTATTTGGGTGCTTCAGCCATCATTTGGCTCCTGAGCAGCTTTGCATTCTGGGAAATGTAGTTTACGGCAGGGCTTTTTGCAATCTCTACCATTGGGGGCCTTTTCTTCCCAAACTACAGTTAAGATGGCTGTGATTAGTCACACCCACAGTGCCTCCTTTATGGCAAAGATGGAGCCAAAGGAATAAGAAAGCATTTTAGTTAGGATTTACCAAAGTTGCTTAATGATTACAGTGAAAATTAAACTGACCTTCGGAGACATCCGAATATTACAGAACATTTATAAAGAAATGGGTAAGTAATTCAAATTCTAACCCCACCACCACCTTTCCTGCATGCTTCAAAAATAGCTTTGTATGCACAAATTAAATGAATCAGATACAAGTTCAATTTTAATCCAGAATTATGTGCCAGCCTAGTAAATATGTTAGTTTCAAGACCTGCTGTACAGAAATAACTGGAGGGCTTTCCTCTGCATACTACAGAGAAGGCCAGAGAGAGGGGAGTTCATTTTGGCAGTAGAGCTAAAGTCACTTAGCTACTCATTTTTCCAGAATTCAGGCATGTAAACCCCTTGCTTCCATCCAATCAGGGATGGAAACATATGACTAGAACTCAAGAGGCCTCATGTACATCACATAGAGTTCTTTACTGATGTACTCACCCTTTTTGTTGTAACAATCTGGAATAAAAATAAATTTCATTAGTATTGTTATCACTATTTGTACACAAAATACTCAACACCATGAAGGTGCAAAATATTTTTTTTGATGTAGAAGAAAAGTTAAACCAAAACAAACTGGCAACCAGCAAACCACAGGAAATTTTGAATGATGTATGGATTGATGCTGAATACTTCTGCAGGATACTTCTGCAGGATACACACACACACAGCACAGCACAGCACAGAAGAATAGCCATCTAACAAGAATGTGGGAGAACAATAAGCTTTAATTTTTTAAAGGATCAGGAGTATAAGCCTAAGAAATTAAAATAATAGCCAACCCCCTTAGGGTATATTAGCTATACTAAGTTTCTGTCAAATGTAAATGGATAGGTGAAATCACAATCTTTCTTTCTGTATTATGTAGCAACTTCAACTGAGGGCCTAATGTTTAGAAAGAATTAATGTGATCAACTAAAGCAAAATGAAGATTAAAATATGTCTAACCTGCCTCCCGGACAGAATGAAATATTTCTCAGCTTCATAGCCTCTACCTTTATAGGAATCTTAAAGACTGGCTCACAGTAGAAAGCTATAATTCTCCTTCTTCTAATATCCTTAATATGCATCAGAAACAGTACAGCAAGGTTAAGAGAGTCTGACAAGTATTAAGTGAGATTATCTTCTACATACAAAACAGTAGATACCAACTGCTATATCTCAAACTGTGGATGAAACCTGAAATAGAAACTGTCAGAATCTTCTCTTTTTTGTATGAAAGAGCTGAGCTGCATTCATTCTTACTGATAATAGGCAAACAGAGATTTTGCTGTCCAGGACAAAGAAGGGCAAAGGATATATATTCTGAATATATATATATATATATATATATATATATATATATATATATATATATGGTAAAGTCTTTCTAGGGAAAATGTGATATGGGTAATGAGGTACATGAGACATGGAATCTCATGCTAATGAGCTGGGTTTGCAGAAGATGGGAACCCACTTGGGAAATTGGGTGCATGGAAAGGAAATAGATTTCTTCTACAGAGCAAGTAAATGACCTGCTTCAACACCATAATCATCATATATTTGATTTCTGTGCCTAATGGCCTTTTTTACCCAGCATCAGGTTTGAATGAACATTGTGAGCTTTCAGTTAATTAGTCTGAAGTATGTGCATGGGTCAGCCATTCCAAAGTAGTTCCCTTTGAAACATTTCTCTGCTTCTGAAAGACTAAGACATTGTTTTTCTCTTTGACACAAAAAATTGCATGCTTCAAAATAAGTTTATTTTTTCATAACAAAACTGAAAATCTAACTCAGGGATTAATGCCACACACAGTATTAAAAAGTCACTGGTCCACTAAACCTCCTAATTGTCTATTGGGAGGGGAAAAGGTTATGTCATTTTTTGCTCACAGATGTAAAAGTTCGTAGTTTTTTTTAACTACAAAGTTTCATACACCTCAATTCTTCTGTGAAAGTCAAATTCTTCCTTAAAAGAACACCATGGCATGAATTTCCATAGTGTCTCAAACTATTAAGCCAACTAATTTCTTCTTCCAGGCCATAATTTAATTTTGGCTTTATTCCAAACTCATCTGGTTATCTTCCTGATTTTCAGCATGCTCAGATCCCCAAAACATGCAATTTCTTTTTAATTGATGCCATTCCACATCTTCTCAGTTTCCTATTTCTTGGTCTGACCTTTTTCAATGAGCTCATCATCACAGCTACCAGGAAAAAATGTGCATACCAAAAGATGCTAAATTATAGCGAGAATTGCCTACTAATGAACTCCCTGAATATTGTTTTCTTGCTTCATAAAATGCTGGGTGATTCAGACTGACAGTATGTCCTTCAGATTAGGTCATCCTTAGTGATGTGCAAAATCGAGAGAAAGATTTACATTGCCTATCTGAATTTCAGCAAGTTATATTTGCTTTATCATTTCTTCAGATATGATCATATATTTGCTTCATTTAAAGAACTCAGATGAATTTGTGCACATGTTGCCTTAACAGATAAAGTGGTCATGGTGTTATCTATTGCATTTTATCCCATCTTTCCTCCTTGGTATTCAATGTGGCATAGCTCCTTCTGTCCCTCTTACAGATTTTCACAGTATCCCTTTAAATAAATCTAGACTGGGATCAGCCCAAAATTATCCCATCAGTTCAATGTCTGAGGAAATAGTTATTTCAACTAAGAACAGGTCAAGAATTCCCTATCCAAATTCTTAGCTTAAGAAGGGCTTCAGGTTTTAGATTTTTAAAATATTTTTGAATACATGTATTTGCATATATGTACAAATTGAGATAAAATGAAGATAGGATCCATATCTAAAAAAGGAATTAATTCATTCTTCATATACACCTTATGCACATAGTCTGATGGTAATTTTTTGCAATGTTTTTTAACTTTGTCCATGAAACAAAGTTTGTGTACATTGAACCATCAAAGTACTATGGCCTCCATCTTATATCATGTATTATTTCAACATTCCAACTGAGAAGGATGACACAAACTCACATCATCTCATACGTTGAAAACTCCAAAGTGCTTCTGAAACACAATGTGAAATCAGGAAAGAATCACTGCCCTTCACATTAGTTTCAGGATGGTGAAAGTATAGTGTGATAGACTTTCAGTTAACCAGAACTCAAGCCACTTGAACTCTAAAGCAACTGGCAAAATTTTGGGTAGCAATGGCAGCAAAAGGCCATTGTATGAGAAATACAACAATGGGACAAGATATTTTTCTTTTGCATTTTGAAGATCAAGCCTTCTAGTGTGAATCGTTCCAGGCTGTCCTTTCTCTACACCAAGGACTGATCTCTCCTGTTTTCTTCCTCTTTTTCAAAATTATTTTCTTTCTTTAAATAGTAACAACAACAACAACAACAACAACAACAACAACAACTACAAGGCAGGTTTTCAAAATACGATGAACACTTTTAGGAAGCCTTCCTGAAGAGTTAAGAGTGTCATTTCTAGAGGCCAGAAAACTATAACTTAGAATACCAGAATTATCTCATAGTGTTGTAGCAATGGAAATTGCTTCATTGTTGCTATGAAATGACATTTCCTTTGCAAGATCGCAAATGCACACTTCCAATGAAAGAAGTATTTTGTTCTAGTGCCAATCTTGGAAGGAATAAAACTGATATCTTTATAGAAATCCAATTCAATTAAATTATTTTCCTTAAATTACAATCAGAAGTATATAAATAGCCAGATTTGCATATACATAGTTTTCTATATGATCACACATGACCACTGAGTTTACGGTAGTAAAGCTGTGTAAATACTTTGCTGTTTAATGATGTTAAAGAAAACATGTTAACAAAGGAATGCATATCCCTAGGTATAAAAATGTGATATAATATGAACATTCATCATGTGCAAAAACTGAAACTTCTTACTTTGCAAAGCATCTCTAAAGAAGATGTATGTGTGTGTATGTGTGTGTGAAAAATTTGATAATTTCATGAATTTGTTCCATTTCTATCTCAGTGTCTGGATGCTGTGCAGTGTTTTTGATTAAATAAAAATCTGAATATGATAAAAATGATACTTGCACAGTACAATTGTTCTTTTGCTTTTGAGTGGAAGAATGAATTGTTGAGTAAATCCTTGGGGAAAGTGACCTGTTGTGTTATCTATACTTTGAAAAACCATAATTCTTTAAAGAGTACATTAGAAATGGAATGGGTAAGAGCTCTTAATTTAAGTTTTTCTTCTTTAATATCAAAGGACAAACACAATGAAATGAGCTATTAATGGCTGTTATTTCTATTACACAGCAAGTGAGGCAAATAACTCTTCTATTTTTTTTCATTTGTGAACTTCAGTAAATTGTGAACATTATCAGGCATGGAAAATTTAATGATACCTTCAACACCTTTTTTCATACATGCCATTATGTGTTCTCCCCTACCCTCTTCTATCACATTAACTCTGTCAAAACAAAAGACTTTGCCCCAAAAATAGGAAAATACATAGGCTTTTGATATATCATGAGAAGACATGGTTCGCTAAAAAAGACAATGATGTTTGGTGAGGTATAAGATATTTGGAAAAGAGAAAGATTGCATTATAAGTAGATTGATTAAATCAAGTAAGTCACAGTGGATGGTGACTGTTGATAACAGTGCTCTGTTATCTTGGAGGTCTTTTATTTATACAGTTACCATAAGTCAAAGTGAACTTGAGGTGTTAACAACTCCCTCTATTTCATTCAATCTTCAAAAAATAAAAATAATTAAAAATGTTTTTGTTCCTCTCACTGTGGTGGTGTTACCTTCTAGAGGAAGAAAAGATATTTCTCTCTCAACTGTTAAGAAATATTCACTGGTTATTTAGTGATATAATTCTGGTATGGAAATAATTTTGGAGGGGAAAAATGATACACAAAGTAGGATCAAACAAACTATTTTTAACTAAAGCCACTATTTTATTTCAGAACAAAAATTGCCAGTTTACTTCATTCCATGAAAATATGTGCATCTACTTATACTAATTGTGTCAATGAAAATGCATCCATAAATGAGAACCGATTATCATCTTGAGCTGATATTTAACATCTTCAAAGTGTCAATATTCTTATTAAGCAAGGGTTGGAAATACACTTAATGAAACCTAAGCATCTTTAAACTTTAAAAGGTGGCTGTTTGAATTAAACAGAGCTACAAGTGCTTACACAAAGATATCTGTATCGGCTAATTAATAAGACAGAAATTTGAATTGATGTCTGTCCTAAATGTCCTTTAAGACTGCTTGGGCAGTTTTAAGCCAAATATTTCACTGCCTGGACTATATGAGTAAGTATAGAGCAGTTATTTCAACATATTACTTAGGCTGTTTTTCAAACCAATTAATGTACATTGTTTTGGTGAGTCTGGCTCAATTAATAATTCAAACACTTCAGACCAACCACTGTTTATTCTTCCAAGTGATAACTTTTTGAACTATATAACCAGTATTACCTTACTTGACTTATTACAAGGCATTGGCACTAAATACAGAGTAGGCAGTGTTGTATTCAAATTTTATTGCAACTTTTTGTATTTGACATGATGTTTTATCCTAATGGCTTTTATATTTCTAGTATACAATTTAATTAAACAATAAATAACTATCAGTGGAAGTTAGATGATTACTAAAGGTATGTTAGAAATGAAATGCTCTCACTATAACTCTGTCCATGAGCCAATGAAAATATTTGTTATTCTAAAAAGCGCTTCATAAAAGAATTAAATTATTTATGCAGACACATTTAATCAGTGGGAGTGCACTGCGTACTAATCGAAAGATGCTGAAGATTTAAGGAACTGTAGAATTCGAAAGAATTAAGTATAAAATAGAGTTCGATAGCCTGTGGAATTAACCCTGTTTATACTGAGATTTCTTCTTTGTCAGATAATCCGATTTCCTCCTGACGGAACCCATGCTGATGGGGTGATGATAAATGAAGTATAATGTGGAGGGCTTACTGTAGTATTAAAATCTTAATTTACTACCTCTACTTGAGTTCTTCTGATGTTTCTTGGGAACATGCATCTCACTGTTCATCAAATGAATGTTAAATTCAGATTGATACACAGAAGACCATATGTGAAATGGATTTTTCATGAAAAGTTTGTTTGCTTTCAATAGCAGGAATAATATTTTGAAATATTAATATTTCATTATTAATTCTGTATTTGGCTAATGTCTTGACAAATACCTGTGATTTATCATTTCACATGGTAAAAGTATTTATAGATTTCACCTTTTGGGAATCAAAATGACAAACTTTCTCCTTGATTCAATCTATCTGACAAATGTATCAGTACAAGTTTTTAAAAATTAATATTAGAAAGCTAATGAGCACCATAAGTCTTGTAACATAGACAGATGGAATTTCTTGGCCCTTGTTTGACAGCTCTAAACTAACAGAAAAGCTTTATTTCAACTATGAAAGTGAAATGTTTCTGAACACATCATTATTTATTTATTTATTTATTTATTTGCCTTGCTTATATACCGCTGTTCTCAGCCCGAAGGCGACTCACAGCAGTTCACAACAACAAGAGACAACAAAATTCAATAAATACAGTATAAAAGCAGTTATCAACTTAATAGAGTTGCATAATTAATAACAATAAACAAATATCAATTAACAGTTACTACAATAGCCATTCACTATCATCTCATCATCAAAACATGATCCAGATTCATCATCCAATGATCCATTCCAGTGTTCATTAACCAATCATTGCACTCATTGTTCGAACGCCTGCTCGAATAGCCAGGTCTTCACTTTTTTTCGGAATACCATCAGAGATGGTGCTAGTCTAATGTCGGTAGGGAGGGCGTTCCACAGCCGAGGAGCCACCACCTAGAAGGCCCTATCTCTCGTCCCCGCCAGCCGTGCTTGAGAAGCAGGCGGGATCGAGAGCAGGGCCTCCCCGGAAGATCTCAAAGTCCTGGTGGGTTCATAGGCAGAGATGCGGTCGGATAGGTAGCTTGGGCCGGAACCGTTTAGGGCTTTAAAGGCTAACACCAGCACTTTGAATTGAGCCCGGTAGCAAATCGGTAGCCAGTGGAGTTGGCGCAACAGGGGGGTTGTATGCTCCCTGTGCTCCGCTCCTGTTAACATCATGGCTGCCAAGCGTTGGACCAATTGAAGCTTCCGAGCCGTCTTCAAAGGCAACCCCACGTAGAGAGCGTTGCAGTAGTCTAAACGGGATGTAACCAGAGCGTGGACTACCGTGGCCAAGTCAGACTTCCCAAGGTACGGGCACAGCTGGCGCACAAGCTTTAGCTGTGCAAATGCTCCCCTGGTCACCGCCGAAACCTGGGGTTCCAGGCTCAGCGATGAGTCCAGGGTCACACCCAAGCTGCAAACCTGCGTCTTCAGGGGGAGTGCGACCCCATCCAACACAGGCTGTAACCCTATACCCTGTTTGGCCTTGTGACTGACCAGGAGTACCTCTGTCTTGTCTGGATTCAATTTCAATTTGTTCTCCCTCATCCAGACCATCACAGCGGCCAAGCACCGGTTCAGGACCTGGACAGCCTCCTTAGTAGCAGGTGGAAAGGAGTGACAGAGTTGGACATCATCCGCGTACAGATGACACAGCACAGAAAAGATAATATGAGAATCTCCTAGTAGTACTTTCCAGAATTTACACTCTACGAGCACTGTCTTCAAACACTTACTTGCAACTAGGTGAAGAAGGTACATCAGGTAGCTGGAGTAATAGCAGTAGCTGGTGTGGGGGGAGGGATCAAATTTTCAGTCATACAACTCACCTTCATTCCTAACCCATAGATAAATATTATCAGTGAAAGATCTGCAGTGGCTAAATTTTACTATAGGAAATTTAAATCAGCTTCCTCCAATCTGTTTCCTTTTGGCTATTTTAGACTAAAACCTTCATAATCACCAGCTATACTGGATTGAAGTAGGTAAAATTACATCCATTTATGTACATAGACATAAGCAAACACAAGCCTATTTTAAACTTTGGACTACATCAAGCATACACTACAGCTATCCCCCAAATTATTTTGGGCAGACTTAAGAGGCTGCCACTCTGACCAGTTCTCCTGCTGCCAATTACAGGAGTTGTAATTTTATAAACTGTTTAACCTTCTCTGATAAAGAGTGCTGATATTTCATCAAACTATACCCTGCTCCAAGATAGAAGATGTGGAGAGGGAAAGACAGCCCAGAATAAGAAGAGGGGAGATGGTCCAACCCAGAACCCCCCCCCCCACACACACACACACACACACTGCTTCCCTTTACCTATGACAGAAATACTACTCACTGTCATAGGGTCTACTTGGCTGAGAGAAATGTGGGAGATGAATGTTTGTCCAGGTCAAGGTGTTTGGAACTTCAGAGGCAGAGCGTGCAACAAAGGCAGACTCACTTTTCCCAGAAGCTTAGAGATAAGGAGAGGAAAAGCAGGTGTGTGTGGAATGATGTCATCGGAGGGACTGCGACCTTTTAAAGTGGTTCCTTTGTAAGAGGAATGTTGTATTCAGGTGAACAGCTCTTGGTTCTTGGTCCTACATTTTTCAAATTCATATGTCCAATTTTCTAAGTTTGTTCCTGTTTTGAGTTCATGCATGCCTTAGATTCATGCTATCATGTTTATGGATATTCCTGTGGATTGCCTCTTGAGACTGCATTTGCAAGGATTCTGGACTCTTGACTTTCTTGGAAATAACTTTTTTAACTTTAAGTCTCTATTTTAGGTTTGTGTGTATACACACACACACACACACACGCACTGCTCTAAATAAACTTTTACTTTCTGAATTATCTGGACAGAGTGTGGTTTGAGGTAAAAAGGTGTTTCAGGTCTCTAGTGCAAAAATAACAATTTATTTATTTCCCACCTCTCCTTGTGATTTGAGATAAAATAAAACACTGTTGAAATACATATAACAAATATATACAGGTAGAATGCAAATTAAAATTCACAAGTTAGAATTGACTGGATAGGCCTGCAGGAAGAGATAGGTCTTAAGCTGTGTCTTAAAATCTGACAGCTGGTTTAGCTATCAAATCTCTTCAGGCATGTCATTCCAAAGTCTTGGGGCAGCTGAAGTAAAGCTCCTCTGCATGACAGTTGTCAGTTGGGTTCTGGCAGGCTGGAGTAGACACTGCACATAGGACCTATGTGTCCAGGATGGATTGTACGAGAGAAGGTGATTCTGTAAGTAACCTTGACACAAACAATGTAGGGCTTTAAAGGTCAAAATCAACACTTTGTACTTTTCCCAGAAACTAATTGGCAGTCAGTGGAGTGACTTTAGGTATGTAAAGGTTGTCCTCCAACATTAAGTCCAGTCATGTCCAACTCTGGAGGTTGGTGCTCATCTCCATTTCTAAGCTGAAGAGCCAGCATTATCCATTGATGCCTCTGAGGTCATGTGGCCAGCATGACTGCCAGAGCAGTACCTATTGATCTACTCACATTTGCGTGTTTTCGCACTGCTAGTTTGGAAGAAGCTAGGGCTGACAGCGGAAGCTCATGCCGCTCCCTGGATTCAAACCTGTGACCCTTCAGTGAACAAGCTCAGCAGCTCAGTGGTTTAACCCACTGCACACCGGGGGCTCCTGGTGACTAGCATCTTTAGGTCCTCCAATTCTAGAAAGGGGCATAGCTGGACTATCAGCCAAAGCTGGCAGTAATTACTCCTAACCATCACATCTACCTGGACTCACTTTGGGAGATGTGGATCCAGGAGCTCTCCCAAGCTGCAGACAAAGCCTTTCAGGGAGAGTGTAACCTCATCCAGAACTAGATGATACACCTCAATACCTAGGTTAGAGCCTTTAATGGCAAGTACCTCTGTCTTATCTAGATTTAGTTTCAATTTGTTTTATTTAACTCCCCCTGGCATTCATTCAGAGGAGATACATTATCCTTAGTTGAGGCTGTTTTTGACGGCATAGAGAAATATATTTAGATGTCATCAGCATACGGATAGTACCCCACCCCATGCCTCCAGATGTTCTTTCCCATCAGTTTCACACAAATGCTAAAAAGCATTGGGGATAGAATGACACCCTGTAGGATGCTATATAACAGCTCCTTTGGGGGAGGGGGGAAGCAGCTATCCTAAGCACACTATCTTGAACCTACCTGAGAGGTACAAATGGAACCATTGCAACTCAGTATCTCCAAATCCCAATCTCTCAGATGTTCCAAAGGGATACCATGGTTGGGGATATTGAATGCCACTGGGAGATCTGAAAGTACCAACAGGGATACACTCCTCCTGTCCATGTTACAAAGATCATCCACTAAAGTGACCATAGCATAGCAGGAAGTGTGTGCCATCCAAGACTGCCTGGAGTTAGGAGGCAACAATTAATGTTCTCTATGTCCACACTGCATCTTCACCTCACACATGCTAAGATACCAATTCCCTGAAAAACTAGGTAAAATATAATAGCTAGTTAGCTAGATTCGGATAGATCTTCTGATGTTATTGAATCTTCCAGATCAAGATAATCAGGAGTTTTAAATTTCAATCTTTGGAGGCAATACAAAACTGTAATGTCAATACACAAGCTGAAGAAAAGCACCAGTGGTTGTGACTCATGAGGTTGCAGCTTCATGTCAATTAGTGCATGACACAGGGTGTCAGTATATAACATTTATCTATGGTAGCTACAAAATTTCATCCTAAAGAAAAATGAAAGATAGGTCTTCCCTTAAAAGTTTCTGCAGGAGGAAAAAGGAACTTGTACTTTAGTATACCTATTATAAATGTGTGCTGAGATATCTGTGATGCAATTTTTCACTACAACATCTGAAGGCAGGGCCGTAGCCAGAAAAAAAATTCGGGAGGGGTTGAAATTTTCGGGGGGGGGGGGGTTGAAAATTTCACCGGAAGGGGGTTTGAAACCTACCTCCTAGCTCATGCTGAAGCAAAGAGCACAGCAGGGGGCAGAGCAGTCTTCAATAGCCTGCAGCTCCGCCCCTGTCAACCATCTTCACCAAGTCTGGCCTCCTTAATGAGAGCATTCAACACACACAACTGTATTTACTTATATTCAAATACAGCTTTCTGCACAGGAAAATATATTGTCTTCACCCAAAACATAGTGTGGATGCTGCAGAGAATCAGTCCTGAATTGTGACTAGGATTAGAAAACAGTGGGTTTTGAAAGCTTTTTCAGAGCAGGAAGAAAATTGGTTCACCCCCCCCCCCCCCGCCCTTCCCTTTTAAGAATGACATTTACACCCCACTCTCACCCATCCTCAGATAAACTATCCTATAAAGGAGGTAAATTAAGAGAAAATGGACTGCTGTTCATTTTTCTCTCTTAGGATGCTTCATAATCAAGAATGCACCGCTGAGTCTTTCTCACACACAGCTCTAGTGTAATGCATAGTTTTGTGCCTCTGTCTCCAAAATATTGCCTGAACAGATTAACAAATGGAATCTGCTATTCCATTTGCACCCATTAACAGCACACAGTAGCATTCTCAGCTGCAGTTTGTCCATTTGGCATATTTGTGAGTTATTTTCTCCCCTTTCTTTTTAAAACAGACTCACCACATTTGACATTAACAAGCATATAATTTTAAAGCTACACAATAGACAAGCAATCAGCTCTGGCAGAAAGGAGATAGAGGACAAGCACTTCAGTTATTCAGCACAGAAAATCGAAAACATGCCCGCATGCACACATACATGCATATACACACACTCACACTTGTCCCAGAATGATTGTTGCTGGCATAATAAATTCTAGCGCAAGCTCAGTGAAGTACTTTAAATTCATTCAGATTAGGACAAGAGTTTGTTTAAAAGGAAGAAAGCATTATGACTCCAACAAAGAAAAAATGATGTCAATAAATTCAGCATTTTGTAAGCAACAATCAGTTCTATGGTTTTGAACCACTGGTTATTTATTCACTAAAAATGTTACAGCACTGTTCAGATTATCTCATATTAAAGATACTTGAGGATTGCTGGTTAAATGGTTTGTAATGTGCAAAGCGGTTATATGTGTTACTATGTATTAGGAATCACCTAGATAACCTAAATGAATTCAAATCAGCAAGGCCAGTTGAACTATATCCCAGGATATTGAAGAAACTTGCTAACACATATCAAAGACTACCTGCCATCATTTTTGAGAAATCTTGGAGAGTGGATGAGGTAACAGTGAATTGGGACAAGCAAAAATGTCCTTTTTTTAAAAAAAAATACAAATAAGAAGACCTAGTAAATGACAGGTCAGTTCATTTGACCAGGAAACATTAGAATGGATCACACAGGAATCTGTCTGCAAGTAACTTGATGGAAAAGCAATGGTCAGTCGGAGCTCAGATAAGTTTGTCAAAAACAAATCCTGTCAAATAAATCTTCTATTTTAAAATCAGGTCACTAGTTTTGTAGAAAATGAGGATGCAGTGGACATCACTAACCTGGAATTCAGCAGAGCATTTCACAAAGTCCCCTGTAACATTTTGATTAGCAAAATGATAAAATATCAAATAGAGAAAAAACACTGTTACATAGATCCCCTTCTTGATAGCAAGTGTGGTTCCACAATGGAAGAGGTGGTGAGGTCTCTGTCTCAGGATGTCTTCAAAAAGAGTCCAGACAGCTATGTACTGAATAATCTTTAGCTGGAGATCCTGGACTGAACAAGGCATTGGACCTTATGGCCCACGAGGCCCCTTCTAACTCTAAAATTTTATGAGTCTATGCACGCAAGTAAAACCAAATGCAAAAACAACACTTCACAAACCTTTTAAGCCTATAGGAAAAAGAAATAAAACTTTCATCCCTTCTGTCTGGGGCTTGTCAGAGAAGCCAAAACATTGCTTACTGTTGCCTCTACTTTTCTAACCCTCTTCCGAAGTCTATTTCTGTCACACACAACAATGTTATAATTCCATGATGTAGAAACACTTCATTCTCCCCCCACCTCAAACACATACATCTTGAAATGTAACAAGTAAAGCCAAAAGACCTTTACAGTTTTAAAAAGTATGTATTTCATCAACCCTCTGAGACTCTCTTGAGGTTTTGTCTTTCAGACATAATTATTTCTTACCTTAATCAAGAAGCCCTCTCCCTCAAGGGAACAAATGCCTTTTTTTGTGGGGGGGGGGGGCTCTCCATGTGTATGTGTGCATGCACATGTACATAACTAGGGAAGGGGGTTGTAAAGAACCTCCGCCACTGGTAATGAAGCTGCCACCCAATTGTAGAGAGACGCTACCAACTAGTGAGGAAGCGCCTAGGTTTAGGAGAGAGGAGCCACTGATTTGTAAAAGGCTCTGGTATTAAAGGCTCTGTTTGTGTTGTGAGGTAATTTTGGTAGAGTGGGTGCACAGAACGTAAGATTAATGGAGATGAGGCAGTTTTAAAAACCAAAGAGAACAAGTTTATTTTTAAACAAAGCGTATGGTTGCAGTATGAAGATGTTAAGCTTGGCAAATACTTGATGGTTACATGTAACTTGGTTGCGATACAATTCAGACTTTCGATGTTACAACTTATGAACTCTTGCTGTGGTGAAGCGCTTTATTAACCAGTGTTCCCTGCAATGAATAGTCTTTCTGTTTGATCCATACTTGATCAAATCACAGATCTCCAGTCTTCCTCCGACTAGCGATCCTAACAAGCCTCTGTTAGTTCTTTCTAACTAAAGCAACTAACAAGGTTTTCCCCTTCAGCTTCCTAGCTGAAGAAATCTCTACTATTCACAAACACTAAAACCTGACTCTTCACTTCTTCACTCCTCAGAGTCTAAAAACTGACTCTGCTGCTCTCTCAGAGTCTTCCCCCTGACTGACTCTAACTGTCACTTTTTTAAAACCTTTCCTCTCTAAGCTCCTCCCACCTCCTCTTCTGCCTCGTTTCCATGGTAACACATTTCTCACAGCTAGGCCGCTCCAGCCTTAGGGCAACCAATGCAAACATAAATACAGTTATAAGCATATTATTATAAACACTTCTGTACAGGGGTGAACATAATATTTTGGATGTTGATGGTGGTGGGTAGTCCCAAATGCTGTGTGCAATAAGACTTTTGAGCAAAATAACACTGTAATCCTAGAATGGTTTCCAAGGTGTGAAAGAAAAGAGAACAATTCTGATTAAATAGAAGTTTATGAAAAAAATATTTGTGGCAAGAAAGAACCTTGTGTGATGACGACCTTGGATATAGCAGTCATTAAACTGCCCAGCTGAACTATTGTAAAGTGTGCTACATGGGGCTATTTTTAAAGATGATTCAGAAGCTATAGTTTAGTGCAAAATGAAACAGCAACATTGCTGAACAGAGCACTATGTAGATAATAAATAGCACCAGACTTAAAGGAGTTGCATTATCTGCTAATTTGTTTTTAATCCCAAATCAGGGTTCTAGTATTAACATTTACAGCACCAAAAGACTTGGGCCCTCAGTGCTTAAATGAACACCTCTTCCTATATATAGCCATTCAAGAACAGAAGACGAGCTAGTGTGATATAGTGCTTTGATTGATGGACTACCATATAGACCAGGGTTCGATTCCCCACTCAGACATGAAAACCCACTGGTTGGACTTGAATAAGTCAACATGATCCTGCAAAAAGTTTTTCGTAGGGATGCCATAAATCAGAAGATGAAGTTGGAACCCTGTGCTCCAGCAATATAGGAAGTGGGAACACATAGGGTTGTGGTGCCTGATTATGAAATGCCTACCTCTTGGAGGTATAAGCTGGCAGGTTTATTCAGAAAAGAACTTTAGAGCTCAATCTGAGCATTGGTAGTGAGTATTCTAGTAGTTTGACAAATCTGGACCAGTGCAGCCACTAGATATTTTACTGAGCTAATGTTATCAGTCAATTTCCTTCTATGGCATATTTTGGGAAAGCCTTGTTACATAAGGTAAGTAGGACAGTGTTGTTCACACAACAGCAGCAGCAGCAACAGCAACTCATGTATATACTTGGTTTTAATTTCACAGGCAAAATTCCCTCCAAGCTGTTCAAATTTCCAAATCTAGACTTAGGTTGCAGCTAGAGTCAGAAGCAATAGGATACTCATTCTGATGTCACTATTAAGCGGTCATGAGTTATAGGAGTATCAGACTTCTGTTAACAACCTTCTGAATTGACTATTCTGCTATAAAAATACATGAAATAAATGCAAAATTTCCCCAAATAAATTTTACTGCATTAAACATATTTTACTTTTTTATGTTGTCAATAATGTTGCTACTAACTCTTTTTTGCATGTTATAAAATATTGTCCTTCACTATGTATAGTGCTTTCAAGACACATCAAATGTAGATAGTAAGTCATTTAATTTTGTACAGTTTAGAATACCTGATCACAGAAAACATACATACAAGTCTTTGCAAATTAGTCATTCCTGTACTGTATTCAAATAACTAATTAGTACACAACAAAAGGAGGGGACATTTATTACTCAGTACCTAAGCAATTAAGGAGCAAGTCCTTGTCTCTATTAATATAAATATGAATATATACATATTTAATGGTGAATAGAACAAGAGCATTACAAAGAAAATGATACTCATGGTTCACAAGCTAATAGTCTGTTCAGCTTCAAGATACAAGTCTTCATTATATCAGTTGTCTAATATTTTTGCTATGCATATCTTTTGAACATAGAACAATGTAGATTTAACTTGTAATGTCCCAAATAATTTAGAAGAAGTGGTGGTTAATGAAACAAATAAGAAGGGAGTTCACCTCAAAATGATGACGAGGAGATTTTTTCCCAGATTAGTCCATGAGGTTTTAATGAGAGACAAGCATTTAATCTTTGTCTTAAGTCCACTTTCAAATATGGGGATAAGAATTCCCCATTGTTTCACCAATCTAGATAATCCCTGTCTTGCAGCACTGTATACCATTGTCTGCTAGTGACTTTTTCTCTTTTAAATTAATCTCTGCTAAGAAACAATAATAACCAGTGACATTTTGAATGGAATATGAACACATTCCATAAAAATATTGCATTTATTTAGAATCTCAGAGGAGAGTGAAGACAACCAAGATTAAAATACCAATTGATACTTGTGATATTCTGAACCTATCCATGAATGTATGAATAGAACAAAAATGGAATGCTTTCAATATGATATGCATTTGGGTACATCTGAATGTGTGCATTGACTTGCATCTTGTACCAACTTGTCTATTTTCTGTGGATGGTTTGATTCAAATGTATATAGACAAAGGGAAATATATGCATAGTTACACACAGTTTCTCACTATTTTTTTTTGGGGGGGGGGGAGTTGTTATATTTCTAAAACTGGATAAGATTGAAGATTCACATATTTTCAGATTCCAATAGAACTTTGGAGAAATAAAACATACACGATATATGAAGTACATTTCAAAACATGAAATGCAGAATTGAAACACACACATATTTTAGTCAAGGCAAATTAGGAAATAAACACACATCAGAGAAAATGTATTGAAATATACTCATTTTTTACTAGGGAAAATATACACAAAATCTTGCAACCTAATATTAAGAAAGGATGGAAATGAAATACAGGAGGGATTCAGAAAAATACAACAAAATAAAAACTATGAGGTGTTCATGTCCCTTATGATGGTGATGAAGATAGGTTAGAATTATGGAATTTGGAATATTGGGATTAATTTCCATTCACCTGGAAAATTATTTACACTTTCAGGAACATTTCTATTTCTAGTACATACAAAGAGGTTGCCTGTAGGACTCGGACGTAATCACTAGGAGTGCATCCAGACAGCACCTATGGTGCACGCCCTCCTGTGTTTTCCCCTGGGGCATCCAGACAACATTTCAGGGGAAAACCAATGCTTTTGGCACAAAACAGGAAAACCCTGCTTTGTGCCAAGGTAATTTGTCTGCTGGAAAGACCCAGTCTTTCAGAAGATCCGTATCTTTCCAGGTGTAGGTGTTGTGTAGATAGGATCAGGGGTCATGCCACATGACTTCCAGTGCCTATCTACACATCTATCTCAGATTTCTTATGCTCCTGGAGCCCAAGAAACCCAAGATAGCCCCCACCCCATCCCAACCCCCCCCCCCCATTTTAAAAGCCTTTAGAAAAGGAAAATTACTCACCCAGCTGCCATTTCACCTTCAGAATTCTTCTGGCTCATACCAATGATGTGCCAAGACGTGGGGGGGGGGGTGTAGGTAATTCACAAGGGAAATGGCAGCTGGGTGAGTTATTTCCTGTCCCAGTTCCCTGCTAGAAAACCTGGAAGGACATCTGGACACCCTCCTCCAGAAAAGCATGCACTTTCTCATGGGGGGTGGATGGACTAGAACCCAGGAAAAATTGCATTTTTAAAACGCAGTTGCTCCCGAGTTAAATGGCTGTGTGGAACTGCCCTGGGATTCATTTCCCATCTGCAATTTCCCTGTCCCTTTCTCTTTGAGTCTTTGCTTCAGTGGTCTCTTTATTTGCCCTTTCGGCTACATTCATTGTTGAACAGCACTTGAATTTGTTAGATTATATGGATAATTATCCAGGCAGTGACCCATGGACATTTAGATAGTGGGCTTGGAATCAATGCATACTAATCCCCAGCATAATAAGAAAAGCTTTACTCACTGTCATTTAGAAATTAAAGATTTATGGACAGATTTATATGTATAGTTCAATTTAATCTTTTTTTTAAAGGGAAAGATGAAAAGGTCAGAGACATTATTACGATTCAAACCAAATTCTTTGAAACGTGTAAGTAATTTAAAAGAAAAAGAAAATTCTTATTTGTGTTTTGTGTATCTGACAAATATAAATACTAGCACAATCAGTGTCTAGGTGTATTCTGGGATTATTTTGCCGTTACAGTCTATAAACATACAGAAAGTGAATGGGTAGTAGGACAAGTCAAGTTTGCTCTGGGTTAGGATGTGTAATTGTCACTCACATCTGCTCATAAGTTTTCAAACTCTCATAATTTTGGCAGGTGTTGAAAAAGTACATGGTGCATGAAATCAAAACCAGGCCATTTCTCTTTGTGGATCATGGATAGTGTGCAAATGGCAAAAAAAGAAGAGAGAATTCAAAAGAATACAAACTAGAATTTGTTATACATTTTTTTTTATAGAAGATGCAATCACACTTTCTCTAGATAAACTGTGAAATATTAAGCCTCCCTTTTTTTACTTATCACTACCCTCCCGGGACTGCTGATTAGATTAAGAATACTCATTTTAGCTGAGTCAATGCAGAATCTTATAAAATCAATGACATATCTTGCACATCCTAGCTACCTATAACTCCAGGTTATAAGTAGAATATTTCACTTCCCCGCCCACCAAGAACATATTCAAAGGAAGGACTGTCCCCATAAATACCTAACTAAATTCAACAAGGAACCCTTTTCCAGCCAAGGATACACACACTTCTTGATTATGAAGGTGGCTGGCTGGCAGGCAAAATAAGGCCTGCTCATTGGCAAAGCAATTGAAGAATGTTTTCTCTAGTGAAACTGGAATCCTTTCAATAAAAGTAATAGGAATAAAAGTATATTAAGTCAACATGGGTTGAACATCCTTTATCCAGAATTCTGAAATTTGCTAAAATCCCAAACTGGCCACATGAGTGTCTGAGTGGCATCTTTGCTTTCTGATAGTTCAATGTACATTTTGTTTCATGCACACAATTCTTAAAATATTGTGTATAAAATATTCAGGCCATTATCAGTGGCATAAATTTCACCAGTGTCACACTTTCTGCTTTAAAAGTTCTATTTGACTTTGTCAAACTAGATACTCTCAGTTTCATTGCGTATTATTACTTGGGAGATTGGGTGTCTGGGGCAATGCAATGCCAGAGTGGAATTAAGTACAGCTTCTACCTCAATGTCATAAGATGTGGCATGGCTCAAAGGGCTTCAAAAATCATTTGCATAAATATGCACCTCCCACAAATGTGAGAGTCCTACATTGATTTTCTGTTGAAAGCATTACACAGTTTTAAATTAATACAGCAAGTCATTTCTTCTTTCAAGGCACTGCTGGCTGCTACATCAAAAGGATAAACAAAAGTGATTGTTCTTCTAACTTTGTGCAGGTATTCACAGGACAAAGTATAATTGACAACTTATGTTTGATCACAGCCCTTTTAATTAGTAACATATTGCATCTGCTTAACATTGCTAGTGTTTAGGTGCAAAAGATTTTCAGTGTCAATTAATCTCGTAATATCCCTAAGCAAGCCGGAATTGTTGAAGAAGATGGAAATTGGCTGATGAATGTATTGGTCACTTCAGAGGCATGTTCAAATCTATCTTCTTGCTGTCCTAATGAATATGGAAACCTGCCCAGTGTGTGATTGGATTTTAATGACTACAAGGTCAGGGACTTTGCAAGGTGTGAATCTGCTTGCAAGGTCGTAAGTGGCAAGCGGTGCATGAATCTGAAAATAAACAAGGAGCTGTCAGAGATATTAGCTTTTTTGTAGAAAACCTCATGGGATGAAAAGGTTAACAGGTGATTGCATTGTAACTGGTTTTGAAACTCAAAATGAGCTCGAAAGGTACATGCATTATCCTTCATTATACTTTGCATGAGAAATAGTGGTAATTTAAAATGCAAGCAGTGTTAGATTATAAATAGCACCTTATCTTATCACGATACTGTATTTATCACTACACTAACCAGTCCACTGATAGCACAACCTTCTGCAAGTCTACTCCAAAGTAAGAGCTACTGACTCCAATAGGTTTTGCTCACAGGTAGGTGGATACAGGGTTGTGCTCTGTGCATAATTTGGGTCACCTTTGGAGTAACAGGCAAAATCACCTGCTCCAAAATACCTGTGGGTGGCAAGAAAACATCTGCCTCCTACAAATAGTCCAAGCTACAAATTAGTCACAAAAATGCAGGTCATGTGCATTGCTACCTCAAATTAATTTGATTTTCAATGAGGAATTATTCAGATTGTTGGAAAAGAATAATATGAAATGAGTTTAGAAATATTAAGGAAAATATTAATAGGTTGTCAGGAGTATGAATTATTGCGGAACAATGCAGAGAAGAGAAGATTTATAAATTAACTCCACCACCCCCACAAAGAACTTATTCTTTTCTTATAACATGAAAAAAAAAACATTTCTAATGATGGAGTCTAAGAAGTAGAAGCCAAGCTTACCTGCTGCTATCTTAACAGGATATTTAAGATCTCATCACATGGGTTAAAATTTGGCAGTGTACACCGGTTCCTCTTCAGTTTTGCCATGGATCCCACTGGCTCCCATCCCACAATGTACATCTACTTCTAGTGGGGCTCCATGGCAAAACTGAAGCGGAACTGGCAAACACCGCCTCCACAATGGCAAAGGAGGACTCCCATGTAGCATAGAGATCAATGCTTCCCATTGTGGGGTGAGGTAAGGGGGAAGCTGTGCAATGTGAAGGCACCGCTGGATTCACCACAATCTGTGGTGATTCCAGCAGCAAATGTGATGAGGTCATTATACAGTTTTAATGTATACACTTGCTTAAAAGTAAATTCTACAGGCCTAAATCTAATCCTTAGCCCAAAGTAAAATAGGCTGAAATAAAATCACCAAATAAAGGAGAAATTAATACATTTACAAGTGACTTCCATCAGGACTATAGCCAGATTATTAATTTTTTTTGGTAGGGGGAGTGTAGTTTCATAACACAAAATAATTTAAATAGTATGGGCCCCTATAGGGGCAAGACAGCCTCTTCCAGGAAGGGCCCAAACTGCAGCCTTGCATGAGGTGAAAATACAGGCCTGAAGTCTGGGTGAGAAGCTAGTATTTCCACCCCAAACCAGGCAGTTGGTCACATAATGAAGACTAATACTTCCAATAGTGTGTCTGTGTTTTGTTCTGGGGCCAAGAGAGTATGACTGCACACCTTCCAGAATGGACCAGATCTGATAACTTCTACTTTGTTAGGCCATGAGCTTGACCAGGCAGAAACTGGAGGGCCTCTCAGATCCAGGGGAAGACGACATAGCCCCCTCCAGGATGGTCCCAGCCTAGGGCAACAACAGCCCAAAGACATGAACCCCAGCATGAGCAAAATGGAAACTTGACTTCTAAATATATCAGCAAAGGCTATAAAGCTGAACGCCCTACTATCTTCTGGAAAAGAGGAGGGGAGAACAAGTAAGGAAAGGCCTAATTCCCTATTAGGAACCTACCTCCTACCTCACGCTGAAGCAAAGAGCACAGCAGGGGGATGGAGCAGTCTCAAATAGCCTGCAGCTCCACTCCTGTCAACCACCCCCATCAAGTCTGGTCTCCTTCATGAGGGTCTTCATGTTGTGCTTTGCCTGCCAGTTATGGGTGGGCCAACTGGGTTGCTTCCACTATATTAGCTATTGCTGCAAGTAATGACAGTGTGAATAATTTGTCAAAATTTGCTTGAGATAGTGCTTACTGTTCTGGAGGGACTTGCATGATGATTTGGCTAACCAGTTAAAATTCATTAGTAAACCAGTTTTTTAAACCTGAAAAAAAATCAGGGGTCTTTATCATTACTATAACAATCTAACTACTTTTTCTTTGCTTTTCGTTAAGTAACATTGAAAGACAGGCATTTTGTTTCCTTTACAATTTTGTTGTAACAAATAGATTTTTTGATGCTGATCACATAATAACTTCAAAATTGTCAAACCATGTAAGGTTTTTGAGAAACTGCCAGTTTTGTTTTACAATTATTGTGAAATCATGAAACATTTTTCCCCGACATGATTTGCATTATTTTTTTTCAATTGCTCATATCTTTGAAAGCCATAAACAACATTATGTAACATGTAACACTAACAGAGTCTCAGTCTGTAAAAATCCCACAAAAATACTTTTCCATTCATGTAGAGACTTGCTCAGGGATGTCAGAGGCATAGATACTAGAGGATGAGGAGGAAGATGATGATGGTAATCAGATGCAGATGGAAGCTAATGCTGATCCTGACTTTTGGCCATCAACTTCCAGTGATCCTTATTTAATATCTCCGGCAGAGCTGAACGATCTGGTCAAAGATCTGAGTTTATCCAAGAGTCAGGCAGAGCTGCTTGGAACAAGGATGCAAGGATGGAATCTTTTGCCATCCGGTTTGAAAATCTCAAAATTTATCCACTGTGATGAAGATTTGACAAAATATTTTAGACAAGCTAACAGTCTGACCTTTTGCTGTGGCATCAAGGGATTGTTTTGTGCTCTCAGATGTAACCATAACTCAAAAGAATGGTGATTGTTTATTGATTCATCAATCATAGAATCATAGAGCTGGGCCATCTAGTCCAACACTCTGCCATGTAGGAAAAGCACAATCAAAGCACTCCTGACAGATTTTTAAGGCTGTGGAGTTGGTTTTCTTGTCAGATGTTTTTATCCACTCCACCGCACCCCATCAGTTTTTATGAAGCAGGTCCAGGAAGGGTTTGGTGTAGTTGCAGGACTTGGTGCTGGTGCATTTGCAGAGGAAAAAGTACAGTTATAAGAACTTTCTGAATGCATACTGGGACCTTTGGGGTCAAAACTACCCACACATCCTTTTCCTTGCTGCCATGATGCATCTCCATTTTCAACATCATGACCATCTATATTACAGATTGGAACTACTCAGTAAGTTGTGTTATGATTAATTTATAACATTGCATCAAGTAGGCCATATGTAGATAAGGCACTGAAGACGGAATTGTACTCTTACATGAAGCAGAATGCTGCTTTTAGAGAATTCTGTGATATTCATGTTCCATTGCTTCCTTTCACATCTGAAATGTTCTCTCACTGTGCTTTCATGTCCTGATGTTTCATAGGAAGAATATGTAAAATGCAGCACATGCAGAACAAAATTCAGTGTTTGATTTCTAGAGAAAATTTTTTGCACCTAACCCTCAGAAACATCTTTTCTGCCCTTTGCATCTTGAAATTGTACTTCCTCAACAATAAAATATAGAATCATAGAATCATAGAATCAAAGAGTTGGAAGAGACCTCATGGGCCATCCAGTCCAACTCCCTGCCAAGAAGCAGGAATATTGCATTCAAATCACCCCTGACAGATGGCCATCCAGCCTCTGTTTAAAAGCTTCCAAAGAAGGAGCTTCCACCACACTCGGGGGCAGAGAGTTCCACTGCTGAAAGGCGCTCACAGTCAGGAAGTTCTTCCTCATGTTCAGATGGAATCTCCTCTCTTGTAGTTTGAAGCCATTGTTCCGCGTCCTAGTCTCCAGGGAAGCAGAAAACAAGCTTGCTCCCTCCTCCCTGTGGCTTCCTCTCACAAATTTATACATGGCTATCATATCCCCTCTCAGCCTTATCCATGTAGTATTAATACAATGGGAGACACGAGCACAATGACACACTTTTATTCATATTTTATGTATGTCCAAAGAAAGGTTTTTTTAATGAAGTCTGCTACTCATTCAAGTAGGGATGCCTTTAATGAGTGATATTGTACTAGGGCAAACTAATTGGTGGTTATGGTAGGACTTACTCTGAGTCACAGATTTCGTGTACATATTTTTAAGTTTTGTCTAATGTGTTTACAGACAGATGTGTTCAGTCTGGATCCAACAAGCAGCCTAAAAGGTTGGAAAGAAACTGGAATGAACATGGGGCTAGTTCTTACATGCAGTTTTGACATTCAATAACCATAGTGTCAAGAGATACATTGTCTGTGATGATGAGCTATCACAGACTTATCACTACAGGATTTCATATCACCCAGTGCCAACTGAAGTGCAGTATTTCACAGCACAGAAAGCTCACAGTGTTAAAGCCACAAATGAATGAAAGGCACATATTTATTTAGTGATTTCTATTCCACATACTTATAACATACCTTTTAAATTACATTCACCACCCCAAAGGTGGCAAATATCCATACAGAATTAAAAGAAATAAGCCATCATCCTACCAGCTGCTTCTGTCTACTTCGTTAAAGCTTCAGTTGTATTCTAAATTACCAAGAAATGAATCCAACAGGACTTTATTCTGGAATAGCTATGTCAAAAACACAAGGTCTTACTTCTTGAATAAACATGTAAAAGGGTGGTACTAAAAGTTGAAACTTTAGACATTAGAACACTATTGTCTACTTACCAACTATTTCAGTCTAAATTCTACAGATAAGAAAAACAGATCCTGATTTTTTAAAAATCAACATTTTTTGTCCCTTTAACTTCTCAAACATACACTCTGCCAAAACAGAAACTCTTAACTCTGAAAGAAATTACTATCATTATGAACACTATTCAGCAATCTTATTTCTCAGTGCATGGCTTTGATTCAATTTGCCAAAATATGATTCTTGTTTTAGCTTTCTAAACATCAACCGATTCAGATCTAATGAAACTGTAGATTCATCTAGGGTGCCAATGAAATAAAAATCACCACCACTTACTCCTTTATGAATGCAACTTTTACAAAGGAGGAGGTGGCACTTTAGGGATCTCCATGTTCCTGTGCATTCAAGAAAATGATCCTTAACTTTTAAAAATCAATCTAACATATTTTGATGAAGCAAAATCTCTCCAAATTATGCCAGATGTTTTTCTGGGACCACAAAGGAATTAGGTCTCAAATAAACAGTACTCTGAGGCCCCATCTACACTGCCATCTAATGCAGTTTCTGAATGTGGATTTACTGCCTTGAACTGAATTATATGGCAGTGTATAGTCATATAATCCAGTTCAAAACAGTTAATCTGCATTTTGAAACTAGATTATATGACAGTGTAGAGAAAACAATACCAGTGAAGACCACTAGTTGGAAGGTCGACTTGTGCTGTCTTGTGATGTTCCTCAAACAAAATTGTTTGATGAATTTACCATCTTCAGTTATTTTTCCAAAATACAGAGAAGTAGTGAACAAAATGGCTACATCATCTCCTCAACCCCAGAATGTGCCTGGACTGCCATGTAATCCATATCTCTCAGGCCAAGTCACTTAAGAAAACTTAGTCTCACTTTGAATCCACTCCTGGCTATTCCCATGACATTCGGAGACTTCCAGGAAGTATCATTTTAAGGATTAATAACTCTCTACATAAAGTCATTGAATACTCTAAAGGGAGATTCCAGGTCAGCTCCAGGACAGGAGACTCTGAATTGCTAGTGGAGACAACCACTCACACAAAAGCCAATAAATTAAAGTGCAAGACAAAAAATCCATTTAAACATTGGAAAGAATGTCCTTATATTAACAGTAATTTGACAGTGGAATGGATTGTCTTAAACTACATGTACAGTGCTATATAATGCAATTTCAAACTGCATTATAAGTTCATTGTAGCCACATGTCATGCAGTTCAACTTCATTGAACTGCATTGCATGAGTCTGCCCTGACCATATAATGCAGTTTAAAACTGCATTATATAGCAATGTACATGAGGCCTTGGAGGATGGTGAACTGTATTTCATTGGAGGTGTGTAAACTTAGTATCTGCAGGAACGTCTGTCAGGAATACATTATGTGCATAGTTCTGCATGGCAAGGTCCCTGCTATGATTTTATTATTCTACTATATCCATACAAAAAATACCTGAATAGAACTATTGTTGTACTGAGCATTTTTTTTGTAAAAAAATTAAAGATGCTGACATCTGCTTGGCATTTTGAGACCTGTAGGTTCCAACATTTATTTCAACCGATAGACAGTGGACTTAAAAAATCAGATGGAAGTGCTACATAGAATAGGAACATTCTTTATCGGGAATTCTGAAATCTGAAATATGCCAAAATCCAAAATTGGTCACATGGGTGCTGGACATAGGACTTCATCACATGATCCTTGAGAAGCATGGGTGACCATCTGTCTACTGAAGGGAATCATAACTTTTGATACCCAATTATTCCATTTCAAGTTCTGTATTCCCATCTCAGGTGTTCCCCTCTTCAATTTTCCCCTTTGTTGTTTGTGTTTCAACCATCACATTATGAATCCTTTTTTCCTGTTCCCTCTGTATTACTTAAAAAAAAAATCAGGGAAGATTTCAGTATTGAAAACCAAGATTACTATGTGTAGCACCTCAGGATAGATTCACCTTGCTCAGAACACCACACACACCAAGGCTGTAGGTTTTGTAGTTTATTAAAGAAAAGGCAAAGTCTTAAACACAAAAGTAAAGTTGCAAAAGTTCAATAGCCAAACAGAGTCTTAAATGCAAAGGAAGAGTTTCCAAAGTCCAAAGGTGAATAACATGAAGCATAATCCATAAGCATTGATCAAACAAGATTCCATGGCAGCATGACAGAGTCCCAGGAAGCCAAGATCCAAGTCAAAGTCCCAAGAACCCAAAAGCCCAGGCAATCCAAAGAAGTTATCAGGGTGTTCGCTGGTTGCACTGACAAAAGGTTGCCTGCAATCAGCTCACTAAATATACTTTCCCAGCATGAAAGTATTCCTTTGAACCCTAACCTCTCTCTTGTTTGTACTATGGCTAACCCTGAATTACAAGTGATCCACCCTATCTAAATCTGCAAAGCCTTCAAGGTCGAATAACTCATTATCCTGGAGCTGGGAATTGGCAGCCTGAGAATCAGCAGGCAGAGAGCTCACAGGCTGGCTCGACTCCTCCACCTGCACCTGTGAAGTTTTACTAAGATCAGAAACATCTTCTAAGACAACATCCCTTCCCATGGGAAACTGGAACTCCTCTTCTTCAGCATCAACATCATCTGTATCAACAATAGGAACATGTTCAGGAATCTGAAACCCATAATCCTCTTCCTGCTCTTCCTGAGGCTCCAGCTGAGCCACAACACTATGAACCTCATCCCATTTGTGGGGGGGGGGGGAGGGGGCAGCGGCGCAGAATTGGGGAATTTATAGCTCCTTTGCCATGATAATTCTTTCCCATGCATTCCTTCCCTCCATTAAACCAGAGTAATTATAAGCCACTTTGTCACAATCCCCTCTTGCAAGGCTGTGCTTCCCTTCATTAGACCAGTGTAATTTTAAACCCCTTTGTAATGATCCCCTCTTACAAGACATTGCTTCCCTTGGTTAGACTAGTGTAATTTTAACCCCTTTTGCCATGATCCCTTCCTGCTAGGGTTTCCTTCCCTCCATTAGACCAGTGTTATGTTAAAAAGCTAGCAAGAGCACAATTTTAAGCCTAGTAAAGGTAAAGGTTTCCCCTTGATATGAAGTCTAGTCATGTCTGACTCTGGGGAGCAGTGCTTATCTCTATTTCTAAACTGAAGTCCTGGCATTGTCCATAGATGCCGCCAAGGCCATGTGGCTGGCATGACTGCATGGGGTGCCATTACCTTCCTGCCAGAGCGGTACCTATTGATATACTCACATTTGCATGTTTTTTCAACTGTTAGGTTAGCTGAAACGAGGCCTAATAGCAGGAGCTCACCCTGCTCCCTGAATTTGAACCACTGACCTTTCAGTCAGCAAGTTCAGCAGCTCAGCAGTTTAACCCACTCCCCCACCGAGGGCTCCAATTTCAAACCTAGATTACTATTAAGGAGAAAATGCAATAAAAGCAAAGTGGCGAGGAACACCCATTCCTCCCTGTCACTGAAACAATTCAACTGTTAAATCTGTCAGATCCCTTCCCATGAGTTTTTTGGCATTAGTGACAGTTCTGGCACATGCCAGGAGGTCAGAACACAATTAATCTCCTGAGTTCTGAGCTATATGTATGCACATACAGATACTTCAAAATCCAAATGATTTTCAAAATCAGAAGGGCTTTTGCTTCCAAGCATTAGTGACAGTTCTGGTACATGGCAGGAGCTCAGAACACAATTAATCTCCTGAGTTCTGAGCTCCCTTCTTTCAGCATGCTTCATCTCCATTTCAAGGACAATGGGCAATGGATGATGGCTGGAAGTAGACAAACGTCATGTGATGGGTTCCATGCCTCTTCATCCTTGAAATGGAGATAAAGTGTCCTATGATGGGGAAAATGCCCCATGTGATGAGGTCCATAATGGCCCATTTGCTTTCTGATGGTTCAATGTACACAAACATTGTTTCAAGGATAATATTATTATACCTTCAGGCTATGTATGTAAGTATATGAATTGTAAATTAATTTTGTGTTTAATATTGGGTCCCATCTCTAAGATATCTCATTATGTATATGTATGCACATACAGATACTTCAAAATCCATATGATTTTCAAAATCAGAAGGGCTTTTGTTTCCAAGCATTTCAGAGAATGGATATTCAACTTGAATAAAAATAATAAAGAAACACTGAAATTATTTAAGCCTCTGTGTGCCCAAGTGCAGCACAGTTACAGAACACAGAAAACTACACTACACTATAAACATAATCTTTTTAATCTGATATTTCCTTCACATTGTTCCAGTACAAGCACACCTATGAGCAATCCATTGTGACCTTCATATCTGTTGGGAAAACAGTTCATTATTTAGTTAAAAGGGAACAATTTTCTTTCTCCTTCTACTATGAATATTGTATAGATTTGGTGAAGACAATCCACAAAGCTGTGTCCAATGAAAATGGCATTTTATACCTGTTCCTGTTCAGTAATCGGAGACTCAGCAGCAATTCATTGTAATGCCACAGTGCAATTGCCACTGCAAGCTAATTAAACAGCCACCCTTCTCCTTTGTAATGACCAAAATGCCTTTTAAACCATTAAGCCAGGTTTGCTTTCCTATCTAACATCAGCCAGGAAATACTAATATAGCTGTCAGAATGAAACCCATAAATCCAAACCACAGTGCCAAGAACAGCGGCAGCAAGTTTCTTCTTGGTTTGTGTACTGTGTATGTGTGCTTTAAATACATGTTTCCTGTTTCATCAGCAGTATGAATTATTAACAGGTGCACAAATATTAAAGAAAACAAGTGAACATATATAATTGCAGTCTAATATGAATTATTTTAATAGTTCCAGGTTTGGTCTTCTGTAGAATTTTTTATATCCATAAATTCAATAATTTTGATCGCAAAACAGAAGATATCTATTCATTTCATGTTTCTTTGAATGAAAAAAGGGCAGGGTTTCTGTACCCTTACATGCAACACTGAAATAGTACGGTAATTTCTATTTTCTATGCAAAAATTATATACATATTTAATTACAAGCGCACACTTCAAATGAAGGTCACTCCCTATTCAATAAAGCATCAGTAAAACCCAAGAAAATCAGTGGAAAGGGGGATAAATCACCAAAGAGAAATTCAAATGGATGGCCAGCAAGTGAAGAAAGAAAGTTAAAAAAAGTGCAATATTAGCTCAGGTTTGCTAAAAAAGGTAAAGGTAAAGGTTGTCCCCTGACATTAAGTCCAGTCATGTCTGACTCTGGGGTGTGGTGCTCATCTCCATTTCTAAGCCGAAGAGCCAGCGTTGCCCATAGACACCTCCAAGGTCATGTGGCCAGCATGACCACATGGAGTGCCGTTACCTTCCCGCCGCAGCGGTACCTATTGATCTACTCACATTTGCATGTTTTCGAACTGCTAGGTTGGCAGAAGCTAGGGCTGACAGTGGAAGCTCACGCCGCTCCCTGGAATCGAACCTGCGACCTTTTGGTCAACAAGCTCAGCAGCTCAGTGCTTTAACCCACTGCACCACCAGGTTTGCTAGAGAGGTTAAAAATAATAAAAGAGCTTTTTTGGTTTTGTCCCTCGGAAAAGAAACTAAAACACAATAGTGGAACCTCTGCTTGCAGAAGATCGTGAAATGCTAACAAGGGACAGAGAAAATGCTGACCATCTCAACATATTATTTATCTCAGTCTTCTCTCAAAATGAAAACCTTGGGAAAATGGAGCACATGGTACAGTCGGGAAAATGAATCATCTCAGCACAGCAAACCCTCCTCTTCTTAATCCTAGAAGAAAACCCAAGGTGGAGGACCTTAGAGGGGATCACATCCTAATCCCAGAACCTTATAGATGAAAACAAAACCCCTGAATTATCATAAATAATGGGTAGATCCCTTCAACCCTAAGTCCTAAGGCCTGTAGAGGTCATTCAAGAGTCCTACCCTTCACAAAAATGGGCCAAGGTATGCACCAAAGACTTAAATTCTCCTTGTTTATAGTCAGTACTCGGAGTCAATTACCAATGTTTCTCAGATACATTATGGGGCAGGCAAAAAAGCCAGGTAAAGGAGCCCCAAAGGAAATACAGTAGTCACACTGCACTGAGAGCACAAGAGTGGCTCATGCTTCAATGATCCATTAAGATTGGTGTTTCTCAAACTCTGCTCCTCCAGGTGTTTTGGATTTCAGCTCCTGAAAATCCCAATCAGTTTACCAACTGTTATTAATTAACTATGGTAGCTGAAGTACAAAACATCTGAAGAAGCAGAGTTTGAGAAACGCTGATATAGATTGTTCCTTTGTTTACTAAAATCAGCTTTCTTAAAGTCTAAAATACAATTATCACTACATTTGATTGCCCCTTTCTGCTGTATAACAAACTCCAAGAGAACATGGTCACATCCACTTCATTAACCAGAATATCACAGTTGGTTAAGCTTGGATGTAAAAACACAGATTCTCTTGTTTCCTTTTCTATTGTCTGTGCACTGGAATTATCTGCAAGGCAAGGGAGGAACTCTTGGCAGAGTTTGAGTTCCAACAAATAGCAGGATAAGTGTAACTTCCCATTACCACTACAATTCTCCTCCCTGAATGTTTGCACACCAGTTCTGATGTTGACCAACAGGTGAGTTGAGCCTAATTGTTTGTACAGTAATTGGGTGAGCCAATAGATCTGGAACCTATGGTCACAAAAGCTATTTGTTTAATTCATATTGTAAAATTTAATGATGGAATGAACCTAGACAACCATGTTGCAGTTTTTCCATTTACAGACTACATAAATGTCATTACTCTGTGCTCCACATGTCAAGGGAGATGTCACTTTCAGATACAGGAAGAGCCTTTCATAGAAGGAAAACCAGGGAAAACTGCAGAGTCTTTCTTGGCCAGAAACTACAGAAGCTGCCTTCCTTCTGGATAGTAATTAAGATTTTTAATCATGCATTTGGAAACAGTGCAATAATTACAAAGAAAGTGAAGACATTCTTTGATGAGAAGACAATCTTAAATGGTGCTGAAGTTGCTAGCAATTCCAAAGGACTTTTAATAGGAATTGTTCACTACAGTACATGATGCCATTAGCTAAAGAGTGAACAATGTTTCTGTGGAACAGCAGGGTGTTTTGTATGTGGTTCGATAAAAATATATAAGTGCTGCTTCAATGCAAGAAACTATCCTTATAAAAGAGAGAAACAGGAGAAATCCAGCTCTCTCACCATGCCCTGCCTTTGTCCTCTAAAATAAAAAAATCAAGTATTGTTTATGAGACACAGATAGAAAATAAACTATCTGACAAACCTGTACAAAAGAACTACAAAAGAACTACATAAAATTCTCCTATTCACTAGTACACAAAGCTGATGTCACAAACAAAATGTTCAGGCCAACATAGTGAAAAGTTTAAGGTAAACAATTAAAATCATGATGGTGCTATGTGAGGAAATCACAGCCATATACTCCTTCTTTCCTCCTGTTTATTTTTTCTATTTTGAGCTAATGCTATTTCAAATGAACTGAGATTAGACTGTGGTTAGTTATGACCAGCTTTAATCATGGTTTCTAGTCTGGTTTATTTACCCTTTCAAAGAAACAAAAACTTCAGTTTGTTGAAATACAAAATGTTGCATAATGGAGAAGGATGCAAGAATATTAATATGGTGATAAACTTCAGTTTGATTTAACATCCAGTTGATTTGCTTTAAATCATGTTTTCCATGGCTTTTTGGAGGATCCCATGTAAGAGATTATGTTGACATCTGAGGTATAGAGTTACATTTAAGAAAACTGGTATGAGAAATAAAGGAAAATGCCGCTATAACTCCCATATCCCCAGAATTTTGTTTGGATACATGAAATCGTAGATAATAGTGGAACCTATTCAAAATAATGACTTCCGGCCCAATAATACTATAGATTAATGCTGGAGGATACATAGAGAGGGCATATTTTGTCAGAGAGGGATAAAATGTGTGTACTAGTTCCATGGATATGGGCAATGTACTTTATTTAGTGTTCACAGATGAGGGATATAAGTCTTGTTTGAGACTGGATATAACTGCTATGACTCCCTGACTAAACTCTGCTGTGTGGTGAAAGAAGATACCAAATCATATCAAGTGCTTTCTTTGTTTCACAATATACACTTTTTTTCTAGGTCACCTTATTTTCAAGCTGTCCATCTTATTGTGACTTCAGAAAAACTTCTCTCTTTGCTGACTGGATTTTAATACTAGTCTTCATTATTTATTCTGGGCCATTTCTAACAATTGGTTAGTGACACTGAAGTATAATTTACTCACATTATGCTGCTTTTAGTTAATCTGTGTCATTATTAAGTGTAATGCCTTCTACGCATGTCAAAACTGCTGAAAATAATTGCAATTTATACAGAAAATCTCTTCTCAATTAGAATCTTTGAGGAAATGCATAGTCATCAAAACCCATCTTATTTATCACTGCATGTGTTATTGCAATACAAACTAGAACTACATAATACTATTGAAAATATTCAGCTTTGTTGTGACTTTATTATGCCAAATGTAGCTAATAACACTACCTTTTCAAGTATTCATTAAGAGCTTCAGCTCTCTTTAAGTCTGTCATTTCTGTGTTGTTCTGGACAGAGAGATAAGCACCAAACATTGGAATAATAGAAATTCAATACATAGAAATGTCTTACAAATTTAATAGTTATATATAGAAGGTCTCTACTTCATGTTTTTAAAAGCTGTATTTATGTGACAGTTTGCACTCTAACAAATACAAACTTATTCTTTATTTAAGAATGGCATGTAGAATATTTATATACCCTTCTGCATTTCATGAGTCAGAAAACTGTATTTAAATTGCAATCAAAATACATTTTCCTAGGCAAACATTTTTAAGGAGAAAAAAAAATCAGAAGTGTAACTAGAATTAAATCACAACTTGGATTGTCCATAGCTACAAATAATAATCAGGAATTAGTCATTACTCAGTATGCAGCCTTTATGGGACAGTTATATGTTCCTAGCAATGACATTTTTTGAGGGGGATGAAAAGGTGGAAGGAATCCTTATCAAATTTGTTGATGACATGAATAACCTGAAGTTGATTTACTACATTCATATATTGATACTACTGTGGACATGAGTGTGGAAATAAAATATGCAATACATTGACTGGAACTTTCTTCTGATATTCTTTCTTTTGTTCTATAAATGTTCTCAAAATGCCCTTAATGCCACAAATCACTTTTCAGTTACACCCAAGAGTCAAAGTTAAGCCATGCACTTTGACTATAGAGGTTATGACCCTTCCAGGCTCCCGCGCAGCTGGAGACTGGAAAGGGCCTTTGCCTCTTCCGCCCGGTGAAGAAACCAACCCAAAGTAGTTCTGTCCGGAACTACTTTGGGGGCGGAGCTGGAGGAGTTAGATCCCTCCAGCTCAGTCTCTTTCAAGACGTCGACCCACCACGCCCGCCCATTAACAGTGTAAAATAATTGGTTGCCCTAGGGAGCCGGACAGGAATTTTTCTCCCTCCTATGTTTCTGGGGTTTTTTTTCGCCTGCCCTACACTGTTACCAGAGGGCAGATTGGGTTATGTGGTTGTTAAATAGGTTAGCGGAAAACAGCAATAAGGAGTTATATTTGGTGTGCACCCTAGGCACCCCTTCTGGGGGCGAAGGCCATTAACAGAAATATCAACGAATGGTACACTGGACAAGCTGAGATATAAAAGATATATGGCCTTAAAATGGGAGGGATCTGACCTCAACAGCCTTGAGGAAGATTCATCCAACACATTTTCCTAAAGGTTACCCGGGTTTATGTCACCAGGGGACCGGGTGCTTCGCCCTATTTAGCCGAGGGGTAGGCCAGGAAGGGACACTACCTCGGCTGTGTTCACTACAAATTCACGAAAGAAAATTAAAAATTCGGTTGCAAATTAAAATGGTAACAATAAAGTTGCCCAGTTTTAACCCATAACTGTTGTCCTATGTCTTCATTTGGGGGGTTAGCAGGCAATGAGTATTACTTATTAAGACTACCAAGCTCCTTGTATCTGTATTTTTGAGGCTGGATGCTGCAGTCTCTGTCAGAAAACACTGACAAAAATTATGCAATATTCCCAAGAAGCTTAAAACAAGAAAAAGGGTTTAAAACTGTATATAGCTGTACATATACTGTTACAGGGGGAAGAAATGACCTTCACAATGACATCAAAGTAGAAAAGAATGTAAAAGATTCAGTGCTGTGGAAGAATGATGGAGGTGAGATCACTAACTCAGAAAAAAATGACTGAGTGCAAAATCCAGATAGGATATATATTAGCCTGACTCAATAGGCAGGGGATGGGATGGGTAAACAGTGTTAAGTGGAAGGGAACGATTTCACATACGTTATTGAATTCTTTCCCAGTTGATTGGAAAACCCTGAGGGGGAGTAGCCTGAAATTTGGAATTGAACAGGCAGGGTTAAAAACTACCACTTGTTCTCTAAACATATTCAATTCTGACTGCCCAATCTTATTAACCAGCTTGTCTGCACACAACTGTTCTCATTAAATTGCCCCTGGTATTCAATTAAACCATTTGTCTATTACTGTTTGGGGAGGGGAGCGGGAGGAGAAAGAGATGGGACAAACTAGTATTTCATCAGCATTGACCTCTTAAAGCATTTAGAAAGTATATCATTCTTGTTTTGTTTTTGTTTTTAGATTTAAAAATCTAAATTTGGAGGAAATCCCACAAGCTAAGGAATAAACTCCTTACCACTAAGGCCTTGGGATTTTTTGCTTAGATGGAAGAAAAAACCTTCCAGCCATTTATGTTTGACTTTGGGAACTATTTCTTCTTTGAAGTGGAAGGAAAATAAAAAATACAGAAGAAGCTTAAGGATTCAGCTTAGTAAACTATCTTTCATTTAAGGAGAAACAGCTAAAGGGTTAAAAACAGAGCCCAGGAAACCAACATTTATGAATGGAAATAAGCCTATGGAAAGCTTAAAATATCATTCTAGAAACTTCATAATTCACTAGGCAAATAAGATCCCAAGAGGGTAAAAGTTGTCGTCTAGGAAGATGGCAATTAAAAAGGAAAAGAAGCTTAAGCAGAAGAGAATTGAAACAAACACCAAGTAAAACTGGATAGAGGGGGGGCGGGGTCCCAAAATATATTTAAAATGGCTTTACTCCAAGAATCAGTCAGAATTATTAAAGGGAATAAAGATTTTTCAAAACAAATTGACACTTCTTTCTCTTTACATCAAAAGATGAAGTGACTTTTGCTGCTCTACTGTTTAGCTGAATCTTGGAGTAAAGCCATTTTAAATATATTTTGGGACCCCCCCCCCCTTCTATCCAGTTTTACTTGGTATTTGTTTCAATTCAATTCTCTATATATATATATCTCCAGCAAAGGATCACCGCCTTGTTGTGGCGCTGGAACTTGAGCACCTCAATGATGTCATGAGCGAAACCGTGAAGGGCCACCCAAGACGGGATGGTCGTGGCAGAGAGGTCAGACCAAGCGTGATCCCTGGGGAAGGCAACGGCAAACCACCCCAGTATCTTTGCCAAGAAAACTAAATGGAACAGTACAACCAGAGATATGTTGGTATGCCATTGGAAGATGGGACTCCCAGGTCGGAAGATGGCCAAAATGCTACTGGGGAGGAGCAGAGGATAAGTTCAACTAGCCCCAGATGTGATGACGCAGCTAGCTCAAAGCCGAAAGGAAGGCTAGCGGCCGACAGTACTGAAGGTGAACGACGAATCCGATGCTCTAAAGATCAACACACCATAGGAACCTGGAATGTAAGATCTATGAGCCAGGGCAAATTGGATGTTGTTATTGGCGAGATGTCAAGACTAAGGATAGACATTCTGGGGGTCAGCGAACTGAAATGGACTGGAATGGGCCACTTCACATCAGATGACCACCAGATCTACTACTGCGGACAAGAGGAACATCGAAGAAATGGAGTAGCCTTCATAATTAATAAGAAATTCGCTAAAGCAGTGCTTGGATACAACCCAAAAAATGACAGAATGATCTCAATTCGAGTGCAAGGAAAGCCTTTCAACATCACAGTGATCCAAATATACGCCCCAACCACAGCTGCTGAAGAAGCAGAAGTAGATCAGTTCTATGAGGATCTGCAGGACCTACTGGATAATACACCAAAAAAAGACATTATTTTCATTACAGGAGACTGGAATGCCAAGGTGGGAAGTCAAATGACAACTGGGATCACAGGCAAGCATGGTCTGGGAGAACAAAATGAAGCGGGACGCAGGCTGATAGAATTTTGCCAGGAAAACTCGCTGTGTATAACAAACACTCTCTTCCAACAACCTAAAAGATGGCTTTATACATGGACTTCCCCAGATGGTCAGCACCGAAATCAAATTGACTACATCCTTTGCAGCCAAAGGTGGCAGACATCCATCCTGTCGGTGAAAACAAGACCTGGGGCTGACTGCAGCTCAGATCACGAACTTCTTATTGCTCAATTTAGAATAAAACTAAAGAGATCAGGGAAAATACACAGACCAGTTAGATATGATCTCACCAACATTCCTAGCGAATATACAGTGGAAGTGAAGAACAGATTTGAAGGACTAGATTTGGTAAACAGAGTCCCAGAAGAACTATGGACAGAAGTCCAAGACATTGTTCAAGAGGCGGCAACAAAGTACGTCCCAAAGAAAAAGAAAACCAAGAAGGCAAAATGGTTGTCTGCTGAGACTCTGGAAGTAGCCCAAGAAAGGAGGAAAGCAAAAGGAAACAGTGAAAAGGGGAGATATGCCCAGTTAAATGTGTAATTCCAGAGGTTAGCCAGAAGAGATAAGGAACTATTTTTAAATAAGCAATGCATGGAAGTGGAAGAAGACAACAGAATAGGAAGGACAAGAGACCTCTTCCAGAAAATTAGAAACATTGGAGGTAAATTTCAGGCAAAAATTGGAATTATAAGAAACAAAGATGGCAGGGACCTAACAGAAGCTGAAGAGATCAAGAGAAGGTGGCGAGATTATACAGAAGATCTGTATACGAAGGATAATAATATCGAGGATAGTTTTGACGGTGTGGTGAATGAATTAGAACCAGACATCCTGAGGAGTGAGGTTGAATGGGCCTTAAGAAGCATTGCTAACAACAAGGCAGCAGGTGACGATGGGATCCCAGCTGAACTGTTTAAAATCTTAAAAGATGATGCTGTCAACGTGATGCATGCCATATGCCAGCAAATATGGAAAACACAAGAATGGCCATCAGACTGGAAAAAATCAACTTATATCCCCTTACCAAAAAAGGGAAATGCGAAATACTGCTCCAACTTCTGTACAGTGGCCCTTATTTCTCATGCCAGTAAAGTAATGCTCAAGATCCTGCAAGGAAGACTCCAGCAATACATGGAGAGAGAGCTGCCAGATGTTCAAGCTGGGTTTAGAAAAGGCAGAGGAAGGAGAGACCAGATTGCCAATATCCGCTGGATAATGGAGAAAGGCAGGGAGTTTCAGAAAAACATCTATTTTTGCTTCATTGACTATTCTAAAACCTTTGACTGTGTGGATCATAATAAATTGTGGCAAGTTCTTGGTGGGATGGGCATCCCAAGCCACCTTGTCTCTCTCCTGAGGAATCTGTACAAGGACCAAGTAGCAACAGTCAGAACTGACCACGGAACAACAGACTGGTTCAAGATTGGGAAAGGCATCCGGCAAGGCTGCATACTCTCACCCAACCTTTTTAACTTGTATGCAGAACACATCATGCGATGTGTGGGGCTTGATGAATGCAAAGCTGGGGTGAAAATTGCTGGAAGAAACATTAACAACCTCAGATATGCAGATGACACCACTCTGATGGCCGAAAGCGAGGAGGAGCTGAGGAGCCTTCTAATCAAGGTGAAAGAAGAAAGCGCAAAAGCCGGGTTGCAGCTAAACATAAAAAAAACCAAGATTATGGCAACAAGAACAATTGACAACTGGGAAATAGAGGGAGAAAATGTGGAGGCCGTGACAGACTTTGTATTTCTAGGTGCAAAGATTACTGCAGATGCAGACTGTGGCCAGGAAATCAGAAGGCGATTACTTCTTGGGAGGAGAGCAATGTCCAGTCTCGATAAAATAGTGAAGAGTAGAGACATCAGACTGGCAACAAAGATCCACCTAGTCAAAGCCATGGTGTTCCCTGTAGTAACCTAAGGATGTGAGAGCTGGACCTTAGGGAAGGCTGAGCGAAGGAAGATCAATGCTTTTGAGCTGTGGTGCTGGAGGAAAGTTCTGAGAGTGCCTTGGACTACGAGAAGATCCAACCAGTCCATCCTCCAGGAAATAAAGCCCGACTGCTCACTGGAGGGAAGGATACTAGAGACAAAGTTGAAGTACTTTGGCCACATCATGAGGAGACAGCAAAGCCTAGAGAAGACAATTATGCTGGGGAAAGTGGAAGGCAAAAGGAAGAGGGGCCGACCAAGGGCAAGATGGATGGATGGCATCCTTGAAGTGACTGGACTGTCACTGTACTGGACTGAAGGAGCTGGGGTTGGTGACGACCGACAGGGAGCTCTGGCGTGGGCTGGTCCATGAGATCACGAAGAGTCGGAGACGACTGAACGAATGAACAACAACAACAACATATATATATATATATATATATATATATATATATATATATATATATGAAAAATAAAGCTCATAGTTAAGAAGGCTGGTACTTGAGAGCCAGTATTGTGTAATGGTATGAGTCTAGACTAAGAAGCTGGTTTCAAATTTCTCATCATGAAAATTTATTGGATGTTCTAGGGCAAGTCACATCCTCTCAGTTTCAGAGAAAGGCAGTGAGAAAGCCCCTCTGACTAAATCATGCCAAGAACCTCCTCTGATAGGTTCACATTAATGTCATCATATATCAGAAAGGCATACAATAACAAAGTTCAGAGGAAAAGACAGCCTATACATACATGTATAGGTCTAGTAATCTTAGTCAAGAATCAACCCAATAAAATTGGGTCAATTTATCCATGTGCCAATGTGTACTGCTCTTTAATTCATATTAAAAATGGAACCATCCCTTCTCTGAGAGCAGTGGCAAAAGGCTGTCCTTTTGTAACCTAAAATAAGCACAGACCTCCCATACTTTCTCTGCCGTGGTGTCACTTGTGACCTTTTTGAATGCCTGTGTGGGAAAATGGCTGACCCTCTGAGGTGGCATTGAATTTTTTTTTCATCCTTGATTTATCCACAAGTCATATCAAATTCATTTTTTGGCCCAAAACCTGCTCTTGAGCTACTTATCAGGTTGACTTATAGATAAACATTAGGATTGTACAATCCATAAGAAATGTTTCAAAAGTAATTACAAAATTAGGCTGCATTGGCATTTTGTTTCTAAAGTTTTTCTAAAGTATCATTAGTAAACATTTTAGTTACTTTTTTGTTATAGTACTTGCATTAGTGGAGAAATTTCAGGGGGTCCTTTCTCTCAAATTTTTACAACTGTTTAGGTGAAACATGCTACAATGATCAAACACATTTATCACTATTAGCCCATAAAATTTTCAGAATGTTTCACATATCCATGGATTTTTGGGAATTTTCAAAGCTTTTATAAATAACATTTTATTTTTTATTTTTTAGAAAAAACCTATAAGAGCTATCTCACTGAATGTCTCTCATATTAACCAATAGAACTTATATTTAGGGATTTCTTCCCAGCCCAGCACAGATATTTACTTACTAGAAGTTTCAGTTAGTCTTCCTCTTTGCAGATTCAATAATTTATTGGAACTCTGACTACCTGCTGCTAAGAATTCTCTGGCAAAGGGCTCCTTGCCCTCCTAAACTACATTTCCCAAAATTCTGTGCTTTTTCCAGTCTTTTCCCCAGTGAACTCTGTTTTCTCCCACTTCTTCCCTCTCCTAATGATGAGAGGCCATTAATTTAAAGAGGAAAGGCAGCCTTTTTGGCTTTGCTTTGCTTGCTTGTGCTGAAAATTAAACTGACTTTAGGAAGGTTTTCAAGATTTACAAAATTCAAATAAAAATATTGGATAAGGTTTTGGCAAGGGCCATGCCCGTGAGTTGGATATCATGTCATAAGTATGAATTTAACAAATTTGATATGACTTATGACAACTAATGAAAAAAATTGCACAACCCCAGTGAATATATATGATAGTTAAAGAAACAAGTAAGATAAAAGACTAGAACAAAGGAGATAGCTAGAAGTGAAGTTGGAACATTTTAGTGGAAAGAAGGCCAGAAGGAAGTTTGAAATTGGGCTAGGTGGAAAAAGCTGATCTAAAAGAATGGAAAGCTCCCTTACTAGTAAGTCTTGATTGAGTAAGGCCCCATCTACACGGCACTAAAATGCAACTGACATCTCATGACATTGCAGGTTTATTCCAAATTAAAAAAAAATGTGGAAATATGCAGACCTACAGAGAAGGTTAGCACCTTCCCAGGGATGGGATGTGTGAGTAGTATATGTCAGAATTGCTATGCACAATAACAGCGGCAGTGCCTAAAGCCATCCATACCACGCTCCTCTTCTCTCCCCCCCCCCCCCCCGTTTCTAACTAAAACTTACCTAGTAAGCCTCTGGGCAGAATTACAAAGCCTGTAAAAGGTTCCTGGTGCATCAAAATGACACACCAAGAGCTTTGGAAAAGTGAGAGTAGAATCTTCTTTCCAAAATTCTTGACGTCATTTCGATGTGTTAGTAGGTATTTAAAATGATTGAAATTGGCATTAAAAATTCTCATTTTGGGTCAGTGTGGGTTTTTTTCCTGGCATTTCCAATGTTTTTAAAAATCCATACACATTTTGTTCATTTTATACCAAATCCCCAGGTCAGTTTTTTTCAACCTAATAAAATATTGGAAAAAAACGAGAACACAATCTAGAACTTTTCAGTCTGGAAGCAGCCACATACTAAAATAGGTTAAATCAGTGGTGTCCAACATTTGATCCTTCAGGTGTTTGGGTCTCCCAGATTCCACAAACCCTAGCCAGCTTGTCCATTGCTCAGGAATTCTGGGAGTTGAGGACCAAAGTTTGAACACCACTGAGTTAAACAGGATGTATTTACTGAAGCTTGTTTTTGCTTTTGCTTTTGCTTAGTTCTTGTTTTTCTGTTTGTTTGTTTTACTTGCTCTGATGAATAGTAGTTCTCCAGGCTGGTCCTGTAGTTCCAAACTTTTGGGCTGTTTTCACTCACCTTGCCTCCTGGTGCTCCCTATATAGACCGGTAAGTGTGTTGTTCTGTGGGACCACTGTGGCAAGCATTACTAGGATTTCTATTAAAACTTAAGAGGAACAGTCAGACAAAGTTGTAAAAAATGATAAACAGTAGTGTTTTCTTATGACACGTTGAATCACACATTACACCTGAGCAATTTAATCATTCACAACTTCCAAAAATCCCATTCACTTCTTTCCTGTAGGTGACTGTCCTATATTTCTTTCAACTGTTCCCTATCTTAAGACAATCTTTATTCTATCTGCCCATGATTTCTCTAGGAATTTGCTAGGTTCATCCAACAATTCTATGGAGTTTTTGTCCTGGAAATTATCATAGGCCCCATCTACACTGATTAAATATTGCAGTTTCAGACCAGTTTTGAAGAAAGTGTTTTTGCTGTGCAAATAATTAAATAGGAAATCCTGGAACTGGTTTGAGATCCAGATGATGATTATACAGACCACAGAGCACTGATGCACATTCAGGGCTTTCCTTTGAGCACATTTGTGAAAGTTTGTTATCTGGCCACTACATTTTAAAGCTAGCTTTGAACTGCATCAAATGGTCAATGTAGATGGGGTCATAGTCCACCTGGATAACCTAGCTAATTCGTAGAGCGGAACTATAGCAACTTAATGGATGACCAAATGCTGATCATAGAGTAGTGTAAAAATACTTATACCATAATACTAAGCATAAATTCTCAGCATCTTACATCAAGTCTCTAGCGGTACTTCTGTTAGGAAAGTAGACTTGAAGACTGTAGATACAGAGAGGGAATGGGGAAGGAGAGCATTGACCATTACCAATAACAACCCCCTCCCCCCCAGTATGTAAATGGTTTCAAAGTCATATTTTTCTGTAATCAAGTTGTGATAGAAAATTTCATTGGGGGCCACAATTCTTCTTTGGAAGACAAGACCATCTTTGAAAATTAACCTTAAAAAGGATAAGATATTATTAATGACTGTAAGTATTGCCCATTAGGGTGATAATTAACAGAAAATTCCAATTAAAACTGAATGGACGTGCTCTTCCTCCAGATTGTACAATAGACCTGTAATTAATTAAACACAAACAAAAGGGGTTGTTTTTTTTACTGTGAATGGTTATTATATTGTATTATACTCTGCCCTTGGTCCTTGAAGAAAGACCTTTGTTTGAAATGTTTTCAGGCCAGAAACAGGAAAATTAGGTATTCCTAATGCTTCTTCTGAGCATTAGGAGTACCCTCCTCTGTTTTTGGTATTATTTCACCATGTTTAAAGTGTAGTTGAAAAGATTAAAAGGATGGAGGTTACACTGAAAAAGACTCTGTTTACATAGTCAGCTTGAGCATAGTGATCACTTCCCTTTCATTCAGTACACTACTATAAAAGGTGGAGATGGCCATGAAAAAGTAAAGGGGAAAGCAGCAAGCAATCTCATATAATGATATATCCTTCAATATAGTTTTATTGTCTTTTCTTTTAAAGTGAGTTTTTAATAAATGAAACGAAACTTCTTGTTTTAAAGTGAAGCAACACCACAAGTTTGCTGTGGAGGAAAGGAACAAATTTAGAACTGGGAAAAGGATGAAGTCAGCAGAATTTGGTCCACAGGGAATAGTCCATTCCTCCTAGTCTGTCAGAAAAACTTAGCAAGCCAGGCAGCATTATCCACTGAGGCAGAACAAGAATGATCTACTAAATACTAGCAGTTGGCAGGTGGTGATTTCAGGGCATTTTGTATTTATTCATCTATTTACAGTCAGTTCTGTGTATCTACGGATCTTGTATCCACAGATCTCAAGCATCATCTGTTTGAAAGCATTCTTGGTTTTGCCATTTTGCACAAGGGATATCTTTTTACCATGTTGCTATATATGGTTTAGCGCAGGCATATGGCTCCTCCTTGCTTCTCAAACTGTGCATGAGCATAATTAAATTACTATAAATGGGGAAAATTCAGGTGCTCCTATATCACTCATTTTTAAAGCTATTGTAGTGAAACTTGCTACAATAGTAGAACATATTTACCACTGTTAGTTCATGGAATTTTAGAATGTTTCACTTACCACAATTTTTTGGGGAAATTTCAAAGTTTTTATAAACAACATTTTTTTAAAAAAAAATAATAATACAAGAGTTAGCTCCTTGAATTGTCTATCCAATGACACAAGACAGTGGGATCATTCCCCCCAACTTTCAGAAATACTAATACATCTTCTGATTTTAGGGATTTTTTAAAAACGTTTTGATAAAAACTGACTTTTTAGAGAGGAACAAATCTCTCTCTCCTCTCTTGATTGCTCCTTTGTCATTCTGATGCATACTGGGAAATGTAGTTTGGAGCAGAACCTTTCAAATTCTTTGACATAGGGTCCTCTCCTTCCCAAATTTAAAGGCAACATGGTGGCCGCTCCCCCTCTTTTCTCTATCAGCCCTGACTGGCTGAGAGGCATACCAACATATTTGGCTTTGCCTCTCAGCAGGGATGAGTGTCACACAAATTTTAATTGCATCACAGGCACTTATAAAGTAATTGAAACTTAAGAATCAAAGTCTTCAAAGGATTCAATTTCTTAATGTTTTCAGTGCACTGTAGAAACGTGTCAAAATACACGTTGTAAGTGTGAAACATATGGGAACATACAAGTAACAATTACTTCCAATTCATTTGCATACCTCTCTCTCTCTCTCTCTCTCTCTATATATATATATATATATATAGAGAGAGAGTATGTGTGTGAAATGCCAAAAATCCTTCATTTTTAAATATGAATTTAGTATGCCCCCTGTTTTGTTTCATAAGAGTTTCTAAACTATCTTGAGGGGTCTATTTTATTTCAAATTTGAAATACCAAAAATTTGTTAATTTGTTTTGTTAATCTGCACATTTGTGCCAATGGGAACACTTCTGGCCCTGGTTTCCTCAGTCATTGTTATGGCTATCAGGATGAAACTTGCTACATTTGTGAGACACTTTGGCATGAACAGACAAAAGATTAGCTCCTGATACCTCAAATGATCTCTCTATCAAATTGTTGAGATAAGAGGCAGCATTGCTGACTGCTGCTATGATGGAGAAACACTAGCAGCCGGGCTCTGCCTCCTCTTTTCCCCTCTCTGTAACCTACACTATGGAGTTAATGCATTTTGACACCATTTTAACTGCCATGGTCCAATGCTATGGAATCATGGGAGTTTGTACTTTGATGAGGCACCAGCACTATTTGGCAGAGAAGATGGAAGGACTTTCAGACCAGAAATACCATGATGGCAGTTAAAGCCATGCCAAAATGCATTAATTCAACAGTATAGATGCATCCTAAGATTCCACAATGTGAGTTCTGATACATCCTCAAAAGCATAATTATTATTTTTCAAAAGGAAGCTTCAAATGCTGCCAAATAATGTCCTAGCTTGTAACACATTATTTCAGAATTCTTTACAAAATAATACATTCAAATACTTTATTCTTAAACACATATTCCTCTACCTTTCTAAACCCCTGTCCATATTCTAAGGTCCTAACAAATTATCTTCAGTTTTGTGACCAGAGTACATCATTTCTAACTTTGTTCTGCCAATAACAAACGATGAATTTCAAAGGTTTTCTATATGTGAGGAGAGATTACTAGAGTTCTTGATTGATTTCATTTGGGATTTTTTTCCTTAAAAATTTGTCCTATTTTGATATCATTTTAAATTGGGAGAGAAGATTATACACAAACACACACAGAAGCAGAACACCACCCCAGAAATCAGTATCCTTGCAGCAATGAATATCTTATGATTGATCGTGGACAAAAAAAATTCTGTGTTATCTGTAGTGCCAAGTCCTCTGCCAACATTAAATAGTGTGAAAAATACATTGTTGTTTTTACTTCATTTTGTATGGGTCTACTTTAAACCCAAGAATAAATATTAATTAATTCCAGCAGATGAAAATGAATCAAGCAGGAAACAAATCAAATCTAAGATTTTTTTCACAGCTATAACCACGCATATATCCATACAAAAAGACCCAAAAAAACCCATGTACATTTATATACTTAACTAGCCATCCCTGCCACATGTTGCTGTGGCCCAGTCTGGTGTTCTGGAAAATAAAGTAATGAGAAAGTGTTGGTTTCTAGTATATAATTTCTTTATGCTTGTGGGTAAATAGTATTTCTTTTTGTTTTTCTGCCAGTGTTGATGTAGAGATTGTCTGGTTTACCTCCTCTGAAACATGCAACATATGATTCTCCTTCTTTAGTGATTCCTTTCAAATCTATGATACTATACCTGTCATATACCTATATATGCTTGTGTGAATCACATATATCTATCGATATCTATGGATGGATGGCTCTTTGTAAGGAGGGCTTTGATTATTTTGTCTTGCCCTGGTGAAGGGAGTTGGACTGGATGGTCTTAAGGCAGCATTTCTTAACCTGGGGGTCGGGACCCCTGGGGGTATGTGAGGGGGTGTCAGAAGGGTCACCAAAGACCACCAGAAAACACAGTATTTTCTATTGGTCATGGAGGGTTCTGTGTGGAAAGTTTGGCCCAATTCTCTTGTTGGTGCGATTCATGGGGCTCTTTGATTGTAGGTGAACTATAAATCCAAGCAACTACAACTCCCAAATATATTTTCCCCAAACTAAACCAGTGTTCACATTTGGGCAATTGAGTATTCGTGCAAAGTTGAGTCAGATCCATCATTGTTTGAGTCCACAGTGCTCTCTGGATGTATGTGAACTACAACTCCAAATCTCAAGGTCAATGCCCACCAAACCCCTCCAGTGTTTTCTGTTGGTTATGGGAGACCTGTGTGCCAAGTTTGGTTCAAATTAATCATTAGTGGAGTTCAGAATGCTCTTTGATTGTAGATTAACTATAAATCCCAGTTACTACAACTCCCAAATGAAAAAAAATCAATTTCTTTGAGTGATGGTCACTCCTTGGGTTAGTAGGTGTCTTGTGGCCAAATTTGGCAGCAATTTGTCCAGCAGATTTTGAGTTATAATGTCACTTAAAATGAACACAGCAAATATATGATATTTTTAAGTAAGGTCCGTTGTAACATCTTGTTTCCTGTCTGAGCTAGCGGAGGTGGTCTCTAATTCGGCCTTGGCCTCCCAGCGCTTGGTGGTGCTGGGAGACTTTAACATCCACGCTGAGACCACTTTTTCTGGCGCAGCTCAGGACTTTATGGCCACCATGACGACCATAGGACTGTCACAAATAATATCTGGACCCACCCATCAGGCTGGACATACACTTGACCTCGTTTTCGTGACGGACAGCGAAATGATTAGAGTGGAAGAACAAAACATCCTTCCGGTGTCATGGTCTGATCATTATCTGATCAGTTTTAGACTTGCTGCGACTCTTAACCTCCGCAGGGGTGGAGGACAGATTAAAATGGTCCGCCCTAGGAGACTGATGGATCCGGGTGGATTCCTGAGGAATCTTGGGGTTCTTCCTGCCATGGAGCCTGGCGATTCTATCGACGCCTTGGTGTCTCTCTATAATGGGGAGATGTCCAGGGCGATAGATACGATCGCACCCGAACGCCCCATCTCGTTGCGTCGTGACAGGCCATCTCCCTGGTTCACCGGGGAGCTGGTTGTGATGAAGCAAACGAGAAGGGGGCTAGAGCGCAAATGGAGGAAATCTCGGGACGTATCTGACCAAGCACGGGCTAAAGCCTCTCTTAGGGCATACTCCGTGGCTATACAGGTGGCCAGGAGATCATTCACGACCACCCGTATAGAGTCTGCAGCAAATAGATCATCGGAGCTGTTCCGGGTCGTGGGAGAACTCCTTCACCCACCTGTGGTGGAGGGGGTCACCGCCGACCCTACAGCTCGGTGTCGCGATTTCGCACACCATTTTGCAAGCAAAGTTGCTCAGATACGCCTTGAGCTCGACTCCAATTTCATCGCAGTGCCAGAAGAGGTGACGGAGGCATCTGCTTGTCCAATTTTGTTGGATTCTTTTAGACTTTTTCTTCCTGAAACCGTGGAAGAGATTCTTGGGGCTGTGAGGGCGACCACCTCTTCTCTAGACCCTTGCCCATCTTGGCTCATTAAATCGGCCAGGGAGGGGCTGGTTGATTGGTTTGTATTGATCATTAATGCATCGTTGGAGCAAGGGATCTTTCCATCTAATTTGAAACAGGCTGTGGTTTGCCCACTCCTCAAAAAGGCTTCCCTTGACTCCACGGTGCTGAGCAATTACAGGCCAATCTCCAACCTCCCTTTTTTGGGTAAGGTGCTGGAGCGGGTGGTCGCTTTCCAGCTCCAGAGCTTTTTGGATGATACCAACTACCTAGATCAGTCACAGTCTGGTTTCAGGCCTGGTCACGGCACTGAGACAGCCTTGGTCGCCTTGGTGGATGACCTCCGCAGAGAGCTGGACAGGGGGAGTGTGACTCTGTTGGTTCTCTTGGACATCTCAGCGGCTTTCAATAACATCGATCATGGTATCCTTCTGGGTCGTCTCTCTGGGATGGGCCTTGGGGGCACGGTTCTGTCGTGGCAACGGTCCTTCCTGGAGGGACGAACCCAGATGGTGAAGCTGGGAGACGCCTGCTCGGACCCCTGGCCTTTGACCTGTGGGGTCCCGCAAGGCTCTATTCTGTCTCCCATGCTTTTCAACATCTACATGAAACCGCTGGGAGAGGTCATCCGGAGTTTTGGAGTTGGGTGCCATCTTTATGCAGATGACACACAACTCTACTACTCCTTTCCATCTAATTCCAAGGAGGCCTCTCGGGTGCTGGACGAGTGCCTGGCCGCTGTGTCGATCTGGATGAGGAGGAACAAGCTGAAGATCAATCCTGACAAGACAGAGGTCCTCCTGGTCGATCGGGGTATAGGGTGGCTACCTGTGTTGGACGGGGTTACACTCCCCCTGAAGCCACAGGTCCGCAGTCTGGGTGTCCTCTTGGATTCCTCGCTTACACTTGAGGCTCAGGTGTCGGCGGTATCCGGGAGGGCCTTTGCACAATTGAGACTTGTGCGCCAGCTGTGTCCGTACCTCACGAAGGCTGATGTGGCCGGGGTGGTCCATGCCTTGGTCACCTCTAGAATCGATTACTGCAATGCGCTCTACGTGGGGCTGCCCTTGAAAACGGCTCGGAAACTACAATTGGTCCAGCGGGCAGCGGCCAGGATGCTAACCGGGGCTCATTATCAAGAGAGGTCTACCTCTCTGTTTAAGGAGCTCCACTGGCTGCCATTTATTTTCCGAGCCCAATTTAAGGTGCAGGTGCTCACCTACAAAGCCCTGAACGGTTTGGGACCACCCTACCTGCGTGACCGCATCTCCATCTACGAACCCACACGCTCACTCCGGTCACCTGGGGAGGCCCTGCTCGTGATCCCACCCACGTCGCAAGCGCACTTGGTGGGGACACGGGACAGGGCCTTTTCTGTGGTGGCCCCCCGACTTTGGAACGCCCTTCCAAAAGACCTTCGACAGGCCCCTACTTTGGCAGTTTTCAGAAAGAATCTAAAAACTTGGCTGTTCCAATGTGCCTTCTCAGATTAGGAATTCCCCATCCCAAGTCCTAGAAGCACTTTAGTATAATTAAGATTGCTGCACACTGCACTATTTTAATCCTACGTACCTCCTGCCATTAAGCACTTTTAACCCTGTACCCACTACTCTGGCCAGCCCAGTTTTAAAGTGTCCTGATGTATTGTTCCTGTTGTTGTTATTTTGCTTAACTATTTTGATTTGCTCTTGTTTTGCTGTTGTGTTATGTTTTGCTGTATTGGTGTTTCTGAGGCTTCGGCCTGTGTAAGCCGCATCGAGTCCTTTGGGAGATGCTAGTGGGGTACAAATAAAGTTAATAATAATAATAATAATAATAATAATAATAATAATAATAATAACATAAGTACACAACAAAAGTTTATTTCAAAAAAGTAAATTTATTTTCAGAAAGTACATACTTCACTCTATTTTTCGACATAGTTGCCAAGTTTGTTCAAACACTTATCATACCTCTGAACCAATTTTAAAATACCCTCTTCATAAAAACTTGCCGCCTGCTCCGATAACCAAATCTTCTGTAATCAAAGAAGGGTGACCGGAGCGGTCCTCATCGTGGAAGTTGTCATGGCCATCTTTGAATTGTCGTACCCACTTACGCACTTTGCTTTCACTCATAACAGTATCACCGTACACTTCAAGAATCTGTCAATGAATTTCTGCAGCAGGCAGGTTCCTTGCTGACAAAAACTGTATCACTGAGCGAACCTCACAGGCGGCGGGTGAGTTGATAGTCTTAAACATTTTTAAAGCACAGAACAGAACTGTGTAGGTTAGCTACAGAGTGGAAACTGAGCACAGTTGTTCCCGAGGCATGCAGGTACAGGATGCACGTGCTCATTGTGGTATGTGCGCGAACTACTAGTGTCTACAACAAAACGGACCTTACTTAAAAAATACCCCTCGTGTATGTGTGTGTATACACACACACACACACACACACACACACTAGCTGTCCCCTGCCACGTGTTGCTGTGGCCCAGTCTGTGTATGTGTATTTTGTGTGTGTATATGTGTGTGTGTGTATATTTGTGTATATGTGTAAATATGTTGTTTTGCACATGCATTGTCATTTTCTTATTTTTATTTTTGTTTTTTTAGTTTCTTCTGCTGTGTTTTTCAGTGTTTTTATGAGTGATGGTCACTTATTGGCCTGATATATGTATTTTGTAGGCCTGGGTAACAACGGAAAAATTTGTTTCTAAAATCGATTCGTTTTTTGGGGGTTTTTGCATTTCGTTATTTAAAATAATTACAAAATTTTCCTTTTAAAAAGTTCGATATTTACGAAATTTCGTAAATGTGAAAAAAATTACAAAACATTAACGAATCGATTTCCAGAACAATAACGAATTGATTCGTTAATGGCGGACGTGACCGCGAAATACGCTAAAAAAACCTCCAAAAACTTCTGAAGCTTCCCTCTCCCTCTGTTGTTGACTGTTGGTGTGATATTATATTTTTTTTCACTAATTAAACAAAAAACAACCATAAAACTTGCCCCAGACATGTGGAAATAATAACGAAACAACCTCAAAACAATAATGAAACGAATACAATAATGAAATACGAAGCATTTACAAAACTATTTAAAAATTCGTTTTTTAAAAAAATTGCTCCAGAATGGTTCGTTATCATTTTGTAATTAAAAAAATTAACGAATTATTAACGAATTACGAATTAACGAAACGAAACCGCCCAGCCCTAGTATTTTGTCCAAATTTGGTGTCTATTCGCCCAGTGGCTTTTGATTTATGCTAATCATAAATACACAGACAGTATTTTATTTATTTTTATAGAATGTCTAGCAGTGTTTCTAAACTTTTTAAATCCCACAACCCCTTAATGCAGTTCCTCATGTTGTGGTGACCCCCAACCATAATACTACTTTCATTGCTCCTTCATAACTGTAATTTTGCGAATGTTCTGAATCATCATGAAAATATCTGATATGCAAGATGTATTTATGCTGAAAGCCTTCGACAATACATTGTATTTCTGTTGTTAAAATTGAACATAATTAAAGCACACTGGTTAATCACAAAAACAATAAGTTTGGGGAGTATGGACAATGGATGATGGGATTTGAAGTACGTTAAACTGATTCAGCTCAGACTTCCACAGACCACTAAGACCCCCATGAATGACAGATCTGAACCAAACTTGGCACACAGAACCTTCATGACCAGCAGAAAATACTGGAAGGGTGTGGGAGGAATTCACAGTGATAGGGTCCTAGTGTTGGAAGAGACCTCCAAGGGCCATCCAGTCCAACCTCCCTTTGCCATAAGGGAAAAACACAATCCAAGCACTTCTAAGAGATGGCTATAGAGACTCTGCTTGATAATAATACTATTATTAATAATAGTAATTAAATCCTAGAGTAGGGAGATCTCCAAGGACCATCCAGTCCAACCTCCTTCTGGCATAAGGGAAAAGCACATCAAAACACCCTTGTTAGATGGCCATTTAGACTCTTCTTAATAATAATAATAATAATAATAATAATAATAATAATTCCTTTCTTCCTCCCCTCCTTCCTCTCTCCTTTCACTCCCTTCCTTTCCTCTCCCATCCCTGCCTCCTTTCCTTCCTCTTTCTTTCCTTCTACCTTTCCTTCCATTCATATCCTTCTCTTCAATAGACTTTTTCTTCCTTTCTTCCCTCCTTTCCCTTTCTTTCCCTTCCTCCCTCCCTTCCTTCCGTGGCAGTTTGTAAGGGATTTTAAAGGGGGGGGGGTTGGTGGGGGGGAGTATGAAAGGGTGGAAAGGGATGTGGAGTCCAACTGGGGGAGTTGCTGGTCTTCCTGTGGTTTGCATCCTCCCTTCACCCAACGGGTCCCAAGGGGGGGAGGGTTGTGTGTAGCCACTCCTGCAGCCAGGTTTGCCTTTCAATCCTCTGGTTTTGGGGGGAGGGGTTGCCTGGGGGCCACTTTGGCCTCAGGGAGCCTCTACGGTGGCCAGGGCTTGCCTCACCAAGCCTCCACACACTCGGTCTCTCCTTCTTTCCCGCTTTCCTTTCCTCAATCCCTCCCCAAAAGAAAAAAGGACTCTGCCTTCCTGCTTGGAAAGGCACTCCGTGGTAAGGCTTGTCTTCCCTCACAATGGTTGGTGCATCAGTCTTCTCGTGCGCTGGGGAGAGGGCCTTTTGTGCATGCTCTGTTAGGTATTTTTTTGGGGGGGTACTAAAGTTATTTCCCCTTCATTTTTTAAGATTTTTTTGTTTGAAAGACATAGATCGGATTAGAATGTGTTTTGCTGCCAAATTTGGTGCCAATTCGTCCAGGTGTTTTTGAGTTCTGTTAATCCCACAAACAAACAAAAAATGACCAAGTAAGACTAGGACTCATTGGAGACAAAATGTGTTACCAAATTAGCCCTTAAATTGCCAATAAAGTGTATTCACGGTTTGGCATCAATGGCCTAATGTCATCCATTCATATATAAAATGGTTCAACATGCAGTATGCGTTGCAAACTGTTTGTCATTACAAAACAATATTAAGCATTGCTCAGCTATAGAACTGTACCACTGTGCTGTGAAAAGACTTCTATGGAGTTCCTTTAGACCTGTAAATACTCAATTACCAGATATGGCAATAAGATTGTTTTTTTTAAAAAAAATGCTGAAAATGTGCAACCATGGGGAAAAGACAAAGAAAGAAAGGACAAGCAGGAGGGGTAATGAAACAGAACATTACCTGTGCTGCTGTGAGACATGATACTGAGAGAATCTAAAAAGTGATGAGGTCAATGTCTAGCAGATAGCCAGGCCTATGGTGATTAAAAGGCAAACACTACACACATTCTTAGCCATCACAGTTGTAGACAGAAATGTTTCTGAGGAGCAGTATAAGTCTAGGCATAGCAGGTGAAAAACTAACAGGAAAAAATGAAGTAAAATATAGAAACCCCAGAAGGAATTACTGTACAAAAACCCCCACAAATGCCCAATGAAAGACTGTAAAAAGTATGAAAGAGAGAGGGTGAGGAGAGGGGGAGAGGTAGGGGAGAGAATTTGAGAGTGAGAGCAAGACAAAGAGAGCTCCAGAATATATGAGTTTGCACTTTTCTGCTAGTTGTAATTGAAAGGACAGAAAGCATTGACAAAAAACAAAAACAAAAAACATTTTCCCCTCTAGGTTAGGGGATACCAACAGATATGGTTTATAGGTGCAAAACATATTGCTTAAAACAAGTTAACGGAAGGGGAGAAGTAAAAACAGAAGATAAGACCCTATTACAGGTAGTGGACATTTTTGTAATTCTTCCTTCTATTTTTTTTAATGAATACTATCTACAGCAAGCTGTACTTGTGAGAACAGATGTAAAAGACACCATTTAACCCTTCTCTTTCTACCATTTGCTCCATATCACACTCTGTACACAAGGGAAATAAAGAGAACCATTCCTTTTCAAACATATTCAACATGTATATTATATGCAGGAGATGTACCCATAACTGATGGAATGAGAAGTTCTTGTCTACTTCAATCAAACCTTACATTCCCTTTCTTTCTCTAGCATTAATTTTACAAGTCAGATAGAAAAAAAGACCATAAGGTATGATTGAAATAGACAAGGACTTCTCCTTCCAGTAGCCAGAGCTATTTTTCTAAACATAGAAGTAGTTAGTTGTATCAGCCAATGCCTGAGATACTATTTCAGTTGTAAACAGACACATTCAAGCAGCAAACATTGTAGGGGTGGGGGTGGGGGAAACATAATTAAGGGAAACAATTGCTTATAAAAGTTTATTATCCCTTATCCAAAATGCTTGGAACCAGAAGTGTTTTGGATTTGGGATTTTAGAATACCTGTATTTGTATGAACATACAAAATGAGATTATTTGGAGATGGGACCCACATCTAAACATAAAATATATTTATGTTTCATGCTCACCCTATACCCATAGCCCGAAGGTAAATTCATACAATATTTTAATCCGTCTTTGCAGAAAACATAGTTTGGGTACACTGAATCATTAAAAAGCAAATAATACACTATCTCAGCCATATGTGCACAATTTTGGAGTATTTTGGAATTCTAGGTAAATTCTAGGAAAATTCAAAATGCCAACCTTTACTGGCATTAACATTGTGGATCTCAGATAGAGGTCAAAATCTGACACACTTGCCATTGGGCTAGAAGTGACACAGTTTCAGCTCTGGTAAAAGAGTAGTATTTACTTAAAGTTCTGAGAGTGCCTTGGACTGCGAGAAGATCCAACCAGTCCATCCTCCAGGAAATAAAACCCGACAGCTCACTGGAGGGAAAGATACTAGAGACAAAGTTGAAGTACTTTGGCCACATCATGAGGAGACAGGAAAGCCTAGAGAAGACAATTATGCTGGGGAAAGTGGAAGGCAAAAGGAAGAGGGGCCGACCAAGGGCAAGATGGATGGATGGCATCCTTGAAGTGACTGGACTGACCTTGAGGGAGCTGGGGGTGGTAACGGCCGACAGGGAGCTCTGGCGTGGGCTGGTCCATGAGGTCACGAAGAGTCGGAGACGACTGAACGAATGAACAACAACAACTACTTTTTTGCCAGACAAATTTTTGTAAGTTAACTCACTACGTATATAAGGTTTACAAGCTGTCACATTTTCTCCAAGCTAACATACTGTATTTACCCAAGTATAATATCATGAATTGTTATGCATGCCTCAGTTTTCAAAACCCTGAAACAAACAAATAAAGATTTGCTGGTGAAAGTAATGCACCTGTTGGTTGTTCCATTGCATCCCCCTACCCAGGGCCATAGCTGGGCGTGGTGGTGGAGGTTTAAAAGTTCAACCCTGCCCTGAAATGTGTCAGGTTAAAAAAGAAACTTGGTTTACTTATACATTAGTTAACCAGTTAAAATTCCTGAGTAAACCAAGTTTCGGGGGAGTGGGTTAGAACCCTTGGGGGAGGGGGTTAGAACACTTAACCCCCCTCCCCCCTCTGGATATAGCCCTGCCCCTGCCTTTCCCCAATTCATCTTCTCAGACCAGCAAGACAGCCAGTGGGGCTGTGGTATCCCCTTTCCAGCATGGCAACTACAATGGGGCAAAGGCAAGAAGCTCAGGCTCACTCAAATTCCTTTGAGATGAGGTGGGAGCCAAGATTTATGAAAGCAAGAGGAAGAGGGGAGGGCAGAGCAGAGGGTCAGTCTTGCTCAACAGGAGGATGGCAGGTTCAGCAGCATGGGTGGGAGAGATGCTTCAAAGGCACCGAAGAGCCCTGGAAGATGATATTGCCTCAGCTTGGAGGAGGAAGGGAGTTAGCCAGTCTGCCTTGGGACTGTTTCACAAAGTGAGCCTGGGCCTCTGACTCTCATCTCCTCTTTCCTTCACCCCATCATGGGGGCCACAATGGAGTGACCAAGAGGTTTGTGTGCACAATTGTAATCCACAATCTAATTTTGGCGACATGATTTAGCCAAACAAGTGCACATCGAGTAAATATGCTGTATATATATGAGTCATAAACAGGATGTGTCCATGACTATTACCAGTTACACAGGAGATATCATGTGGTTGAGTTTCCTGCTGTGCAAGTGCTTGTGCAATGATGTTCTACAATATACATATACTGAACCAAATCCTGCTTTGTTTCTCCTAATCTAAAAATCCCCACATATTTGATATAATCCAGACTTATTTATAATACCTGATCTTAAAATTTTCAACATTTATTTCATATTATTATTAAAATGTTTTTTTTTAATTTAATTTGGGAGAAATCAGTATTAATAATGGAGAATAATATTTGAATCTCTGCTGAGCCGTGAAAATCCTTGGAAGAAAAGCACACTCCTAGCATCAGAAAACACCATTCCCCGGCGAGGACTAAGCTGCTTTCTTTGTCCCACGAAACACCCAGATCAGAAAATATCAATCACACCATCACACCATCACTATAAAGTCATTTGCAATATATCCAGAGTTGCGGCTTGTGTGAGCTGAGCTCTGGTTGGTTCAGCAACACAGTCAGTTCAGTAATCAGTTCAGTAATGGCGATCGAGACTACAGCTTATCAGTTAAACACACCCAGTCTAAATTTATAAGTCATGACAATGTTCTGTCTACATCAGAGAAAGCTAGAACCATAAGCAATGTACCTCTCTAGGAATTGTGATTTTCTCTGTAACTTTCACTCCTGCTCTGCTGGATAGTTTGAACACATACACACACCGCTAGCTTTAAACTCACAATTGAAATTTCACAATTCACACACAGTTCCAACAGACAATACGTGAAGGCAAACAGCAACAACAACACTTGTATAAGTACCACTGGATTTATTGGGACTAGTTTTCAATTGGTTCAGCTTGAGGATGTGGACAGGATCCTTGGAGAGGTGCGACCCACCACATGCATCCTAGACCCCTGCCCTTCCTGGTTGATCAAGGAAGCCAGAGGGGGTTTGGCAGAGTGGGTGAAGGTGATGGTTAATGCCTCCTTACAGGAAGGAAAATTTCCAGCGAGCTTAAAACAAGCTATTATAAAACCGCTGTTGAAGAAACCATCACTGGATTGCACTCAATTCGACAACTATCGGCCAGTTTCCAATCTCCCCTATTTGGGCAAAGTCATGGAACGTGTGGTGGCAACACAACTCCAGGGGTTTCTGGTAGACACTGATTATCTAGACCCGGCACAGTCTGGCTTTAGGCCGGGACATGGAACTGAAACAGCCTTGGTCGCCTTGGTAGATGATCTACGCAGGGAGCTAGACAGGGGGAGTGTGTCCCTGTTAGTTCTGCTGGACCTCTCAGCGGCCTTCGATACCGTCGATCACGGTATCCTTCTGGGGCGCCTCATGGACATGGGGCTCGGAGGCACTGCTCTGCGGTGGCTCCGATCCTTCCTGGAGGGACGGACCCAGAAGGTGTTATTGGGTGACACCTGTTCGGCTCCGCAACCGTTGTTGTGTGGAGTCCCACAGGGTTCAATTCTGTCCCCGATGTTATTTAACATCTACATGAAGCCACTGGGAAAGATCATTCGGAGTTTCGGACTAAGATGTTATCTCTATGCAGATGATGTCCAAATCTGTCACTCCTTCCCACCTGTCACCAAGGAGGCTGTCCAGACCTTGAACCGGTGTTTGGCTGCTGTGTCGGACTGGATGAGAGCTAACAAATTGAAATTGAATCCAGACAAGACAGAGGTCCTACTGATCAGTCGCAAGGCCGAACAGGGTATAGGGTTACAGCCTGTGTTAGACGGGGTTACACTCCCCCTGAAGACGCAGGTTCGCAGCTTGGGAGTGATCCTAGATTCACCGCTGAGCCTGGAACCCCAGGTCTCGGCGGTGGCTGGGAGAGCTTTCGCACAACTAAAACTTGTGCGCCAGCTGCGCCCGTACCTTGGGAAGTCAGATCTGGCCACGGTGGTCCACGCTCTTGTCACATCCCGGTTGGACTACTGCAACGCACTCTACGTGGGGTTGCCTCTGAAGACTGCTCGGAAACTTCAACTAGTCCAGCGAGAAGCAGCCAGGTTGCTCACCGGAGCGACGTACAGGGAGCATACCACCCCCCTGCTGCGTCAGCTCCACTGGCTGCCGATCCAATTCCGAGCACAATTCAAAGTGCTGGTTTTGACCTATAAAACCCTATATGGTTCCGGCCCAGTGTATTTGTCCGAACGGATCTCCCTCTACATCCCACCTCGAAATTTAAGATCTTCTGGGGAGGCCCTGCTCTCGACCCCGCCACTCTCACAAGTGAGGTTGCCGGGGACGAGGAGCAGGGCCTTCTCAGTGGTGGCCCCCCGCCTGTGGAACTCACTCCCCGGGGAGATTAGATCGGCGACGTCCCTTCTGGCGTTTAGGAAAAAACTGAAGACCTGGGTGTGGGACCAAGCCTTTGGTCATTCTGACAATTAATTTAAGGATCTGACGATAAACAAGGGCAAATGAAATGGAATGGATATATGGACTCTAACCCTGATCATGAGATTGTTTTATTATTGTATGATGTATTGATGTTTTAATTTAACTGTTGAATTGCTTTGTATTTTATACTGTTTGTCAATGGATTTGGGCATCTAATTGTGCCTCCTCTGTAAGCCTCCCTGAGTCCCCTCCGGGGTGAGAAGGGCGGGGTATAAGTAAGTGAAATAAATAAATAAATAAATAGTTTCCAGGTAAACATGTTCAGGACTGCAATCTCAAATTGGGTTTGTATACATATAGATTTTTGTTACTTTGGTAACACATTTAATATTTAAATTATATCAACTTCACAATCATTCTGCAGATTCTTCCAAGGTTAAAATTATATTGTGAGTAATATTCTGTTTATACAGAATGGAAGTTACAATGCTTATCTTGATAATAAAGGGACCAGATTGTCAATCCTCCTGATCTCTCTACTGTTTTAGCAGAGTCAGCACTATTTACAATCTCTTTAAACTACTCACACTATATACATTTTGACACATGTACAATGCTTCTGTAAGGCTAATAGAGACCACCTTTTTATATATTATTCTCCTTATCTCTTTATATTAATAGTCTATTTCATATTTGGTGTATATAATTCTACAATTTACAGTCTGATCAAGAACTCCTCAATCAGCAGCTTTGGTAATTTGTAATGCTGTTTATTAGAAAAGAGTCAGTCTTTCCTTTTGTTTTTGCTAATGTTAGAAAATCCATAAGAATGTGGGTGAAGTACAACTCCCAAAATCATGGGTCAGTCCTCCCTAAACCCCACCAGTATTCACAGTTGGCCATGTTGAGTCTATGTGCCAAGTTTGGTCCAAATCCATCATTAGAAGGGTTCAGTGCTCTTTGGATGCAGGTAAACTACAACTCCCATATGCCAAGGTCAATCACCCCCAAAACCCTGCCTGCATTCACAGATTGCCACATTTGGTCTGTGTGCCCAGTTTGGTTCAGCTCTATCATTGGTGAGGGTCACAGGGTTCTCTAGATGCAATTATTATCATGTTGATTCACCACCACCCCCAAACCAAACCAGTATTCAAAGTTGGTCATATTGGGTATTTGCTCCAAGTCTGATCCAGATCCATCAGTTGTGTGCACATTGCTCTGTTGATATGGGTGAACTGTTGGTCATGGAGGCTCTATGTGGGAAGTCTGGCCCTATTCTGTGGTTAGTGGGGTTCAGATTGCTCTTTGATTGTAGGTGAACTATAAATAACAGTAATTACAACTCCCAAATGTCAAAGTCTATTTTCCCTAAACTCCACCATTGTTCACTTTTGGGCATGTTGAGTATTCATGCCAAGTTTTGTTTAGATCTATCATTGTTTGAGTCCACAGTTTTCTCTGGATGTACATGAACTACAACTCCAAAACTCAAGGTCAAAGCCCACCAAACCCCAATGCTCTTTGATTGTAGGTTAAATATAAATAAACTACAACTCCCAAATGACAAAATCAACCCCCCTCCACAAACCCCATCAGTATTCAAATTTAGGCATATCAGCTATTTCTGCCAAATTTGGTCCAGTGAATGAAAATACATCCCACATATTAGATAATTAGATCATGATTCATAACAGTAGCAAAGCAATTGTTATGAAGTAGCAACAGAAATAATGTTATGGTTCGGGATGACCACGACATGAGGAACTGTATTAAGGGTTCATGGCATTAGGAAGGTTGAGAACCAGTGTAATAAAGGCACCATGTATATCATTGCTTAGATATGTTTTAATATTCACTGGAATGCAACATGTGAAATGCAACTTATTCACAACAGAGATGAACATGTGCTCTCTAAAAATACATGTCCTTGATAAAAATGACTTTGTGAGTCTACATCTCTTTCCAGTAGAAGGAAGAATATTCCCTTTGAGAAATTTGTGTTTGAATGAGAGGGAGAGAGGGATATATATATATATATATATATATGCATAATTTGGTAAATTCCTTTAAATGTTCATTTGCATTTGTCAGATTTGATCTGTTTGTCCATCTGTTGGATATATGTGAAGCACTATAGGATCATTTCATTCTAAACTTTTTTCTTCTTCTTTGCAGAAATTTTCAACTGTCCTTTCATCCTTAGGAAAGAAAAACCTAAAACAATGGAAATGCAATCCATCAATGTCAGGCATTGAAATAACTGGGCTTTTGTTTTTAATCAGTGGAAGGGTAACTATAAATAATATCTGCGGTAGTTTATTATTTTATTTGAACTCTGTTCCTTCACAGAGAGAATTTAATTCTACAACCAGCATATAAAATATGTCATTAACACAACAAGCCATATTAGAGCCAATAAGTATCTCTTTCTTTTTCAGTTGATGAGATTCCTGGTTAAGCAGGAAAAGTGTAAAATCTCTTTCATTTCAAATCCAGTCACAAGAATGCTTGCTATATTTACTTCTCAGTAGAAATATCTTCTTTAAATCCTTTCACAGTAGCTCCTTTGAACATAGTAGCAGGTCTGAAATGCCCTGTGATTTAAATCCAAGTACTATACAAAGAAATCTTCAAAAACTGAATTCTGTTTAACTGAGCATTAGAAGCATTTCCACCACCCTAAACATCCGAACTGGAAAGAGAAATCTGCAAGCGTTCGTAATATCTCAATTCTATAACCATGCTGGCTGTTAATCTCTAATCTTCTTTGCCCAACTTTTCTTTTTGAAAACTTGTATATTCAGCCTAGCTGTAGCTCCTGCACATTTTAAATATGATAAAGCTTACAAGTGTATAAATTTAACACAGAGAGTCCCCATAGAGCTGCTGCCCTTTCATGCTATACTTATTGCATGGACAAATACTGTAGACTCTCACTTAATCAGAATTGAAGCAACTGGAACTCTCAAGCAACTGACAACAAATTGAAAAAATAATAATACTTTGAATAAAATTTTAAATAAAATAAATTTTAGTACAAATGTTACACTAATTTACATTTGTTTTTATTTGTTTTTATTTGATTTTAATTGTTGTATTTAAAATCTAAACCAAGTCAATGGGTGCTTTTTTATATTTTGTACATATTTAATGTGATTGGGGATGGTATAGTCTTCATAGAGCTGTTGCCCTTTCATGCTATACTTATTGCATGGACAAATACTGTAGACTCTCACTTAAACAGAATTGAGGCAACTGGAACTCTCAAGCAACTGACAACAAATTGAAAAAAATAATACTTTAAATAAAATTTTAAATAAAATAAATTTTAGTAGAAATGTTACACTGATTTACATTTATTTTAATTGTTGTATTTAAAATACAGACCAAGTCAATGGGTGCTTTTTTGTATTTTGTACATATTTAATGTGATTGGGGATGGCATTTAATTTTGTTGTATGATGTACAATGACAAACAAGTTATTCTATTCTATTACTCTATTATATTCTATTCAATACAGAGTCTATGGTATAGTACAGTATGAGGTACAGTATTAATTAGGTCTATTTTTAATATTAACTCTCAAGCAATCAGAACTGACATTTATCTGACATCTTCCACTTCCCATGGGTGCTGGTTAACTGAATATCTATTGTAAATGAAACCTTTCCTAAAGTCACTCCATTGGCTGCCAAATAGTTTCTGGGCAAAGCACAAGGTGTTGGTTTTGACCTTTAAAGCCCTACATAGTTTGGGTCCAGGTTACCTACAGGATTGTCTTCTCTCATACAATCTATCCTGAACACTTAGGTCCTCGGGGAGCAGGGGGTTTACTCCAACTTGCCAAAACTCGATTGGCTACTGTCACCCAGAGCACCTTTTTCATCGGCCACCCCAAGAACGTGGAATGACCTGTCAGAAGAGCTTTGGCAGCTAAATGAGATGCAAGAATTTTAAAATGATCTAAAGACCTATCTTTTCCAGCAGGTTTTTTAAAATTTAATGTCAAAAGCATTGTTCTGCTCCACAGTTGCACTGGGAAGTCCCTGAACAAACTCAGAAGTGGAGATTGTTCAGTTTGTCCAGATCAAAAGACATCCTGGTAAAATGGCATTACCTAGAAGAATCCTCCACCTTGTGTTACTATGGAGCAGAACAAAAACTCCGCATCTGTATGCTTGCCCACAATGTCCTGCCTCATGCACAAAGGAAAAATTGTTAAAGCCACAGACAATGTGGTTGCTGTTGCCCATTTTTGGTCAAAATTGTTTAGCCACTTTTACTCCCTCTATTTTATTAGTTGTATATTTATGCAATGAAATTTGCCATTATTTTTTTTTTTAAAAAAAATATAAAACCTAGATTCCAATTAGCTTTTTTGGTAACATCTCACGTAATCCTTGTCTGTTGTAGATAAACTCTTCATGATGCATGTGTCTTACTTCATTATTTAAGAGGGCATTCCAATGGCTCAGGTATCAGTGTCAATCTCAGTTCAGAAACAATTTATAAGATTACCCCATAAACATATTTTAGTATTTGATAAACATTTAACATGCCAAGTTTCACTTCAGTTTTTCCAGCTGTTTATCAGTAATATTCCAACCGCATAATTTTTAACATTTACATTTTGTGTCCAACTGCTCACTTAAAGAGATACAAAAAGAACAAGAAGAGGATCTCAGGTTCTTCTGTTATCAAAGGCAGGAAGTTGTGTTCAGTGCACAACATTTATTTATTTATTTCTATGTATATGTATATCCCACCTTTCTCACCCCGGAGGGGACTCAAGGCAGCCTTCTAACAGGCAGCAATTTGATGCCACACACACACACATGTATATAAACTGACTTCCTACGTTATTTTAAACATGCCCTTCTATGGAGTATAATCTCTGAAATCACTTTGAGTCTGTCATGTTGGCTTTTTTGCAAACTGTAAGAACTGTGTCCAGGGTCAATGTCAAAGATAATGTATTGAAAACAATTTTAAAAGTGATTGTTTAACCCTTAGAATATCAATTTACATATGGAAATGATGATGTTCATGAAAACCCTGTTCTCTAGGCCTTGCAATTTTGTTAAACAACTATTCCTCATACACACTTTCTCTATGTTCACGCAATGCTGAATGGTCAATAAATCACCGATGCTTCCAAGTAAAGTTTGTCCATTTGCTAACAACAACAACAACAACATTATTTTTATACCTCACCTCACTCTCCTCAAAGGGACTTGGGGCAGCTTACAAAGGGACAAGCCCAGAGAGCACAGAGTTAAAATGTAATGCAATAAAATAAAAACAAAACAAAAACAACGGAACATTCAGCTAGACTGATCACTGAGGCTCGGCTGGCTGGTCGCTTTGGCCAAAAACGTTGTCCAACTTCCTTCCTAATTTGATTCAGGGCTGTCATCCAACTCAGTGTCCTCACTTGGCAGATGTGGTGGGGTTAATCTCTTAGTTCATTGGTCCTGCCCTGCCACCTCACTCATATCTTATCCTGCGCTTGCCTCATCTGCATCTCCAGCTCTCTCCTTTGCTTGCTTAACTTGTTCCCACTGTTTCTGTTACATGTGCTACACACATTGAAACCAGGTTGTTTTCCCACAGAACTGGACAACCTCTAGGGATTTGACAGAACAAGGCTTTTGCATAAAATGTCCATACACACTGCCAATGCTGGTAGTCCAAGCCTTCTTCAATAGTACCCTACAATTCCTAGTTCTTATAACCCCTCATAACATTTCATTGTTTTTGACATCATTTGGAGCAGTGGCAAAAGGGACATACATGTGAGGAGTAATGCTGGTACAGTTTGTTCCACTGTCATTACGTCACTCCACTCAATGGATTGACTGGTCCTAGTCAGAAAGAAAAATGGACAATATTTTAATTAGTATTATAAATAAATTATTTAATTTATTTATGTGGTCATTCTGTTATTTAATCAACAATACCTATGCCACATTATTATACCTTTATGAACCCCATGTTAGAAGGAAGGCAGGATATAAATAAAATAAATACATTATTTAACTGATTTATGTGGTCATTCTGTTATTTAATCAACAATACCTATCCCACATTATTATACCTTTATGAACCCCATTTTAGGAGGAGGGCAGGATATAAATAAAATAAAATAATAAGCATAAGCCTGTATTTTGTTTCTCATTTAAGGTGCACAGTATATTTCTCTGATTGCTATTATTATTTTTAGTTTACTTGAAGACACATATATTTTATATATTTGCACCTTTTAAAAGTTTCTAGCACTGAACAGTTGCAGACATGTTTTTGAGTCTGTGGTTCTTATTACTTTTCAGACTGTTTCCCAAGGTAATGCAAATTTGAATCTGGATCTAATAATTTTAAATAGGTTGGTAATCAGCATCTAAATAAAGTCCCAGAGCAACAGCCATATCCATTTTCCATAGAGATTAATGTTCTTTTCACACTCTTTGTTATATATCTTTTTTTTTTTACAAAAGTTATAACTGACCATTTCAGCTACACTTGGCTTACATTCACATCCCCAAAGCTTCCCTTAGAAGAACAGCTAGGGATTCCTAAAAATGAAAGCTGAATTCTTAAAGCATGATATATATGACAGCTTCTGGAATACAGATTCTATTGCCACTACTTCTTCCAGCTGAGATCTGTTTCTGATTATCTAATCATATATTTGCAGTTTTTCTGTAGTCATTTTGACAATCATTAATGTTTGTTTTCAGTAATGTTGAATAACCTGCAGCTGATCAAGCTGAGGGAAAAAAACTGCATCATAATTATTTAAGGACCATTTCAAGGGTAAGATAAAATAAGACAGGCACTGCACACTAAACCAAAAGCTAATATAAAAAACTCTGCACAGATGTGGCAGATGAGCACAATATGGATATTTACTATACTGCACTACACTAGGATAATTTCATGATCAAGAAGAAGAAGAAGAAGAAGAAGAAGAGGAACAACAACTACTACTACTACTACTACTACTACTACTACTTTATTTTTCTACCCCGCCTCCATCTCCCCAATGGGACTCGGGGCGGCTTACATGGGGACCAAGCCCAAGGCAGAATACAATTAAAAACAAAGCAATAACAATTAAGACAGTGAGCTTCATGGCCTTCCAGTGAACTTCATGGCTTGGATTCCAATATCATTTACATAAAGGTAAAGGTAAAGGTAGTCCCCTGACATTAAGTCCAGTCATGTGTGACTCTGGGGTGTGGTGCTCATCTCCATTTCTAAGCTGAAGAGCCGGCGTTGTCCGTAGACACCTCCAAGGTCATGTGGCCAGCATGACTACATGGAGTGCCGTTACCTTCCCGCCGGAGAGGTACCTATTGATCTACTCACATTTGCATGTTTTCAAACTGCTAGGTTGGCAGAAGCTAGGGTTGACAGCGGAAGCTCACGCCGCTCCCCGGAATCGAACCTGCGACCTTTTGATCAACAAGCTCAGCAGCTCAGTGCTTTAACCCACTGCGCCTTCTTGTTTTTCAAAGTACCTTGCTGGTTTCTAAGACTCCACTCTTTGTTTCTTGCTTCTCTTTATATATGGGACTGCCTCTTAAAACAGATTAGCACAGTACATTTTGTTGATTGAGGTACATGATGCTGTTTCTTCCCCATTCTCCATTCAGAAGCCAGATGGACTGGCCACTGAATTTTACTTTCACACTGGATATGGGATAGTGTCCTGCACCATACCCGAGGCAGTGGACATTTAGGAAGTACAGGACAGCTTGTGAGGGAAGACCTCTCAAGAAAAACAAAATATAAATCAGACAATTTTGAGACCACAATTATAGTTCAGCTCTGAAACACATTGAATAATGTGGATAAAATCACAATCCATCAGATTAACTTTTCTATCAGTGCTCATAAGGTTATAGTGAGCTAGGAGTCTCTGAATAACAGTTTAGAACTTCTGGAAGACATTAGAATGTAGTTATTTGGGGTAGATATTGTTTCTGATCTACAAGCCATCTATGGTTTTCTAGGATTTCTCTACACCCCTCCCTTTCCTGACAAAAAAAATCCACAAAGGTGCAGGAAAGATGGACTAACTGGAGAATGCCTTTTGAATGATAATGGTAGAAGCAAGAATGCAGGAAATCAGCAATAACAATGGATGTGCTTGTTTCTCATCTGCTCAACCCACATATTTGTAAATATACTATTACAAAAGATGCTACCTCGGGTGTACTAAAATGTTGCTGGAGGGGAGCAGGATACCTAATACTCCTATGGAATGTATTCACACTAAGTTGTTGGATTCACTATTACAAAAGTACTTTTTTCATTTGCTATATTTATTTATTTAGAACTATTGGAGCTTGTGGCACTTTGCAATAGTATAAGATAGTAGGTTCTGCTCTAAGAGCTTATTATCCAACATTTCATAGCAAGAAAACAACAGGGACAAGAAGTCGAGGCTGACGTAAATAGAATGTTGTTCCAGTTGGATTCATTTAGGCTTGGATATAGTATGATGGGGGTGTGCACAATGCCCCCAAACCATTTTGTGTTTGGTTCCATTTTTGGCTGCCCCCCCCCCCCGGTTCTGTTTTCCAGGAAATTCCATTGGTGCGAATGGAAAATTTTGAAGCTTGTTTCTCTTTAATTTTTAGGCCTATCAGGATGAAAATTGCCTCACTTGTAGGCCATATTTACAACTGCAAATTTGCCAAGTTTTGGACCATCTCACCAATCCACTGTTTTGGAGATTTTAAAAAAGGTTTTGCCATAACATTTTTTGAAAAAAACCATACGCGGGTGCTCTGGGAATTGAAGCCTCAACCAGCACTTGCCACAAGAGAGGAGGAAAATGGACACACTAAACCAGGCCTCTGATTGGCTGAGAAAGAAAGAAGAGAAAACAGAGAGAAAACAACCTCAACTTCTATCATCCCGGGAGGGAGCGCAGAGGGTCCTTCAACGTCCACGTCATGAAAAGTGCTGCAGGGAAAGATCACATTTTTTTTCCATATCCCCAATCACCATACAGAATTCTGCACACCAGTACAATACAATAAAACATTTAAATAACAGAGCTGAGCAAAAGGCTTCACAGAAACCCATGTTTCCAATATCTCAAGGAAGAATTGCAACGCCACACACATTTTCTTGAGGGGAACCCACCTATCACTCTGAGGCAGGCATGGGCAAACTTTGGCTCCAGGTGTTTTGAACTTCAATGTTCACAATTCCTAACAGTCAGTAAGCTGGGTGGGATTTCTAGGAATTGAAGTCCAAAACACCTGGAGGGCCAAAGTTTGCCCATGCCTGCTCTAAGGCATAGGGAGTAGACTTCTTCAGGTACAATATATTGGGATATACTGACTGTATCCTTTTGGATAATCTTCCTGAATGACCAAGATGTCCCTTTTGTCTGAGGACAGAGTTTCAGAGTATATTCTGTAATCACCACAGATGAGTACTATATCTAATTATTCTCATTTCCCTCCAAGTAAGCATAGTTGAATTATATCATCCAGCTGCATCCATTATCCCGCACAAGGAATTGGTTGAGACACAATGCTTAATTACAGATTTATTTCAGGATGATGTGCACAATACTGAACCTTTCTTCTTATAGACCATTGCCAACAGAAGATGGGTTTATTCACTTCCATTTTCAGCTATGGTTTGGATATCCAAACTGAGAAGTGCAATTAACCTTTAATAATGGCTTATATCTGAATACACCAGGTTAATAAACCGTGGTTAGAAGTTGTCTGTTTTTCATTTATTTTTTTTTATACAAACCAGTTTAATTCTATTGAAATGTAACAACCAACTCTAGTTAAGTGAAGGATTTTGATTTTATTATTTTTATACTGGAAGAGAAGAAAGTACAAATACATAAACACAGGGACCATTCAATATCAGTTTTCTTGGTTCTATGCTTATTATAGTTTATGTTATTTTGCTTAGTCACCCTCCCTTTTTTTTAGTATTTCCTATTTTCCCCACTCCTTACTGTGTTCTTTGTTCTCTGCCTTTCTGTATCTCCTGACAATCATATTCCTATTTTCTCTTTTGAGCTTTCATTTTATGCTTACATTCTTTTCACTCTCTGTTCTATATTTGTTTTCTTCCATTGTATGTTATTGTTTTTATCCTCCCATGATGTTTGAACTGCAGGGATCCAGGAGTGAATTAGAGTATTTGTGTTTGCTGAACTGGGACCTTACAGCTTGGATGGAGCACTCAGCTGGGGTGATGATACAACGTGAACTGTGGAATCAACCATAATAGATTGAGGGATCACAGCATCTTGAAGACATCCATATTGCTTGTATTTAATCTTCATGCCTGTTAATTACATTGTGTAAAATTGTGCATTGTGAACACTCCAGAAAAACTTAAGTACTCTTAACTCCCACTAATATCAATAGCAGGGATTCAATCTTATGCAGAACTCTCTCATTGAAATAAGTGAAACATACTGTAGTTGTGCTGTAGGATACAAAAATATGGCTTTAATAAAAAGGGTTTAAGTATTCATGGTGAACACTTCATGTGCAGTCACACCTAGGCACTTTAAGATTGAAACTATGATGTGCTTCTTTCTTTAGCCGGGTGGACCGTGGGGGCCTTACTTTTAAGCACAGAAGTCCCAGCAACTAAGACATCTCCAGACTGAACATCAAACAAGATTTTCATTTTCTCAAAGTCCTTGACAGGCTTGGCACAACTTGTTGAGGTTACAAATACAAACAGTCAACTTATAAAATCATGTCGATGTTCCTTTCTTACTTTTCCCTTCAGCTACTGCGTTAACTTCTTCCTGGAATATTCTCTACCCTAGCCCTGAGTCGCTATACTAGAAAGAGCAGGTCTTTCCCTATCTAAACTCAAAGCTAGCTTGGAGGCGAAGTAGTTAGAGCTTCTTCCAATGGCAGAGAAATCCTGGGATATTCTCCGCCCTAGTGCTTAGTTGATATTTTAGAAAGAGCAGGTCTTTCCCTATCTAAACTCAGAACTAGTTTTAAAGCCAAGAGGTTAGTACTTACTGTGGCTTGTCTGAGCTGGCCTGGCTTGACCACAAGCACATCTGAGTCTTTTGCTATACTGTAGAAGACAGAAGAGCTTCTCAAAATGGAGATTTCATCCCCAGGAAAAGGGGGCGGTCTCAAAATAAATAAGATACTTTTGCAAGCCAACAGCAGCAAAGGCTTTGCAGGCTGACTTCAAGCCTCTGTTAATAGTGAACTATCAGGGTGTTGCTGAGTCTGTAACAACCCTGGAAGAAATGCAAAAAGGGGTGCTATTTCCTACAACTATGAGGCAATGCAAATCAAACTCGAGAGAGGGAATACTTCATAAATATGGATTTATTCAATCCAACAATGATTTACACACCAAACTCAGTATCCATCCTTTGTCTACCCAATTCTGTTGAACAGAAGACATAGCTCCAAACACACAAAAATACATATGCAAAACCTTGTCATGTCTAATTCATAAGATTTGTATATACGAAGAGACATTAAGAAACACGGAAAAACAAAACAAAAACTTAAGAATCAAATACTCACCCAGTACATTTCATTTAAATTGTGTAAATCTCAGAAGCCTCCCAAAGTCAGTTTCATTTTCAGTGCAAGCAAGTGAGGTGAAGCCAAAAAGACTGCCATTCCTCTTTAAAGGAGCTGAGTAAGCTGGGAAGGAGACTGAGAGAACACAGAATTCTGGAAAATGTCATTAGGGAAGACAATGACATCTGTGGCACAGAATTCAAAAGGCCCTGACCTAAACTATATTTCCCAGAATTCTACTCACATCCCCAATGTCCGTCTGCAGCAGCAACTAAAGTTCCAATAAATTATTGAATCTGCAATGAGGACTGACTAATACTAGTAAGTAAGTCTGTGCCAGATTGGGAGGAAATCCATAAATTGAAGTTCTTTGGGTTATGATGTGTTGTGTGTCAAGTAGATAGCTGTTGTGACTTTTAAAAATGTTATTTGTGAAAAATTTAAAAAATCCCAAAATTCAGTAGATGTGTGAATCTTTTTGAAACTTGGGAGGAAAGATCCCCTGCTATCTTGTGTCATTGCCTAGAAAATTCAAGGAGATAGCTCTTGTAGTTTATTTTTTAATGTTGTAAAAACTTCTATTTTTTCCTCCAAATCATGGATGAGTGAAACATTCTGAAACTTGTTGGGCTAACAGGCATAAATATGTGCCCCATAATTGTAGAAAGTTTCATGTTGATAGCTTTAACAATGAAAAAGAATGGAGCCCTCGAAGTTTCCCCATTGGCCCAATTACTGAACAAAAAAGTAATGAAAAAGTAGCCACCTCATTGCAGTTATGATACGCACTCCATCCAATTTCAGAAATACTTTAGAGACTATTCCCTCCCCACCCCCTAATTTACTAATGAGCATTGAATAATTTTTTTCATTGATCACACAGGCCTAATTTCTACACCCCAGGCCGAGTGCCCCCCTTCATCTCCATGATATGGCTTACTGTAAATGCTGTTCCTTCAAGATACAAGATCAGATCATTCCAGTCAGTTTGAATTTCATCCCTGGAGTTTCAGGACCTGTGTGTGTGTGTTTGTGTTGAGAGGAATTTTATTTCATTGTTAGAGTAACAAGGAGGATTATCCTGGGGGTTACAAAAAAAAAGCCCTGGAATGCAAATGTGGCCCATTAGCCATATTTTGCCTATCCTGGATTAGATTCATGCAGAGAGACTGGTCTACATCAATGGAATTTTGTCATATTAGTGCTACACCATGGAATTCTTTTAGAAAACCCGCAGAGAGTTGACAGCAGTGAATCCCTTGTGGCTTGGGTTACCTCAAGAAAGACACGCTCAATACCCTCTGGGTTCATCCACCTAGTTTCACAGTGCATTTGGCCACAATCATCATCTGCATGCTTTTCATCCCAATACCTGCTGACAAGTCAATGAAACAACCTTTTTATTCACTGGATAAAAGGAGGGAGTTGTGTGTTATGTTTGCTTTTGATGAGAGCTTGTGCTTGCTTCTTTTTGTGACCATACAGCTATTGTTTGTTAGTCCATTCGTCAACTAAATTTAAATCAGAGCCATCTTTATCTTGGGGGGAAAACAACTTTGGCATTTAATTTATACTATAATTGTTGCCACCTGCCAGTTGCCACTGGAATAGGTTTTGGTCTGACCTTATTGCAGACCTTTAAAATAACTTATTATGCTACGGAGCACGCTATTTATAAAACATCTGTCCCACTTTTGATTGAAAGAACCAGCAAATTACTTGAAGTTTTGCTCATTCAAAACTAATCTTCCACCTCAAAGCTTGTCAGCACAGTACATCCCTTGATAGTTATGCTTGTATCCTATTCGATAAAATGAGAATAATACATTTTGACTCCCAACAAAAGAAACATTTTCAATACCATGTTTTGAAGTGTCTGTAAAAACAAAGCCAACTCCTCTCCCCTCTTTCTTTTAGTCTCAGTAGGATATTACAAAATATTAATCTCATTTATAGCTAAATGCCATCTGTGTATAGTTGGACATTTTTTGATAACTTAGAATCAATCAAGATAACTAATTCTATTCATTTTTATAGCTTCATGACAGGGTATCTCATTTTTTTGTCTTTTTGATATTGTTTCAAAAACTCATCATTACTCATCTCATTTTTTCCTTTTTCACTGGAGCATTTTCGGAACATCATGTTTTAAATATCCCCACCCTGCATAAACCATGCTTTGTTTCTTATAGTGGACAAAGAGTTAGCCATTTACAATGGGTTAAGTTTACTGTCAGAGGAAAATCTCAGTGGACATAGCAGTCAAGAAACTGGAGATAAAACTGTGTTCCCACCACCAACAACAAACTCACATGTCTACAAAATACAAATAAATCTAATGCCATGTATATCATCAATATGTCTCTTATAATTTAAAGGTCTACTTGTTTAAATATATGATATTTCAGGTTTCTAGTCACTAAAGACTAACTCTCAAAACATTTTGGAACATAGCAACACCAAGCTATTATTTATTTATTTATTTACCTTCCCTTATTTATATCCCGCCTTTCTCTACCCCGGAGGGGGTCTCAAAGTGGCTATTATGATCATGATAGTATGGATAGCAACAAAGTCTTCCATAGATTTTGCTGGTAGCTAAAAAAAGCAGATTCCTTTAAAAATGCCCTATGGGTTGCCTTGTCATTGGAATTCTCCTGCTCTGAAGAGGTAGAATCCAAATAATTATTTGGGGTAGTGAATTGGTTTCCTTTCTGCTACTGAGTAGGAAGGATCAGCAGCCATCAATATTTAAGCAAGTTGTTACATAATTTCTGGGAGAAATATTCCATTCCTTTTGCAAACTCTATTACTATGGGTAGGTGGCCAGGGAGAATTGTGCTTTTCCTGCCTCACTATGAACCATTCATCATTTCCCATTTATTTATACCCTTCCTTTAATCTAACACATTATATAAGCTACACATGCACACAAAAACACAGCTACTGCTGGGATTACCAAGTGCCCTTATTTTCCATGATATTTGCCTCTTTTCAAAGCTAAAATTCTCATTCTCCCATTTTCTAGACACGTCTTAATTTTCTGAGATAAAATTTCTGCCTAGATGTATGTTTAGAATGCATAGGAGGAAGTGCACAATAAGGTAGTACGGCTATAAGGAAGGGGAAGATAAAAATGCCAGGTTACGACAGGGTGAGTATGTAGGATAGGGCTAAAATATCAACCCTACAGTATCCTCACAGGTGGGAGCTACATTGAGCCCTGAAATCTACCATGATGATGATGAGACAACTTTGGCCAAAGGATTCCCCTGGCCCAACCTACTCACAGTACTGGCCAAGATGGATCAAGTTTATTCCAAGCATCAATATTTTATATAACTCCAGAGTCATACAGACAATGACAAATGCACATGAGAATTGACTAATGCATATTTGGTAATGCATATTTCTTATGTAATGATCAGCAAAGAATGTAACCAGAGAGTGTTTTTTGTTTATGAGGATGCTCTCAAGGTCTTCCACTGTAATCATAACACCAGATGGAATGTCACTGATTATGTAATATTGCAGTTACAGCATTTCTAGAATAGCATAAATGGTAAATGACATGGGTAAGATGTCAGCTATAAAATAAAGGAGAATCAGACAAATTACAACAGATCAGCTGAATCTGTAATTCTTACTTTACGCCAACAAAGGAAGTCCTATAAGCAGCAAGCTTCAGCATTGCAAGCCTCTCTGAGTGATTCACTGGATTTCAACTGGATCACCATAGGTAGCATCTTCCTCCATTCAGAGGAAGGTATGTCAAGCAGTAAGATGGTGGAAAAAAGAAAGGTATCTTGCCACCATTACCAGTATGAGGTCTGTCAATACTAAATAAATAATAATAAAACTTTATTTGTATTTTGCCCTATCTCCCTGAGGGGACATGAAAGATTCCAACATAACAATGGCAAACATTCAATGCCTACATCAAACACATGATACTAACATAAAATCCAAGAAAATCCCCACATATAAAGTAACATTAAAACCTAACATCAAATTAAGACCTAATATCAGTAAATTAAACCTGACATCCACAAATTAAAATACATATAATCAGACAACATTCTATAATAACATAAATCTAAACAAAACATTCACAAAATGGTATGGGTTGGCTATGTAGTCAAATGAGTTCATTGGACTGGCGTGAACCAGGAAAGCCCAAATACAAATAATTCTCAACCAGAGGCCCGGCAGTGACCTCTCAACTATCTATTCCTCCTCCCCTCCATACACTAATGAGCAAAAGTAGATCTTCAGTTGTTTTTTGAAGGAGAGGAGGGAGGGAGGCAACTTTATTTCTTTAGGGAGGAAGTTCCAGAGGTGGGGGCAACCATGGAGAAGGCCCTCTCTCTTTTTCCCCACTAGCCATGCTTGAGATGGGGGTGGGAACGAGAGCAGGGCCTCCTCCAATGACCATAGTGCCCGGGATGGTTTGTAAGAGGAGATGTGATCAGTCAAATAGCCTAGACTCAATCCATTTAGGGCTTTACAGGTAATGACCAGCACTTTGTATTTAGCCCAGAAGCACACCGATAGCCAGTGGAGATACCGCAACATGGGAGTGAGTGAATCTCTCCCCGTACGGAGCTCCTGTTAGCAATCTGACCACTGATCTCAGAACCAGTTGAAGCTTCTGAACTACCTTCAAAGGCAGCCCCACATAGAGAGAGTTGCAGGAGTCCAAGCAGGATGTGACTAAGGCGTGAACTACCATGGCTAGATCTAGTGTCTTGAGGTACGGGCGCAGCTGTTGCACAAATTTTAATTGTGCAAAGCCACACCTGGCCATTGCTGACACCTGGGGCTCCAGGGTCAGCGATGAATCCAGGAGCACCCCCAGATTGTGAACCTGTGTCTTCAGGGGAAGTGTGACCCCATCTAACACAGGCTGTAACCCCACACCTTGATCCACCTTCCGACTGACCAGGAGTACCCCTGTCTTGTCTGGATTTAATTTCAACTTATTAGCTCTCATCCAGTCCATCACAGCTGACAGGCACTGGTTTAGGGACAGGACAGCATCCTTGGTATTAGGTGGAAAGGAGTAATAGAGTCGTCTGCATAAATTTGACACTGCACTCCAAACTCCGGATGATCTCTCCTAGTGGTTTCATGTAGATGTTGAACAGCATGGGGGATGTAACTGAGCCCTGAGGGACTCTACAGGCTACCGTCCAGGGAGTCAAACACTGCCCAGGGAGTTGCCTAGTACCAGCTTCTGGGTCTGACCCTCCAGGAAGGACCGGAGCCACTGTAAGACAGTGCCCTCAAGCCCCATCCCAGAGGATACCATGGTCAATGGTATCAAAAGCCTCTGAGAGGTTCAGGAGAATTATCAAGGACATACTACCCCTGTCTAGTTATCTTCATAGATCATCCACCAAGGAAAAGAAGGTCTATCTGTTGGTCTGATTCAATTGAGAAGTGGTGACTTCTCTTACACCTGTCGGGAGACTATAGGATATTCGAAGTGAAACTCATAGCGATTGGAAGAGTGAATTAGTCAGTAAACTGTCCTCTTTTTTGCTTTTCAAAAATGGTAACACTAAATAACTGCCTTTATCCATATGGGTGCTTTCTTCTCCAAACAGACAGATTTATTATAATGAATAAAAAATATCTTCAAAATGCTTGCAAGAAGCATAGCAGGTATATGATTGCCAAACCACTTCAGGTGGAGTGAATATGAATTGTCCTACTTCCAACCTACTTCAACCTGTAAGAGACAGCCAGAGGAGATTAGAAAGAACTCTTCATAGACACTCAAAGTGCCAAAAGGATAAAATGACTTCTGTTTAGCTGTCTCTCAAATGCATCAGCCATTGTTTCAAGATAAAAGGAAGGAAAGGAGCAAGAATATGAAGTATGTGAAGTAGTTCCACTGTGGTCGAAGAGAGGAAAGAAGGATCATAAAAAGAGATACACACAAAGAGAAAAGAGAACATTCTGAAGGTACATTTCTATATAAAATGGCATTCAAGTAGAACTTTTATCTTATTTGTATATCATTTGTGGGCCAAATAATATACCTGGTGGACAAAATTCAGGGATGGCCAAAAGACTTTCAGAAAGATTCCTCAGAGGACACTGGAGATAACTGCAAAATGCATGCATGCTTGATTATATGAAATTTGTACACACCTACTCAGAATCAGAAGCACTAGTAACTTTACATAGGTTCAATTGACTTTCAGATGGCAATATTGGATTCTTATACGTTATCTGAGCATTTTGTGATTCTTCCCCTAAACAGAAAGATGCTGTCATTTGTCACCATACTTTCTCTGGTTGACCTCAATATACTATGATTGGGGTATCTGGTTTTTTTTTTTCTGTTGTGCAGTATCTGTAGACGCCTTGTAGCTCGGGAATCACTCTGAGTTTTATTCTAAAGATAGCAGACTCCTCCCTCAAAGAATACATCCCTTAGCATACAGATAAATCCTAGAATGATTTTACCACCTCACCGATATCAGAGCTAAGTGCAGTCACTGACAATGTCTACATCTGAATTTTTCCCATCTACTTTGATATAGACTTTCTCTCTTCTAAAAGCTGCAGCTTCCCTACTGAACATAATAAAAAGCTTATTTTACAGGACTTAAAAATATTTCTTGGTTTGTTTGTTTATTTAGTTATGCTTTGTTAAATTAGGGATTATTTTTAGCAAGGCTACTACCTCATCTGTCACATTGAGAAAAAAATCAGACTTGATGAAGAAATATTAGAACTGGAAGAAATGCACAGATGGTTTTGTTCTAATGCAGGCTATTCCACTTGATTTCTTTGAAAAGACTGGAATGAAGTGGAAGGGAAGAGTGAGCAGTTTCTAGAGGACAAGGATTGGTTTAGAAATGAAGAAGAATGAACAAAGAAAGGAAAAAGTCAGTCTTGGGATGAAATGAAATGAATGGGATGAGAGAGTGTTTTGCTTGCTTAGCAGGAGACCAAGATGTTCAAACAGACAGGGGCATTTTAGAACATGAGGTTGTATAGTTATCAAAGGGAGCTCTCCTATGATCCAGTCTGGAAGGAAAATATTTGGAGTCTAAACTGGTATAGGTTGTATAACGTATTGTGTTTGAGTCTTTCTTAGTAAGCTACTCAAATGCTTTGAGGACTTTGGCAAGACTAGAGCTCAATCAAAAAGACAAAGCTAGTATCAACTCATGTCTTTGATGATTCATGACTTTTTATTAGGGGTGGAGAACAAGAAGATAATTGGTTGTTCAGAAAAAAATTCTCCACATGCTCAGAGGCTATCAAACCATTTCTTTCCTCATAATTTGAGGACTGATTTTTCTATCTCTTATTGTTCTGTTCACAAGAGATCAGTGTTCTCTAACTAAAATACCCTTTGACTGAAATTATTATTAATATACATTTAAAAAAACACATATTATTATTCACACACAAAAAAGTAAAAAGGGGGTTGGGGTTGTGAAGCTCTAGTTAGTAAGTTAGGGTTATATAAATATCTGCTTTATCACCAAAGATGAGGAAGGGGATTGGGGAGATTAAAAATACGTTTGTTATAGTTATTACATCCATATCTTCCACACACCATCTAAATTATTAAAAGTTCCAAATGTCCCCTATAGCAAAGCTGAAACATTCTCTTGTCCCCTGATGTCAAAACCTGTCACATCTTCTCATATCCGGTACTCTTTCAATATTCTTTTCCAGTTCTTTGGATGTATTATTGTAGTTTTAATTATTGCATATAAATGCATGGCATTCAATTCCCTTTGTTAGTAAATTAGTTTTGTATACATGAGAATTCATTATTATGTTACATTGACAATGACCGAGAAGATTTTTGAAGAGGAAATGAATTGTACAAGGAGGCTGGGATGGGAAGAAAAGAGAGGTGCAGTTGAATGACCAACTTTGCTGAAAAGTTGGCAAAATTAGATTTTTCAACCTGACAGGTCTCGTACAAATTAGACTATCACATCTTCCATGAAAATATCATATTATGGGTCTTGGGGTCTGTGGGGGAAAACATGTTGGAGGCAGATAACTTTAAAAGGATTAAAGGGCTTACTTTTAAGGAATCCATATTAAAGAATATTCCCCTAAATTCAGTAGAAGAATTAAGTTTGACCTGGGGCTGGAAAAGGTGTTATTCCTATTAACAATTCTGTCAAGATATATAGCTGTTATCAGTGGTGGTATTGATTTATTACTTAAAAGCTATATGTGCCATTTTGATTATTTTTATTTGCAATTTCTGCTGTTCCCTTTGCCTCTCTGATTTTTTTAAAGTTAGAAATTGTGCATCATTTTCTAACTGGAACAGCATTATTCTCAATTTGTAACTATATGAACAAATCATGGTGTTATATGGCATCTAGAGTATGAAACACCAAGTTTCAAGTTTCCTAATCTTGGCCAAAATCTAATTGTAGTCCTAACTAGTAGACTTGGGTAACCACGGAAAAAAATTGGTTCTAAACTCGTTTTGTTTTTAGAGGGCCCTTGCGTTTTGTTTTTTTAATAATTCCGAAATTTTCCTTTTAAAAATTTCGAAATATACGAAATTTTGTATAATTACGAATCGATTCGTTAATGGCGGACGCAATTGCGCAATATGTTAAAAAAACCTCCAAATGGGACAGGGGGAACTGAAGCTTCCCTCTCCCTCTGTTGTTGACTGTTGGTGTGATAAAACAAACAACAACTATAAAACTTCCATCAGACATGCGAAAATAATTACAAAATAATTACGAAATAAATTGAAAAAAATGTTTCGAATCTAATTTACTCCTCACACTATTCCTGCATGGCTCAATATTGGATCGTAAGCTAATTTAAATACGAATTAATAACGAATTACGAAATTAACGAACAAAACCGCCCAAGCCTACTAACTAGAATACAGTTGTGGGGTCAACTGCTAAATTTTAAGTCAACATTAATATTAATCCCACTGATTCCATGAGTTTTCTTCAGTCGAGTTGGATTTAGGTCCTTGTTCCACAAAACAGAATGTAGAAAATTTCTGTAATAGGCTTAATGACTGTGGCCTTTTTGAAATGCCTTACAAATTCTGGTTTGGATTAGAGGTGAGAAGTAGAAAGATTGCTTGATAGGTTTCTAGTTGACATGGAACCGATCACTGAGGGTCTTTACTACCTTTATGTCCTACCCTCAGTCATTTTTCAACTTTCTTAAGTAAAGTCACTTTATTTGATATATCACTTTGGGGTGAGTAAGGATTGTGCACAAAAAACTAAATGGTAAACAGCTAGGCTGCTACAGATACTGAACTCATACCTTTTTCCTTTTCTTCAGAAACATGGCAAGCTTGAAGAATTCAGAAAATACAACCTTGCTTATAGATTTCATCCCGCTATTTTAAGATATTTTTAAAACTGAAGTGTAGTTTCTACTATACAAAAACCTACACACAGTCAAACATGAAAGAAAAGGTACAAAAATCTTTTGTACCCAAACTCTTGCTGGTCCCATCCCTTCTGAGAGGCTACTACACATTCCATCCAACACTGACAAACTGAGGGGAAAACCAAAACCCAGATAGCTATTTCAATTTCTAATGATAGCTCACGACAGTCACAAAGATTTGAAATTCAGCTTTTTTCTCAAGCAGACAATAGAACCAATCAATATGCACTATTCTTTAAGCTCATCTGCACTTACTATATAATGCAGTTTGAAGCTACCTTCAAACTGCGGCAGCTACTTAACTCTCATTACCAAAACATGTTGGATATTAATGTGCATCAAGCAAGGTCATGGGAAAGTCCAACATAAATTACTTAGTGTGCTTTAGTAATCTAAACCACAGTGCCTGACAAAATCAGCTCTTGAGAATGTGAAGTGCATTTTAGAAACACATCACCCTAATGTATGTTATAAAATTCAAAACACGGATGGCAGGGCTGCTGAAAAATACCCAGAGGGCATGGCTGGGCAACAGGGGGCCAATTGACCCCCCTGGAATAGATAACTGCCAACTTTCTGCCTCTTTTTTCCACCTCTTATGCCTACAGAGTGATAGTCCATATCTTGCCTAGAAATGGGAAAAATGAAGCTATAGTTTGGACATGAGTGATCCATAAACAGTTACATAATGCATGCATTTTTTTTCAGGGTGTCCTGCATATCCCATATAACCTGCATGGAAATATGTGAGCAAAATATGTTTCTCAGTATCCTGATCAGTGGCATTCGTGTTCTCATTGCCTCAGTCATCTTCTTCTTCCTCCTCTCCTCCATAATATCATATGTTCTAGTAACTGCAAGTTCAAGTGATGTATAAAAACAAATAGATAGTTATCTCTAAGTTCTACAGAATAACATGGAAACTAACAGTTAATGAGAAGGTGTGTACAAAGATCTGTAACATTAAAGACCACAATAAAGATAATTTAGAGAAATATGGAAACATTCTCAAATTTATTAGATTTTGCACAGAGATATTCCCCAAAAGTCTGAACTAGCAGCACTGAACATATTTGTGATCTTTCCTAAAGGTGAAGCAGTGAAGTGAATCCATCAATACCAATAGAAATGGCAAAGAAAAAGAAGGTGTCCTGCTGATGTTTCTTTCCCTGTTAGGCAATGGGTACTTTTGCCTGGTTACTATAGAGACAAAAATACGATTGTAAAAGCAGCTGCTTAGCAGCTGTGACCAGTTAAGAGAGCAGGTGGCAGGCAGAGAGGACTTTGCCAGAGGGAAGAGTTAATTCCAGAAGTATGAAAATAATTTGCTTTTAAAAAAACACACACACACAAACAAAAAAACTTTCTGAATGTAAATAAGTGAATGGAATAGAACTGCAAAAAGAAAATTATAAATGTGCATATAGGGAATGAAGGGAAATGCAGTCAATATTTATTTATTTATCATATCAGGAACAAACTGAGGATATTTTTGTAATGTATTAAAAACATTTTTTAAAAAAATGGCATTATACTAAATGCCCTTTGACTAGTAGTTGACCGCTTGGAGTGCCTATAAGAAGGTCCTCCATTCTGCATGTGGCAGGACTCAGGCTGCATTGTAATAGGCGGTCTGTGGTTTGCTCTTTTCCACACTCGCATTCTGTGGACTCTGCTTTGGAGCCCAATTTCTTAAGTTTAGCTCTGCATCTCATGGCGCCAAAGAGCAGTCTCTTTAGTGCCTTCTAAGTCACCTAGTCTTCTGTATGCCCTATTTAGTATCAGGCATGGCTTGAGATTCCAGACTTTAGCCTGCCACTTTTGGACTTTCACTTGCTGAGGTGTTCCTGTGAGTATCTCTGTAGATTTTAGAAAACTGGGTTGTTGTAGGTTTTTGGGGCTGTAAGGCCATGTTCTAGAAGCATTCTTGCCAGATGTTTTGCCAGCATCTGTGGCAAGCCTCCTCAGAGGCAAGCATCCTCAAAGGTCACAACCTCTGAGGATGCTAGCCACAGATTCAGGTGAAACCTCAGGAGAGAATGCTTCTAGAACATGGCCGTACAGCCCCCAAAACTTACAACCATCCAGTGATTCCAGCGATGAAAGCCTTCGACAATACATTGAACATCTTAGAAAACTATTTCTTGATTTAAGGTGTTGGTGTGCTGACTGATATCCGAACAGAAGATAGGTCAGAAATGTCACTGCCTTTGTCCTTTAATTATTGGCTGCTACTTCCCGATGGGTATCAGGTGGTGCAATACCGACTGAACAGTATAATTTCTCCAGTGGTGTAGGGCATAGACATCCTGTGATGATGTGGCATGTCTCATTATGAGTCACATGCACTGTTTTAGCATGGTGAGATGTATTCCACACTGGACAAGCATACTGAGCAGCAGAGTAGCAAAGCGCAAGGGCAAGTGTCTTCACTGTTTCTCGTTGTAATCCTCAGGCTGTGTCAGTCAGTTTTCATATGATGTTGTTTCTAGCACCACTGTTTGCTTGATATTCAAGCAGTGCTTCTTGTAGGTCAGAGCATAGTCCAGGATAACTCCCTAGTAATTGGGTGTGTTGCAATGCTCCAGTGGGATTCCTTCCCAGGTAATCCTCAGAGCTCCAGAAGCAACCAGAAGCTGTCAATATGAATAAGTAATTAAAATCAACAAAGTTTGAGAAAAGTTAATGATACTGTTCTTCAAAATACAAGTACATTTTCCCAAGAGTCTGAATAAAATAAACTAGTTCAAAAAGTTTCATGTGGCAACTTGAATAAATAATTATAATTTTATACCCCGATTTTTTTCTCCACAAGGAGATTCATAGCAGCATAAAGATGAAAGCTCTGTACATATAGGTGTGTGATGTGGGATTATTCTTGTGACAAAACTACATTAATACTAATGGTAAGGGAGTGATAGTGAAGGATGCCATGTGAACAAGGCAGTGAATATGGATTTTAGCTCCAATTTTAAAGATGCTATCCAACTTTCGATGGGTGAATAACTCGGGACTATGTCTGTTCTTGTCTTTATTGTATTTTAAAGTTAATTGTATTGTTTTAATCTACTGCTGTAAACTGCTCCGAGCCAAATTGGGAGTAGCAGTATACAAGTCAAATAAATAAATAAATAAATAAATAAATAAATAAATCTTGTTGGAGATATCTGGAAGATTAGATTCATAACCTTAAATCAATTGTGTAAAGTTCAGTCTATTATTTAGAATATAGTCACCACCTCAATGATATGGATGCCATTAGCAAATAGTAGGGGAGGGATGCAGGGGATTGTAATCTAACCTCTGTAGGACCAGAGCTGTTTATTCTACTCTAGTAATTAAGACCGTTTTTATAAAACTAAACTTCTTGCCAGTATAATCACTTCACTTGTTTTGTGTGCTGTTTTCTTTGATGCATTTAGTCTATAATTCTATGCATGTCTATTTAAGGATAAGTCAAACCTTAATATTTAGTAGACTTCAATTATGATTTTATAATCCAACGTTTAAAATTTAAAATCATATTATAATATTTCTATGCATCATTTTATTTTCACGAGTTTGTAAAGAGGGATATGATGAGAGATATGGACTACCATAACCCATTGAATCTCATAGCAGATATTTCAGACAAGGCTTACAATATGAAACACAAATGGATCTACTACATTAATTATACCACAGTTTTGCATGTATGTGCTATGTATTATACACATTCTGTATCAGTCATGTCTCTATTGAAAGTACAGCTTTACATCAGACACAGGTCAGACACTGAAAACACACTCTATACACTAGCTTTAGTGGGTTGGATTTAGAAATAGCCACCCCACATTTTTCATTGTTCCAGCCACAGAGCATATATCAGGGCTTCACTCAACGTATAACTACAAGGCATTTGTTTTAGTGCACAACTATTTGTAGTATATATTTCAAGTGATGGGATTTCCATTTCCACCGGAAACACAGGAAGAGAGCAAAAGTTAAAGCCTGCTCCTCACATCTCATATTAGCATCCTAGCTCAGTTGGAGTTTTGTGTGCTTATATTATAGTAGAAGGGAAAAAGGACTGTCTTTATTGCTATTGTTTGGACATGACTGTTCTACAAACAGATAGACAATACATGCATTTTTTCAGGAAGAAAACTAAATCCCATATAACTTGATGAAAATAAGTGGACAAAAATAGGTTTCTCTGTGTCCTTATCAATGGCATTCATGATATCATTACATCAGCCGGTGCAGATATACTGGATCACAGAAAAGATCAAAGAAACATGGTTCCATCAGATATATTACATATGGCCAAGGTAAGGGAGTGACAGACAAGGGTAAATATGTCCTAGAGTTAGAGCAAAATAACTCCCTCTCAATATGATGATTTTATTTCTCATCCATCTCTCCTCATGGCTGAAGGTGGGATACAACATTGCTAAAAACACATAATCATAAAAAAACATTTTATAAAATATACACATTAAAACATGTTTCTACAAAATGCATATTAAAATACACAGAACAAACATCAAACATATGATACAAGTTTAAAAAAGGTGATTGCAACTGGCTGGGTTGATCTGCTGGAAGAGATAGGTTTCCAAATGTCAGAATTAAAACCCTTCTAAAAACCTATCCCTTCCTGCAAGTCTACCCAGCCAGTTTTAAGCATTAATTTTAAACTCGTGTGCTGTGTTGTAATCTCTGGCCTGTGTATTTAATATGTATTAAATAGAAATATGTTTCAATATGTCTCTTTTATAGAACTACATTTTAATATGCGTATTTATATAATTTTTATAATGTTTGTGTGTTTTGACTGTACTGTAACCAGACTCAAGCCACAAGGAGAGGCAAGTAATAATAATAATAATAATAATAATAATAATAATAATAATAATAATTTTGACAGCTGATTTAGCACTCGGATCTCTTCTGGCAGGTTGTACTACCATCATGGGGTGGCTGATGAAAAGGTCCTCTAGGTGACAGTTGCTAGTCGGGTTCTGGCAGGCTGGAGTACGAAATAATGCCATATGAAATACTTCTTCAGAGCTTCAAGTCACTCAAAGCATCAGCTGCTAGGATGACTGGAGTTCAGGTAAGACATGACTCCTAAGTGTGCCAGCCATTATAAAAGGTAAATGGAATTCCCGGAATAAGTGCTGGAAATGCGACACGCAGGTTGGAACATTCTTCCACGCTTGGTGGACCTGCCCCATGGTGAAGACATTCTGGAAGATGGTTCAGGAGACATGTGAAAAGATATTTAAAATAAAGATCCAATTAAAACCAGATTATTTCCTGCTAGGTCTAACAGACCAATAACTAGAAAAAGAAATAACGACATCCTATTCACATATCTCTCTACTGCAGCGAGAATGGTAATAGCAAAAAAAAATGGAAACAAAGTGAACTCCCAACGAAAGAAGAATGGCTAAACAAAATTCAAGAAATTAAGGGCGCGGACAAATTAAGGTTTGCCCTCAAAGAATCTCATGGCAGACCTATTATAAAGACAAATTGGAAATTGGTGGATGATTTTATCGCCGAAGAAAACAAACCGAAAAATTGATGAAAAGAAAAGGAATAGTAGGATATAGGAAAGCAATATAGATGAGACAGGAATTAAAAGAAGAAGAAAAGTAACATTAGGAGTACAACAGAAGTGGAGTGAAAGTTTTTCTACAAGCAAAAGGAAACAGAAGAATAGAGGGAAAATGGAGATGATGATTGGAAGCCGACAGAACCCCCCACCCCCCCCCCACCTTATTCCCATCACCCTCATCTTTTGTAGATCTCACACCTCCCCCCCCTTCCCTGCTTCCCCTATTTTGGAATTCTATGTATAGGCTTGGCCAAACAGTACCCTATCCCCCCCCCCCTTTGGTTTTATGTATAAGCAAAAGAGAAAATGTATTTAATAAAATATTTTTTTTTTTAAAAAAAAAAGGTAAATGGGGCTCCTTCAGAGAGGGGATCTCAGGAAATGGAGTTGCCTAAGGAAACAAAAAATTTTCAACAGAAATTTTCACTTATCAGGTGGATCTAAATCCATCCACTCTCAGGTAGTTGCCCATCAACCACTATATTACACTATATTATACTACACTGTGAAGCTAGAGATAGACCTCATGCCTGCCCCCATGTGATGAGGAAATTTACTGTGGAGCCCTCAATAATTAAGCATTAATAAGATAACTAGCTAAATTATCAGAACTGTATTTCCATGCCAAAAGAAAACCAAAATATAATAATAACAATAATAATCTTTATTTATACCCCGCTACCATCTCACGAGGGACTCAGTGTGGCTTACATGAGGCCGAGCCCACAATACATCAACGATAAAAGCAATAACAACAATTAATACAAACAATAAATAAAACTCATATCAAAAAATAAACAATGAACATTAACAGTAACACAGCGATGTTTAAAAACCTATGGCTGGGCCAAATGTAATAATTAAAATTTAAGAATAATGCTGAGCATGAACAGATGAAATATGAACTAGGATAGAGTTTTCAGAGAGGGATGGGGCATGCAGACATTCCTATTCTGCTAATTTTTAAATGAGTTTTATCTTATGAGAGCCAATGTTGTGTCATTGTTTGAGTGCTGAATTATGACTCTGGAGAACAATGTGTTGTCGAAGACTTTCATAACCAGAATCACTGGGTTGGTGTGAGTTTTTTGGGCAGTAGGGACATGTTCCAGAAGGATTCTCTCCTAACGTTTCACCTGCATCTATGGCAGGAATCCTTATAGATTGTGATGTCTGTTGGAAACTAGACAAGTGGGGTTTATATATTTGTGGAATGTCCAGGGTGGGAGTAACAACTCTTGTCTGTTTGAGGTAGGTGTGAATGTTGCCAATTGGCTACCTTGATTAGCATTTAAAAGCCTTGCACCTTCAAGATCTGGCTGCTTCCTGCCTGGGGGAATTCTTTGTTTGGAGGTGATTAGCTGGCTCCGATTGTTTCTTGTCTGGAATTCCTCTGCTTTGAGTGTTGTTCTTTATTTATTGTCTTGATTTTAGGGTTTGTAATACTGGTAGCCAGATTTTGTTCATTTTCATAGTTTCCTCCTTTCTGTTGAAATTGCCCACATGCTTGTGGATTTCAGTGGCTTCTTTGTGGTCAGTGGTTCCCTTGATGTATGGTAAGAACACTTTGCTTCTCTGGGTGGATCTTTGTCTTTACTCTCATGGCTTCTTTTTGGTCTTGCAGATCTTCTGGTGTCTGTGGTGGAGTATTCATTGGCCTGTAGAGCCCAGTTTAGGTGGTTCAGTTCACCTTGGAGGAGTTGGGATTTGAGGTCCTTTTCGCATGGTCTACCTGTCACAAATGACTTTTATTTTCCAAAATAAAACAAAACCCTATTTACTAGGCTGACCAAAATGCTGAGATCAGATTGCTTCCTAAACCAAAATGCAACTCATTTGCCTTATCTTTTCCATTTTCCTCTATCAAAATCATAACTCCAATTATCTTTTTATTTTACCCTAAAGTACCCCCTCTAGATAATATAATACCATTTTGTAACAAGCCAGGGCTTTTATTGTGCTTCTTTTTCGACTTGGGTGATGAGGTTTTTATGGAGAACAAGGTACAAATTCAGTTTTGCTTTGGAAATCAACTGGGTGATCATGGGCAGGTCAGCCTCAGTGTCTCAGCCTCAGAAGGCTGAAAAGAATAACTGTTTCCAAGAAAAACCTGTGATTTGTTTACCTTGGCATTACAAAGTCATAAATTACTTGAATGCACAAATATCAACAAACTTTAAAATGGAGAATTCTTTTTAAAATCTGTATCATAATTATTTATATAGAATTGGGGGGGGGGTGTACTTGGCTTGATAGCAGGATGTGTGGAAAAGATCTTGGAGTCCTCGTGGACAATAAGTTAAACATGAGCCAACAATGTAATGTGGCAGTTTAAAAAGCCAATGGGATTTTAGCCTGCAGAAATACTATTATTTATTATTTACAGTATTTATATACTGCTTTTCTCACCCCTAGGAGTATAGTGTCTAGATCCAGGGAAGTCATGCTACCCCTCTAATCTGTTTTGATAAAACCACACATGGGATACTGTGTCCAATTCTAGGCACCACAATTTAAGGGAGATGTTGACAAACTGAAATATGTTCAGAGAAGGGCAACTAGAATGATCAAGGGTCTGGAAAACAAGCCCTATGAGGAGCAGCTTAAAGAGCTGGCCATGGTTAGCCTGCAGAAGAGAAGGTTGAGAAGACACATAACGGCCATGTATAAATATGTGAGGCAAAGTCATAGGGAGGAGGGAGCAAACTTGTTTTCTGCTGACCTGGAGACTAGGACATGGTTTCCTGCTGCTCTAGGGATTAGACTTCAAACTACAGGAAAGGAGATTCTACCTGAACATTAGGAAGAACTTCCTACTGTCAGAGCTGTACAGCAGTGGAACTCTCTGCCCCAGAGTGTTGAAGAGGCTCCTTCTTTGGAGGCTTTTAAACAGAGGCTGGATGGCCATCTGTTGGGAGTGCTTTGAATGTAATTTTCCTGCTTCTTGGCAGGGGGTTGGACTGCATGGTCCATGAGGTCTCTTCTGGCTCTATACTTCTATGATTTCATTTTGACATTGTTACATTTTTTTTTTACTGACTGCGCTTTTCTTTTCAATTGCCCAGTGGAATTAATATTTAAACTAATAAGCAAAAGAGATGAGACTTCCAATAAGGTTTTGAAGAGTTGAGCCTAGGTAACCCCATTGCCAAAAGCTTTTTCAACACTTGCTGTGGGAAAAAGTCTAATGGACAAACATATGAACAATATAGTATTGGCTAGTGCTGGAATGTCTTCTGCCATGTGCTGTATCAGGTTCTCCCAAAACTTTGCCAGTGTGTCTCCATCCAAAATTGTTAGTTGAATCTCAGTCCTTTGATATACAATTGCCAGCTGTACAACACTGATCTAAATTGTACTGACAACATTGACAATATTGAGAATAATAAATTTAGGGCAGGGTTTTGTGTGGAGGGAGGAATCTAAAGTAAAATTTAAATCTGGTGTTCAGACCATACAGACTAGCCATGGCAACCCGTGTCTTTAAAATTATAATTGTTTTAAGCCATGGTACTGGAAGCTTCAGGTTTGTTTATTGTAGGCATATAATTCCACCTAGCAGTATTTTGGACAAATAATGAAATCAAACAGTAGTTTTCTTACCAAAATTAAGTCAACACCATTAATTTACTTATGATTTCATGCAAGCAACTACATCAGAGAATGTGATTCCAACAAATCCTCTAAATAAATTCCTTTAAGCTATAGCCCAAGAGTCAATAAAATCGAGTTACATTTGTATTAATTGTGGAATTTTTTTTTGGCAAAACAGCTTACCTAACATGTAAAAATAATAATCTTTTATTCTTACCACTGGCTGGCCTTTACACTTTAAGTTTCAGCTTTGAGCACCCACTAAGTGTGACAACTATGTTGACATTTGTCATGGAAAGTGCTTTAACAATCACTTGCTTCCAGCACCTAAGGTCAGGGTGCGGGAGAGGAGGGGGAGAGGGGAGGGGGAGAGAGGAGGGGGAGGGGGAAGGGAATTCCCAGGCATACTTAAAAGGAAAGGCTTCAAAAGAACTTAAAGCCAATTCAGTTAACCAACCAAAGGAGGAGAGGGAAAATTACAACATTAGCATGAAAATATTACAACTGTAAGACACACAATTATGGTAGTTTACAGAATAAAAAAATGAGGATACTTGTGAAAATACAGCAGAGAGACAAATCCTTCATAGACACTGGAATCCACTACTCCATAAGCAACAGCTATGGGGATTGCAGATGAGGTGTTCTTGTGAAGAATTGCTGCTGATTAAAGGGGAAAAGGCAAAACACTATGAATAGCAAATACCTAGGACACATTCCTGGTTCTGTTGATTTTGACAGTAGCTCAGTTACTGACTTCAGAAATGATATTAGGGGGTAGGGGAAGCAGCAACTGAAATACTATATTTTGTTTAAGGATCTAGTCTTTCAAGTGAATGTCTTGTTTTTGTAGAGTGTGTTGAACATTATTTGATTTCTCACACCATAAAGCAATGAAGTTGTTGGATAAGGTTTTACTGGCTTCCTGAAGAGTGAAACCAATTGTAAAATCTGTCCTGGGACGACATGCCAGTTTGCGGTGAGAGGATGTGGGGGGTGAGCCAGTGTTTAAAGGGCAGCCTTGCTCTCCATCTTTCCTCTTGGAATTCTTCAACCTAGTCCCTCACCTCCTTACACACTAAAATAGCTTTGGTTGCTTTAGGGCCAGATAAAAGTTTGCCTCCTTCTTTTATGTGGGCTTTTTACCTATCTTACACTGTCATGGAGAATCAGACTATTGGCTAAGAAAATTGGTCTTTTACCCTCATCAGGGCCAAAGAGGCCAGAGGACTTAACCCCCTGACTATCTTCCAGTTTATTAGCTGGTCCTGTGAACAACCTTGACTTTCAGAAATTCATCTTGGGGGCTATGGTTTTTTGCCAGGATGGGTTGTGGGCCCTGATCTGGGAAGGACTGCTCCAGCTGCTTCCACACCAAAATGTTTTCCCATTTATATTTTCCTTATCATCAAAAAAAATTAGAAAGGTAAGAAAGTTACCCTCCATTCATGCCATCTCTGTTGTTTGGTCTCTTTATTTCTTAGATTGGGTAGCAATACCATTCTAGGCATGGCTACTTAGAAGTAAATCCTACTCTACAATTTTATTTGCCAGATAGCCAACATGATGTAATAGTTTGAGTGCTGGACTATGACTTTGGAGGTTCTGGTTCAAATCCCTACTCATCTGGGTAACCTTAGAAAATTTAGTGTCTCTTAGCATCAGAGGAAGACAAATGCAACCCAAAGGTTCACCTTTGGCTTGCCATATTTGGAAATGCCTTAAATGCACACAAGATGGGCGTATACTATTACACCATGAGTAGCTCTCTTCAGGCATATGGAAGATATGTTGTATCAACACAGGAAGAGGAGAGCATTTTTCCCCAGGTGTTGGTAAGTGAAATTGGGACCTCGATTCTGTGGTTACAGAGATCTTACTATATATATCTAAGATTTCTTTGTACATTACCTTATGTTCCATAAGAAAGGTGAGTTGAACTGTCAACATGAGGTTTTTTAACTACTGTCAAATGAATCCTTACAAGTTATAAAATATCACTTTATAGCCCTCACTACACAGACTAGTTTTGCTACTACACCAGATGGAAAATATAGGTCCTTGTAGAAGTGACTGGACTGGACTGTAACCCCCTAGCATCTCTTGTCATTGTTTATGTTGGCTAGGGCTACTAGGGGTGCAGTCCTACAATATGCAGATGACCAGAGAGCAATAAGAAGCAGCGTATAATGATCTACAGACTGTCTTGGAGGAACCAAGAGATAGTTTCAGAACCCCCACACTGTCTTTATCAAGATGACTACAGATTCCTTTTCAGAGCAGGTGGAAAGCTGTGCTCTATAGTTAAAGGCCAGACCCAGTGGTGCTTTGCCATTTAAGTAATCTATTGGAAGGAACACACATTTGACTGTTTATGTTTATATAAAAGTTAAAAAGATGCTTACTATATGAAACCATGAAAAGGGAGGCAGCAGTGAGGATATCATTTAAGTAGTGGCAGAAGCCTCAGGTCATTATCTAAACAAAATGTTTGAAATGTGAATTACTAGAACTCTGATTATCTTCCATGCTGACTGAGTGGAACACTTCCCTGAGAATGACCCCAAGGGAGCAAGTAAAATTCTCTAGTGGGAAACGAGAACCGAAATATATCAACATCAAAGGCTTTACTATGTTGTGAACTGACAGCAGAATCAGGGAAGTATTACCCTTTGTAGTATGGGAACATGTACGAACAATTAAATATTAACTAAGGGGAAAAATTTAGCAAGCAAATGCAAACGACATGCATTTGAATAACAGAAATAGCCTGAAAGAACCTGAAAGCATATTTTGGTGTCAGCAATACATTCTGCAAAATGTACAGGATTCTGGTGGCCCAAGGCAATGACTTTCCCAACTGAGATATTATTTGAGTGTGAAATATTGTTTTCAGTTTCAAAGGGATCAGAAGGATGGGATGACTCAAGTCTATGAGACATTGAGACTTCAGATTCACAGATTAGCTTTAAGAAACAAGAGATCTATTAATTTCATTTCCTTTAGTATGAAATGAGAATATTTAAAAGGAGTCATAGTTAACCAAAACAAGAGAGAAAATCATAGACTATTTGTGTAATTATCAACTCTAGTACATATTTTATGTATCTTGCTTAATTGGAAATAGGAGAATCAAGAAGTTTACCTCAAAAAAGAAATGATAGGTTGATCAATAAAGCAAGTTGATTAATAAATCAACCAACCAACAAACAAATCACTTTATCTATTGTCAAGGCATCTTACAGAATAAAAATAGATTAAAAGTAAAACCTCATACAGGTTGACTTACTTACTTGGAAGATGCCTGTGCGTGATTTTTTTAAAATATGTGGAGATCAGTACATAGCCGATCAATTCACAGTCTTCACAGCCAGTGTCGCATGGTTAACATGACAGTGGTTTCTCAATCTGTTGCAACCTTCTTCCGCCTTCATAGTCATTGTAACATGTACCATATTATCCTCTGCCTTATCCATCAATGAGGTCTTCAGATTGTGCTTGGTCTGGAATCTCCCCTGCAGCCCCTCCTGGGAGTACATAACTTGGGTAGTTACGGCCACAGGTTCATTGGAATAGATTGAATATCCAAAATACAAAATTGTCCCCATGGATGACTGTAATCAGGATATGTTTTGCTTTGTGGTGGTTCAATGTACACAAACTTTACTTCCTGCACTCAGTTGCTGAAGTAATTTTATACACTTTTTAAAGTTGATGTGCATAAAGTATATCTGAAAGATAATCTAATCTTGTGTTTAAATTTGGATCCCATCTGCAAGATGCAAGTATTCCAAAACACAGAACACTTCTGATCTTAAGTATTTTGTATAAGGTATACTTAATTTATAAGGCCAGAAACATAAAGGAAGTTAAGAGTGTAGCAATTATAAATTGTCTTGAACAAAAACAATATTAACTATTAATTTAAAAGCATAAACTAAAAACAATACAAAAAAAAGCTTATTGCATAAAAAAACCAGTTTCCAAAAACCTGCTGGCGTAGAAATGTCTGCTTGATTGTAGAAAGACAGTAAGGAAAGAGGCAGCCTAAGAAGAAAGTTCCAGATTGTAGGAAAAACTATGGGGAAGCCCGCACCTTTGTTCCACTAAACATGTTTTCAAGGTGGTAGGATTGAGGTAAGTGTTTTCCCAAAGAGTTTGAACAGGCTCATACGAGAAGATACAGACCTTCAGATAGTCTGAATACAAGTGATATAGGGCTTCTGAGGTCAGCTGATTATAAAACCTCTAGTCAATGAAAAAGGTAGGGATGGGAAGATTTCAGATTTCATTATAAAACTTTATTAAAGCTACTCTCATAGAAAATTATCTTAAACTATTTTTGCCACATTTACCAAAAGTAGAACTCTATGGGGAAGGTCATAATTATTACATGTACTTGGCAGGAAAGGAAAGTAGCAAGAACAGACAATTAGGCTGCTGATAGCCTGAAAAAAATTGAATTTTGCAGACTTCTTATAAAAATGTAACAAATCAAAAGTATCATCATTCCTTAATAATTTACATTATTGGGTAAGCTGAAGAAATATGTGTTTTGTGAACTGGGCAAGATAGCATTTCGAACATAAAATTAACTAACTTAGGCCTCTTCCACACTGCCCCTATATTCCAGAATATGATCCCAGATTACCTGTTTATCCCAGGTTATCTATCAGTGGGGACTCATACAACACAGTTTAAAGCAGATAATCTGGGATCAGTTCCTGGTATATAGGGCAATGTGGAAGGGGCCACAGTTAACCTTTTAGATGCTCTTTAAAAATTACATTTCAATAATAAAATATGATATTGTTTCACCATTTCAGTGAAGCCATGTATCTTAAAAGCTACTAATTCAATGAAAAATATAATAATAATAATAATAATAATAATAATAATAACAACAACAACAACAACAACAACTTTATTTGTAGACCACTCTATCTCCCCGGAGGTGGTTTCCAACACATATGGCAAATATACAACCCTACAAAGAACACATAAACAAATTACAACAAAACAGAATAAATCAAACAATATAAAAGCAACCTAACTATAAACTTAATACCAAATAAAAATTAACCAAAATACAACTTAAATAACACATAACCATCATAATCATATAATATAGATTAACAGGATAAAATATTTTAAAAAGCTAAAACCTTATTAAGAGGTGGGACCATTCAAAAAAGAAATGAAATTGTCCCTGTTAAATTCCAATTGTATTATTGTTGTTATTTTAATATTTATTTATATCTCACTTTTTCTCCCTCAAAAGAGACTCAAAGCAGATTTTGAGGTGTGCGTATACCTACATTGGGGTGGTGGTGGTGACTAGATATGTTTTGCTAGCTACTTCCAACCTCTGAATGTTGAGTATTCCCTTAGATATTTATCAAAAAGCAGAAGATTCAAGGTAACGATATGTATACTTTTGTAAAAGAAGACTTAAAAAACCCTTAAATAGTTTGGGACCCGCCTACCTGTGCGACCGCATTTCCGTCTATGAACCGACGCGACCTCTTCGATCTTCCGGAGAGACCCTTCTCTTGCTCCGCCTTCATTGCAAGCGCGACTTGTGGGGACAAGAGAGAGGGCCTTCTCTGTGGTGGCCCCTCAGCTCTGGAATTTTCTCCCCAGAGATATTAGGCGAGCCCCCACCCTGGAAATCTTTAGGAGGAGCCTGAAAACTTGGCTGTTCCAATGTGCCTTCAATGACTGAATGTATGATAATCCCTGACCAAACTCTGCATAAAATGTCCTTATAAGCATTTTATTCTCTGGTTTGTGCAATGAGGGTTGGCGGGTATAAAGATTATTATTATTATTATTATTATTATTATTATTATTATTATTAGTTCACAAATAAATCTCCAACTTATATTGGTGGCAAGCGCTGGGATTTTATGCCAAATAAGCTCTCATCTTTTATGGGTACATGGAAGGTAACTTAATTCTTGATCCAAATACTAATTATTTTTTAGCCATCCTAAAAAGGGAGCCAGGACATGGTTGGCAATAAGGTAATTCAAGATTGAGAAGGAATGTAATTCACTCGTACCTTACACAGACCTTCAGTGCACCCCATTTACAAGGACAGACTTTGGTCATTCATATTCACTACAAAAATGTATCTCCATCCCTCTCCTTCCACCCCCCCCCCCCCTTGCATTTTTGATGTCTGCTCCTGAGCAATTCTGGAATTTATTCCAGTGATAGCAATGTTCTAAGGAATGTGAGAATGAACAAATAAACAATGATCAAAATAATTTCTTCCCATTTAACATGAAATTTATTCTGGCTTATAGCCCAGAACATGAATATTTACTCCTGCACCTGTGACAAGTTCAAGACTGAGAGCTTGTGATGTATGAGAACTTGAAAACATTAGAAAATGGATGTTGGAGTTTCCAAATGGAAAGAGTAAGGGAAGAATGCTTCTATAATGCAGTAGTTCATCAAAGTACTATTACTTCTTTCTCCAGTCTTTGGATACCATTGCTATGGTCTCTTTCACTATGTACGCAGTTTTTGGGGGCTTCTCAACAATGTAACAAGCTGTCCAATAGCAGGAAAGGGGCTGTTTTGACTTTCCAAGACCTTGCTAGAAAGTGTTATTTTAGCCTGATAGTTCAAAGTTGGGAAAAACCAGGGAAATAAAATTTTGTCTTCCTCTTTTTTATTCTGTTGTTAAAACATTTACTTCCCTGGTTTTATTCAGTTTGGAACATGTCTACAATTTTTAATGTCCCTATGTTCTGCCCTGTATAATCTCAGGGATTCCATTTTCCAGTTGCCTGTCCTGAGATGTGTGAAGAGCACATCCCAAATGAAATCATGAGAATCAAATGTATTAACCCTTGTATAGTTTGGTAGAATTTATTGTTTAGGGGTCTAATTCCACCATTTTTGTGAGAAAACATTGGAATACATGAGACCTCACAACCTCTGAGGATGCCTGCCATAGATGCAGGTGGAACATCAGGAAAGAATGCTTCTAGAACATGGCCATACAGTCCAAAAATCCTACAACAACCCAGTGATCCCAGCCATGAAAGCTTTTGACAATACGCTGGAATACATTGACTAAAGAACTGTGGTGCTAGGGAAGTAAACATTTATATCTTAAGCTCTTTCTGGCAAGATGAACAATTTACTACCTGTCATGAGAAAGACCATGAAAATCTCACTCTTTGAGGACAATTCACAATTAGAGACTTTTTCTGCATAAAAATGCCATGTGTGTTTTTTTGGGTGGAAAGCAAAACAAAAACATCTTTTCATATCATTCTGGAAAATGTGGAGTTTTCACATTTAATTTTTTTGTGTGAGGAGTAACTTGAGAAACTGCAAGTCGCTTCTGGTGTGAGAGAATTCCCTTCCCCTTTCAGAATCTTTCTCAGAGATGGAGCCTGTCAGCTTGATTCAACTGCATCTCTGGAAGTCAGCCATTGGACCTGGAGGTGTCAGAGGGGTGAAGATGCTAAAAATATTCCACATCAAGATTGATAGGCAATGGTTGATCAATAGGACGTTGCCCAGGGGACACCTGGATGTTTGATGTTTTATCATCTTTGTGGGGGGCTTCTCTTATGTCCCCACATGGGGAGCTGGACCTGACAGAGGGAGTTCAACCCACTCTCCTCAGATTCAAACTGCTGACCTGTCAGTCAGTAGCACTGCCAGTAACCCATTGTGCCACCAGGGGCTCACATGAAAAAGCCCTAAATTGTGATAATTCTCATTACAAAAAGTTCACATTGTCAGTGTTTAGCCCTCATAAGCTGTTTGCATGGAAGTGTCCTGATCTTACTGGTAACAGAGTTGATATGCTCAGAGGAACAGTTCAGAATTTAATAAAACAATAGCAAGATTCAAATCCCAACTCCTCCTGATCTAACTGGCAAAAGTCTCTTAAAAGGTTGATTTGCTCTAACAGCGATCTTTGCCTACTTGTCTGTTGTGTTTTCTTCTTTGTTTACAGAACCAGCTGTTCAACTGTTCAATTGTTTAACTTCTATTGATCAACCATTGCCTATCAACCTCAGCATGGAATATTTTTAGCATCTTCAATCCTCTGACACCTCCTGGTCTAATGGCTGACTTCCAGAGATGCAGTTGAGTCTACCTGACAGGCTCTACCCCTGGCAACGATTTTGAAAGGGAGGGGGAAGGGAATATCTTAAAGGGGATGGGCTAACTCTGGATCCCTCCCATAATGGCTGTTTACAATATGCAAATTAACATTTCCTAACTAAGGAGGAAAACAGAGGTTTCTGTGGGAACATGACAACAGGATTTCCTGACAGGTAAGTGGTTTAAATACTTGAGAACATTCATATCTATTATATATTTTATGTACATCTTCCAATGCATCGTTTATCACCAATAAAGTATATCTTACAGCAATGGTGTGTTCCATTTCTGAGTATAAAATAAAGTCTGTGGGAGGTCTTAAAGTATAACATGTTCCCACTTTACTGAGCTCACATTACATGGGAGAATCAATGTATTGAGTTGCCTATTTCAGGAGCAATTTTCTAAGTCATCCTTTATAGAAGCGTTGATTCTGGAAACTATCCTCAAAAGTTAGTCCTTCAAAAATATGTAACTCAGAGCTGTGCCTGCCATTTCCACCTAGCCTTTGACTTTGTTGAGCTTTCTATTGCATCTGTAGCCTTTGTTATCTTGCTGTTGTTATTACTGTCCCTTTATATGGATGCTAGAAGAACCAGTGGGTTTCAGATCTTTACTTGTTTAGTTAGTCATATGGCAGAAACAGGTGTTATCATAAAAACGGGACAGCTACCAATTCATTTTTCTTCTTCACCCCTGCTTGTTAATAAGCAATATAAAACAACACATGGCATAATATTGTTCTGCCATGTAGTTTCTCATTCCTACTGCCAACACCTATAATGTGTTATGACAGGAAAATGTGTATAGTCTAATATTATGTGTTGTAGTTTATAACTTATGTTATTAGGGAACTGAGTCTCAAAATTCTGTGGGGATAAGGGAGACAATACACACTTCAAAAGATAATCCTGTTCCATACATGTCACATGGTCCCATCCCATGTGTATAGAGTGATTTTCTATATTTATATTTGAATATGGAAGTAGGTGTGTGTGTCAGAGAGAAAAAGTGTACAGGTGCATTTATTTTCATATATTTAGGTATCTAAATTTTAGTGGTAGCACTGGCTCATGTTGATTCTGGGATCAATTATGGTGCTCCTGGGAGCAATTATAGTGCATCAGCTTTTCCTCTCTCATGACTAAGCATGAGAATCTTTAAGGGTAGTCATTCTTGTAAGAACATGTCACATAGGGAAGCATACACCTTTCTGTCTGTCAAATCACAAGTCATTGTTTAACCAGACATAAGCAAACTTTGCTCTCCAGAGAAGAATCTGGGCAATCAACTCACAATTTTGAACATTTTCAGTTTCCTTTTAAAAAGTGGTAGTCAAAGGGACTAACTGTGATCCTCTTTAAATTTCTCTTATGGGTCCTTCTCATTTTATGTAGATTAAGAAATAAGAGAGGACATAGTTGCTAATACCATTTGTGGGATATTACCTATTTTTAATCCTCACAATTACCATTTCAAGGCAAACTTGCTGTTGCTTTTCCCACTTTAACTGATGTTGCAAAGTATATCTATTGTATTATTGCCAATTATGTCTTACCATTTTTGTAACATGTATGTTTTCAGTCATTTTACTTCAGATTAGTGCATGTTCATGTTGCATCCACATTTTTAAGCTTTTGGTAAAATAAATTTAACCCTTGTTTTACATTCAGTGAAGTTATTAGGAATGCCTGTAAGGATATAGTTAGGGAGTAAAACTACTAATTTTGTATTAAAAGGAGTTCTAGAATATATATATATATATATATATATATATATATATATATGTGTGTGTGTGTGTGTGTGTGTGTGTGTGTGTGTGTGTGTGTGAAAATAACTAGATGAAAAAAATGTATTGCAAACTGTATTGAATATTATGTGTCTGCTGCATTCAAAAAAATAAGGGGCTCTATGTTCCTGTAACAATTATAATTTGGAGCCACCTTTTAAACCCGTGCCCACTGTCAACATAGGCTCCAAATTATACTGGCCATATAACCAGAGGCGACCCTAGGTAATTTTCAACGGTAAGCAAACAATATCCCCCCCCCCCTCCAACCAATCACTGATATATATTTTCTGTTCGTCGTGGGAGTTCTGTGTGCCATATTTGATTCAATTCCATCATTGGTGGACTTCAGAATGCTTTTTGATTGTAGGTGAACTATACATCCCAGTAACTACAACTCGCATATGTCAAGGTCTATTTTCCTCCAAGAGCGCCCCTGGGCAAAATCAACTATACTGCAAATGCTTACTTTGCGTAATGGGTTGAGATCCCCCTGCATATAACCTATGTTAGAAGAAGATAAATGTTAGTATAAGAGATAAAGATTCATACATTTCATCTTAGAAGACAACATTTGAGATTAAAGGCCCCTGAATGCAAATTAAAACTGGAAACAGAAGTGGTTTGATTGTCCATTGCAATCCACAGGGCAAATCAACATTCTTGGGATCTAATTAGGTTGGTTTAGATAGATGTGCTTCATGGTAAATTAGGAGAAAAACAGATTCAGTCTTTTAGATGAGGTTACAGCTGCTGCAGCTACCTTTTAAACCCGTGCCCACTGTCAACATGGGCTCCAAATTAAGCACCTATCTGAAAGCTGAATGAAACTCATATTTTGGAAGTTCCAGATACAGAGTTTGAAAATGTGGGAAATAATCTCTTCTGTTTATAGCAGGAACTTATAGGAAATGGGAAGAGTAAGGTCCTCCTTTTTTCTCAAACTATTGTTTCCTTGTCATTGCAATGAGTGGTGACTCTGGTATTCTTGATAACCTCTTCTCACATCAACAGTGCTCCTAAAACAATCATTTCCATTGTATTTGTATGAAGGACTGGGTTAGAAGTTCTCCTATTGCTTGCCACATTTTTTTTAAAAAAAGTTTTAAAAGATACTTTGCTTTGAAAGTTACTTCAAATGCACTGCCCCAAAATGCCCTTTCCTCTTTTCCCAATCTCCCACTGGAGATTTCTGCTGAAAAAGTCTTCAGATCCAATAGTTGTCTCATATCCCTTGAATAGTTTGACAATGCTTGTTGTTTGGAAACCAAATCCTATGAGGAACAATTGATAGGTGTGTTTAGTCTGGAGAAAAGAAAACTGAGAGGTGATAACAACCTTCAAATATCTAAAAAGACATCACAGGAAAGAAAGTGAGCCTGTTTTCTGAGGCTCCAGACATTAGCACATGAACTAGCAGATTCAAATTGCTGGAAAGGAGCTTTCCACAAAACATTTGGAAGAATTCCTTGATGTTAAGTGATGGACTGGAAAGGATATTCAGAATTACTTCTTTCCAGTTTGAATGATAAGTTTCCTAAGAGTAAGGAATCCCTATAAGAAAGAATAGATTGGTGATCATTTTCTCCTACGTATATTAAAATTTATCCTACCTATATTAGAAGAGAATCTCCATAGAGTACAGGAGTGGAAATTCCAGCACAGTGTAGTATTTTGAGCACTCAACTTTGACTCTAGAGACCAGGATTTAAATCTCCTGTTTGGCCATGAAAGCCTACTTGGGGACCTCAGCCAAGTCATACACTCTCTCAGAGGAAACAATGCCTTAAGAACAAATCTTGCCAAGAAAACCCTATGATAGTGTTACGTTGGGGTAGCTATAAGTCAGAAATGACTTGAAGGCACACAGAGCCAAATATGTTTTGTGTACGAAAAAAATATTTTTCTTTGCAGAATAATTCCCGCACAACACATTAGGATATTTTAATAAAGGAAAAATATTATGTCAGAATATTTTTTTTTCAGTGTGGAAAACCTGATTCAATTATTCATCCTCACACATGAAGATGAAATAATCAAGGATCTATCTCCCTGGTAAACAATTTGGCAATGGAATAAACATACTCCTAATGTGTTGGACTCCCCTACATTGGAGGTTTTTCAATGGAGATGGATGCTCTTTAGTGGTGGAATCCTATAGTGGCAGGGTCTAGACAAATGGTCTATTCCAGTTCTACAATACTAGGTAGTTGGTGAACAGTTTTCTCTGAAACTGAACTGAAAAATAAATATATTCAATCAACGTGTGTTTAAACAAAAAAAATGTAGGCAGAAATTTCCTTCCAAAACAGAAGTATCCAAGTATACATTTAATTGATTTTGATGAAGGATGCCTTTATTTCAATCATTCCCAGCTTTCACAATGCATTATTACTTTTGAATGGCATACATTTAACTGATATAAAACATTTCTAACCTGTTATTCAAGAAACATTCTCTTAGAATACCTAGCATAGATTGAAAACTAACAATAGGGGTACATAAAAATACAAAAGCATACAGAAGAAAGCTAGTGAAAGTCAATTTTAAACAATGGCTGAAATCATAATGGCGAAAAAGCCTTATAGAATCAAAAGGCTTTTGCCTACCAATTAAAAGACATCAGGGGAGATCGGCATTCCTGAGCTAGCTACCATAGCTGGGAGAAAAGTCATCATGGGTTCCATCTGCCTAATAATCTGAAAATTCAGATAGTCTTTTTAAAGAACATTTTATTGGGTTCTTGTAATTGAAACTCTCCAGTCCTTGGATCTGAGCACAAGAATGCAGTCATTAGACAACAGTTTCTTTAACAGCAGTTGGTCCAGGTGTCAATATTCAAGCCAAGCAATCTAGCCCTGCAACAAACATGTGCCTTACTATTTGTACAGCAGCACCTTCTAATGCAAAGCAAATTATAGGTTTATGGTTGTGTGTCTTCCAGTGTGACTTATGGTGAACTTAAAGCAAATCTATAATGAGGTTTCTTGAGTTTAGGTTTGCCTTTGTTTTTCATTGTGGTTGACAGAATCGACTTGCCCAAGGTCCCATGCTCAAACGATTCCATTATAGGAGCACAATTGATATGTCTTAACCAAAATATAACAGCAACCAGTTAACTATGATAGAAGATTACTAAGCAAACACCCTCTGACCTTCTCACATCAGTCTTAGCTACCAGACAGATCTAGGTTAGACCTAACCTGGAATACTATATCCAATTCCAGGCACCACAGTTCAAAAGAGATATTAACAAGCTGGAAGGTATCCACTAGGGCAACTAAAGTAATCAAAGGTCTGGAGACTATGCCCTATGAGGAGTGTCTCAAAGAACAGGGCATATTTAGCCTGCTGAAGAGAAGGTTAAGAGAAGACATGATAGCCACGTATAAATATGTGAAAGGATGCCATAAGGAAGAGAGAGCAGGCTTGTTTTCTGCTGCCCTGGAAACTAGGACTTGGAGCAATGGGTTCAAATTATAGGAAAGGAGATTCCACCTGAAAATTAGAAACATAAGGAAGAATTTCCTGACCGTAAGAGGTGTTCAGCAGTGGAACTCTCTGCCTCAGAGTGTGTTGGAATCTCCTTCCTTGGAAGCTTTTAAACAGAGGCTGGATGGCCATCTGTTGGGAGTACTTTGATTGTGCTTTTCCTTCATAGCAGGGGGTTGGACTACATGGCCCATGTGGTCTCTTCCAACTCTATGATTCTATTATTCTAAGGTGGTTTTTGAGGTTGGGTAGTCCCAAGCCAACTCAAGGCATCATCTTGCCTTGAGTTTAGAAATAAAGTCTTTCTGTGCATTTGTTTTAATTCTATCAGAATGTATTCTGACTGTTGAGTCCCAGTCATTTATCTAGCTGGCATACTCTATTTTAAATGCACCATCTAAAATATGACCAAATCAGTCCTTTGAACAATAAAGCTGTAGTAATTCAAGTAGCAGAATACAGATGACTGTGATAAATCTGTCCCTGTCCAGACGTGGTTATAGGTGCATCTCCATTGTAGAATTAATGGAATTTGATACTACTTTAGCTGTCATGAATCTATGGAATCATGAGAGATGTAGTCTGGTGAAGCAGAGAAGCCAAGCCCTTGTAACGTTGTTGTTCCCATTATTTTATTTTTATTTATCATGTCATCAGCAACTATACCATTGTATTACATTTCTAACAGAACAAAACACACAAACAGATTAAAAAAAACACAAATTTTGATTAGTAGTTGATTAAATGTCCTTAGACCAGTATCTGGCCACTTGGAGTGCCTCTGGTGTTGCTGCAAGAAGGTCCGCCATTGTGCATGTGGCAGGGCTCAGGTTGCATTGCAGCAGATGGTCTGTGGTTTGCTCTTCTCCGCACTCGCATGTCGTGGATTCAACTTTGTAGCCCCATTTCTTAAGATTGGCTCTGCATCTCATGGTGCCAGAGCGCAATCTGTTCGGCGCCTTCCAAGTCGCCCAGTCTTCTGTGTGCCCAGGAGGGAGTCTCTCATCTGGTATCACCCACGGATTGAGGTTCTGGGTTTAAGCCTGCCACTTTTGGACTCTCGCTTGCTGAGGTGTTCCAGCGAGTGTCTCTGTAGATCTAAGAAAACTATTTCTTGATTTAAGTCGTTGAGGTGCTGGCTGATACCCAAACAAGGGATGATCTGGAGATGTCACTGCCTTGGTCCTTTCACTATTGGCTGCTACTTCCTGGCAGATGTCAGGTGGTGCAATACCAGCTAAGCAGTGGTGTAGTGCACAGACACCCTGTGATAATGCAGCATGTCTCATTAAGAGCCACACCCACTGTTTTAGTGTGGTGAGATGTGTTCCACACTGGGCATGCGTACTCAGCAGCAGAGGAGCATAGCGCAAGGGCAGATGTCTTCACTGTGTCTGGTTGTGGTCCCCAGGTTGTGCCAGTCAGCTTTCATATGATATTGTTTCTGGCGCCCACGTTTTGCTTGATGTTCCCATGATCTCATAACATTGAGCTATGGCAGTTAAAATTGGTATCAAACTGCAATATTCTATAGTATAGATGTAAACCTAATCAGTACACATCCTACAATCTTACCAAAGCCACATAGGTATCCAGTGCTAGTAATGGGCTGATTTGTACTACCAACCCCAAACCTAGTCTCTAAAAGATAATAGGCTCCTGTCCCTAATAGGTCAGCCTTGTATGTCAAACAAGATGGGATTCAGCTACCAGTTGTATGGAAAAAATAGGCTGCTCCATTTGGTGGTTTGATGCAACTAGGAGGGGTGGGGGGATTGTGCTCTCCCTGTAGTGAGCTCCAGTTACAAATCTGGCCTCAACTCTTTGGCCAGCCGAATACTCTACAAAGGTAGCCCAATGTAAAGCATGTTATAGTGATCCAAATGAAATGGTACTAAGACATGTGCCACCATGGTCAGATCTGGCATCTCAAGAAATGGGAGCAGTTGGTGCACAAGGTTTAAATGTGTAAAACACGCACCTCCAGACAGAAGGAGCCAACGGATGGCTGGAGGGGAGCACTTGAATCCCCCTGTGAATGACCAGTTGATTCTGGCTGGCATTGTTGCCAGGCGGAAGAGGGGAGGGGCCGTGCTTGTGCAGGCAGTGGGACCGAGAGCAGGGCCCCTCCAGACGATCTTAGTGGTCTTGATGGTTCGTAGGGGAGAATACGTTTACCTCTCCGAACGTATTCTCCCCTACGAACCATCAAGACCACTAAGATCGTCTGGAGGGGCCCTGCTCTTGGTCCCACTGCCTGCACAAGCACAGCTGGTGGGGACGAGGGACAGGGCCTTCTCGATGGTGGTCCCTCGACTTTGGAACTCCCTGCCATTAGAGATCAGAACTGCCCCCTCCCTCATGACGTTCAGGAAACTAACAAAGACCTGGTTGTGGAACGCGGCATTTGACAACTGATTTAATTCTTTGCCCACATGAAAGGCGGATGATGAATGGGATTGTGATGGTGTCGGATGATTTGGCTCTTTTAACTGTGATGATAATGTTTTAATGTGTATAGTGCTGATATTTTAATCGTGTTATGAAGTGGCATTGTGTTGTTATTGTATATTCTTTGTATGTTAACACATGTTGTGAACCGGATCCGAATCCCTCTTTGAAGGTGAGAGGGTCGGTATATAAAACCTCGAAATAAATAAATAAATAAATAAATACAAACCTTCCTACAGGAAGCCCCCTCCCCCTGCATTCAGCCTTCCAGCAGCGCAACCCACCCTCCCGCCGTCAGTTCAATATGAGTTGTACTGGTCGCACTAGGGCTGGGTAGGAATTTTTTCCCTCCTCAGAGAAGAGGGTTTTTCGCCTACCCCATATTGAAGCTGACAGGAGTAAGAAATTTAAATGCGTGGGGCTGTATAAATAGGAGTTTCTGGTGGGAAGTGGGGGGAGAGATTGGATCAGCGTACACCTTGGCATCACTCCATTCTGGGGTGAAGGAAATTTTGGGTTTATCTCTATGGGCTTTATGGCTTTGGGGGTTCCCAAAATATCTTCCTCAGGGCTTTCCTTGGGGGTGGGGTCACCTCTCCCCTATGGGGCTTTATGGTTTTGGGGGGGGGGAGAGGTCCCTTCCAACGGCCTTTCAGTAATGACCGGCCGGGACAGCAAGCCATCTATGTGGACTGCCCCCGGGTTAAGGTGTTTCGTCCAGTGGTTGGTTTGCCAGGTGCTCCCAGAAAGATACCTGGCCTCACACCATTACCCATGTCGCAGTGCTCCCCCCACAACTAGTCAAATCGTTCACTTATCAGTTTCTAATTAGGTCAATAAATGGCCTGTTTATTTCTCCACTTCTTGAGTCTGGTCTCTTATTTCACGGTGGGGATTTAACAATCATGGCCACAGCAGAAGCCTGGGCCTTCAGATTCAATGCTGAGTCTAGAGGAACCCAAACTCTGAATCTGTGTTTTCAGGATGAGTGTGACCCCATTTAGCAAAGACTGAATGTTTATTCCCTGTTCTTCCTTCCAACTGACCAGGTATACCTTTTTGTTGTCTGGATTAAGTTTCAATTTGTTTGCTCTCATTCAGTTCATTGCTGATGAAAAATACTGGTTTAGAACCAGGACAACTTCCCTGACTTTGTGTGGAAAGGATCTGTAGAGCTGGGTGTCATCTCTAAAACTCTAGACGATCACTTACATTGTTTCATACATATGACAAATAGTCTGGGGGTAAAATTGAGTCCAAAGGGACCCCACATGCCAGTTTCCAGGGGTTCAAATAAAAGTCCTCCAGCATCACCTACTAGATCTGCTACTTCTAGAAGAAATGGAATCACTATAAAATAACACCTCCAAGTTTCATCTCAATGAGGCAGCCCAGAAGGATCCCATGGTCAATGGTATCGAAAGTCACAGATAGGTCCAAGAGAACCAATAGAGGCACATTCCCATCTCTAATTCTTTCCTAAACACTTCCTTTAGAAGTTTATAAGTATTGTTGTAATGTGTTATTTAAATGTTTTTATCTTTTATTGTTTTTATTTTCATTTAGTCATTCCCTTTTGGTCCTTGTGTATTGGAAGGAGATATAGAAAGTAGGGGTGTGCACTTTTTCATTAGTAATTTGGATCAATCATTACATTCATACCTACAAGGCAATATCTTGATACATAGACATGGCCCATGCCAAAAAATTAAGAATCAAAACTTACCAAATACTTTTTTGTTTTAGTTTTGTAAATCTCAGGAGGCTCCCAAAGTCAGTTTCATATTCAGTGCAAGGAAGCAAAGCTGAAAAAACAAAACCAAAAAGTCTGCCTTAGTGTCTTGCCTTTCTTCTGTAAATTGCCCTTAGGAGCAAGGAAAAGAGGGAGCAATGTTTTCTGGGAGCAGCACAAAACTCTGGGAAATGTAGGAAGGGAGGAGCCCTATGCCAGAGAATTCAAAAGGCCCTGCCCTAAACTACATTTCCCAGAATCCAGTGTACTGCTCAGCATCAGAGAGATTTCCCCCTTTGTAGCCAGCCAGAGTTCAAATAAATTATGATGTTTGCTACTGGGTGATAAATGTCATTTCCTAATTGGTTCTATCATAAAAACATGGCGAAAGTTTATTTAACTGCAAAAACTTTGTGAGAGGGACATCATGTTATAGCACATTTTTCTATAGTCTCCAGACCACCAATTTAACATCATCAGCCACACTTTTTAAAAGTTTTTGGACCAAAAACAAAGTTCCTGGAGTAGAACTACTACTTTCAAAGTAATGACTACACAATTAAACATGAAATAACACCTTCAAACTAGGAATATGTTGTGTTGTTGTTGTTGTTGTTGTTGTTGTTGTTGTTGTTATTCAGACACTGGATAGCCATCTGTTGGGGGGGGGGCTTTAATGGTTTCTACACTATGGTTTTTGTTCCTGGATTATAAATGTCATTTCCTAATGATATTTTTGAATTTCCATTGTACCAAAGGAGGCTCTGGGAGGACCCAGCAGCTACTGTCCCCCAAAATATATTAAAAGCAAACCCTTTAATACATGTATTAAATGATATTCTTGAGTAACTTGTATTGATTGTATACTGTATCAATTCTTAAATGTATGAAACTATATCAAATATACTGTGAAGTCATTTGTTCCCCCAGTGCCCCCTATTTGCAGAAGTTTCTGGGACCAGAGATTATTCAGCCTTCGAAAGGTCCCTCCTGAACTAGATAATATCAGTTCCTTTGTGTATATATGTGAGACGGATAATCCCTTTATCACCAGGGTTATGTTTATACTGTTTACCTGTTTAAATGTAACTAGAGGCTTATAGTTTTCACAGAGGAGAATGCTAAAATTAAGATTAATACATTAGCCTTCTGAAAGGACAGCCAAGCCTCTGCTTACCCAAGATTATCACTTTTTGTTTTCCGGGTCTTGCATCATTGTGCTCTTGGAAATGGACACTTAAATCAATTAAGGAATCATCTACATAACCACATCATATTCTTCAGTTTTATGCCCTCCACAGGGTTATCTCTGCAATGGACGGGACGTTTAAACTTACCAAATATCAGCTGTTTTTCTTCCCCCCATGGGGATCCCCTTCTGTCTGTGATGAAAAGGAAACCCTACATGGATCCTAACTTATCCATTTCTCAGCCAATCAGGACGAGGAGTGGGAAATCTGAATAGCTGTCAAAAGTATATAAAAAGTCTTGTATTTTTCTATGAAAATGTGCTTGTACATTTTGAGTGATAAGTCAGTACAGGCAATTCCCAAGGTACAACTTAGGTTCTGTAGGTTTGTTCTGAAGTTGAATTTGTAGGTACATCAGAACAGGTACATTTCTTAAGTTAACCGTGTGTGTGTGTAGCTTTGGATAGCATAGGGAAGGCTTAGCATCCCTCTGGTGTTTATTTTGCTGTCTGTGCCACTGTTCAAAAGATTAACAGCACTTTCTATTCCTGTGATAATTGAATTTTGATAAATGTGTCTGGTTGTGGAAACAAGGATTTGTTACTGTGTTTCAGTGGAGACTCCTTTTCCCCATCATAACTCTTTCAGGAGTGAATTTCCCTTCTGAGGGATAGATTTCTTGGACTTCCTGTTGTTTCATCCCTGTTCTTAACTATGAGTCATTTGTAAGTTGTATGTTTGTAACCCGGGGACTGCCTGTACTTGCATCCTATTTGGCCAAATTGCAATAACCTTTGTAGTTTGCCTTCAAACCTAGAGTGTTTTATTCTACATTCCGGCTGAACTGGTTTAGCAGAAGCTCACTGAGCATGGACCTTCTTATCCATGGTGCTAGATGAAATCACTTTCAAATGATGGGGATCATTGAAGTGTTATGGTCAAAATGCACCCCTATACCTGCTAAGTTGTGTGACAGACAATTCTGTAATCCATTTCTCCTCTTTTATGCAATTATACAGCAGAAGAGGTCTTTTTCCAAAACAGGAAATGAAATGAAAATTAACTTTCAAGGAGAACATATGGGTGATTTTGGGACTTCCATGATTTCTTAACCCTGGGTATGATGGATGAGTGTTACAGTTCAAAGATATCTGAGGAAATGCACAATCCTCAAATCTGAAATATGGGTTTAAGATTGTGTCCTGGACAAATATTGCACATGAGCAGAGTGAAAGCTCAGAATAATAATTTCTGAAACAAGTTGCTTTGTTTAATTTGATATCATTCTGTACCTTTGACCAGAAGCTATGCTATGCAGCACATTTAAGATGCTGTTATCTAACTAACTACAAATAAAGTAGTAGAACTGCTTTCAACCTGAAAGAAAAGAAATAAAAAGGAAAATACAATAAAGTTATTGAAATGCAAAGAAAACATTTCAGGAGTGCCATGTGATTACTACATGAGTTACAACAAAAACTGAAACTGTAACAAGGACATTGCCCGAATTACCATAATCTTCGTTAGAAAGAATTTCAGTGCCATATTTACTAAACACTTAACAAGGAATGTTTTGTTGTAGACACTTATTTTCAAGGACTCCCACAGTGACTCCAATTATGATAGCTCCGAGACTATTAAGAAGCCTTTTATACTGAATAAGCAAACAGCTCTTTAGGGAGTACCTTTATGTAAAACACAATAATAAATTGACTTTGGGCATAATTAATGTTGATGTATGAAAATGTCTTCTTTCAGAACATGTTCAATGCCAAAAATCTTAATATGGCAAACAGCAAAACAAATGTTAGAAATAAAATACGACCTCACAACTCCTTTGGGGGAAAGTATTGTTTATTATTGTCTGAAACATACATGATTGGGAAGTATATTTATTGAATGAGTAAACTGCATCCTTTGCTTTTGCTGATATCATAACTGGAGTCATGTGTCATTTCTCAATTTTCTTGGAATTACTATATTCGTTTGGAACACATATATTATATGTGGATCAATGAGTTGAGAGTGACAAAGATGAAAATATATAAATCCATTGGAGAATCCAATGATATCCTTTCTCTCAAATTTTTCTATGACATTTCCCATGTTTTTCTACAACATTTCTGCTATTTTTCTTATGGATTTATTTTAAGCTTGTTTTATATCTCTTCCATGGTCTAGCACTTTTCCTTCACATAGAAAGAGGTTTTCAGTATTCATTACCGTTGTTTTAGGGATTTTCTCCTTTAACAACTGGCTTAAAGAAGAGCATATCATCTTTCTGATAATACCATTTTCATTGGTCACAGAAACAAATATGTATTAGGTCTTGTATGAAGTCCAGATCCCAAGTGCCCATGTTTACAGAAATGCTTAGTTATTAAAATTCACAAAACAATTTTTCAAATGTCTGGAAACTTTCAACTGGGAATATGCCTATAGATGTTGTTCCAGAATAGGCTTACCTTCCTCTTCCCACTTCAAGGACAACTTCAGGCTAAAAGGCTCTTAAATCAAGCTGCTTATTCCAAAGGATCTATGAGCTTTTTAGAAAGTTATTCATTAAAAGTTGCTTCCATTCTATATCAAAATATATCAGAGCAGTATGTCAAATCAATGAAAACAAGTTAAAACCATTAAAACAATAAAAATAATTTAGATAGACTAAAACATATTAGATATTAGGCCTGGGTAACAACGCAAAAATTTGTTTCTAAAATCGATTCATTTTTGGGGTTTTTTTGCGTTTTGTTATTTAAAAGAATTACAAAATTTTCCTTTTAAAAAGTTCGGTATTTACGAAATTTCGTTATTATTAACGAATCGATTTGTTAAGATGGCGGACCCCCTGTGCATGCGCAAATCACTTCTGAAACTTCGTTATTGATGCGGGGTCGATTCGTTAAGGTGATAACGAATCGAATCGTTAAAATGGCGGACGCGATTTGCGCATGCGCAAAAACGACTTCCGAACTTTGTTATTAAATACGAATCGATTCGTTATTAAAATAATAACGAATCGATTCGTTAAAATGGCGGACGCGATTGCGCAATGCTAAATGCTCTATAAACAAAATCATTTCATAAAATAAATCAAAAAAATAATCAAATAGAACAAGATATTAAGATAAAGATATTAAATAAAAAAGTAATAAGATAAAGTAAACACAGCCACAGGACAGGGACAAACGCACACACAGGCACACAAGTTTCTTTTCTTTTTTTAGAATATTTTTTGAATTTTTTGAAGAATAAAAGAAATATATTTTTCAGAAATATTTAAAAATGGAAAATTAACAAAATGCTTGCCCTGTTGTGGAGCGAACACAGCCACAGGACAGGGACAAACGCACACACAGGCACACAAGTTTCTTTTCTTTTTTTAGAATATTTTTTGAATTTTTTGAAGAATAAAAGAAAAAAATTTCAGAAATATTTAAAAATGTAGGGCAAAAACAGGGCAAAGCCTCCCCGCTGCTCCCAGCCCAGGGAATGAATGCAAGCAATGAATGAATGCAAGCAAGCCAAGCCTCCCTCCCGAACCTCCCGTCTCCTTGCCTTCCCCAGCAATGAGCAATGCGGCCACGCGGAGCCGCTTTTAAAGGGCAGCCCGCCCAATCACAATGAGTCACAGTGCTTGGGAGCGCCGGATTGGCTCCCGGCGCACCCAGCATCCTCCATCCCTAAAACGTCATTTCCGAAACGGGCGGAAGCTCGTAAAAAAGATGGAGGATGCCGTTTCGATATTTCCGGGTTTGAAAATAAGTTTTGTAATCGTTTTGTAATTGTTAAAAATAACGAATATTTAACGAATTACAAAATTAACGAACGAAACCGCCCAGGCCTATTAGATATGATTAACAAAGTTAAAACAGTTTTAAAAGATTTAAACCATTTTGAAGTCTGTCACAATAAATCAATAAGGCCCAAATAGCAATGTTATTACTAGGAGCCTAAATGAAATAAATGTGTGATGATAACACATTCAAGTGGAGTAGAGTGTACAATAATCATGTTTTCAAGGATAGGACGTTCCACAATTGAAGTGCCAGAGCCAGGGCTGTAGCCAGGATTTTGTTTCGGGGGAGCTGAGTTTGATTCGGGGGGGGGGGGGGTGAGTCTGAGTGAAAGAGGGTCTAGCCTAGCAAACGTTTTGTATCATTACCCCAATATCCCCATGCATATGGGATATATTGAGAATGGTGATCAGATCATGATATGAATAAACATAACAGTTTAAATAATGTACCAGTAAGGCCTTCTTGCAGACCACCATGAGAAGCCCCCCCCCCCCCCCGGCTACATGCCTGGCGAGAGCAGAGAAGGCTATTTTCCATTTTTCCACAAGCATACTGACCTCACTGGTGATGCACATTATAAATGTTGTAGTTTACTACCACCACATCTACTGTTGCATATGCATACAGAAATGTTAGATCAGTGGTTCTCAACCTGTGGGTCCCCAGATGTTTTGACCTTCAACTCACAACTGGTAAATAGCTGATTTCTGCTGAGGTACTTAGTATTATCTGGTACACTTCCTTGAACCAGAATTTTCTATCAAAAAATTCTAAGTACATGAGCAAATGACAAATCCAAGGATTTCATAGGATGAAGCCATGACAGTTAATGTTGTGTGAAAATATTATAATAATGTAATATGGATACAACAGCCCATCCAGATTTCAGAGCAGATATTTAAAATAAAATAAAGATGTGGTCCTTCAATTCTTCCTTATGTCTAAAAACAACAGTTACAGTTAAGCATTCAAAATTAGTAATAACACATTTAAAATTTTGAATATGAAGGCTGTTTTATCTTACTTTGTGCAAACATTTTAGTCAATTTATACATATTTGTGCCCTACAAGAAAAAATGTATTTGCAATTACCACCAACCACTGCACTTACTGTGATGCTAAATGGCAGTTACACAAAATCACAGACATTTCTTCTCCTACAAATTCTTGGAACGTTACTTTAAAACATCAGCACAAGACTAATTTTATTATATTCATAGATTTCTCTCTATAACCTTTACATCTTATAAACTTCTAAGCACATAAATGGACAACATTATTTTAATACAGAATTTTTATGGTGTTGTTGTGTGGCTTCATGCATTTATGAATTACAGCAATGCTAAGGCAAACCTATCCTGAGATTTTCTTGTCAATGTTTGTTCTGCAGGGATTTGCCTTTCCTTGTGGTGAGAACTGAGGTCACCCAGTGTGTTTCCATGGCTGAGACAGAACTCAAACTCAGATCTTCACAGTCGTAATCCAACACTCAAACCACTACAACATTGTGACCTTATCCATTTCTGAAGAAAAAGATTTCCATTCCCATCTTTAAGTGCATGGGTTTGATTGAAATTTATGGAAAAGCTTATCATAACCACGTCTCAGAAAATATATTAATACTTGCCTGCAATTCTAAAAACATACCTGGCAGTAAATCCCACTGAATTTAGTGCATGTTATTTCAGAATAGACACATATATAATTATTAATGTTTTGTTATGATTTTTTCTATACTTCTTTTATATTACTACCAATTCATTTTTAAAATCTTCTTTAATTTAATTTCCAAGTCACTACATTTCTCTAATATTTTGTTGTCAAATGTTTCATAAATGATTTCCTTGGGGAATATGTCCTCAGGCTTTTTACTATCCCCTTAAGAGGATTAGGAAAGCAGTGGATATGAGGGTGCTTGAGACAATCTCTTGAGCTCAGCTCCTATTGACGCCACAGATGAGAAAAAGGAATTGTCAGTTCTTTCCCACAATGAATCTTCCTAAAACACTTTGCTGTTTTCCTCTCATATTGTGCATAATCACTTCCCTTACATACTTTCTCTGTGCTTCTATACTTTCTATTCCCATTCTCCCTCAAACGCCCTTGGAGTGTTTCAAAATTACACTGGGGTAAAACCTAAAAAATATTTAGGCTGATCATAAAAATTCCCTTTACTTAAATAGGCATTACTCAGGAAGAACCTGCCAAGAGAAGCATGCCTTCTCCAGAGATCATTTCCAGCCTGATAAGCAGATATCTTGCTTCAGTACTGCCCACAGTTCACTTCCTTATACATTATGCCTAGAAACCACAGGGGCAATTGCAATGAATATGCAAGCCTAGAATTTTTTTCTGGGTTTGTACTCTCTTGTTAAGAAGTCCAGCTGTCACATATTTACTGCAGTGTGGTTAACAAGACCGCCACTAACAACACAGTGAGAGCAGACCCTGCATTGGTAATTAATATATAAATTTCAAGCAAGCAAGCAAAGAAGCAAACAAAACCACATGATATGTCCTGATTTTTATATTAACAAAGTAAGGGTAGAATAAAACCATATAATCATAGAGTTGGAAGAGATTTCAAGGGCAAATCCAGCTGTCTGCTATCTCACTTCTATTTCCCCCTTTAGCAAGCAACCCCTAGTTTGTATCCTTTTTCCTTCATGCTCCTTTTTCAAAGCATGATCTTTGGTTGGCATGCTCTAATCTCTCTTCACACTTGGCAAACCCCAAAGGCCATCATTTGAGAGTGGTGGGACACAATGGAGGGAGCCAGTCCATGCATCAGAGTTAGGTGGAATCTCTTTCTCTGGAGATTTATAAACATAAAACTCCATCTTCATGGAAGAGAGTTGTGGTCTCTTCTAACTCTATTATTCTGTGATCTCTTCAAGGGGGGGGGGGGTCCCAGAGTCTGGGATTAGTCACCAAGAAGACTCACTCCTGGAAGAGAATGACATATTTATAAATGTGAATTTTAATGAAATAAAATTTAAGAAGTTTAAATAGGTTAAGAATTTAAGGAAGAAGCTTGCAAAAGGGAGAGATTGGGAGATGAGATGAACAGGATGGCAGGGAAAATTCACTGATTAGCATGTTTAAACAAAATATGTCCAGCAGGAGCCTTGGAAGGCAATTGAAAGAATGATTCCTAGGATAAAGGTTCGTGGTGTGAGAAGCAGGGAGAGGAATACAGGAGGAGGAGGAGGAGGAGGAGGAGGAGGAGGAGGAGGAGGAGAAAAGAATAACCGGGCCATAGAGGAAGGGAGAAAAGAGAAGACTAAAGTTTGTGAATGAGAAAATGCTGTGCACAGGGTTGCTTTTTTTCTTGTCTGGACTATAAAGATACTGAGCTGTAACTAAGACATCATGGCACATTCCTTTGCTTTGCATTGCTTTGAATTATAATATGATATGTCACCTCAGTTAACGCTGATCAGTAAAAACTAGATTGGATTTCCTGTTTCCAGTGTCTGATTTGGAAGGAGAAGGTACTGGGAATTCACCGAGCCCCAACATTTTTGGTGCCCGAACAGTGTGATCTTAGAGAAAGTCTTCCACTGAAGCTCTTAAATCCAGGCAGTCTCAATTGGGAAACTCTGGTTCTTCAAACACTATAGCTGTATATGCATAAATAGGCCATAATAGTTTGAATTGTGTCAAAAAAGAGTTCAGTTGCCACGACTGTGGCTAACAAATAAGTTAGCTCTCTGTCACCAACTCCACTGCAGCTCTTTGCACTAAAAAAAATCTTACATATATTTAAAGGCAACCTCACATGGAGTGCATTATAGTAAAGAATTTGAAGCAAAGCTACCTGTTTTAACTTTGCTCACATCATTCATCTCTAGGAAAATATTCTTCCGATGTATAAGCTGATATAGATGTGTTCCCGGCTACCACAAAAACCTGAGCACCCAAACTCAGAGTTGATTCCAGTTGGCCAAAGCACAATCTGAAGGCACTTCCAGACAATGCCACAATTCATGTTTTATAATTGAGTCAAAATGTCCCGGGATCTGACAGCAATTCTGTACATAAACTTGTCAGTCCTGGGATATGGTTCTCTGCCATCCTCAAAGCCTTCCTCTATAGCAGATCAAGATGGAGGGTGAGTGGGGGTTATCAGGCAGAAAGGGTTTTTTTGGGGGGGTTTTTTTAAAAACAAAACAAAAAACAAAAAAAAACTCACCTGCATTATGCACCCATGTGAATATTTTAATATAAACACAAGCAGATTTGCATGTGTGCATATGAGGCCCAGCACATAACAGAGGGATTTTAAAACCAATTTCTGATGGATCTCTTTCTTCCCCAATTCTTAATTCAATCTCTATTTAAGATTATAAAGTGTCAAATAAAGAGTTTCAGAGTTCTAGTTGCTCTTAATTTGTGCTTCCTTTGAACCACTTGTGTATCTGTTTGATAGTCCAATCAGCTGATCGGCCGTTTCAAGCTTTTTAAAAGCACACATGCACTGGAGTAGTCTACAAGGGAGGGGGGGAGCACGTGTTTGCCTAACTGCAGAGATATAAAGTCATGCAAAAGTGCACTTTTTCCAACTGAATCAGATTATAACTGAACTTTTTAAACTTGTGCTTTGTAACTCTTTAACTGATCACTCCTTCACTATAGCTAAACATCATTTAGTCACACACCCCTTTTAACCTGGTTACTTCTGGATTTTACAACATGTGTAGAAGGGCCTTGAATCTGCTATTCTCAGACCTGACTTTTAGTTGACCAGAAGCACCTCTGTCTTGTCTGAATTAAACTCCAATTGATGGTAGGAATTATTTCTGATAACAGAAACCATTCAGAGCTTTTTAGAGTTGGGTGGAGGGAAGAAATGGAACCGAAAGCTGAAAATAATCAGCAAACTATCATTGCACCATAAGAAAAAGAGGGTTATCATACCCTTGTCAGACACAGTGTTGTGGCTGAGCTAGTTTCCGACGATGAGGATGATGGGATTCAGATTCCTGTTGGGTTTCAACTTCCTGGCTCTTTGTCTGTGCCTCAAATCTCTGAGCCTGCTTCTGAGACAGTGCACAGAAAGTGCAGTGTCAACACAGCTGTTTTCACCAGAAAGGAATTTTAATGAAGGAAATAGCAAGCAGGTGCCTTCCCACGATGATACCAAAAGTGTAGATAAGGATTTGACCCGAGAAGCTTGCCTTGATCTCTGGGTCAGGCGCAGTTCATGTCTGGCAAGCAGATGGGAGGCTAGTCTGATGCAAGGTCATCGCAATGCTTTTATGATGCTGAGAGCCTAATATTTTGATGTTGGGAAGGTATTTAGGCCTCCTGGAAACTCTGGGAAAGCGTCAATTCAACATAGCTTATTAGCCTGAAAGCTTCATGGAATAACCTTAGCCTGGAAAGCAGTACGCTTGGGATTTCTTGCATTCTGATTCTTGGGGCAAATGTTTCCTTTTTTGTTCCTGGGACTCTGGTTTGAACTTTGCCAATAGGATTATGTCTCCTGCTTTTACCTGAGGATCTTTGGAACTGTATCCTGCATTTAACCCTAATCTTTGGAACTTTGCAATGCTTATTCTTTATTTTGATTTGGATTTTTTTCTCAATAAACTGAAAAATTACAGCTCTTGTGTGGTGGTGTTTGGAAGCAAGGTGAAGCCTACTCTGAGTTGCAACACACAGCTTGTGGAATATAAGCTTGTAGGTCACTGATTGTGCCTACCTGTTATCTTATAATCTGATAAAATGAATGGTATTTCCTAAGGTATTTATGAAAGATATCTATTATCATGTAAAACAATGAGCCTCATTCCAAACATGAATACCCAATATAGGACAATATTCAGTAAGCATGCCTGATATAACCAAAAACAGCACCTGTAATGAAATTAGAATTCTAATCAAGGTCTCAGGATATGCCTTTGCCATTTGCTGGATACCATCCAACTTCTCCTGAATGATTTAATTGCTATTTACATACCTGAGCACAATGTTAAGCAGCCCATCACTGCTGGTATTACAGGCCTAGCCTTATCCATTAGTTTGAAACATACCCACTTGCACTAATCACCTTTAAAGTAATGTAAGAGCAATGTCTGGCTCATTATTTCTCAAACCATTTGGGTCCCTGTGGTTAATATTCTGAAAGGCTTTTTGAATACAAGGTCATCTTGAGCTAACAATTTTTATAACTTTGTGAAGCAATTTTTAAAAAACGGCTTGTGTACTTTCATGAGCTATTCAATGTGCTTGCAAATGACAAAAGTGTGTCAGGTAATTATCTTTCAGATTCTTATAGGTTTTATTAATTACTGGGAAAGAAACATCATTCTAGAGAGAAGAATATTGTAGAAAGGAAGCTTGGTAATACTCACTGTAGATGAACTGACCCTCTGTATATGAAAGGACAAGTGATAACCTCATTTCACTCCCACCCAGCCCAGTTTCAGGGATATACCACCAATATTAAAAATGTTTTTTTTTGTCATGACTGCAACATGGGTCCCCAATGACTGTTCCACTTTTAATTTGCCCTCATTAATTAGAATTACAGATTATCATGGGAAGAAGTAAGAGGTGAACATGAGGTGAAGCCTTCTGCTGGAATCAGGGCTTGTGGCTTATCTACAATGGCTGCTTAATCTGTAGCCAATCTGGAGAACTAAGGCAGTAACACATTCCATAAGGCATCAATCAGGGGGAGTATACATGGTCCAGCCAGGCCAAAACCAGTTCTGCTCCACTGGACTATCACTTTCCATGTTGCCATTATCACTTCCAGAAGGCTGCTCAGTCTGAGAGCTGCTGGCCATCACAGGCACACATGCTGACATTAGAAGTCAGTGATGACAGGGGAAGTACAGAATGGGCCTATCTCCTTGTCCCTGCCTTGATAATACCTTGGCCAACATGGAAACATTCAGGAGCAATTTCTCTGCCACTGAGGGTTATTGGTTAGTTCATAGAATCTCATAGTCATAGATTGGAAAAGGATTGCAACAGTCATCTACTTCAGTCCTATGTGATGCAGGAATACACAGCTAAAGCACGCTTAGAAATTGGCCATCCCAACCTGTCTAAAGATCTCTTTTAAAAAGGGAACCAACCACCCTTCCCTCTGAAATTTATATTCTATTTCACTGTCAAACAGTAAATAAATTCTTTCTTAAATCTATATGGGATCTCTTTTTTATATAATTTAGATCCATTGATTCATACAGTGGTTCTCAACCTGGGGTCCCCAGATGTTTTTGGCCTTCAACTCCCAGAAATCCTAACAGCTTGTAAACTGGCTGGGATTTCTGGGAGTTGTAGGCCAAAAACATCTGGGGACCCCAGGTTGAGAACCAAAGCAATTCTACCTCCTAATGACTTACACCATTGACAATTGATCCTAGTGGCAAATAAATAGTCCAGTCTCTAGAAGTGTCTTGTCAAGAACAGAGATACATCAAAAAGGCAAAAAATCTTTGCTTGATGAGGAGAAATAGTGATCAAAGATAAAATCAGGCTAATGCCATTAGGAAAAAAATGATGAAAAAAATATTTGTTCAGACACCAGAATGCTAAGGATAACATTGGTCTAAAGGCCTTTCTAACGTCTACTTCTGGGTTTTAGAACTCCCTTTGATGGATATAAAACTAACTTCTTCTACTGGTAAGCAAATATATTTTAATTAGCACAGCCTTTGGCCTTTATGCTGCTTTGCTTGCTAATGTTGCCTTTAAATGGTGGAAACTGCAAAGGGGTTAATATCATTGATGTATTTTTAATTTGTGTTGTGTTTATATTTTGATTATAATTGGTGTGTTTTGCCAGAGGTTGGACAAGTTATAATTATTTTTTTAAAAAAATCACATATACAAATTAAAAATTTAAAAAACCACCCATATAGAGCCAGACTAAGAAAGTAGTTTCCATGCTGTACATGCTCACAATCTAGAAGCACAATAACATGAAGCAATGAAATAATTTGAGTGTGATCCTCCAAACATCCCATTATAAAGTCTTTATTGCACTATATTTATTCACATGCCAGATATGATCTGGTGAATGTGAACACTTCACCATATAAACAAAAAAAAATTTTTTTCAACATGGAATGTTCATACAGCTTATAAACTGATTCTAGCCCAGTGTTTCTGTAAACACCTTAGATTCCCAAGTTTTAGTCTTTGTACAGCTTTTTGTTCTTATAAATGAACCAACAGTCTTATTTCCATGTCACTTTCATGAGTGTTATTGGTCAGTGAATTTCTTCAGTCCCATTTTGTATTAGTCTCTGTTTTCCAAAAATCTGCAAAATTACATTTAAATATACATTTTAAGCATATTTTTCACAAAATACAAGTTTCTGAATGTATTTCTTTTCAAAATTCACATTTGTATCTATCCTAAATATACATTCTGGTATATTTTTAAAAGACCAAGCTATTTCTTCCTCCAGTCTCTATCACAAGCACCCCAATATATTTTCATCGCTAAGTTTTGTCCTGATTATGTATCACCACCAATTATAATTATTGTTATTACAACTTCTCTGATTGCTGAAACATTCTCAAAATCATTTTTATGTGGGACTTGCCATTTGTCAAATTCATCATATTTTCATGCAATTTACAAAGAAAAATCATTTATGATTTGTCCACAATCAGATGTTCATTTTTAAACAATAGTGGTAAAGTCTCTGAATTGATTTGAATATCCCATGTCCTTCAGGTATCATTTGACTTTAAGTGCACAATGTCATTTTATGTTTCTAAAACCTAAGGATGTAATGATGCATCATTTGTAGTCTGTTGCCAATTATTATTTGTACAGAAGCTACCTGAGCATGTGGTATCTGCAGAAATTAATGGGAATGTCCAACTGTTTTCCATTCCACATAGATTTCAATCTGGTTTCCAAACCAGAATATTCCTGGACTGAATTGCTAATAAATTGCTTATTAAGGATGTAACATTACACTCTTGCTGCTTCTTGACATTCTATAGGCCTTAGATGCTGTCAACCATGACATTTTATTAGAATTTTTGCTTTCCATTTTAGAATGCAGTTTTACATTTTCACTGATACCTTTCTAATTGGTCTCAGCTACTTAAATATGATTGGCTTCACATCCTCCCCATCTGCTGTTCTTGTTTGCATTCCTTCATGTTTATTTCTTAACCATTTCACCTCCTAATTTAAAGGATTCCTGTTTCAAAATATTAATACTGCTAGTACTTATTTCATCAAGCTGAAATCATTTATATAATTCTGGCCTTTATTAAGAATCTTTTGTCTGTACCGTTCACATTGATCAGGGATGGGGAAAGTATAACCCTCTGTTGAATGATGACTCCCCCAACACTAGCTACCATAGGCATTTATGGGACATGTCAAACTTGCTCTATAACAACATCTAAATGGCTTCATATTTACCATATGGTATGGAATTGATGATTTATCCCCTTCCCAAAGCTGAAACAATCAAAGCCCCTTCACTTCATGGCCTACTGCATTCTTGTTTCCAAGTTGGGTTTTCACTGCTGCAGATTATATTCATTAATTACAGCTTTCCAATTAACGATTAAAAACAAACGTGTGAGAGGAAAACATACATGAAAGTTATATTTTTAAAAACTTGCATTAAGGGATTTCTGTGCTTACAATGGACTATTGGCTCTCTACTCTGAAGCAAATTCAATAAGACTTTTAGGGGGTTGAGTATAGAATTCCAACCCAACAGTTTGCTATCTTCAGTAGTCGATCTTTTAGTTTGCACATCCAGGTGATAAGTAGGCTCATCTTAACTCATTACTTCAATTAATCAATCAAAGGGAAGGAGCTTGGTATTTGCCAAAGATACCACATTCCCTTATGTAAGATGGCTTTCCAAGGTCTTCAGAGATATTATAGCATGCTGAAATCTAAGCCAGTGGAAAAAGTTTTATGAGAAATATTTACAAAGGAAGTTTGGCTTACAGCAAGATGGCATTATCAAACCTATTATTATTATTATTATTAAACTTTATTTGTACCCCGCTAGCATCTCCCGAAGGACTCGATGCGGCTTACAAAGGCCAAGGCCTCAACACACAATACAACAATACAACCTAAAGCAAATTAAAAGAAATTAAAAACAGTTAAGCAAACTAAACAACAAATAATAAACAATACACTAAGACGCAATAAAACTGGGCCGGGCCAGTGTAAAGGGTACAAGAATTAAAAAGTGCTGGTGTGACAGGTGGGCTGTAAGGCTACTAGGGCAAGTTCAGTGTGCAGTGTGCGGCAATCTTAATTTAATAAAGTGCTTATGGGACTTGGTCTTGGAGGTTTCCTATTCGGGAAAGGCACATTGGAACAGCCAGGTCTTCAAGTTCTTTCTGAAGACTGCCAATGTAGGAGCCTGTCTAAGCTCTTTGGGGAGGGTATTCAAGAGTCGGGGGCCACCACGGAAAAGGCCCTGTCTCGTGCCCCCACCAACCGCGCTTGCGACGCAGGCGGAATCACGAGCAGATGAGCGAAGAGAACACGTGGGTTCGTAGACGGAGATGCGATCATGCAGGTAGGCTGGTCCCAAACCGTTCAGGGCTTTTTAGGTAAGCACCTGCACCTTGAATTGGGCTCGGTAAGTAAATGGCAGCCAGTGGAGCTCCTTGAACAGGAGAGTTGACCTCTCTCTGTAAGGAGCCCCAGTTAACATCCTGGCTGCTGCCCGTTGGACCAGTTGGAATCTCTGAGCCATTTTCAAGGGCAGCCCCACGTAGAGCGCATTACAGTAATCCAACCTAGAGGTGACCAAGGCATGGACCACTCCGACCAGATCAGCCTTCACGAGGTACGGTAGCAGTTGGCGCGCAAGTCTTAATTGTGCGAAAGCCCTCCCAGACACCGCTGACGCCTGAGCCTCAAGCGAAAGCGATGAGTCCAGGAGGACTCCCAGACTGCGGACCTGTGGTTTCAGGAGGAGTGTAACCATGTCCAACATAGGTTGCCACCCTATACCCTGGTCAGGTTTGCAATCAACCAGAAGGACCTCTGTCTTGTCAGGATTGATCTTCAGCTTGTTCCTCCTCATCCAGATAGCCACAGCGGCCAGGCACTCGTCCAGCACCCAAGAGGCCTCCTTGGAATTGGGTGGAAATGAGTAATAGAGTTGTGTGTCATCCGCATAGAGGTGGCACCTAACTCCAAAACTCCAGATGACCTCTCCCAGCGGTTTCATGTAGATGTTAAAGAGCATGGGAGACAGAATAGAACCATACGGGACCCCACAGGTCAAAGGCCAGGGGTCCGAGCAGGCGTCTCCCAGCTTCACCATCTGGGATCAACCCTCCAGGAAGGATTGGAGCCACGACAGAACCGTGCCCCCAAGACCCATCCCAGAGAGGCGACCCAGAAGGGTACCATGATCGATGGTATTGAAAGCCGCTGAGATGTCCAAGAGAACCAACAGAGTCACACTCCCCCTGTCCAGCTCTCTACGGAGGTCATCCACCAAGGCGACCAAGGCTGTCTAGGTGCCGTGACTAGGCCTGAAACCAGACTGCGACTGATCTAGGTAGTTGATGTCATCAAAAAAGCCCTGGAGCTAAGAGGTGACCACCCGCTCCAGCACCTTACCCAGAAAAGGAGGTTTCCTGGAACAAGTAGTCTTCCTGGGAACTGTGTATATGTATTGAGGACACATTATCTTATCTGTCTTTTTCCTACTACCATTAGAAATTGCCAGCCAGATGTAAAGTTATATCTGAGGAAGTAGAGAAGAGCATTTCAAGTTTCTTTTAACTTCCATTGTGTTTAACAAAGGCTTCCATTGTCAGTTATGAAAGACTGCCAAATATTAAGCATGTTTACTCAGAAATAAATTTCACTGCTTTCAGTTTCATCTATGCCCAAGCAATTGTGCATAAGACTGCAATATAACAGGAAGATTTTTGGCATGTCTTCTAAGGATAAGTCACAGTCAATTATACAGGACTCACTCCCAGGAATCCACTCCTAATATATCTCTACTGCAATTGCATAAATATTGTGAACAGCAGAATAGGAATGCCTAGAATACTTTCTTTAAAATGTTGAAAACAATAATGTTTTTATTTTATTTTTTAAAAAACAACAAAAACAACAGTGATTTTTGGAAGATATTCAACAACCAAAGGATTTAGCTTTAGGCAAGCAATTGAAGCCCCCATGAGAATCTTGGGTTAACTAGTGTTCTACACCAATCTCAGCAGGGGGAGAAACCTGGGCAGTAGGTTATGTGTCTGGCCCCTCCCTCCTTCTTCAGTTTTTAATCCAGCAACCTGCCCACCTGCCCTTGGCACAGTATGAATGAATGCTGGTTACTGTATGGGTCGAGTAGGATTTTCTCTTTCTCCTAAAGGTGGGGGGAAGATTCACCTACCCCATATTGTGTCATTGGAGAAAGGAATTTGTTTGGGTGGTGCTACTAACTAAGTTTCCCATGGCAGGAACTGGTTGGAGAAAATTGTTGGTGTTCACCTTGGTACCTTCAATTTGGGAGTGAAGGGGATATCTGGAATGATCCTTACAAGTTAGGGGCTTGGGGAACATCTTGAGATTTTTCTTTCCTCTTGGGGCTGTACCAGGGGATTCCCGCTTTCTCTTATAGAATTTTGGGGCTTGGGAGGAAGCGCCCTGGGACAGCCTTCCAGTAATGACCATTTGGGCCAACAAGCCATTAAGTGGACTGCCCCTGCAGTTAAGTGTTTGCTCAGTGGTAGATGAGAAGGTAGTCATTTGATGATACGTGTTCCTCCATCATGACCTATTTCTTTGTTGCTCCCTCCAGATTAGTTTTTACTGCTCTTGATTGCAATTTAAATAGGTCAATAAATGGTCCTTTGTTGCATATTTTGTTGTCTGGTCTCTTATTTCACTGTGATACTTCAATTCCCCCACATCTCCAGTTGTACACCTTGACCACTCACTGCTTGTACTGCAAACCATCTTGGGCTTAATTATATATTTTTCTTTTTCAAAAGAATGACATTCCAACCAATCAAAGAAGCAAAATAAATAAAACATAATATCATTTTAGAAAAGAACATCATCTGAACACACTCCATAATCAAACAAAAAAAATAGTCCACCAGTTCATCAATACATATCCATGATGACTAAAAAGACAAAATTGCCATGCTATTGTCCATTCCAGTAATGAATATGATGAATCCTAAGAGCATTAAATGGCATTGCATCCGGTAATCTATACAAAATTAATGCTTGAGATTTTAGTTGTAAGTATATCCCTGTGTTTGTATTAGTCATGCTTTAGCTTATATGCAGCCATCAATATGTAGGATACCTTAATAGTGCTGATATAGTACATGGATTAATGTATAGATCCAAATCAGCCATTTTCATGTTGGTTGTTACAATCCAATACTGTTTTGCTTGAGAACAATTCCACCAAATGTGGTACCAGTTCAATGGCAAAATTACTACTTGATGTCTATATTGACAACAGAACTAAAACACTTCAGATATTTGACAGATGTTTAATATCATATGTATATAATCTTGTAAAAGGTTCTGTGATTTAACTTCTGATACATAAGTTTATGTGACTGTACAAATTCATTTACAACATTCTTGGATTTGTTTATATGTCTTTTTCTTCAACTGGCCTTTACATGGCTAACTTGAAATATTTAAAGATATTCAATCTGGAGGCTTGAAATATTGGCCACTAAAACTGCTAATGGGAATGGATTCACTGATATTTTGCATACAAGATGATAATATTGGTGACTGTTTGTTGTTTCTATTATTTACCTTTGATTAAAAGCAGTTCAAGGAATGCTATTATCCACTGTTATTCTAAAAGATGTAGATACTGTTAAGCCAATTTATACATAGCTTTAATACCGGCTTGTAAGCTTTCCAGTAGGCCATAAACATTTGTACCGTTTAATCCATTTTAATGGAGTATTTATTAAACTGATGCTTTTCATACAATAGAAATAAGAGGCACTTACTCTGAAGAAGGTTTGTCTATCAATCAAGCAAAACTCTGAAGTTTATTGAACCAGCAAAGTTCAACAAGACAACAAAACAACTTTGTTCAAGATTACTGGTTCCATATATGATATGGAAATAGGATAAAGAGTTGATTTTTAATTGTCCCTGTAATGTCTCCTTAAGGAGGAGTAAAGGACTGGAAAGAATAAGGAAATGAAAGGAATGAATACTTACCTAGCATAGGTTCTTCTAAAAAAGAGCACTGGGAGATCAGCAAGGGCATAGTGCAAGCATTGGCTGTGGAATTCAGTGGCATGAATGCAAACTGCATTCAATCCAAAAAAGAAAAATAGAAAAAAAATAGTTCAACATTTGGCTATTCTCTCAGCCATTGTAGCAGGGTTATTTTCTTTAGTGTTTCTTCACACATATGACAATGCACTGTGTAATGCTGGAGAGAGAGAGAAATCAAAGCTATAACTCAAATTATACTAACCCAAACTACATAGAAAATATATGTATCTTAAATGCATCTCTAAAACACATTTCATATTTTCACTTGTTATTTTTTCAGGTGGTAAATCAAATGGAAACACTATTTTGGAAGCAATGGGAGCAATTTCCTTTCTTCCACTTCTTCACATTATGTTTAAGATCACATGTTAAGACACCTCAGAATAATCAGTGGCCAATAATGCAGTATCAAAATTTGGATTTTGACCTTCCCTTGTATTGGGACAGTGGGAGAAGCTATCTTGAATCCCTATGTGGGGGCCCAGGATGGCTGTCTCTAAACCTATTCCCAGGCTCAGGCAGTCCCTTTCTGCCCTCTGTTTCCCAATTTTCCCCTTGAGAAGAAATAAAAAGCACCAACCACATTGTAGCAGTCTTTTTTCCTGGTTACATGCCTCTGACTGGTAAAAGAACCTGGGAAGAGCAGGAGGAGGGGGGATCAAAATTGTTTCCATGGCTAGGCAGGTATCTAAAAACATGAATTCCAGAGTTGTAGCTCAGTGCTGAAACCACTACCCCAAGCTGGCTCTTCCTGAAAGATTACAAGTCATTAAATGTGATTGTGCTAATACATTCCATTAAATATTTTTTTTTGTTTTCTTTTTCTTTTGCTGTATCTTTGAAAAGAAATTGCCTGTGCTTGAATTTTAGTATTTTTAGGATTTTACTCTTAGAATTGCTCTGGCATTTCAGTAAAGCGGCACCATGGTTTCTGCTACATATTTAATACATCAGTAGTTTCCAGGTTTTGCAAATGACCCAGTTAGCATCCTCCTCTCAGTGTGAAGAATGTTAGTGTTAACAAAGCAATAACGACAGCAAAAAAGTCCTTTTTTTCACTTTATGGTTTACCGATGAATGAATAGATTTAAAAAAAATAATATAGTAACAAAATTTGGAATTAAAAAAGTAAAAAATAAATAAGCAGAAATGAAGTTGCATGGTAGACATAGACATAAAGATAAAAAAAAGTCAAGACAGTCTTACAGCTGCATGGTCCTAAAAACAACTCCAGATGCATCTCTGCTGCCAACCAGAAGAGGAAGTAGTCAAGGAGCCAACTGAGATGACACTGAAGAGTTAGCAACAGACCCAGATGCTGTGGCTGGAAAATACATTTCAGACTTTGGCATCTGGCTCCTTCTTTTGCCAAATATCCCCTGTTTGTTTCCACAGCTGTTAAATGTGTTTTCTGTAAAAGGACGGAGTTGGAAGAAGAAAGGTCAGCAAGTGATATGTCAGTGACTGCGAGAGTCAGTATGAATCCAATATGGAATTTAACAACATTAGAGATTTGCTTTAGAAATGTATCCCTATTTTATCGAATAAAGATGAAGTGTGTTTGGATGAATTTCCTACATATATTCAAGTGGTACATCTATGCTTACAGCTTCAAAGCACATTGGACAATTATGTAAGGGATAATGAATATATTTCCTAAATGTAAACATAATTTTATCTTCCCTCCCCCTGTACCAATGTATTAAATTACTTGGCAATAATGAACTCCACCCAGCAGAGAAAATTATTTTAGGTGAAAATGAAATCAACATCCTAGTTTTATTTACCTGCTGGTAGACAGGTATGATAATTCATCATCAAAATTCAGTTATGTACTTGTACAGATCAAATGCATTCACCGAGGATGGATTCTCTCCCCCCTCCCCCCCCCCCATGGAATAAAAATGCTGCAGAATTTTAATGAGCATGCCGTAAGTTCTGAGTGAACACAATGGAAGATGCACATTTTAAAGGAAATTTTATATTTAGTTGTATATTTTGTGAATCATTATGAATTAATATTTCTCATATGATATAATTATAGTCATCCCCAGAAGTTTAGACACAACTAGGAACACAATGGTAGTGTCATCTACATTAGTAGAGTGACTGTCTTCTCTTATTTATTTATTTATTTATTATTTACTTTACTTATATACCGCTGTTCTCAGCCCGAAGGCGACTCACAGCGGTTCTTATGAAATCAAACATCTTCAATGCATAAACAATGATAATACTAGATACATATGTTTCTGTGTGTCAGATGTTGTTGTTTTGTACCTTCAAGTTGGGTCTGACATATTGCAATCATATCCTACAATTTTCTTGGCACAATTTATTCAGGGGGGATTGCCATTGTCTAAGGCTAGAAGAGTTTGGCTTGCCCAAAGGTCACAGTGGGGATTTCCATGGTTGTGCTGGGATTAGAGCCCTGATTCCACAGAATATCAGCCCAACATTCAAATTGCTACATGACACTGGCCTGCCAAGTCTTAATTTATTTGAGAGCCTGGCATGGGACTTGTGATCTGAAGAACTTGAGTTCATCATTAATGATTTTGAGGGAGCCTCAAAAACATTTTTCAAAGGAAGGACATCAATTGTAATTCCTGTATCCCATCCATTAAATAGATAGTAACCTTGGACTCTTCAAGCAAGTACAACACTCCAGGAATTGTAGATGATCCCTTCTACTCAGACACTCTCCCCAACCTGTCAAAGAAGCCAACAACTGTAGACAGAGACACTAACCATTCAAGACATCCAGACACAGTAGCAGACAGATGGAGCTACTGCTGTAAATTCCTGACAGTTTTTCCTAGGTCAGTGTTAAGGTAATTTGTATCTTCATTGTGGTTGAAGGGCTTCTAGCCATGGCTCTGAATTTAAGATTATACCTAGTAGATTAACTGCAGTACTGTCCATGGTCCTGAACTGAATTATTTTCAATCAGGCCCAATGAGATACATTATTTTTGCCTATTTGTAAAAGCTATCTCTCAACTGTGATAAGAGAATTCCTAATGTAACAGATCATAGGTGTATTTGAATATATTAAACAGCTATCTGAAAAACTGCCAGTCTTCTTTAATATCTTGATTCCCTACTGGCATTCTTGTTCTGCCCTGAATCTTTTTTGGTTGTGGTGGAGGAAGGAAATATGGAACCTTGTACATATTTTGTGACCTTTCCCCAAATTGTATATATATATTTTTTGCATTTTTGCTTTGCGTTGTGAACATTTTTATAACAACTGTGTTTTTTGTAGTTTTACTTTCCTTTTGAATCTTGGCAAATGCTTTAATTTCTATAGCAGCATGTATTCCATGCAGTTGACAGTTCTGGGAGATATGAAATGAATATTTGGACATGAAGTGGGGGCAGGGTATAGTCAAGCTCTTGCAATAAGAAAAGTGAGCAAAGTACATGGGGGATTTACCCAAGACTTCTGGAAAGCTTCAAGTTAGAGAGTGCCATTTTGTTCAAATTTCTCCAAGGCTTCCACAACCTATTTTTAAACATGTTTTACTGAAAATGTCCTTCATGTCATCTAGACATTAGCAAAAATACAAGGGAGGTGCAATCCATAATTATGTTCTTACCCATGCTAATTACAGAGCATAAGGGACCGTCTCCATTAAAATATGAGAAATGCATAGTAACATTCTAAGATCTGATAAGTGTGGAAGTTGTGGTTTATACTATGGGTTAGAGTAGAGATTTTTAAAGTATCAATTAATATAGAATGAAGCGCATACAGTCTCACAGGATGTGCCATAATGCTAGCAGTGAATGCTAAGACATGACATTTTCTTCATTAACCTTTTTGAGGGTAATCAGCAGTAGGAGCATGCATTTTGTCTAGAAAATTTAAAGTAAGCTCCCATTTATTCATTTGTTTTGATAATAGAATTACTAGAATTTTGAATAAGTTAAAAAAAACACATTAAAATGGGTTGTTGTAGGTTTTTTCGGGCTATATGGCCATGGTCTAGAGGCATTCTCTCCTGATGTTTTGCCTGCATCTATGGCAAGCATCCTCAGAGGTAGTGAAGTCACTACCTCTGAGGATGCTTGCCATAGATGCAGGCAAACGTCAGGAGAGAATGCCTCTAGACCATGGCCATATAGCCCGAAAAAACCTATAACAACCCAGTGATTCCGGCCATGAAAGCCTTTGACAATACATTGAACATTAAAATGCATTCCTTCATTAATTCACTTGCTTTTTATTGTATTTCATTAGTGGCATTTTTGTACTACTGAAGTAGACTTTATCTTAGTTCACAGAAAGGCCATGAAGAAGAAGAAAACAAAGGAAAGTGAGACTGACATACAGAAATTGTCTATTTAGAATAATTTCACTTGGGCACCAAAAGGTTACTAAAGGAAAGTAGAGAGAAAGTAGTGGTAAAACAAATGATGAGAAAGCTGTTTTTGTTTAATTATTTTAATCTCTCTTAAATTTGGTCTGCTTGTTTAAATCTATTCAATTCAATATCAAATAAATAAATCTTGTCGCTACAAGTACAGTAGAACGCCTATACATCTCCCCCCATTTGAGATGCCATTACTACACATCTCTATTTAGAATAATTGGTATTGACTCAAGGGGTACAGAATACAGCAGTTCAAAATGTCACCCTTTAAGCATCTTTTGAATTAGGAACCATGTCACCATGAAAATATAGTATAATCTCTTACCCAACATTGCATTTTCCTAGCTCATCCTTCAAGCTACTTTAACTCTTTTTACCAGCTTAAAAGGTCAAAAAAATCTATAAACAACGACACACCATTCATTTACATGCAAGCTAGAAATCACAGATAATCCTGATGTCCCCTGTGCATAGTTTAGTTAAAAGTTAACTTCCATTTGCTGTTACTATTATAGTATTCCCTCCCACACCTCAATGATGACATAAGCTGTAGCGATGCTGGCCAGAATCTTGTTGATGACTCATGCTGATTAAATACCACTATAGAAGCAGTTGCACTTTCTAGGAGGCTGGCCAAGGGTGATATAATAGAAAAGCGCAAGACACTGCCACCCATTGCATGATTGGTTGTACCACAGCACAGTCAGTATACCTTCAGCACATGGTAATTCTGGGGTAGCAATGCTAGCATAAGTTTACACTGTGCAATTAACAAATATGACCTTTATTATAGTGCCACTTTTTAGACTAAGAAACTTACTATATCACAGTGCTTACTAACTGTTATAGTCTGAATATTTTAATGTTCACACTAATTTTGCCAAAACACCCTCACATAATTATTTCTTCCATCATTACTGTAACATCTGAAATAGGTCACAAATCATTGCTACAGTGATACACTTGCCTTTTATCTACTTCCGGTTCCTGTGAATCTCATAAAGAATTGGTCTTGAGTTTTACCAGCTTATACGTCAGGATGTTTAATTAAATGGTCACACTCTGAATTTCTTACCACATGTGGAGTTATGATTTTTTACAAGGTTCTTTATGTATTGATAATATTTTCTGACTGAGTTCCTCATCTACCTACATATTCAATTTATGGCTAAGTCTGTGCATGTCAAATTCTAAACATTTAAACTTCTGTGCAAGAATTTTCAGTTGTTGAGCACACACACACATATCACAATACAATAAGAAGAAAATAATCCAATTGATACAATTGTGCATCGCAGACATATCAACTTCCTTTGCTCCTTCACCACTGAAATAACGAGACCACACAACAATATGGGATAAATATGGACAACTTTTATTGATGTTACCTATTTAACTTTATTGTGACTTGCAAGTCAAATCTTAAAGGGTATGAGCTTGGTGTGGAATAAGGTGAGGCAGTAGCCATCCAAAACCTACTCCTCAGCTAACTTGGGCCCCCTATATGGAATCAAACTACTCTGCTTCCAGGGCAATCACTTAGGGAAACAGCACAGAAAACAGCGGACATAGCCCATCCCAACGGAGGCCTCTTCGTCCTTTCCAATCAAAACTAGTGCTTTGCCTTTTAGTAGGTCCAAATCATTGTCACTGATATGGATCAACAATACATTGGGAGGGGGTCCTCTCCCCACACTAAACAACAGAAGGCATAGCCCATCCCAGCAGAGGCTCTTTGTTCCCTCCAATCAACACTGGTCATTGAAGCTAACCCTAAGTGCTTGCCAAAGACATTCTTACAGACTTGCCACTCTGCTCAATAGAAGTAACTGACTACAGTAACTGTGTCTGAATCCCAGCCACTAAGCATATAAAAGAACAGAAAACTATTAGCAAAGAAAATGGCCAAACATATGAACAGTATGCCCCAGAGCTCCATCTGCCCAGCAATTGAATTCTGATGGTATCATAGCCCAAGGCTGACTCTGTAGAGACAGCCCCCAACACATAAACCAGGGGTCCCCAAACTACGGCCCGCGGGCCACTTCCGGCCCGCCAAGGGCCCTGATCCGGCCCGCGGAGGAGGAGCGCCCCCCCCCCACACAGTGCCCCTCCTTTGGCTGGCTCACGCTATCTGTTAGGCCCGATGGACAGTGCGAGCCAGCCAAGGGAGGCTGCTCCGCATTGTCTACTCGCGCGTAAAGCACCTCGCGAGGTGCTTTACGCGCAAGTAGACCACGCGGAGCAGCCTCCCTTGGCTGGCTCAGGCTGTCCATCAGGCCCGATGGACAGCGTGAGGCTGCCAAGGGAGGAGCAGGCCCGCGCGGCTTACTTGCGAGTAAGGGAGGCTGCTCCGCGTGGTCTACTTGCGTGTAAAGCGCCTCGCGAGGTGCTTTACGCGCAAGTAGACCACGCGGAGCAGCCTCCCTTGCCTGGCTCAGGCCCGATGCACAGCGCGAGCCTGCCAAGGGAGGAGCAGGCCCGCGCGGCTTACTTGCGAGTAAAGCACCTCGCGAGGTGCTTTACACGCAAGTAGACCACGCGGAGCAGCCTCCCTTGGCTGGCTCAGGCTGTCCATCAGGCCCGATGGACAGCGTGAGGCTGCCAAGGGAGGAGCAGGCCCGCGCGGCTTACTTGCGAGTAAGGGAGGCTGCTCCGCGTGGTCTACTTGCGTGTAAAGCGCCTCGCGAGGTGCTTTACGCGCAAGTAGACCACGCGGAGCAGCCTCCCTTGCCTGGCTCAGGCCCGATGCACAGCGCGAGCCTGCCAAGGGAGGAGCAGGCCCGCGCGGCTTACTTGCGAGTAAAGCACCTCGCGAGGTGCTTTACACGCAAGTAGACCACGCGGAGCAGCCTCCCTTGGCTGGCTCAGGCTTTCCATTAGGCCCGATGGACAACGTGAGCCTGCCAAGGGAGGCTGCTCCGCGTGGTCTACTTGCGCGTAAAGCACCTCGCGAGGCGCTTTACATGCAAGTAGACCACGCGGAGCAGCCTCCTTTACTCGCAAGTAAGCCGCGCGGGCCCGCTCCTCCCTTGGCAGGCTCGCGCTGTGCATCGGGCCTGAGCCAGGCAAGGGAGCCTGATGGACAGCCTGAGCCAGCCAAGGGAGGCTGCTCCGCGTGGTCTACTTGCGCTTTACTCGCAAGTAAGCCGCGCGAGCATGCTCCTCTCTTGGCAGGCTCACGCTGTCCAAGGGAGGCTGCCCTGGTGCTCCATGCAGTCATGCTGGCCACATGACCTTGGAGGTGTCTACAGACAACGCTGGCTCTTCGACTTAGAAATCCAGATGAGCACCACACCCCAGAGTCAGACACGACTGGACTTCATGTCAGAGGAAAACCTTTAACCAGGAAAATCTTGGAAGATCCAGGGTGGGAGAAAGAACTCTTGTCTGTTGGAGGTAGGTATGAATGTATGAATGTTTCAATTGGCCATCTTGATTGCCATTTCATAGCCTGACAGTTTTTAGGGAGAATCCTTTGTTGAGAGGTGATTAGCTGGCCCTGATTGTTTCTTGTCTGGAGTTCCCCTGTTTTTGAGTGTTGTTATTTATTTACAGTTATAATTTTAGATTTTGTTCAGACTAGAAATAGGAAGATTTCCCATTCTCTGCTCCTGGAATTACTGCCTAAAGAAGGCTAGAAAGAACTCCTCTAAGGGTCCTTCCACACAGCAAAATAAGATATGTGCTATGTGCATACGAATTTTTTAATTGATTTTTTTTAAAAAAAACTATAGTCCGGCCCTCCATCGGTCTGAGGGACAGTAAACTGGCCCCCGGTTTAAAAAGTTTGAGGACCCCTGACATAAACAATGGGTCCCAAATCTCTAAATATGTATGTCCAAGGTCTTCCATGCCCTGGATGTAACAACCCACAATTGATCTTTAGTGAGTAGAGAATAGTCATGGTGACAAAACAGCAGGCCACCTGTGTTGCCCCTGAGGCCAATATAAGGTGACATCACTCAGACTGGACATATATCCACATCGCTACATTCAATGAGCACTAACTAAGGAGGAACATGTGCTCTTCTGATCTGTCTTGGATCTTTTAATGAACAACTGTATATTCTGAGGGGCTAACTGAAGGTCATAAAACATTAATGCCCTCTGCAATTGATTCTCCTTGAAGCTGACCACCAACTCACTAATGCTAAGGGCACTAAAAAGACACTGTGCTGCTGAATGAAAAGAGGCTCCTCATAGTGGGAAGAACAAACATGTGACCAAACCTGTCCAAGGCCCTTCAAAATTTCTGATGAAAGGGGCTGGTGATTGTCAGAGAACTTTCCATAGTCATGTGACCAACTTTCTAACAATTTACAGACACGGAAGTCTGTAGTATAACCTGTAAAGCCCCGAGCCTTTAAAAAAGGGCATGGACACTTTAGCCTGGATGGACTGTAGTGCTAAACATTCCCTCTTCAGAAAAATACAAAATGTAGAGCATGTTCAAGGAGAACTGGCGGTATATCACTTATCCTGTAATTTTGTCTGAATTTGGGGAGGTGCTGCACAACCTTGACTTCTTAGAACTGGCCACCAAGGCTATCCTGATACCCCTGACTAACTCTTCAGTCCCATTCTCATAGTTGGCACAGCATAAGCTCCTGCTGAATATTGGTATTGGGTGCCAATTACCTGAAGCACTCCATCTGCACGTGGGAAAGAGCATAACCTAAGATGTTATTAGTACCTGCTATGTCAAAGGCTGAAAACCATATATTATGCTTCAGGCAGTGAAATATCAAAATAACAGGCCGCCTTCATAAGTCTTATGGATTTGGATGTCAAGGAGTTAATGACTTGCACTGGGGTCGTGTTATCACACACCAGAAATGCACAGTGGAGTTTGTGAACTCATTTTACATCCCAACAACTCATTCGGCCCGAAAGTAACAATGACTTATTGACAACTCCAAAATATTCTCCTGACAAGATACAACTGAGGTGCCAGGTTGGTGGCCCCTCCAGGCTAAAGGTGGTGCTGTTCAATGCCAGGTCGGTAAATGGGAAAACCTCCATTATTCAAGATCTAATCCTGGAGGAACAAGCTGACCTGGCTTGTATAACGGAGACCTGGCTGGACGAGGGGGGAGGGGTAAATCTCTCCCAACTTTGTCCGCCGGGTTACTCCGTTCAGCACCAACCGAGGCTTGGAGGGCGGGGAGGCGGAGTCGCAGTGGTCTATAAGGTTTGTATTCCCCTGATCAGGTGCCCCATCCCACAATCATCTTCTTTTGAGTGTGCCGGCTTTAGGATAGGTGACCGGGACAGGATAGGGATTCTGTTGGCGTACCGACCACCCCGCTGCACAACAGTCTCCTTACCTGAGCTAGCGGGAGTGGTCTCGGACTGGGCATTGAGCTTCCAACGACTTATAGTCCTGGGGGACTTCAATGTCCAGGCCGAGACCTCTCTTACGGGCGCAGCTCAGGACTTCATGGCCACCATGGCAACCATGGGCCTGTCCCAATTAGTATCTGGTCCCACCCATAGTGCCGGTCACACACTGGATTTGGTTTTCTCTCAAGGATGGGGTGAAAGTGACGGTGTGGAGGAGCTGACCATCGCCCCATTGCCATGGACCGATCACCACCTGATTAGGTTTAGACTTGCTGCGCCTCCTAACCTCCGCAGGGGTGGTGGACCCATTAGAATGGTCCGCCCCAGGAGGCTTATGGAGCCAAAAGGCTTCCTGACGGCTCTTGGGGAAGTGTCCACCTTCTTGGCAGGCGACTCTGTCGATGTCTTGGTCTCTCGCTGGGATAGGGAAATGACCAGGGCAATCGACACAATCGCTCCGGAACGCCCCCTCTCGAGTAACCGAGCTAAACCAGATCCTTGGTTTACCGAGGAGCTGGCAGCGATGAAGCGAAAGAAGAGGAGGCTAGAGTGCGTGTGGCGCCGGAACCCCACCAACCCTGCCCAAACACACCTGAATGCCTTTCTAAGGTCCTATGGTGTGGCAATAGCGGCGGCACAGAAAACATTTCTTGCCGCCAACATTGCATCGGCGAAGAACCGTCCAGCTGAGCTGTTCCGAGTTGTCAGGGGTCTGTTAAATCCGCCGAAAAGCGAGGCCCCTGATAACTCGGTAGCTCGCTGTGAAGCATTTGCTCGATTCTTCGCGGATAAAATTGGGCGGATTCGGTCGGGCTTTGACGCCACATTAACGGCAGTCTCTGGGGATGTGGCAAGAGCATCTGCTTGTCCAGTTTTGTTGGATTCATTTCAATTGGTTCAGCTTGAGGATGTGGACAGGATCCTTGGAGAGGTACGACCCACCACATGCATCCTAGACCCCTGCCCTTCCTGGCTGATCAAGGAAGCCAGAGGGGGTTTGGCAGGGTGGGTGAAGGTGATGGTTAATACCTCCTTACAGAAAGGAGAGTTTCCAGCGAGCTTAAAGCAAGCTATTATAAAACCGCTGTTGAAGAAACCATCACTGGACCCCACCCAATTCGACAACTATCGGCCAGTTTCCAATCTCCCCTACTTGGGCAAAGTCATGGAACGTGTGGTGGCGACACAACTCCAGGGGTTTCTGGTAGACACTGATTATCTAGATCCGGCACAGTCTGGCTTTAGGCCGGGACATGGTACTGAGACAGCCTTGGTCACCTTGGTAGATGATCTGCGCAGGGAACTAGACAGGGGGAGTGTGTCCCTGTTAGTTCTGCTGGACCTCTCAGCGGCCTTCGATACCGTCGATCACGGTATCCTTCTGGGACGCCTCATGGATATGGGGATCGGGGGCACTGCTCTGCAGTGGCTCCGATCCTTCCTTGAGGGTCGGTCTCAGAAGGTGTCGTTGGGTGACACCTGTTCGGCCCCACAACCGTTGTTGTGTGGAGTCCCACAGGGTTCAATTCTGTCCCCGATGTTATTCAACATCTACATGAAGCCGCTGGGGGAGATCATTCGGAGTTTCGGAATGAGATGTTATCTCTATGCAGATGATGTCCAAATCTGTCACTCCTTTCCACCTGTCACTAAGGAGGCTGTCCAGACTTTGAATCGGTGCTTGGCTGCTGTGTCGGACTGGATGAGAGCTAACAAATTGAAGTTGAATCCAGACAAGACAGAGGTCCTACTGGTCAGTCGTAAGGCCGAACAGGGTATAGGGTTACAGCCTGTGTTAGACGGGGTTACACTCCCCCTGAAGACGCAGGTTCGCAGCTTGGGAGTGATCCTGGATTCACCGCTGAGCCTGGAACCCCAGGTCTCAGCGGTGGCCGGGAGAGCTTTCGCACAATTAAAACTTGTGCGCCAGCTGCGCCCGTACCTTGGGAAGTCGGATCTGGCCACGGTGGTCCACGCTCTTGTCACATCCCGGCTGGATTACTGCAACGCACTCTACGTGGGGTTGCCCTTGAAGACTGCTCGGAAACTTCAACTAGTCCAACGGGAGGCAGCCAGATTGCTCACCGGAGCGGCATACAGGGAGCACACCACCCCCCTGTTATGCCAGCTCCACTGGCTGCCGATCCAATTCCGAGCACAATTCAAGGTGCTGGTTTTGACCTATAAAATCCTATACGGCTCCGGCCCAGTGTACTTGTCCGAACGGATCTCCCTCTACACACCACCTCGAAGTTTAAGATCCTCTGGGGGGGCCCTGCTCTCGACCCCGCCTTTATCGCAGGTGAGACTGGCGGGGACGAGGAGCAGGGCCTTCTCAGTGGTGGCCCCTCGCCTGTGGAATTCACTCCCCGGGGAGATTAGAACAGCGCCCTCCCTTCTCTCATTCAGGAAACAGCTGAAAACTTGGATGTGGGACCAGGCTTTCGGAAACTCTGGCAGCTAAAAAGAAGGACCATAATGAAAGGCAAATATTGTAGGAACCTATTTTAACCTATTGGACCTATGGAACGCGAAACACTGACCATGAGATTGCTTATTGTTGTGCTATGGTGCTATATATTAATGTTTTTAATCTGTTAACTATTAATTACTGTTTTTATATTTGTATGTATTTGTATAAGGGCATCGAATTGTGCCGTCTGTGTAAGCCGCCCTGAGTCCCCCCTCGGGGGTGAGAAGGGCGGGGTATAAGTAGCAGAAATAAAATAAATAAATAAATAATAAATTTGTGAACATCACTGCTACCAGGATATGAAAAATTCTAAGAAAGTGAGATCTGTAGTTTTTTTCTTAATATTTATTTCACTTTTCCCTTAAATCCCTACCCGCACATCGACCTCCCCTCTTCCCACCCCCCATCTGGGTCAGCTTATTTTAATACATCTATTTAATTGTTTGGATGTCTGGTTCAAAATTCTGTATCTATCATTCCATTCCACTTTGTTGATTAAACAATACAATTTCATATTCTGTTTTGTTGATTGAACAATACCGTTATCATGACAAAACAAGGTGGAATCTGGAAACATGGTGGACTTACCTCTCAGAATATTTAATTAATGAATTTATTAATCAAAGGAATAATAAATATTTGAATAGTAATTCCAAACCAGTCTGGAACAGGAAAAGGTGAGATCTGTAGTTATACCTTCAACATGCCAGTGAGTGGGCTACCTCTCAGCACACCAGTGGCTGTTAAGTAAATGCCAAAGCCAAGGACCCATAAGCAGTCAGATGCTACTAGTAGGGCATTTTAGCAAAAAAAAAAATCCTTTCTCCAAAACAAAGCACCACTCAAGCCTAACAAAAAATGTAACCAAACTGACAGATCTGACTTGATTACCAGAGTAACCAATATGTGATGGTGAGGTAATGATACACCATAAATGGCATCACATAATCTGCGCAGGAATATCTTGCCTGGGAGCAACCACTCTGCAGGAAACTTAAGATGGACGATTAGTCCCTGAAATTTTCTGAGGGTGGATTTGTTGTGTTTCATGAAGCATTGAATCCTAATAACCAGGTTATCCACCTTAGCTCGCAGCACTCTTGAAAACTGTAGCACAGTGTCAATTTTGATACCCAAAAAAGCTAGCTTTGTTGATGGCTCTTCCATTTTCTAGAAGCTCAAAATCTTCTGTACAGGAAGGGGATGAAAGACTGACTTGATACCACATTTGGCTAGTTCAGCTTCCCTACCCCAGCTCTTCACTATACTTATTGCTGTATCAAAAGAGGTATAATGAACCCCCTCTCCTCCATAATCACATGCCGGAGCATCCTGGATCGCTGTTGCCTCCTTCAGGAATTCAAACAGAATGAGCTCTGAGGCAAGGTTGCTGGTCTGAGCTAGCCCCGCCTCCACAAAATAGTCCTGGGACTATTTTGCATAGTGATCTCTATCACTAGAAAGCGGGGTGGGGGTGCTAATACTTTTCTGTACAGAGTAATCAATGTGCATATGAGGTGGACACATTAGGTGATTGTAAGAACTACATTCACAACTATATCAAAGAAAATGGATTTTAGAATTTCTACAAGATTGTCTAGAAGGCACTCAGGTCCCACCCATATGGTGATATAATGCAGTTTTTGACTGCAGTATATCTGCATTGAATTGGATTATATGAGTGTACACTGCCATATAATGAAGTGCAATGCAGTTAATCTGCATTCTGAAAGTGTAGATGGGGGCCTCAGAGTGTACAGTACATCTACAAAATAAGCCTTCCACATATTTGGGCACATAGATTATCAGTATATTTTATAATTATGGATATTGTTCTGGCTTTGCTGAAAGACGGTCATAGTGGGAGGCATAAGACAAAGTTTTAGTAAGTACAGTTTGGGCACCTTTTTTGGAGACTTTTAAGCAGAAGCTGGATGGCCATCTATTGGGGATGCTTTGAATGTGATTTTCTTGCTTCTTGGCAGGGGGTTGGACTGGATGGCCCACGAGGTGTCTTCCAACTCTATGATTCTATGTTTCTAAGTGGAATGCATACAAAAATGTAGCTTAAACATTTGTCAGTTGTTTGAGTGTCCCTGGCTTTTATTCCTGACTTTTAATGCTTATTTGAAAAGTTAAAAGTATTCCTCTCCTCTATCATCTCTTTTTGAAGTTTTTAAAAGTGGGAAAAGTATATAATGTACAGAGAAAATATTGTACTGGCCGGTGGGAAGGGAGAAATAATTTGCTATCTCAGCAATTTGTAGGGACATAGACTAGCCAAAGATGGCACAGCCCCAGGCATATACGTTCAGCAGCAGTGAAAGACAGCATACTCATCAAACTGTGTATCTTGAGACCATAAAACTCTTTCTTCAGTTCTGCCATGTATAGGAAAACTGTGTGATGGTGCTGACAAGAAATAAACATTTGAGAAAATGGTACAAAAGGAAACTGGTGGCAAAAGTAGTGAATGAGCACTACAGGTCATGATGTTTGAGAGCACTTGTGCTGATGATGAACATTGTCTTTGTCCTAACCCCTCATTTTGTGATTGTTGGGATTATTTTTCAGTTGGTGAAAATTCAATCAGTAGATATGCTCTCTGGAGTTTAGCACAACATATGCTAACATATTCTGCCTCCTGCTGCTGTTATGCATCCGTTTTCTCCGCTCCTCCTGCTCTACTATCACCCCTCCTCCTCCTCCGCTATATTCTTTTCACCTTTTTCTGGTTCTGGACCAAATTGAGGTCATAATAGATAGCATTTATTCTTTTTAAAAATAATAATAATACCCTACTTTCTGATGCTGAGCAGAATTCTGGAAAATGTAGTTTAAGGCAGGGCCTTTTGCATTCTCTGGCATAGGGCTGCTCGCCTTCCCAAACTACATTTTCCAGAATTCTGTCCTTTCTCAGTCTTTTTCCTAGCGAACTCTGCTTTCTTGCTTTGCTTCCCACTCCTAATGGTGAGAGGACACTAATTTAAAGAGGAAAGGTAGCCTTTTTGGCTTTGCTTTGCTTACTTGTGCTGAAAATGAAACTGACTTTAAGAGCCTTCAGAGATTTACAAACTTCAAATGAAAAATTATTGGGTGAGTTTCTATTCTTAAGTTTTTTGTTCAGACCATGCCTGTGCATTGGATATCTCATCCTAAGTATGAATTTAATGAATTTGGTACAACTTTTGGTGACTAATGAAAAGATTACACACCCCTAATAGATAGTTTTAAAAACATAAAAGTTAAAAAGAAGTTAAATGTTAAAACATGAAAACTAAAGAAAAACACACACCAGCATAACAAATGGGGAAATTTGAACACATTGTTTAGGTAGTGCCGGTTTTATACTATAAATCTATAATCAAACATCTGTGAGAACAGAAAAGTTTTTGCTTGTCTGAGAAAAATGATAAGGAAGAAGCAATCTAATCTTCACAGGGTCCCAGAGCCTACGAGCAACAACTGAGAAGACCTTCTTCCATGTTCTCACCAGAGGGACTCCTCAAGCCCCGTCGATACTGTCATATAATCCAGATTATCAAAGCAGATAATCCACATCATTTTCTTTGAACTGGACTACATGAATCTACACTGCCATATAATCCAGTTCAAAGCAGACTTCAATGCATGGAATGGTTAATATGGGGAAATAATGGGTGTGAACCACATAGGGCTTTATAGCTCAAAACTAGCACATAGAATTATGCCTAGAATCAGACCAGCATCCAACAGATCTTTTTTTGCAAGAAAGGAGCTGACTGCTCCCTGTAGCTACTGTAGTCCCAGTTAGCAATCTGACTGCAGTTCTTTCAACTCGATGTAGTAACTCTTTGGACAGTCATGAAACATGTAGATTATCCAACCAGGATGTAATCACATGTATCACTGTGACAAATCTGCTATCTCAAGAAATGAGAATGAGTGCAGCTAATGCAGAAACTTTAATTGTGCAAACTTGCCTAAAATGGAAAATTACAGACTGGCCAATAATTATACAGAATCGTGGCATTCAAGGAGTTTTTTCCAACAGTAATTTTGTAACTGCCTCTTTCAGGCAAGCTAGTATTCTTCCTTATTATAACAATACATTAATCACTCCTACTAGTCAGTCTCCCTCTGACTTTTTTCCCTCTGACTTGATAGTGACTGTGTCCACTGCCCTGGCCATTCTGCATTTCAGGTACTGGCATACACTTTGATGAAATTATCTACCTATTTATTTATTTATTTATTTGCTTAATTTATATACCACTTTTCTCAGCCCTTAGGCGACTCTAAGCGGTTAACAACAACAGTTTCAAAACACACATTGCAAAAACATTGGAACATTTAAAAGCAATAGCATAACAACAATTAAACATCAATATAACAAATCATTCACGTCTCATCAATAGAATCAGAATCCAGTCTCATCATCTGTTATTCCGTATTCCTATAATCAGTTACACTGCCTAATCGAATGCATGTTTGAACAGCCAGGTCTTCAATGTCCTCAGAAATGCCAATAAGGAGGGGGCCGATCTAATATCTGTAGGAAGGGCCTTCCACAGCTGAGGGGCCACCACTGAGAAGGCCCTGTCTCTCGTCCCCACCAGGCGTACTTGTGATGCTGGCAGGACTGAGAGCAGGGCCTTCCCAGATGATCTTAATGTCCTAGCTGGTTCATAGGATAAGATGCATTCAGACAGGTAAGTCAGGCCAGAACCGTTTAGGGCTTTATAGGCTAAAGCCAGCACTTCGAATTGTGCCCGGTAGCAAATTGGCAGCCAGTGGAGATGGCGCAACAGAGGAGTTGTGTGCTCCCTGAGTGCCGCTCCTGTTAGCATCCTGGCTGCCAATCGTTTGACCATTTGAAGCTTCTAAGCAGTCTTCAGAGGCAACCCCACGTAGAGAGCGTTGCAGTAGTATATATGGGATGTAAACAGAGTGTGGACTACCGTGGCCAAGTCAGACTTCCCAAGGTACGGGCGCAGCTGACGCACAAATTTTAACTGTGCGAATGCTCCCCTGGTCACCGCTGAAACCTGAGGTTCCAGGCTCAGTGACGAGTCCAGGATCACACCCAAGCTGCAAACCTGCATCTTCAGGGGGAGTGTAACCCCATCCAACACGGGCTGTAACGCTATGCCCTGTTTGGCCTTGCGACTGACCAGGAGTACCTAGGCAGCAGGAAACTTCCGAAGAGCTATCAGGAAAATATATGATCTATAAACCTCATAGAGTGGACCATCTTAATAGATTTTTCACTTCTGTAGAGGTTATGAATCCCAGTAAATATATGTTGGACATGTGGGCTTACAAACAAAAGACCCCATAAAAGAATTGTAATATAGTCTACCCACTGCAGCATAACCAAGCAGCAGCCAGAAAGTGACCAAAATACCAAAAACACACAGAGCAGTCTTTCACTTCCTCTGGAAGCTTTTTCTTGTAATAAAAATAACACTATTGCAATATTTACAAAACAAGGTTTGTTCTAACATAAATAAAGTTCATCAAACTTAACCAGGCATAAATGCAGTGCTTTACCTTCACCTAATTAATTCAAAGCTTTATCTTCTTTCTTTTATCTTCTTTCATTGATGATTTCAACTGCAAATAATCCATACATTATTTATTGTTTGTTTGTTTTCCATACTTGTACCCCATCCTTTTCATCCCAAAGGGGACTCAGGGTGGCCTCACAACTGGCAGCAATTCGATGGCCAACAAACAAATGGATTCCAAAACATCACCAGCTTACACTGACCACAGCAACTCCTATGCTCTTGGCTTCTCTGCTGACATGCTGGGCTTCTCTCTCACACAGGCCTCAGCTTCTCTCACCTACCAGGCTTGACTCTTCTCACACAGGGGCTAACAACTCCACAGACACACCTGCTGGTTTTGCTAAGTGATTATATAATTATAACTCTTTTAGTGCCTATACATCATTTTTGTAATTAAAAATACATTGTTAATTTTCAATATTTCTGACAGTATAAACCCACCAGTTAGTGATCATTCTGGGACAATGGAACATCCTCTAACCCAGTGGTTCTCAACCTGGGGTCCCCAGATGTTTTTGGCCTTCAACTCCCAGAAATCCTAACAGCTGGTAAACTGGCTGGGATTTCTGGGAGTTGTAGGCCAAAAACATCTGGGGATCCCAGGTTGAGAACCACTGCTCTAACCAATCATCATCACTCCATTTGGTACAGAAACCAAGATTCAGAGTATGCGGGGGCTAGATACAATTTGAGCCAGATTTATGGCTGTCATGACAGACATGAAGTCCCGAGCCACTTCTAACAGGCTAATCAAAGATGTTGAAATATTTCAGCACTACAAGACAAGGAGCCTCTGACCCCAACTTCTAGATCACCCCAGCTAGGTCAGGAAGGAAGTTTTTGACCAGTGAGGTGAGTGAGACATCTACAGAATTCCCAATCCCTTCTGGTCACTCAACTTCCAAGAAACACACTCAAACCCAGAAAACTCTGGAATAAAACAGTGGTCAGGTGCATCTTGCAATGGTCAGGGGAATGGAATTCCAGAAGACCATATTGCTACTTCTGCACAGAGAAACAAGATGGAAAACGTTAGAAGAGATTAACCTTTCCCCTGTCCCATTCAGCCAAGTTACTGTGATACATGTCAGATCAGCATAATCATCCGGGATCAGATCTGAATGTCATCAGTAAGCTGCCCTGTGTCTCCTTGGGGAGATGGTGGTGGGGTATAAATAAAGTTTATTATTATTTTATTATTATCAGTTTGACTATTCACTGACCTGGCACTAACAGCAGCATTTTCAATTCATAGTTGTTGCCAAAACTATCCAGATTATATGGCATCATGGAAGCTTGGGGGTAACCAGCTACCGTTTCCCATCTCTTGTTCTACTGAAATGTATTTTCTTCCCACTTCTGTACTCCCTCTGTCCTATACAATTGAAATGGTTGTTTTTTGGTATCCAGCATCTTCAAGCTTAAGTCTTTTTTATTTCCTGACATGGAGCTAGCAGCTCTGTCAGTCAAACAATGTGTCTGCTACATGTGTTACTGTGGATGTTAAAGGACCTATTCAAAAAGTGCAGTAGATGGAAATGAATGCCAGACCTTGTGTAGCTCATTTAAAGATTGGACTAATCTAGTGCAAAGTCAAGAAATAACAACCATGAGCACAACAGAAAAACAAACACAAATGTCAGACAAACATTGAGAATCTGAGAAGTAAAGATGGCCATGGAGCGGGGCAAAGAGATATCAACCCACCTATAGATTCAATGGCCTCACAGATGTCCTTTGAGGATCACAATTCAGAACTAAAGGACAACACTATTCTTTTCTATGGTGTTACAGTTTTAGCACGCTGGATCTATCTGATAATAATATGAGCATGCACTTATCCATGCAGGGAAATAATGAGAATCATAGACTGAGGATGCTAACTCTTTGTATATGAAATGATATCATATGAGGATCCCTGCAACCCTCTGATATGCAACCCTGCTTCTTTCTACTATAAATCTGTGCATCTAATATTAAGACAAGATAGAGCTGTCTTATTTGAAGCATATAAAGTCTTAATGCCAACAGCTAATGTCAATTCAAATTATTTCCTTCCCAGCATAGATTATAGGTTGTTGGAACATAAATGGGAATTAAAAAATGAATTCAGCACATATATCAGAAAGCAACTTTTCATGTAGAGAATAATAAATTTTCTATTTTGCCTGCAGGCAAAGTTGTTGAGGCAAAAAGTATCAGTGTCATTCGAGAAGCAATTAGTTATCATCCTTGGGGAAATAGACGACTAAAAAGGATCCATCTTGATGGACCAAATGACCTTTATTCATTCTCCAAAATATCTCTCGTGTTCTTATAATTCTATTGAAGACTATTTCAGCATTTTGGCCTCAAGCAATGCCAGTTTTCACTTGAATTATTCTGCTCACCAGTGCACTTCTGAAGCTATTTCTTTTCTATCCAACTCCAAATAATGCAAACAATGCTCGGATTTTGCTCTTAACACTACAGTACTTTAACTGTTTATTCAAACCACACACTGAACTGTGCCAATGTGTCACAGTCATTCTGGTAACAATCTCATCCTTTACATATTTGCTTGGAGGTAAGTCTATCTATGACTGGATTTACTTGCAAACAAGGGGGAAAATATGAGTAATAAAGGAGATTTGTAATTACTCCTATCCAAAGTTAAACACTTAGATGATATTAATAAGAGATTACATTTATTTGTGAAATATCCAGGGCTACTATTCAAGTTGACAATTTATTAATTTCAGTGCCAGGCGTTCTATGCAGTCATAAAACTCCTGTTCTTGACTCCTAGTTCCGGTTAAGTAACCAGTAGGGGTATGCAAAATTATCATTACTTTTCATATTAGCCTTTGCACATCACGTCATCTCTATACTATGAAAAATTTCACCAGTTCAATTTTTACGTGCCATGCCAGTGGTAAAAGCATGAAAAGGAAACAAAATGTTCAGAGCCAGTGAGATGCAGAGCATATTATCTTTATAGCAAAATTAATCCAAACTATAACAGTACAGTTATGTATGCAAAGATACAAGATTCTGCGTAGGCTATTAGATCTTTTCCTGAAGATTTGCCATTCCCCCGTGTATGTATTCAGTGGCTGTTCTGCAGTGAACCTGATTTAGTGTCTTTTGCTATTGTCATTATCTCACCATTGTTCCTTGTAAATTCCACGTCTTCCTTCTTTTTGATTAATCTTTGTTAGTGCTTTAATCATTTGCCTTTTGTTTTGTTCTTGTTTCTGGAACAAGACTATGAACACTTGAAATGGCTTGTGGGGAACCCTTTACTTTTGTAAGTTGTCTCTTCTATTGTTGGCAGGATAACTCAAACTGTGACCACAGGCACAATACTTCATAGTCTTCTTCCCTCAAGTCCCTCTTGTAATTAACTTCCTGCTGCTTTTCTCGGATAACTGAAGGACCCAAATACTTTGAGTTTCTCTCAAGTATAAATCATGTGAATATAGCATTGCTCCCTACTGGTCTGAGCCCTGCTTGTTTTGCAATAGGAGTTTGTTACACTTGCTGTATTACAAACATATTTCCTCCATTCAACTCAAGAAAAGACAAATAAACAACAGCAAATTACCCTTGTCTTCTAAAATTTGATTAGAACATATTGTGTATTTTTATAGTTTATATCTGTTAAAAACTGAATTCCTCTGATTCCAGTAAAACTCAGTCAAGTAATGTTTAGGATTATGGCCTTATCTGAGCATTTGACAGTATTACTGATATTATTTCTCCACATATTATTCCAGCAATCTCCTCCCACCCACCCCATCCCAATTCCATTTGACTATTAAAACTGTGCTATTTAAGATATGCAAACCTATGTCTTCTGTCAGTCAGACCCAACAGCAAAAGGCAAAAGCAAGCATGCCTTCAAAATACCCCAGTCTTTTGCATATGCTGTGGTCAATAAGATGTATCTCAAAAGTTCACCTTAAGATGGACAAATGAAAGCCCTCAGGCATCATAACCTAAAGAGTTATGCTGCATTATTTAACATTAAAATGCTGTATTTTTTCAAAACCATAAATTGAACTCCAACCAGTTTGGCATTTTATCTCTCTCTAGGGGCACTATTCATCCACTATTAGAAGTCAAAGATGACTTGAAGGCATACAGAACACAAACACAAACAGAGAGCATGACCAGTACATAATTTTAAGCAATATTGAGCAATGTTACTCTGACCCCTCATACATACATTATATGAATTTTACTACCCCATTCATTCCACCAATGGAAGCACTGACTCCAAAATAATAAGACTAAAACATTGTTTTGTTTTGTTTTTTAAGAAGAATTAATTTAGAAACTAATGAGGGAATTACACTTTTACACTTGCTCTGGATATGGGAAACTGTTTCTTCTACCATACACATTGAACACAGTAGTAATAAATCAACAGATAAATACCAAGGACCATATTTTTTTTCACTTTCCCAAATGTACTCTGCCAAAACAATGTTCCTCTTTTGGTTTTCACTTGATACCTAAAAGGAAAGAAGTTAGATGATTTTTTTTTGTTCTGTGGCATAAGCACCATCACTATGAAGGCATTGTTTATTTATTTTATATTTCATTTATTTTCATTTAATTTCTGTCCTGCTCTTCTCCCTGCACAGAATTTAATACAAAGCAAAACTAAAACTGGTTATGATGGCAGTTTGAGAAATGTCAATGAAATAGCCCATCTATGAGCCTGCTGCACCTCAGATGGTGATAGGACATGGGGCCATACTCATCATCTTATTCATAGACAAGTTGATTAGACCTTGGTTGTGGAAGAATTTGGGCAAAATGGGGCTTGGTTTTTAAAGCTATTACCTTATGAAATTCATGTTACTTGTGACATATTTTCTATACCATAGGTGCTTCACCTTCTAATAAAAAGGTATCTATGGACCTCATCACATTGATGTCTAATTTACAGGTGATATCGGAGGGATTCTCCATGCATTGTGGCAAATTTGGTGGGCAGCAGTCAGCCAGTCGCCCCACATTGCCTGCATCATCAACTTAATCATCCCACAGAGGGAAGCATTACCACCCATCTTCCCCCTGTGCAAGCCCCCCTTATACTCTGTGAAAACACTGGATGCCTCCTGTGTTCTACCCATCAGAGTAGGTGTGCATTATCCAATGCCATCCAACAGGCTCCATCCTCCCAGAGTGCTGCAAGTGTCCTAGGGTGCTGAAAATCAGTAATGTGATGAGGTCCTATGGCAATACAAATAGATTGTATTGTGCAACTATAATGTATATGCTTAAATAAAGATAATATATAAACTTAACTAAATAGAAAAATAAAGTTAGTGTTCATGTAGGTGAGAAAGATCCTATTTCTAGACACCCTGACCTAAACTGTAATTGACTGAAATATGACCTCTGGATAATGTGCTGTACTGGCAACATATGGACCCAACTTTATATTGATTGTATATATAGATACACACACACACGTGTGTGTGTGTGTATTAATGTATACTCAGCAATAAGATATTTTCCCCTATTGGATTTCTATTTTAATTGTGAATTGGGGAGAGCAAAGTTTACAATTCTGGCTGAAAATACAGCTTTGGACTTGTGGGAAAATATAACTTTTATTAAAATTTGCTTCTAAAAATGCAGATTTGCAATTAAATTATATCAATAAAAATCAGTCCACAAGACCAAACCTCATATTCAGAAAGAAGGTTTTCCCAGGGGAAATTGAGATTACAATCCAATTAAGCTGTTGCTATATGCAAATGAAGTTTCACACTCTAAAGTCAAAATACAGTCAGCATTGAAAAAGTCAAATAACACATTTCTTGCTATATTTCAAACAAGCTAAGTGATAAGTTGTCAAAGAAGGAGGTAAGTTTTAGGTGAGCAGAAGCAGAAGGGAATCGGTTTATGAAATATATTTAATGATGTATTACTTCTGAGTGCTAGGGGGAAAAAAACATTGCATTGCTTCCCAATTAAAAATTCATTAGGACTTGCAAGGCCTGGATAACATTTGGTAAATAGAAGCAGCATGTGAAAAATTTGAATGAGAGTAAGGGCTTAATAGAATAATCAGGGCTTGAACTGATGCACCACAAAACAACAATACATAAATATGTATGCACACAAGGCTAAATCCAGCTTGTCCTACTTTTGCTACTCCCATTGCCTTAAAATTTTATTGGCATCAGTTGGTCTATAATGAAGGAAGCAAGGATTTCTTTAGTAACTTTAGAGCTAATTAATACACGCTTTCTTATAGCAATATTTTTTCTGCTTGTTGCAGACCTGATAGTCATGTAAGACTACTTTCAGATGTTTTGATTCCTCACACATAGCCATTTATGAAATGTCTATCATCGACTTACTACGTAGCAATGTTCAAAGATCAGATCATGTGTCACCATGTGATTCTGAGCCATAACAATGGTTCCCTGAGCTAGAGATTGGAGAAGGGTTAAAAAAAAAGATTAACCTTCCCAAGCTACTACTGAGATATCACCATCTTCCTAGCAATAGAATAAAGTAGATGATAGCTAGACATGGTGTAAGACTCATTGCGTAGCTCGGCAAAAGTGTTGGAGCACATAATTAGATTTATTATGTGTATTTCCATTGAAGCTTCAGGTAGCCATCTAGTAAAACTCTTCAGAATTGGTCTTGAGGTTATCAACAACTATTTTGATAAATTGAAATATGGATCTTTCAGAGGTCTGCTGTGAACATTCTGAGAACATTGAGGATAAAAACTCTTGTCTCTGTGTAGCAACCTTGACGTTGGTTTTGTGACAGATCTAACTGAGGTGTCCAAGGCGATGCATCTGACCATTTGCTCCTTTGATCCTTTCCCTTTGTGTCTGATAAAAACTATCTAACATGGATTAGATTGGATGAGTCCAAAGTGAAGCGAATGTTCCATTTTATTTATTTATTTATTTATTTATTTGACTTGTATACCGCTACTCCCAATTTGGCTCGGAGTGGTTTACAGCAGTAGATTAAAACAATACGATTAACTTTAAAATACAATAAAAACAAGAACAGGCATAGTCCCTAGTTATTCACCCATCGAAAGCTTGTCGAAAGAGAAAGGTTTTACAAGCTTTCCGAAAAACAAGTAAGTCTCGGATAGATCGAGTTTCAACTGCCAAGGCATTCCATAAATAAGGGGCTACAATCAAGAAGGCTCTCTGCCTAGTAGAGGACAGATGATAAGTCCAGATGTTGGGGACTTCAAGCAAATTTTGGTCTTCGGACCGAAGTAATCTCTGGGGTTGGTAGGGGGATAAGCGGGCCCTCAGGTATGCCGGCCCCAGACCATATAAGGCCTTAAAGGTTACCAGCACCTTGAAAGTAATCCAGTACTCAATCGGTAGCCACTGCAGCTGTTGTAGAATTGGGGTGATACGACCCCTCGCCGGCACCCTGGTGAGAAGACGAGCTGCCGCATTTTGCACCAGCTTCAGTTTTCGGATCACTGACAATGGAAGACCAATGTAGAGGGCGTTACAGTAGTCAAGCCTCAAGATGACCATCACCTGGATCACCGTAGCCAGGTCGTTCCTAGATAGGTAGGGAACCAGTCGCCTAGCCTGACATGGATGGAAAAATGCAGGTCTGCTCACAGCAGAGACCTGGGCTTCCATTGTAAGCAGCGGGTCCAATAAGACACCAAGACTTTTCACAGAAGATGACGGATGTAGTGTCTCGCCATCCAGAGTAGGCAGCTGGATCTCCCTCCCACCCGGAATGCCCAGTCAAAGGATCTCTGTCTTCACTGGGTTCACCCTCAACCTGCTGGCACACAACCATCCAGTAACGGCCTCAAGGCACTGATGGAAATTTTCGGGAACGGAGTCCAGCCGGCCTTCTATCCTCAGAATGAGCTGAGTGTCATCAGCGTACTGGTGGCACTCAAGCCCAAAGCTCCGCACCAGTCGGGCAAGCGGTCGCATATAGATGTTAAATAATAGAGGAGAGAGAATAGCTCCCTGCGGGACCCCACAAGTTAGCAGAGATCTCTCAGAAACCATCCCTCCCCTCACCACATGTTGTCCCCGATTCTGGAGGAAGGAGGAGACCCATTTAAGGGGTATCCCCCTAACCCCAGTCATGGCTAGGCGGTGGGTCAATAGATTGTGATTGATCGTATCAAATGCTGCTGTGAGATCCAATAACACAAGCAGCGCTGATCTGCCTTGATCCATCTGGCAGCGAAGCTGATCTGTGATGGCAACTAGCACAGTCTCCGTCCCGTGCCCCCTATGGAAGCCAGACTTGAAGGGATCAAGTCCGGCTGTGTCATTAAGGAACTGCTACAACTGTTCCGCTGCTGCCCTCTCAACCACCTTGCCCAGAAACGCAAGGTTCGCAACTGGGCGGCAGCTAGAGGGAACCGAACGATCTAAGTCTGGTTTTTTTAGCAGCGGAGATACTATCACCTCTTTTAAACCCTCTGGAAAAACTCCTTGCTCAAAGGAGCTATTTATTATATTCAACAGAGGTTCACGTAATCCCTTACTATATCACTTACTGTATCAATCATGGCAGGGGGATCCCGGCGGAGAAGCGAGATCTTGTCTGCGAAGTAGCTCTGGAAAACCTCAGCAGAAGGGGCCAGATCATTATTGTTTGGGACAGAAGGGATTGTTGTCAGGGATCTAATAATCTTAAATAATTGTGCTGGGTGTGAGCTCGCAGACGCTATCAAGGAAGCATAAAAGGATTTGTTGGCCTCGGTGATAGCATGCTCATAAGACTCTCTAAAATTCTTATAAGCTGATTCCAATTCCCCGTCACGGAGTTCCCGCCACACGACCTCTAGACGTCTCTTCTGCCGTTTCATCACACGGAGCTCCTCATTAAGTGGAGGAAGACAGTGTGCTGCCTTTAAACAAGCAGTGGTATAATTCTTCCCTTTCTTAATTAAAAAAAACAGTTTAAAATTTTGATCATAGAAAATAGTTACAGCCGTGCAATTGTAGGCACTTTAGGATGATACAAATCAACTATGTACAATTAAATCTGGATTTGTAGTTGAATTAGCATTGTTCATCCAACTGGATCACCTATATCAATAGAAAGACAAGAGGAATCAAACCCTGTTGCTTGTCTCTGACATCTAAGCAGCTTTTAATACTGTAGATATCTTTCCAATCAGCTCAATGGTTAGAAGTTGGGGCATTTGGCTTTAGTGGTTGTGCTGACACCTATAGGACAGATTTGAGACAGTGGTACTGGGAAAGTATTTATTACTATCCTGGGCAACTGTACTTGAATAGCTCTCAGTACTATCTTCCCGACAATCTTGTGTAATATGAAGCCCTTTTTCATCTGCAATCAGGAGATTGGCACAAAGTTCTTTCTCTGCCACATTTCCAGTGATAGGCTGGATGAGAATTAATAAATTGAGCCTGAATCCTGGCAGGATGGAAGCAAAATACAGTAGACAGGTAGATTGTTACCTTTCTACTGTCAGGTAAATTGTAATAGATATTTATTTATTATTTATTTATTTTGAGGTTTTATATACCGACCCTCTCACCTTCAAAGAGGGATTCAGACCGGTTCACAACATGTGTTAAAATACAAAAATATACAATAACAACACAATGCAACTTCATTACATGATTAAAATATAAGCACCATAAACATTAAAAACATTATAATCACATAGATAGGTAGGTAGACTACATATCTGAGTGGGATTGTATTCCATCTGAAGTATCAAATGTGCAAATTAGATATTCTTCTGGGCCCACTTTTTGTTGCTAGATGTTAGAAACTTCAGAATGTCAGTTGACATTCTCAGATAGCAAAAGCTTAGCTACAGTGGTCCTAGAATTGAAAACCCAAAACTATTAGAATTCTCTATGTAAGGTTGCTCTTAAATCTGGTCTGGAAGTTGCAGGTAGTACACAATGCTTCAGCTGGTTACTTGACAGGAGTGATCTACTGGGAGCACACAATGCCTCTGCTGAAGGATTTGTGACAAGGACAAGTTTTGTTGTTATTGTTTTTAAAAGCCTAAATAACTTGAAACGTAGTCACCAGAGGGAGCACATTTTTCATCATAATCTCATTCAGAGCTTAAGGTCATCTGGAGAGGGCTTCCTGCTGTTGCTACATGCAATGGCAGTGTTTCTTGCAAGGTGTTTAGCATTGTGGTATCTACTGTGACATGTCTCTCAGAAATCTGATATGCTGAATGTAGGGTTTTTTTAACCATTTTGAAACAAATTAAAAACATGTATGTCCGTATACATATATCTATTAGGCCTGGGTAACAACGCAAAAATTTGTTTCTAAAATCGATTTGTAATTGGGTTTTTTTTTTTGTTTCGATATTTAAAATAATTACAAAATTTTCCAAAAAAAAAGTTCGGTATTTACGAAATTTCGTAAATATTTACAAAACTTTTTGTAAAGATGGCGCCCTTTTTTTTTCAATATTTTTAAAATATTTTTTAAATTTAATTATTAATTTAGTAGAATAGGGAGGAGAAATTAAAATTATTATTAAGGAGGGAAGGCAGGCACTCACTCTGGCGGGCCCTCTCGCTCGCCGCTCGCTCGCCGCTCGCTTGCCCCTCTCGCTCGCCGCTCGCTCGCCCCTCTCGCTCACCCTCTCGCTCGCTTGCTCAGCCGGCGCCGAGAGAGGAGAGCTCCCAGCAAGCATCGGCAGGCGGCCATCTTACGTATTTCCGAAATTGACGGAAATACAAAATTTTTTGGCGCCTGCCGTTTCGATATTTAAAAACACTTCCAGGTTAAAAAAAAGGTTTTGTAATCGTTTTGTAATTCAAAAATTAACGAATTTTTTAACGAATTACGAATTAACGAAACGAATTGACCAGCCCTAATATCTATATATCAGGAGAAAATTGGGATACAAATAATGTAAATAAAAATAAAACACATAATAAATCTCTTCCACAGAGTGCAGCTCATCATTTAATTCATAGATTGCAAAGCAAATCTGTATTGTGTATATTGCATGTTCAACTCTTTTAACTCAGTAGTTTATACACACTCGCACTACATTGCTTAGCCATTGCATTCAAACTCTGGTGGCTTTGTTTCAAAGTGGCAATTCTTGGTTTATGGCTATGCAAGTTGCTGTAAAACCTGATTGCCAGAGATCATCACCAGCCCATTGCTTTCTCATCTCTCAACCTGTGTGCCCTACAGTGTTGTATTTATGCCTAAAATAAGTAAGCAGGGTTGCCAAGTTAGGATTGCAGGCCAAAACCTCAGATCTATAGACACTGCTTTGTGATATCAAAGAGGAGCAGGACTAGCTGGTGTCATTAAATATGATGCCTTAAGCATCAACTACAGTTAAACCAAAGATCCATGCACACACACACTTTTGAAGAAAGCATTATCATCTCATGATTTGTCTCTCTTGCATTGCACCCTCTCACTCTCTGTTTCATAAGTCTATGTTACAAAAGTTTAGAGCTGTAGCCATTTGAATTTTGAACATGGTGCTTTCATGATTAACATATAATAATAACAACATCAACAACATCAACAACAAAAACAACACACACCTAGATGCTTGGGAAGTGTTTGACTTGTGATTTTGTGATACGAAATCCAGCATGTATATCTCATTTGCTGTGACATACTGTGTTTTTGTGTCAGTAAAATAACAACAAGAACAACAAGAAGAAGAATGTTATTTGTAGCCCACCTTATCTGGATGGTACAGAAGGCTTGAATGGCTATCCTCTGGCTCGCTCCACATGCCACTAATATATTCTACCTAAAGCTTCTTGCATTACCATTTACAGAATTGTGTTGGATCATTTGTGCTATAATCTATGGGTGTGAGCACCTATATAGGCCGTCCAATGCCCACGCCTGATTTCTGTGTTCCAACCTCTTCACCTGAGGTTCATCTTCTAAATTTATGTCCACTCTCCATAAAGTTCCAGAATTCCATTAAAAATAACCTTAAAGGATTTTTTCCATTGCTAGCTTTATAAGCATATCTTAAATTTGTATGCGGTTCAAACAAGAGAGTCTCTTTATACATGACCGTCTCATTTAAATTATGCAAATTTCCTATTCTGTTCTGAACTTGCCTGTCAAAGTTTTAAAAATAACTCCAAAGAGGAATGAAAGATACCTTGGCAATAGAAGTTATTCTTATCTTGTAATAATGTGACATGTAGCTGCATTACTATGCATTTCCACATAATCACTATTGTTTGCAGTAGAGTTACTGTTTCATTACATGAAGCTATTGAAGAATAACATGCTGTATCTCACTGTATAAAAGAACATATACGTAGGGCACTCAGAGAGAAGCATGTAAGGCCATGCTCTTTTGATTACTAAACTACATTATATGGTCAGTGTATACTCATATAATGCTGTCCAATTGCTTTTTGTGAGTCCATACTGACACTTATGTATGCTTGGAAAATATCCAATAAATGAAATGAAAGAAATAAGTATTTAGATAAAGTCAGATTTCCCTTTGTCTCTCCAGTAATGTATTTGATGTATTTTGACCTAATCAAGCAAACGGTAAGGGCAACCATCCTATGGAATGGTTCTGAACAAGAATAAAAGATAGTTTGGTGCTTCCGTGATATTGTGGATTTTTTTATAAAAAGAATTTATATTGTCTTCATTGTAAAAATATTGTATTGTGGCAATAGTTGTAATATAGTCCCCTTCTACACAGATTATCTGCTTTGAACTGTATTATGTAACATTGTAGACTTTGATAATTCAGCACAAAGCAAAAAATGTGGATTATCTGCTTTGATAATGTGGATTATATGGCAGTGTAGAAGGGGTCATAGTTATTACAGATCACATGTTCCCCCATTATTATTGTTTTTAATGATAGGACATGTGCCCCCTCCTTTCACAAGCTTTTTTATTATCTGGCATCTTTCTTTAGCCATTAAACCTTCATTTTGGAATGATTGGATGTAGTTATGCCTTTTACCCAAGGGGGTAATTGGAGAGTGGCAATTATACTTGATAAAATAGTTTTAACTAAAGCCAAGTTGGTGGAATACCTCTGAACCTAGAATAGAGTAATATATTGCAGCATTCAAGACTTGTTTCCTTTGTGGGTATGGTTTCCTGAAAGTTCATTTGGAACTTGTTTGGAGGAGCTGCCTTGCTTTGACAGTCCACATAGGCAAGTTTGTACTGAATGATGGTGGCAAAGGCAGTGGTGTCAGCAACATCGCATGAAGATAAATATCCATAGAAAATACTGTTCTATGGAAAATCACTCATTAAAAAAGCTCCATACACCATGCAAAGAGAGTGGCAGAACCACTAAAAGATCTCTAAGATGTAACAAGTTTGTCATGCTAATGTTTGCTGCTGCAATTTGTTGCTCTACCGATGGGATTTCTGCACTGTAAGCAGAATCTCTATACTGAACCAGGTCCCTCTGCCACACACCAGTAGTTTCCAAGCCAAAAAAGGGAAAGCAATGGAATCTGGGAGGAGTTGGCTAGACCCAAAGTTACAAAAGGTCTTAGTTGAGTTGCAGAGCTAGATTCTCCAAAATGCGGTATTATCTGTGCTATTTTGCTCCTTAAAATGTGTTTTTTTTCATATGTTGAGTTATTTTTTGTAGTTTGACTTTTAATATTATTAGTATTTCCTACTAAAAAGGGTAAAGAGACTTATTTTAATATTTTAACTCATTTAGCTTATTCACAGAGTGGAGGACTATTAAAAACTTTCCTGTCAGAAAGAAGAAATCTTATTTATTCATTTTTTTAAAAAAGTTGAGATCTATAAATAAAAGTGCAGAACTAAAATGTTCAAATTCTTTGTAAAATGGCCACAGGTATGGTTTGATCAAATTAAAAATGCATGAAAAGTGTGTATGTCAAGAAACATTCCTAAGAAAATATGTATAATTTCCAGCAGAGACTTTTGACCCTAATTGAATCCAGGTTGGTTATCTCTCTCTTTATTTTAATAGGTGAAAAATCCTGCTCTTTCATTCAACAAGGATTTGTTTAAATTATTCAAGGAAGGTATTAATTTAAATCAAGTTTCACTTTTACAATTTTTAAGACAAGGTAGTTGATAATGATTTATTCCTCTCTCTTCATGCCTTTATAAAGGTGATGCCTTGCCAACACTTCCGACAATAACAATTTCTTAGCAGAAATTATTTTGACTGGAGGTTCAGGTGATCGTTTGTATTGGAGGTTTGTATTGGTGTAAGTGAAGGTGCAGATTTGGATTTCATTCATATTTTATATCTCATTCATATTTTATGTTTAATAGATGTTGTTGAAGCCTCAATTGTCTTTCATTTCTGGGGCATCTTCACACACACATATATCTAACTGTTTTGAATTGACATGATTGGGCATTTGTAATAAAAAGAATTTAAAGATGTTTGGCCAGACTGTTTCCTTAGCTTTAAAGTATAATAATGTCTTAACCACAAATGCCTATCTGTAGTACAATTAATGTAAGAGTGTAAAACTATATTTTTCTGTAATGTTACATAGAAGGCATAGCCCTTTTAAATATTCAAATCATAATGTGGTGAATATAAAGCCCTAGACTGCTAAAAGAACCAAAAATGGTTTTTGTTCATAATTTCAAAAACAAAACTTTAGCTTTTTGGAACAACAATTGATACAATATGAAATGAACTGTCTGTTCTTTCCAGAAAAGGTAGCCTATGGCTGCAATTCTAAATGAACAAATAAATATAATTTACTTTTTTGTAATGATCCAATAATATGTGCATCTGGCAGTACTACATACATGCTCATTGAAATTCAATGACCCAGCCAAAATTTGCAGGTCCTATATGTTTAGGAGCATTTACTGCAATACATAAAGAATTAAAACATATATTCAAAACCAAATAGGTCCCATGCATGCAGAGTAAGTGCTGTGACTCCTAATATATGAAGCTAGAAATAATGATATGGTGAATATTATAAATAATATAATTTTCTACATTTTTCAGACATTTGATTTACAAAATCTAAGCCTGGGGGAACACACTTAAAATATATTGGACAGCCAGAAACCACCAAGTGTTACCTGCAGCCCCATTTCCAGAAGAAATGGGTCTGAATTGTATGAAGTTCATCTGTTCTGAAAATCTGTCTCTGATTTTAATTGCTGGAGTTGTCTTTCAAAACTCAGTTCTGAACATGAAACAAAGTGAAGATTTCCCCTGCCAGCTGGATAAAAAAAAAAATTGGCGGCACTGCCACTCAACTACTCTTTCCTTAGGTGTCAATATTTTTTAAAGAAAAAAATACAACCATTTAGAATTTCAAATTATGCTGAAGTTCAATATTATTGCTGCTAATAATGATTTAATCATTTCTTTTCTATAACTAACCAAGCATAATTGTTGACAACTGGCACTTTGGCTGTGCTTCGTTTTCAGCAGATGCCCTGAGGCAAGTTTGAAATGAAGAACCTTCCTCTCCAGGTGGTTCAGCACCTGCAGCTTGTAGTGTTTGGTTGGTTATGAGTCCATTCACTGGCACCAATTGAAGAGGCTGATTGTTCCTGTTAAAACCCTTTTCGCATCTTTTTTTTATCAGCAGCTGATGATCTAGGAGATGATGTATTCTTTTCCTACACAATAAGCCAGGTTTCTGATCTCTTTTCTTTCCTGAATTTGATATGAACTCTGTTGCCAGGTGACAGATCGTATGAGGCTTTGACTGAGTAATAGCCACTGTAAAAAGGTTCATAAACCATCCTCGCCTTTTTAATCACACTTCACTACTTTTCTAAAGCTTGGCAGCTCTTGGGGTTAGATCTTTTCCCAAGCTGGAACAATAGTTCTCAATGGATATGTCTCCAAGCTTTGGACTGGAGTGCACCCAAACAATACTTTAAAGTTCAGATCTGGAGAAAAGCAGGTGAGAGGAGGACAAAATCCCTTGGAATCTATATTCCAATGGAAGTTTGACTCTGCAATCACAACTTTCTTTGCTTTAAGGCAGTGAAGGGGGAGATGGGACTTTGAATATGTTCATGGACAACTGCAGTTGAGAATCCTGATCAGAAGAATGGATTTTTTTTTTCAGAAACCCATACATTTGCAATGCTTCTGATGAATTTTGTCAGAGAAAATAAGCCTAAGCCATGTAAAATGTGCAACAATACAGTTTTAATCAATGTGAAATGTAAACAAAGATGTTTTTACTAAAATCAAACCAGTACTGAGCCCCCTTAAAGGTGTTAGATGCTGAAAATCGGCAGACTACAAAGAAGGTGTCAAGAATACATCCAACCATTTTAAGCAACCATAATGGTTTCCAACATTTAGAGTGCATGTGCACTATATATTAATATGTATGCAAAAAGATTCCCCAAATACATGGAAAACTGCATGGATTTCTGTGGGTTTTATTTATTTATTTACTTTTTACTTACTTACTTTATTTCTATACCGCTTTTCTCAGCCCTTAGGCGACTCAAAGCGGTTTACATAGTACAAATAATCACAAGACAGTATCATAGGCAATTTAAGACACATTATACATTATACATAACAATCAATATCAATAAACAATCATTATCATAGCGCCTCAACAACAAATCAGAATCCATTCACGTAATCCTTTGTTCCATATTCCTATGTTCGATTGCACCGTGTTCCTATATTCCATTGCACTGTTTAGCCAAACGCTTGTTCGAAAAGCCAGGCCTTCATCTTCCTCTGAAACGCCAACAGCGAAGGGGCCTGTCTGATGTCTGCAGGTAGGGCATTCCACAGCCGAGGGGCCACCACCGAGAAGGCCCTGTCTCTCGTCCCCTCCAGGCGCGCCTGTGATGTAGGCAGGACCAAGAGCAGGGCCTCCCCAGACGATCTTAATGTCCTGGTCGGTTCATAGGTGGAGATGCGTTTGGAGAGGTAAGTAGGGCCGAAACTGTTTAGGGCTTTATAAGCTAACACCAGCAATTTGAATTGTGCCCGGTAGCAAATTGGCAACCAGTAGAGCTGGCGCAACAGAGGAGTGGTATGCTCCCTGAGAGCCGCTCCTGTTGGTAATCTGGCTGCCGAGCGCTGGACCATTTGAAGCTTCCCGAGCAGTCTTCAAGGGCAACCCCACATAGAGAGCGTTGCAGTAGTCTAGACGGGATGTAACCAGAGCGTGGACCACCGTGGCCAAGTCAGACTTCCCAAGGTACGAGCGCAACTGGCACCCAAGTTTTAATTGTGCAGAACTCCCCTGACCACCGCTGAAACCTGGGGATTCAGGCTCAGCGATGAGTCCAGAGTCACTCCCAAGCTGCGAACCTGCGTCTTCAGGGGGAGTGTAACTCCATCCAACACAGGCTGTCACCCTATGCCCTGTTTGGCCTTTCGACTGACCAGGAGTACCTCTGTCTTGTCTGGATTCAATTTCAATTTGTTCGCCCTCATCCAGACTGTAACAGCAGCCAAGCACCGGTTCAGGACCTCAACAGCCTCCTTAGTAGCAGGTGGAAAGGAGTGACAGAGTTGGATATCTTCCGGGTAAAGATGGCATCGTACTCCGAATCTCCGGATGATCTCCCCCAGCAGCTTCATGTAGATGTTAAACAACATAGGGGACAGTATTGATCCCTGAGGGACCCCACAAGACAATGGTTGTGAGGCCGAACAGGTGTCCCCTAACAACACCTTCTGAGAGCAACCCTCCAGGAAGGACCGGAGCCACTGCAAAGCCATGCCTCCAAGGCCCATTCCCGTAAGGCATCCCAGAAGGCCGCTGAGAGGTCCAGCAGAACTAACAGGGACACACTCCCCCTGTCTAGCTCCCGGCATAGATCATCCACTAAGGCGACCAAGACTGTTTCAGTACATTTCCCGGCCTAAAGCCAGACTGTGCCAGATCTAGATAATCCGTGACTACCAAAAATACCTGGAGTTGTGAAGCCACCACACGTTCCAGGACTTTGCCCAAAAAGGGGAGATTGGAAACTGACTGATAGTTGACAAATTGAGTGGGGTCCAGTTATGGTTTTTTCAACAGCGGTTTTATTATAGCTTGTTTTAAGCTCGCTGGAATGCTGCCTTCCCGAAGGGAGGCATTAACCACCACCTTTACCCACTCAGCCAATCCCCCTCTGGCTTCCTTCAAGAGCCAGGATGGGCAGGGGTCTAGGATGCGTGTGGTAGGCCTCATTTCTCCAAGTATCTTGTCCACATCCTCCGATTTCACCAATTGAAATGAATCCAATAAAACCGGACAAGCAGATGTTCCAGCTACTTCCTCAGAGACTGCCGTTAATATGGTATCCAGACCAGAACGGATCAAAGCGACTTTGTCTGCAAAGAACTGAGCAAAAGCATCTCAGCGGGCTGCAGAGTTGCCAGGGCTCCCGTCCTGGGCGGCCGGATTTAAAAGGCCTCTGACAACTTGAAACAGCTCTGCCAGTCGGTTCTTTGCAAACGCAATAGTGGCCATGAAGAAAGATTGTTTTGTGGCCTTTATTACCGCGGCATATGCCCTTAAAAAGGACACAAACCGTGTTCGGTTTGGCTTGCTCGGATCCGAACGCCACACGCTCTCTAGTCCCCTCTTGTTTCGCTTCATCACTGCCAATTCCTCGTTGAACCAAGGAGCTGGTTTAGCTCGGCTACTTGAGAGGGGACGTTCCGGAGCAATCGTGTTTATTGCCCTAGTCATCTCCCCATTCCAGAGAGTGACCAGGGCATCAACAGGATCACCTGCCGAGGAGGTGGGAAACTCCCCAAGAGCTGTCAGAAATCCATCCGGATCCATAAGCCTCCTGGGGCGGACCAACTTAATGGGTCCCCACCTCTGCAGAGGTTAGGAGATGCAGTAAGTCTAAATCTGACCAGGTAGTGGTTGGTCCATGGCAACGGAGAGATGGACAACTCCTCAACACTGCCACCATGCTCCCATCCCTGGCAGAAAACCAAATCCAGTGTGTCCAGCACTGTGAGGGGGGCCAGATACCTGTTGGGACAGCCCCATGGTCGCCATGGAAGACATGAAGTCCTGAGCCGCTCCTACTAGGGTAGCCTCGGCATGTACATTGAAGTCCCCCAGCATAAGAAGCTGTTGGGACTCCAATGCCAAGCTCGAGACCACCCCTGCTAGCTCAGGCAGGGAGACCGTAGTGCAGCGAGGTGGGCGGTACACTAACAGAATCCCTATTCTGTCCCGGTCACCCACCCTCAAGTGGACACATTCAAACTTAGTTGACTGCGGGATGGGGCCTCTGGTCAGAGGGATTGTATTTCTATAGACTACCGCAACTCCGCCTCCCCGCCCTCCGGATCTCGGTTGGTGCTGTACGGAGAAGCCTGGCAGACAAAGCTGGGTCAAATTTACCCCTCTAGCTTTGTTCAGCCAGGTTTCCGTGATGCATGCCAGATCTGCCCGTTCCTCCAGAATTAGATCTTGGATGAAGGATGTTTTACCGTTGACAGATCTGGCATTCAGCAGCACCATCTTCAATCCAGAGGGACCGCCATCCTGGGCACACCATCTTACCACGTCAGGAGACCAATTACAAGTTGTTAAATTTCTTCTATCCCTAGGCCAAATTAGGCTGCATAGGTCTCCCACCATGAAGCAAAACTGGATTAAAGAAGTGAAAGCACTGTGGTCATTTCTGTGTTTCAAATTATGGTTGCTTACATAGTAGCAGAACTCACAGCAGCTTTATATTTTATTTTATTTTCCCATCATGTGTGCATGCATTCACATATTCAATGAGGATCACTTTGTAACCTTTGTTTTGTTTTTCCACAGTGCGTGCACATGTTGACAGATGTTCAACTGTGGTGTATGTTAACTATTAGCAATGATCCCACACACCCTCCATTGGCATTGCTAATATGCACCACCATGCCAATAAGGGTACAGAACAGCAATTTTAGCAGCACAATCTTACATATGTCTGCTCAGAAGTGAGTCCAACTAAACCAATGTCCTTACTCCCAGGTAAGTTATTTATAGTGCTTGCTCCATGAGACATCTCCACCACTATCTCATTCAAAAGGAAATATGCAATTTCTGCTAAGTCAGTTACAGAATAATGTTGAATACCAACTACAAAAATGGGATGACCATTTATGGCTGTCATAAATACAAGCCATTCTCCTAACACATTTCATTCAGCCAATTCTTGTCTCCCAATTTTGCTCCATCCTAAATTCTAAGACACATCTACACTAATAGCATGCCAAGAACCTTAATGTAAACTATAAGACTGACTCCAAAATGGAATAATCTTCTGGGTATCTCTTTTTAACCAATCTAAACAACAGCAGCACAATTAAATCCCACTAGTAGTTAAAGATACTTAATTTCATTTCCAGGGCTGGAACTGAAGGTATTCCCAGTCACTCTAGAGATTATGTGTTGCCAAAAGTAGAACAAGTCATTGGTGCAAAAGAAGATTTAATTGATGATGGGGATATGCATTAAATATTTGTAATAAAGAAGCATTATCTTCCTTCAGCTGAAAAGGAGACAGGATCCCATTACAAAAAGCAATGGGCTTGGAAAAATCAATGGTATGAAGTGAGAGTTGAATACGACATAGCAGCCAGATATGCTTTTCTGATTCCATGTACAAAATGGAGCTGGGAAATACCATGCTTGCATACAGGTAATTTCCTATATGCTATATCAACCAACCCAATATTAGAATGCTCTTGTGAGAGTACTGTGGTTGTCCTCTCTGTTGTGCTGTTTTAGCTTTAGATATTTAAAAATTTTGTTGACTATTATAGAATTGACACATACTTCACTCTGAAATATATTTCTTGCCTGATATCTTACCAAATTATTATATTTAGCAGTTTTGCCCACAAATATAAGGTTCTAAAAATACAGTAGAAGGCTTTAAGCATCCATATGTTATTTTTTTTAAAAAAAGATTTATTTTCCAAGAAATTATTAAGATGCTATGAATACATTTCAATTCATCCTTAATGTAAGTTTAGGATGGCTCCCCTAAAAATGGGAGTGGAGAGAGATGAACTGTCCCTCTTTCAAGGTAGAGATTATTTTTTCTATATGTGAAGTACATCACAAAGTGAAAACATTTGTAATTTACTGTGTTTTGAGTCCATATCACTTTGCCTTCAACTGTAAAGATATATTTCTTTGTCTTGATCCTTGTAGCTTTTATACAACTTGAGCTTCTAGTTCTTGAAATGGCTATCTTCTAATAATACTTCAAAAGTTACAGAAAGGATGATGTTAGGGCTGTCAGATTAAATGTGCTTTTACTTTATGTGGTGTAAATCACTGACCTCCTGTGAGATTCTGATGGGAAAACATGCATTTGTTAAAGGTTTCTCTACTATTTCTTATTACAAGCATAGAAACCCAAATTATACTAAATCTGCAAACCAACTAGATATTGACATATAAACTAGATTTGGAACTGAATCAGTTTGAACAAAAATGATTTGTAGTATTCTGTGGGGTGTTTTATATAATCTCTGAAAACAGACTGGGAAGGAGGGAGATGAAAAGCCCGGAGAAACTCATTAAGGGAGCCAGATTATATCAGTTACTAGAGGGAGAGCTACTAGAGGGCAGAGAGTTATGTCTGCAATATACTTGAGGCAGGGGCTGCCACTGGGCTCCAGGAGAAAATGGAATTATTGTAGTGTCTTTTTCTCCCTCCCTGGCAGCAGCAGCATCCTCCATTTCTTTTTGGGAAGTCTCCTAGGCTCCTTCTCCAGAGAGAGACCTGCTGGGAACTTGATTTCCCAGCAACACTTGCATAGGACAAGCATTGAAATGTTCCTCTGAGGAGTTGAAGCTTTACTGAATGAAAACGGAAACAGCCCTCCCCTTTTAAGTGACTTCCCAGTAAACAGAATGAGGGGTCAGGCAACAGTGGTTTATTATTTGATGTTTTTAATTAATATTTTAATTGTGACTTTATTCTTATTGTTTGTTTGGCATCTAATGGTTGCTGGTTGTGAGCCACCAGGAATCCCCCCCCCCCCCCCGGTGGGGTGAGAAGGATGGGATATAAATGCCTGAAATAAATAAATAAATAAATAAATAGGATGCCTTTTGGCCAAATTGCACACCCTTAATATAAACTTTTAAAAGATTGATAATTTTGTACTGCTGTGGGAACTTTCAGGATTATGCTATATGTTTGATTTTATTAAATTTCATGTTCACAGTATTTAAATAAATGAAAAGATCTGTATTTCAGACTTGTAACTCTTAGGTGGCTTGTTGTTGAAATTGAAAATAAAATAAATTGCGGTAATTCCTCTATTGCTGCAATGAATTGCTGCAATGAATATAGTGTACATATATGTATCCACTTATCTGAAAATAAGCACATAGTGAAGTGAGTAGATATGCAACATAAATTAGAAACAAAGTTTCTGGCCCATATACCAGCAGCAGGAACTATAGATCTAAAAGGAAGCTAGCCACATATAGATATATTATTTTAGCTGATGAGAGGAACCTTAAAAATTCACTGGTGATATGACTATATGCAGAAAAGACAGACAAAGGAAACTTTATTATACTAAAGATGGATGTAGTTAATACAATTTTCTGGCAACATTTTTTCTCATACAATTATACTCCTCGATATGTATATTGCTTCCCCACCTCATGAACTGATAAAGGCCACATAAAGCTGATTAACTGATGGAATTGCATCAGAGGGGTCTACACTTACCATATAATTCAGTTTCAAATATGAGGTCATCATGTGAAGATTGTGATTCATGATGCTTTGGTTCATGTCATGTAGGATAAAGTTGCTTGTCACCATGAGACCAACCATTACTTCTCACCCATATTTCTTATCTATAGAATGGGAAGGAGAAAAAATACAGTAGCAATTGAGATGATACCTATTTTTATATCCCAGTTCCAAAATTCAAGTTTGAAACATGAACTGTCTTAAAATGTCAGTGTCAATAGTGCCATATTGCTGTGTGGTTTATACAAAAGTATAGCAGCAAACCACAGCATCTGCAGCCAGCAAGATAAATTTTGTGCCCTCTTCCCTAAGTCAAAAACAAACAAGCAAACATATTAAAAATAAACAAAAAGTTCCAAAATTCTACACATGTTACCATTTGGGGGAGGGGAGCAGAAGAATGCCATTTTCCCCAACTTAGTGCAATGTGGAGATGGGATATTTGGATAGGGTAGTGTCATAAATAGGACTTCTTAGCAGAATCATGGGACGGGGAGAGATACGAGTCAGTGCATAACTTCTGGCACATTTTTGACAGAAAACGGCCTAATTAAGTGTGGATTTGCTTTGCTTGGATAAGCTTGTAGGCACAAAATGCAACTTGGTTATTGGAAAGTATTGTTGGACAGATGAGTTGAGGGGGAAGATACTCTCTTTCTGTATTCTAACAAAAATAACAATTTAAGAACCGTAAATATAAGCACATGAAAATGATAGTTGTACTGTTGCCCAAAAAAGGGGGGGGGGGAAGAGAGGCAGACCAAGGGCAAGATAAATGGATGGTATCCTTGAAGTGAGTGGCTTGACTTTGAAGGAGATGGGAGTGGCCAGAGCTGACAGGGAGCTCTGGCATGGGCTGGTCCATGAGGTCATGAAGAGTTGGAAGCGACTGAACAAATAAACAACAACAAGCTGTTGCCAAAGATGCTTGAGTAGCAAAATTAGCTTTTTTACCTTTCTTAATGTGACTACTACGAACATAATTATTCATTAGAGGCTTCTCCACACCAGCCCTTTAGGCTGAAATGGACCAGAAGTCGACACTGGATGTCCAAATGACATCCCAGGACTTCCAGTCTTTAATGTGGTTTAAACCAGGCTGAGGTGGTTTAGCCCCACCTCAGCCTGGTTTATACCACGTTAAAGAAAGTGTATGGATAGAATAATTGGGGGTTTTAATGTGCAAAACAGCCACAAGGTGGATTTGTGTTGGTAGAACCCATTTTAGGTATCTTGTTTGATAATGTCTCAAGTTTGATGGTTCTGTGATGAAGCCTAATTATCTCCTTTATTTTAATTCAGTAAAATGGTACTGAGAAATATCTGACTACCAATTGCAGGGTTAAATGAAGTTGCTGGACCAAAAGTAAATTAACATCGATTGTAGCCTCAATAAATTGAACAGCTTTCAAAGTTTCTGATTTATTGAGGCAAGAACTGTTCCTGAAGCCATTAACATAAAGATTTAATTAAAGTGTCCTTTTTAAAGCACCGAGTGCAAGAAGAAGTAGCAGTCATAACCCAATAATTCTGGGTTTTTTTGGTAGCAAAAATCTATAGGCATATTCAAAGTAGCAGAAAACTCAAATTAAGATGACTGTCCACTAAAAAAAATTGAATGTTGCTGACAATCCTCAAACTCTAAAACGGCAATTAAAATGAGCTATAACTTTCTTCATATTATGCTCTTTTCTCTTGGACAACAACACTTTCTTGGGAAATATTCAACACTTTTAGTGCTGAAACCAAGACAAAAATATCAGTAAAGTACAGAGGATCATCCTTTTGTATAATCCTATGAAGCTGCCAGTCAGAAATAATAATAATAATAATAATCATCATCATCATCATCATCATCAACTTTATTTATACCCCGCCACCATCTCCCCAACGGGGACTCGGAGCGGCTTACATGGGGCCAAGCCCGAACAACAACTTCAATATAAAAATACAAATTGCAATAAAATAAACAACATAACATTGAAGTGTAAAACATCAAACATATAAAACAATATACACAGAACATAGAAACCAAACATAATGACAGAGAGTGGGCCGCATGTACATAAAATGATTTTAAAACTCCGGGTGCGATAAGGAGGCAGAACTAATTGTAAGGGAGAACTCATAGAGAGACAGGAAAATAAACAAACCTTCGTACATGGGGGGTGGGGGGGGGACTCCTGGGACAAGAACGTTGAGGAGGCAATAGCATAAAATTATGTGGCTACTCTCCAAAAGCGCAACGGCAGAGCCAGGTCTTGAGACTCTTTTAAAAGGTTTCTAATGTAGGGGCTTTCCTAATCTCTCCGGGCAATGAGTTCCAGAGTCAGGGGGCCACAGAGGAGAAGGCTCTCTCCCTTGTACCCGCAAGGCAAGTCTGAAAGAGGGCCTCGCCCGAGGATCGAAGAGTTTGGGCTGGTTCATGGAGAGAGATACAGTCACGAAGGTAGGTGGGTCCCAAACCATTTAGGGCTTTAAAGGTAAGAACCTGTACCTTGAATTGGGACTGGAAGATGAACGGAAGCCAATGGAGCGCCTTAAACAGGGGGGTTGACTGCTCCCTGTAAGAGGCCCCAGTTATTAATCTGGCTGCCGACTGTTAAACAAGTTGTAATTTCCAGGTCATCTTCAAATACCTAGAACCTTCAGAAATACTACTGTAAAGTATAATCTTTCTCCAAATGCTCTGTGGTTTTATATGAATCCGAGTGATAAATTGTAGCTAATATTCTTTCAGAATGAATTACTTCACACTGAAATGAAGCTAAAGCAACTCCATGTAATACTTTCTATAAATAGATAAGTATGTGATAATTTCAGAAGTTTGAGGAATTTTTTTTAGTAATATACATAATCTGATCAAGATTAATATTCTCAGTGAGTACCAAGATGAAACAGAAGCACTGCAGAAATGTTTGGCTTTATCTTCTGGCTGAAGTGGTGATTTCAAGATAGTTGTTTGTGTCTCAGTTCACCATCTGCTAAAATGGAAACAATACCAGAAAGCAATGGTCTGACATTAAGATAATGAATGGCTATGATAAGTCCTTTGGGTACTCTAATGCTCTTTGAGATGAGAGAGAGTGAAGGGCGAGAAATGGATTCTTCCCTGCAGAAGATGGTTTTCTAATTTTACTATATCATCTGATAGCAGTTATATAGTCTTATGAGAGCCAAAAATTGTAATATTTATCATGAGACCATATTAGAAAAAAATGCTACTGATTTTATTAGATTGCCAGGTCAGGAACTTCCTGGCCACAAAATGTCAGATCTAGGGATTACCCCCAATTGTTGTTATTTAGACTTTAGTGATATTATTGGGCATGATCAGATTACATACCAGTTAAACATCAAGTACTACTCTTCAGAGCATGCCATTCAAATAATAAACAAGTGTGCAATCTGCAGCAAGTGGGTTGGCAAGGGCGTGAATATGTTTTGTGTGTTTATTTTCAAGGCAGTAGCCTTTCCCCTTGGCCTGAGAATTGTGAAATGGAGATGCCTGTGTCCAAAATTAACATTGTTTTACACATTGCTTTATTATTCTGTTTATATTATCATTATATATTTATTGCCTGGAAAAAGAGGAATCAAGAGCAGTACAAACATGATTTAAATAATAGGTTCGATTCTGATTTACACACATGCACCTTCCTCACACCCATCATTTCACAAAATCTCCTCCATTTGCTAATGATTTAGGCCAGTGTAGAATTGGATCATCCCTGCAATGAATACACACTGCATGGGTCTGATCATGATAATGTGGGGGCAAAGCCACCTTAATGAAGCCTAGCCTCATGTTATCTATATTAGAGGAATTCTCTGAATTCTGAGGCAAAATTTAAAGAATCTCTTAATTTAGAGCCAGTGAATACAGTTGGGCCAGTTCCCACTGGAACTGGTCCCAATTATCCCAGCTGCCATCAAGCATTTCCCAGACTCAGGTCACCCTTGGACAAAGGATGATGGTCCTCTGTCCCCCTCACCCCCAAGTTGTGGCAGTTCCTGGTCTTGCCATGGCACCTACCTTTCCCCCAGAACTTGTTCTGATATCAACCAGAGGGACAGTGAGGATTAGGAACATTTCAAGAGAAAATATCAAGACTCTATTATTTTTTATTTGTAGCTTATCATAATATTTTCATCATTTATGGGTATTATAATCCTTTCTAAATAAAGTTTGGAATAGGAAAATATTGAGTGTTATTTTACTATAAAATAAACTGTTATTTTAAAATTCTGTACTTATTCCAGTTGTCTTTATTTCTAAGACTGGTACAATGAAAGACATCAGCCATTTATATCTTCTATTCCTGAACACATTTAACAAGCAGACAAAAATAAAACTGCAGACTCTCTGAGATGTTAGTGTTAAAGCCTCTTAAAGCTTTCTAAGGATAGATGAATAGAAAGATAGAAAGAAAACAAACATCCAACCTTGCATCACCATACCTACAAACTCTTTTTTTGAAATTAAAAGAAAGAACCATACACCTATAACAAGACTAAAAAAATCATAGCTAGTTGTTTACTGACAATGTGAGCTTTACTCTGCTTTTCCTTAGATAATCCAGTTTTTGTTGAAAGATTTAAGTGCTAATCCAGCAGTAACTGATCCAGTAGTACAGCTGTATCTGAACAGAGCACATTTGAAAACATGGGTCTGTTCTAACAAATCATAAAGAAGGGTCAGAATTTTTGAACTGGCAATTGCTTTCTTTGTGAAGCCTTCCTTAAATCCCTGTACACAACTGAGCCTCTCTGTATAATTTTTTTTAAAATCAAAGTTAATTGGAAGTTCTGACAGCCAAAGGAAATCTACTTAGAAGTAAGTTCCACTGAGTTCACCAGGAAATATAAAAGAAGTGGCCATCAATTTGTAACCTAAAATTCCCCCAAAATGTAATTAATATTATCTGATCCACTTTCTGATATTTTCAGTTGACTGTGGTAGAATCTAAAATTCTTGCAGGAAAGTTGAGAAGAAAAAGAAGAAAGAATTTTTAAACAGTAAAACAGAATTTAAATGGCATATCACATGTCTCAGCATCAGAGGAAGGCAAAGGCAAATTCTCTGAACAAATCTTGCCAAAAATATCCAATGTTTAGTTTGCCTTAGTGTTGCCAGAAGTTCGATATGGCTTGAAAGCACACAACAACCATCATGTGATACCCACAATTGCAATACCTTTTTGGAGTCTGTATGTAAGTCATCATTTTTATTGCTTTAGCTATGTTTGGTCTATGTATTGTATCCTGATAAAAAATGAACAACAACAAATGTTGTTCACAGCTTGATGTGAACAATGCTAAACCAGGCAGAATAAACAAAAAGATTGTCCTCTGCAAATCAAAACATGCAAAATTACCATAGCCTCAATTTGTAGAGTTTCTTAGGATTTTAAACTAAGTAGCTTCAGGACTGGATGGTCCTTGTGGTCTCTTCCAACTCTATGATTCTATGATTTATGACTTTTTAAAAAATCTTCATTCAACTTTGAACTTGATAGTCTACATGGTTGAATCCTGAATGCTATTACTGGCCTCCAAAATCAAAAAGAAATTGAAATCAACCTAGCCTGAATCCTATTGTTTAGCTCCCGAAGTAGATGAATTGTTGACTGGCTATTCGTCAACATGTAAGAGAATCCAAATGAATTCACGACTCTCTTCTGTCTGACACTACTAAAAGGATTTAGGCCAATTCGTCCTTTTATGGTCCATTTTTTTAACTTCTTTTGAGTATTCTACAGGCAAAATGCATAGCTAATTATTGCAAAACAGCCATGGACCCAAGCAGCTTCTGGGTTCAACAGAAAGATACCTCCCCCCACGATTTTAGGACAGGATGCTCCCTTTCTCTATCCATGAGCTATCACTGCATAAAATGTACATGGTGCGTTCAAACAGGACAAATGAAATGTATATTTTGTGGATAAAAATGCACTTAAATCAGTAGGAACTTTGTTTAAAAACTTTTAAACTCTAACATCAAGATTGTTTTATTCCTCATTCTATACAACCAGTTTCCTTTATTTGTTAAAAAATGAAGCGCCAAAGAGAACTGCAGTCTGAAGCCTATTAAATACTAAGACACATAAAACATGACAATTGTCTTGGTTCATTAAATTAATTAGCAACTTCTTTTTAGTCGCTTGCTCACATAAAACCTGGAGCTTTTTAGATAGATACCATTTTTAAATGATGGCTGTTTTCCATTCTGCCACCAAAATGTGCAGAACTTCAGTGCTTAATAGTCAATTTTTCATTTTTAGCATTAACACATCTCTTTTTGCATGCAGTTCAGCAACTATATGATTAGAGAGTCTTTGCTAACTTCAGCTCACTTATCATTCCTTAATAGCTATGTGCTTTGCTAACAAGTCTCGCCTTTCTTTCAATTGTTCCAGGAGCTATTAACATTTTAAATTAGTAGTATTTTCCTTTTCCGTGTCCTGATCCTTCCTTGGTGTCTTATGACTTCCTGGGTTTAGATTCTGACCTGAGAAACTTTCTCATCAGCAGCATCAACCAAATGAATTCTTTTTCTCTATTGTCCAGATGCATTTTTCCAATATTATTGAAGTGGTCTCAAATCAATTATATCAAAAAGTAAATATGAGGATTTGCTTATCAACATCATTACCAAAGAGAAATTAAACTATTTATGTCACAGACCAGGGCTGTAAGTGAGGTAACAGATGCTTTGGGTCAGCAATGGCAATCTTCCAGCTACTCCTTCTGTGCTCCACAACTCTTCCCTTCCCACATGGTGCCTTCAGTATGGTATATTAATCTCCCATTGCCTTTATTGAAATAAAATTGTACTGCCATTGAGTCTAACTTCGCTTCATGGAATGGGTAAGAGTACCATCATTTTCTTCAGTTAGCCTTGAATATGCCCTGTCACCAAACTAAGGATATCAGTGGATATAAAACTACGTAGGGAGTTGAGAAAGTGGCACACCTGACCATTTAAGTATGTTTGAAACCAGACATCATATTCTTAAGAAGAAATAGTCTAAGGCTTAACATAGGGGTAGACAACTAGGATGACCCAGACACTAGGCCTGGGTAACAACGGAAAAATTTGTTTCTAAAATCGATTTGTATTTGGGGGTTTTTTTTGTTTCGATATTTAAAATAATTACAAAATTTTCCTTTTAAAAAGTTTGATATTTACGAAATTTCGTAAATGGTAAAAAATTAACGAATCGATTTCCGAAACAATAACGAATCGATTCGTTAATGGCGGACGCGACCGCAAAATACGCTAAAAAACCTCCAAAACCTTCTGAAGCTTCCCTCTCCCTCTGTTGTTGACTGTTGGTGTGAAATTATAATTTTTTTTCACTAATTAAACCATAAAACTGGCCCAGACATGCGGAAATAATAACGAAACGACCTCAAAACAATAACGAAACGAATACAATATCGAAATACGAAGCATTTACAAAACGTTTTTGAAAATTCGTTTTTTTAATAATTGCTCCAGAATGGTTTGTTATCGTTTTGTAATTGAAAAAATTAACGAATTATTAACGAATTACGAATTAACGAAACGAAACCACCCAGCCCTACCAGACACTATTATTTATTTATTTATTTATTATTTATTTAAAACATTTATATTCTGCCCTTCCCACCATGAAGGGGACTCAGGGCAGAGCACAACATATATATGGCAAACATTCAATGACGGGACATAAAAACATAAATATATACAAATATTAAAATCACTTGGATTGCAAGTCCTACTACACTGTCTGAGTATAGCAATTGTTAAAGGTCACAGGAGTTCCAATAAAAAAACCTTTGGGAAGCCATAAATAGCCATCCCTGGCTTGTAGTAATAAAGTGATGGCATTGTAAAACTCTTTCAAGGTTGGGCTCTTTTAGTTTTAAAAAATGGCTCACTCTATTGGCTGTTCTGATCTTTTCTTTCATTTGATTCTATATTTGTTAGACTAAGTGAGGCCATGAAGTCACATTATTTCTACAGATTACTTCCCCTCCAAACTCTTTGGATCACCCCTGCCCTAGTTAATTGTGTCTTTTGGAAAGCTCAAAAGTAGCAATTGACTTTTAAAATGAGTTACTGCACTTCTTAACTTCAAATAAATATAGAGTTGCCACTTCCAGTTTTTAGTTGGTTGATTGAGATTTTTTGCATGCAGTGAGCCATAGGGACATTAAATTACCCCCTCATACAGACACATGAATCTGCCATAGTTTCCCTTCCCTGATCTACATACATATCATTGACGGATGATAATTTCAGTACAGTTCATAGTACTCAAATTTTACTGATTTTTTTTTGAAAAAACTGGAATATTCATTAGAAAAAGATAATTATGCCCAGCAAAGTGGAATGCAATAAGAAAAAGGAGAATGACCACATAGTAAGTAGAATGGACAAATGAAGAAAGCCACAAACCTGGCTGTGAGAACTGAGCAGGGCATTTAGTAACAGAGATGTATTTAATTCTTGGAAGTCTGTAATTTCTAGGGTCATGCTAAGTAGAGGGCATTCCGGTGGCAATTAACAACAACAAATAAATAAAATGTTGCTTGTTTTCTTGCAAAGTGAAGTGTAAACATGTTTATTCTGACAGTGAAATAACACAGTTGACCTATGAAGCTTTAACAATTAACAGATTCACTAGAGCAAGACCTGGCCTATACTGTTTCTTAGTCTAGTGTTTTAAGATACAGAGACATTCCTTTTCATTATAACTGCCAAAAGAAATTTTAATTGCTATATTGCTTCTATTTTCATAGCCATTATAAAGCTTTAACTGTGATTCTTACAGAAAAAAAGAATAAGAAACAAAGAGAAAAAAATGATGACAAAAGTTGGATTGGTAAGGAAATTGCATATACCACTAACATTTCTCTCTCAAATGAATTTAACAGCAGTTTATAGAACTAGGAAATGTGATGTCCTAGCTGACTGTGAGAAGATCTCTAATTTGGGTCTCTGCAGGTCATTGTAAGTCTAGTCTGGTCTTGTGTAAGATAATGAAACTGCTGCCCTTGTTTGTATGGGTCACTAAGCATCTTGTCATGGTCTGGGCATGTTAGAAATAATTCAAATTTCATTCTTTATAGAGTATAACTATGCCAGGGTGCCACTGTTTATCTCCATGAAGAGTTTGTGGATAGTCATTTTTTAATTACTTCCATCATACAGTTCCCCTGCCAGTTGAAATAAATTGCCTGTTGAACAGCTACTGTTGAGAGAAATTAGGGAATATTTACAAAAATGATCATACTAGAATGCTTTATAAAATATAAAATCTTGGTGGCATTGACAGCTGGGAATGGACATCTGTCTTTAAATGGATATCTGTTCTCGAGACAAATGGGAAAAAAATGGTAAAATCTTGCAAGTGGGATAAAGGGAAGAAAACCTTTTACCAACAACAATTAAACAAATGCATGCAATGTTTTAAGATTCATAATGGGCCAATTTTATTGAAAGAATAAACATATGCAGTTGCTCCATAAAATCAATAAATGAATGGCATGTCCTCATTGTGAAAATTCCAGAAGAGATCTCCACAGTAACTTATGAACCCATCACCAAGACTCTACCTCTTGAAGACAATTATACTCAGACAAGCATGATTGCCTCTAGATAGAAACCCAATCGAATCAATGGGTCTATTCCAGTTGGGGACGGCAATGTGAAATAATTTGAAACTAAATCTGAACCTGCTGAAAATGGAATAAATTAAGCTATTTATTTATTTATTTGGGATGCTTCTACCCCGCCCTTCTCAACCCCCTAGGGGGGACTCAAGGCAGCTTACAAAAGGCACAATTCGATGCCCAACAATTCACAGAATACAATATACAAAATTACAATATAATGTCAACAATTATAACTAATTAAAACAATCAAACAATACAGTCAGAGCAATAAAATCATATTGTGGTCAATGTTCGCCAATTCATAAATCCATGATCCGTCTAGCATCGTCATTGTCCTTTCCTACTCTGGTTGTCATTGTCTTTTGTCCAACTGCCAGCTTACCTGAAGGCCTGGTCCCACATCCAGGTTTTTAGCTTCCTTCTGAAGGAGAGGAGGGATGTTTATGACCTAATCTCCCCAGGGAGTGCATTCCACAGGCGAGGGGCCACCACCGAGAAGGCCCTGTCCCTCGTCCCCACCAGTCTCACTTGTGATAAAGGTGGGGCCGAGAGCTGGGCCTGCCCAGAAGATCTTAAACTCTGAGGTGGGACTTAGAAGGAGATACGTTCAGACAGGTACGCTGGGCCGGAGCCGTAAAGGGTTTTGTAGGTCAAAACCAGCACTTTGAATTGTGCTCGGAACTGGATCGGCAACCAGTGGAGCTGACACAGCAGGGGGGTGGTATGTTCCCTGTATGACGCTCTGGTGAGTAATCTAGCCGCCGCCCGTTGGACTAATTGAAGTTTCCAAACAGTCTTCAAAGGCAACCCCACGTAGAGCACATTGCAGTAATCTATTCGGGATGTAAAAAGAGTGTGGACTACCGTGGCCAGATCCAATTTCCCAAGGTACGGGCACAGCTGGCGCACAAGTTTTAATTGTGCAAAAGCTCTCCCGGCCACTGCCGAGACCTGGGGTTCCAGGCTCAGCGATGAATCCAGGATCACTCCCAAGCTGCGAACCTGCGTCTTCAGGGGGAGTGTAACCCCGTCTAACACAGGCTATCACCCTATGCCCTGTTCGGTCTTACAACTGACCAGTAGGACCTCTGTCTTGTCTGGATTCAATTTCAATTTGTTAGCTCTCATCCAGTCCGACACAGCAGCCAATCACCGGTTCAAGGTCTGGACAGCCTCCTTGGTAACAGGTGAGAAGGAGTGACAGATTTGGACATCATCTGCGTAGAGATAACTTCTTAGTCCGAAACTCCGGATGATCTCTCCCAGAGGCTTCATGTAGATGTTAAGCAACATCGGGGACAGAACTGATCCCTGGGGGACCCCACACAACAATGGTTGTGGGGCTGAACAGTTGTCGCCCAATAACACCTTCTGGGACCGTCCCTCAAGAAAGGACCGGAGCCACTGCAAGGCAGTACCCCCAAGTCCCATATCTATGAGGCATCCCAGAAGGATACCGTGGTCAACAGTATCGAAGGCCGCTGAGAGGTCCAGCAGAATTAACAGGGACACACTCCCCCTGTCAAGCTCCCGGCGAAGATCATCTACGAAGGCGACCAAGGCTGCCTCAGTTCCATGTCCCAGCCTAAAGCCAGACTGTGCTGGGTCTAGATAATCAGTGTCTACCAGAAATCCCTGGAGTTGTGTTGCCACCACACGTTCCACGACTTTGCCCAAATAGGGGAGATTGGAAACTGGCCGATAGTTGTCGAATCGAGTGGGGTTCAGTGATGGTTTTTTTCAACAGCGGTTTTATAACAGCTTGTTTTAAGCTCGCTGGAAACTTTCCTTCCTTTAAGGAGGCATTAACCACCACCTTTACCCACTCAGCCAGTCCCCCTCTGGCTTATTTTATCAGCCAGGATGGGCAGGGGTCTAGGATGCATGTGATGGGTCTCACTTCTCCAAGGATCCTGTCCACATCCTTGAGCTGAACCAATTGAAATGAATCCAATAAAACCGGACAAGCAGGTGCTCGTGTTACATCCTCAAAAGTGTTCAGACATGTTTGGGTTGATTTGGTAGGCCTCTGACGCCACACGCACTCTAGCCTCCTCTCGCTTCATCGCTGCCAGCTCCTCAGTAAACCAAGGAGCAGGTTTAGCTCGGCTACTCAAGAGGGGGGCGCCCTAGTCATCTTACTGTCCCATCGAGAGACCAGAGCATCGACAGAGTCACTAGCCAAGGAGGTGGGGAATTCCCCAAGAGATGTCAGGAAACCATTAGGATCCATAAGTCTCCTGGGGCGGACCATTCTAATGGGTCCACCACCCCTGTGGAGGATGAGAGGCACAGTAAGTCTAAACCTGATCAGGTGGTGATCGGTCCATGGCAATGGAGCGATGGTCAGTTCCTCCACCCTGTCACCTTCATCCCATCCCTGACAAAAAACCAAATCCAATGTGTGCCCGGCATTATGGGTGGGACCAGATACTAATTGGGACAGGCCCATGGTTGCCATGGCGGCCATGAAGTCCTGAGCTGCACCTGAAGGTGGGGCCTTGGCATGGACATTGAAGTCTCCCATGGCGTTGGGAACTCAACGCCAAGTCCGAGACCACCCCTGCTAGCTCAGGTAGGGAGACTGTCGTGCAGCGGGGTCGGTACACTAACAGAATTCCTATCCTGTCCCGGTCACCTATCCTGATGCCGATATATTCAAAGGAAGATGACTGTGGGATGGGGCACATGTTCATGGGGATAAAATCCTTATAGACCACTGTGACTCCGCCTCCCCACCCTCCAGGTATAGCAATGTACAGACTATAGCTCCAAATAGATAAAGAAGTGGCATAAGAACATATAATGAAGCTTTAAAAGAGCCCACATTTGCAAAGACACTTAAGGAACTTCCTGATATAATCTGTTCAGTCTATATTTTGATAACTTGGGAAACTAGAGAAGCCTTTGCTGAATGGATGAGGACAAATGTTCCTATAATCAAAAGAGAGGGAAAAGATGGCTCAAGGACAATAACAAAATCACATAAAGAACAGAAAGTTTTCAGGTTCCCAGATAGAGCATAGGAAGAGAATGCAGACATCACATTTGCTTTCAATTAAATAAAAACATATAAGGTTAAAAAGGTTATTGGTTTAGGTTCTTATTTTAGTCAATATTACTTTCAAGTGGTAACTAAGAAAAACAAAAACTACAAATGGCAAGTTCAATAATATTACCTGTTCATTAGAGAACAAAATTAATCAAATGAGGAATTAGCATTTTTTTTTGTTTCTTTGTTTTAGGTGGCCTAAAAGCTACTACATCACACTTTGTGGAGTCTTACGCAACATGATGAGGAATTGGATAAAAGTAGACTTTATGATTCACCATCAAATCAGGATTGTTTTCTTCCCCCTTTCCACTTTAAACCTCCATCCTGATTAAGAGGCCTGGAGAATGAAAAAAAACCCTTTGTTCTGTGATACTGTGGTTAGTCCCAATACAGAATTAGCTTAGTGTAGTTTTTGGACTTTTCCTCTCTAATGGATTTTTAATAGGAAATCGTAAGTGTTAGAGTGTTATACACATAAGGTCTTAATGACACAGACCTGTAGGTTATAAACAGGAATTGAGACAAGATTGAGACAATGAAAGGGAGATGGTGGGTTACAGTACAGTACAATAATAGTTTTTTTCCATGACTGAGCTCTTAATTCAAATTGTTCTTATTTTCCCATTGAAAATAATTTTCTCATTGAAATGAATTGAAATGCTATTAATACATTCCACCACATTGAAACCCCCTCCATGTTTTCTTACATGTTTTAAAATAAGAAAATGCATTATATAAATAGCAATTAATGTATAAATGCACATTCATATGGAACAATAAAAAAAGAAAGATCAACTTTTAAATGGTAGAAGCACAAAGTTGTGGCAAGGAAGCACATTCAAGACAACAAAATGTGTGTTGACCAGTGTAATAGCAAGATAAAACCTGCATATTCACATGGAATAATAAAAAAGAAAGATCGACTTTAAATTGGTAGAAACACAAAGTTGTGACACAATGGCAGAAGCACAAAGTTGTGGCAAGGAAACACAAAGCACTGGCAGCTTCATCACATTTACTAAATTCCACTGAGTTCTACACTTAAAATCCAGGAAGCCACTCTTGTCATCATCACATTAGTTTGACTTCAAGTGCAGGATAGAGCATTCTTTGTGTATTTTAAGCATGAGGGCAAGCATGCTTTTAAAAGATTTTATGCGGTGGTGGGGAAGCAGATTTTTTGAAATCATCTGGATGTTTGGTTATTTCTGTAATGTGATGGCATTAGTTGCTCCCAGGCTTACAATGAAAAGTTTCCCCAATTTGTGGGAGGGAAAATTGTGGGTGGAGCCAAAAGTACCCTTGTTAGAGAAAGGATTACCTTTTGCTCACTGAGTTTTTACTTTGCCAGAACATTTTTTTAAAAAAAGCCTTTCAGGGTCCTTCCCTTCCCTTCCCTTCATGATGCCTTGTGTTGCATGGGAAAGCCAGGAGAGAAGGATTATTATTATTATTATTATTATTATTATTATTATTATTATTTGAAACACAACAAGATGAGTTCACAGCAGACACTCTGCTGGCTGTTGTAGTGGATCACATGTTGGACACTTCTCAAGTGTCTAGGACTGTGTGATGTATCGGCGAATAATGCGTGCAGATCTCAGTTAGGTGGCCTTCTGCAGCTGACAGATGGTAATTTTGTCAGCGCCGATTGCGTTTAAGTGCAGGCCAAGATCTTTAGGCACTGCACCCATTGTGCCGATCACCACTGGGACCACCTTTACTGGATTGTGCCAGAGTCTCTGCAGTTCAATCATTTATTTATTTATTTATTTCGGGTACTTTTACCCCGCCCTTCTCAACCCCCAAGGGGGGACTCAGGGTGGCTTACAAAAGGCACAATTCGATGCCTATACAAAAATTATACATAGTGTACAAAACCATAGTTAAAACAATTATCACAGTTAAAACAATCATAACAATCAATATACATCACATCATATAAAAACTATTCACATGCTCAGCGTTCGTCTTTCAGAGTTCCAAATTCCATTAAATCCTCATATTGTGTCACCTTTTCCAATTGTTTCTCTTCAAACCTGCTGTCACCTGGGATTGCAACATCGACGATCCATACTTTGTTTTTTTAACACGATTGTGAGGTCAGAAGTGTTGTGCTCCAGAACTCTGTCTGAATTTGGAAGCTCCAGAGGAGTTTGGCATGTTCATTCTCTCTATAACCTTTTCTGGCTTGTGATCCCACCAGTTTTTTGTTGCAGGAAGATATTATTATTATTATTATTATTATTATTATTATTATTAATTATGCCATGTCTCCATGCTGTGCAGTCCTGGGAGTTGAAGTTTTCCAAAGTACATACCCTTCTCTTGGTGCATTTACACAATTGAATGAATTCTCTTGGACCACACTTTAAATACCATAGCTCTATACTATGCAGTTCTGGGAGTTATAGTTTCCCAACATTCATACCCTTCTCTGGTTCTATCTGCACTGGAGAATAAATGCAGTTGGGACCCATTTTAAATGCAATTATTATTATTATTATTATTATTATTATTATTATGCCATACCCCATGCTGTGCTGTCCTGGGAATCATAGTTTTCCAAGGTCTATACCTTTTTCTTGGTGCATTTACAGTATGGAATGAATGCCCTTGCACCCCCCTTTAAATACCATAGTTCCGTATTATGCAGTCCTGGGAGTTATAGTTTTCCAAGGTCCACCCCCTTCTCTGTGGGACAGCCAAGAGAGGGGGGAGAGGGGGAGAGGGAAGGAAGGAGGGTGAGGGAAGTGGGGGGAGAGACAGAGAGAGAGCAAACATCACTGCTTTCCCTTCCTCCCAGTTTTCAACAATGAGTAGGGAGAGGGATGGTGGGTGGGTCCAAATCTCTGCAGCATGAAAGAATACTAAAAGGAGACATTTAACAGTGTGATAGAAGGTAGGGAAAACATCCGTTTCATCCAAAAAAAAAGACTGAGTAAGACTGAGCTCTTTTCTGCTCTCCTCTGCCACACACTTCCCTGCATTATGTGATGAAGTGGAAAGTGAAGCATCATGTTCTTCACACTGCACTCTTTGTATATACTGTCAGGCATCCACTGGCTGCACTTACTCTGCTGCTGGAGAATCATCTTCTCCACTCCACCAATGTCAGTGGTTTTGGACCATAATTTGCCAAAAATTCTCAACATTGTATTCTGTGTCAATACAGCCTTGATTTTGACACTGTTGTAGTCTCTTTGATTGGCAGAACACTCTTGTCACAAAGTGTATTCAGGCAAGCAGCAGTGGCTGCACTGCCATCTTGAGAATAATCCCTCCCAGAAATCACCATACCTTATTCTGCAGTGCTGCCAGGCACACACTTGCCACAAAGTGCATTAAAGCAAGCAACAGTGACTGCACTGCTGCTGGAGAATGTCTTCTCCCACTCCACCAATATCAGTGGTTTTGGCACATAATTTGCCACACATTTTCAACATTGTATTCTGTGTCAAGGCAACCTTGATTTTGACACCATTATAGTCCCTATCTTCATCTGCATAGGCACTTTGAGAATCATTCCTCTCCCGTAAATCAATCACACCTTGCAGTGCAGCCAGGAAGTAACTGGCTGCACTACTGCCTTGATAATTGTCCATTTCTAACTATTTAACTAGAGGGGAGTTGCCTCTGCCTTCCTCTGGGACTGAGATAGTGTGACTCACCTAAGGTGATTAAATTGGAAAAAATGTCCTAAAAATCAGTGGGTGACCAGTTCTTTCTGACACTTTGCAGGAGTGATTCCCTGCTCATGTTCTGTCACTGTAGAGAAATAAAAAAAAGACACCTCTTTTGCGTGTTTTCAAAAACATTTTATTTGTAAAACATTTTAAAATTTCTTAAAAACCAATGAAGGATTGAAATATTCTGAAACCTGCCAGTTTACAGTCATAAATTTGACTGACAAGTGTAGCCAATTTGTTTAAATTGTTCAGTCCTCTGAAGCTGTGAGTAGGACTCATCCAAGGTGATTAATTTGGAAAAGGAAATCCTAAAAATCAGTGGATGACTGGATGTTTCTGAAACTTTGCAGGAATGATGCTCTACCAATGTTCAAGCACCTAGAGAAATTTAAGGATATATCTCTTTTTGGTTTTGTTCAAAAGATATTTTATCTGTAAGCATTTTACACATTTTCTAAACATCAGTGGACGACCAGATATTTCTGAAACTTTGCAAGTTCACAGTTGTAAATGTGGCCTACAAGTGTGGCAAGTTTCATCCCAATAGCCATAAAAATGACAGACAACAAGACTCACAAGCTTCCCCATTGCGGCTAATGGAACAAATCTTACTGACACAATAACAAAATTTCGGAATTTGAATTATGAATTGAAACAGACTCCTCCAAATCTTCCTGAATCAAAATTGGGGGGGGGGGGGGGGAAGGGGGCATCCAAAACAGATTTCTGCCATTTTGCACACCTCTAGTAGACAGAATCAATGGACACTGAATCATCCAGTAGAAGCAATATGGATTTACTTAATAGAAAATGCTAGCTCACTATTTAAAGAACAAGCGTTTTTCATTAAGTCAACGTGACTTATTTTGTTCACTGTGTTTTTGTTTGTGGTAGGGGAACAATTTGTTTCATTTCTTGATGTAGCCTTTAAAAAAGCATACAATTTGATTCATTTATATAAGAATTCTGCTTATCATATATTTATTTATTCATTTATTTATTTACGACATTTATATGCCGCCCTTCTCACCCCGAAAGGGACTCAGAGCGGCTTACAAAGTATATATTACATACAATATATTTATTATTATTATTATTATTATTATTATTATTATTATTATTATTAGCATAGTACAATATCAGCATTAAACATTGCTATATTGCACCATACCACTATATTGTAATATTATTAGTAATATTATTATTATTATATTGCATTACATTATAATATTATAAATATTATATTATATTATATTATATTATTAGAATAGCACAGGAGACAAGGTGGAACTGTCCCCTGGCCCCCTCTCTCTTCACTCTGGCCCAGAGCGACAGTTGGTGCTGGGGAGAGGGGTCTCCAGCTGATGGCATATCCAGGAGACATTTTGTTGTAGATTTCTTGCCATAATAATAGATGTCTATGAAGGCTTAGAAAGGGAGGTTTATTTGTATAGAAGCCCACTTTGTGAAGTTTTTTTTTCTAAGATGGGATAGTCATATTTTAATCTTCCAGAGGATAAATTTATATTTGTACTTGTTTCATGGGTGTCAAAAACTGTTTTAACTGGACTGCTGGAGGGCAAAGTTGTGGTTGGGACAAATTATTTCCTCATAGCAGTTTTAAAAGCCAATAAAAGGATTATTGGAAAATTTTGATAATACCCCCTAAAGACATGATTACAGTCATAGATAAGTATGAACAAGTCAATGGGAGTCTTAAGGTCAGACCCAAGATAAGAATGTTAAGAAATGCTATTAAGTTTCTATATATGAAGTGGGGCATCTTGTTTTAGGCTGATGTGGTGCTCAAATAAAAGTTGATACTACTTTCTGTCATTTGGACAATATTATTGGCTTTCCATTCTCAGGGAAAGCAAGCTAATTCCACTTGGTTTCTATGGATCAATATCATCAAATCTTTCCAAGGTGCCCAACTGGTATATGCTATCAGAAATAGCAATGTTCATTGACCATATCTGATTTAAGAAGTTTTCTAATAGATGGCAAATGTGCACTTTAGTGATAAGAAAACAGAATACTTTAGAAGAGAACTGTGGGGTGCAGGAACCACTTTAATTCTAAATGCCCTTAGTATTTCACTCTGTATTCTACTTTTCATGAAACTTTGGAGAGTCAAAAATTCACACACACCACAATCCAATTATTTTAAGTCATTCCAAGTAGAAATGTTCAAAATACACAGAATTATTACATACTTTAGGCTGAAATATTGAAAACACATTCTATTATTATTTTAAATGTTTTGCTACAAAATGTATGCACATAAGCAAACATACTTCTAAAGATGTGTATATTGAGTTGGGAGGGGCAGTAATTCTCTAACTGATGTAGTAATGGGCTGCATGATTTCATTGGAAGGAGAATATGGGACTGAGTGAAATCAGAACTGAAGTGTGTACCAATTCCTACTCAACAGATGTTATTTTTTCTGTGTCTTAATATAACAGTCTCTATTCTTTTTTGAAGAGAAATATTTCAAATGGGGTCATTTCCTTCTTCTTCTTCTTCCTCCTCCTCCTCCTCCTGCTCCTCTTCTTCCTCCTGCTCCTCCTCCTCCTCTTCTAAATAACACATCCTTATTAATCTTCCTAATTTTTGTACTTTTAATTCTCTAGTATGCACTTGTTCTGTTCCTGTTTTCCTGTTCTCTAACTTCACCCTCCATAGGCTTTTTTGTTGTTATGATGCTTTTACCATATTAATTTATTGATTTATTGTCCACTCTTTCACATGGCTTGAGAACAACATATTAAAATATAACATATACAATTGGTTTTTAAAAAGTGACCCATTACCAACCTCGTACTGGCTAACTGAAGTAAATGTCCCTCAAAGATTTAAATGTATGGGATGAGTTATATGGGTTAAAAAGGAGTCCACCTTGAAGTAAACGTGACCCAGTGAATGCAAGACCTCCAAGAATCTCATATGTCAGCTGCCTTGCACAGTGCTTACAAACTAGGGGATATGACTTGATTGAATCAATCCATTTATAATGCAGCCTCCCTCTTTTCTACTTCATCAACTATTATCATATCTTCTAGTATGCCATATAATCTCATGTTTTGTCCAAAGAATGACAGGCTCAGTTTAGTCATCTTGGCTTCTAATAAATGTTTAGGCTCAATTTGTTCTAGGGCCACTCATTATCATTTTAGCAGTCTACAATATCCATAGAATCCTTCTCCAGCACTTAACTTAAAATGAATTAGTTTTCTTCATATCACCTGTCTTCATTTTCCAGCTTCATCACTCATACATAGAAATAAGAAATATTGTAGCATGGATAATTCTGACTTCAGTATCTAGTGATAAATCTTTAAACTTGAGGATCTTGTGTAGTTCTTTCACAGCTTTCTTTCTAAACTTTCAAAATGCAGGACTAGTTGAAGCATTTGATGCTGTGGACCAGCCCTGGACTCAGCCAAGCTGTTTAGACCACTCTGCTCCTTAACTGTGACAACAGTAGGAGTAGTGTTTTGAAAGCTTTGTTGTTGTTTATCACTCCAGCAGCAGTGACAGAGCTCCCAAACTCTGGTGGCAGTAGAAGAGAAGTCCTGACCTGAATTGGTCCCACTGAACCTGTACCTTTGTCATTACTTGTTGCTGCAGCTCTAGCCATGGAGCTCCTGGGTATCACTGGCCACATGTGTTGATGTCTGCAAAGGTGCCTGTGTAAAGGATGTCCCTGTTACTTGGAGAGGGGAATGGTAAAATAGGTGACCCCCTCCTTTCTCTCAACTGGTTTCAGTAAAGATGCTCAGTGATGTCCAGGAGCTCTTCAAGGAAGCTCCACAGCATTTCATAACTTTTGCAAATGCTGGGTAAAATAAGGTTAACCGATTTTACACCACAGTAGGAACAGGAAGTTCTTGAACATCACATGAATGCTCAAAAAAGTTGTCTGGCCTACTTTGCAGTATGTTGCCGTATAGAGTGATTACAGAATATTTACTTATTTTTATTTTCAAATATCACGATCAAGAATAACATATTGAATTGGGCCTACAGCTCTATCAGGATCAGACTGCAGTCCTGTATCCAGTTATCTAGTCAACAACATCTAATAAAAATTATAAAGTCTGTGCTATGCAGCTCTACACAACTTGGGGGAAGGGATAGTGTATCTGGATCATCCTTCTAAACCATCTATATGGACATGTATAAGACTACATTGCAAATATAAAAATATTGATGATATCTGAAAGTTTCCAACAATTAATTGAGAGACCTATTTGGAACAAGTTAACATTTGAAAAAGAACCTGATATATATAGCATTTAAATAACTACCTGTTATAGTGAACCCAGAGGAGCTTTCTTGCCTTTCATCCAATTGCACATAACATAAGCTTTATGTGATGACTGACCTACAAAAGAGCATGTCATGTCATAAATTCGTTTACATAACAAAGATATTGATGCAACCTAATCCTACACTGAGACCAATTTTTTTTAAAGAGAACTTACTGAACTATTTTTAATACTCAATATTTTTACAGAGACATTTTAAAAGACCATAGTATTCTTTAGCATGGAGTGAGTGGAATTATAATTTAAAAATTAAGATCAAATGGAGAGTCCTGCTGGATCAGACCAAAACCTCATTTCTTCCAGATTTCTTTTTACATAGTACTAGCCCATTTCTTATGAGAGGCCCATAAGCAAGACATTAATGCAATAGAAATCTTCTGCTCATGCAGTTTGAAAATGATACAGAGAAATATATTTCTCTAAAGCTATAGTTATATCTATGATGAAGGGTAAAAGCAACAAGCATTCTTCCCAATGATTATCTTGTGAAATATGCTAAATCATGAAGCAGGTTTTTTTCTGATGGAACATTTGTTTGAAATGAAGAAGGACTTGTTACAACAACAAATTCTACCTGCAAAGGACCAGACAAAAAATCAGTATCAAAAGATAAAAAAAAAATGTATAAATCAAGTAACAGCAAATAATTTGCAGCAAAGATAATATAATACAATTATGGCAATATGTAGTTAAATGTTTAATGGTGAAGTGCTGAGTTAATATTACAGAATATTGAGGAAATACTTTGCTATTCAGCAGTATAAGAAAGGGTAAGGAATGAACCAGAGACAAGAACAAATTAAAATCATTTTTAGGAACAAACTAGTCAAAAAAAGTGTATGAAAAAGAAACGCGTTTGCAGTCCTTGACACCTCCTAACAATTACATGAGCAGGTACAAGAAAAAGAGGGCAGATGAGGAATTCAGAATCAAATTATGAAAAATGGGGCAATTGGTGGAAGATGAGACCATTTTCATCCTTTACACGTGTTCCAAATGAAAAATGCAGATGTATTTGTAGATCATGCATAAATTTTGTGCAGCTGTACAAATCATACTTACAAATTCATAGAAACAACCAGAAGAGCTGCAAGCCATGGATCATATGTTTTCCTGAATAACATTTTAAGGCAAGCTGGTAATAAATAATAAATTTGGGACACTGTGACTAAATAACCTCTACCAAATTGTTTGTAAATAACTTTACATTCACAGAGTAGTATAATGAGATCTGAATGGCAAACATACTTATGGTTAGAAAAAAAATCCTTTTTCAGTAGAAAAAGGAAGAACAAGGAGGTGATAGGGCCTCTGGGAGGAGGAGAAGAGGTAATGCTGACAGGGGATAGGGAAAAGGCAGTACTTAATGCCTTCTTTGCCTCAGTCGTCTCTCAAAAAGAAAGCCATCCTCAACCTCAGCAACATGGAGTGGATGAAGGAAATCCAATCCCAAATAGAGAAGCAAATCATCCAGGAATACCAGGTTTAAATTCCTGGTATCTAAACATATACAAGCCCCAGGGCCAGATCTACTACATCCAAGATTATTGAGGGAACTAGCGGAAGTCATTTCGGAACCACTGACAATCATCTTTGAGACTTCTTGGGGAATGGGACAGGTCCCAGCAGATCGAAGGTGGGCAAATGTGGTCCCTATGTTCAAGAAGGGAAAAAAGGACGACCCAAACAATTACCATTTGGTCAGCCTCACATCAATACCATGCAAGATTCTGGAAAAGATAATTAAGTAGTCTGCAAACACTTAGAAAGAAATGCAGTCATTGCTAATAGTCTATATGAATTTATCAAAAACAAGTCATGCCAAACTAATCTGATCTCTTTTTTTGATAGAGTTACAATCTGGGTAGATGCAAGGAACACTGTAGATGTAGTGTATCTGGATTTCAGTAAGACCTTCAACAAGGTCCCCCATGACCTTCTGGCAAACAAACTAGTCAAATGTGTGCTAGGCAAAACTATGCTTAGGTGGAACTGTAATTGGTTAAATGAACAAACACAAAGGGTGCTCACCAATGCTTCCTCTTCATCCTGTAAAGAAGAGACAAATGGAGTGGTGCGGGGTTCCGTCCTGGACCCATTTCTGTTCAACATTTGTATTAATGACTTAGATGAATGGTTGAAAGGCATAATCATCAAGTTTGCATATGACACCAAATTGGGAGGAATAGCTAATGCTCCAGGAGACAGGAGCAGAATTCAATATGATCTTAACAGATTAGAGTGATGGGCCAAAACTAACAAAATGAAGTTCAAAAGTGAAAAATGCAAGATACTTCACTCATCCAGAAAAAAAATGAAATGCAAAGATACAGAATGGGGGACACCTGGTTTGATAGTGTGAAAAAGACCTTGGAGTCCTTGTGGACAACAAGTCAAACCTGAGCCAACAATATGATGTGGTGGCAAAAAAAAAGCCAATGGGATTTTGGCCTGCATAAATAGGAGTTTAGTGTCTAGATCCAGGGAAGTCATGCTACTCCTCTATTCTGTCTTGGTCAGACCACATCTGGAATACTGTGTCCAATTCTGGGCACTGCAATTGAAGGAAGATGTTGACAAGCTGGAATGTGTCCAGAGGAGGGTTACTAAAATTGACAAGGGTCTGGAGAACAAGCCCTATGAGGAGTGGCTTAAAGAGCTGGGCATGTTTAGCCTGAAGAAGAGGCTGAAGGGAGACATGATGGCTATGTATAAATATGTGAGGGAAGTCACAGGGAGGAGGGAGGGAGCTTGTTTTCTGCTGCCTTGGTGACTAGGATGCGGAACAATGGCTTCAAATTACAGGAAAGGAGATTTTACCTGAACAGCAGTGGGCACTGGCAGCTGTTCAGAAGTGGACCTTTCTGCCCTGGAGTGTGGTGGAGTCTTTTTCATTGGAAACTTTTAAGCAGAGGCTGGATGGCCATCTCTCAGGGGTGCTTTGGATGCAATTTTCCTGCTTCTTGGCAGGGGGTTGGACTGGATGGCCCACGAGTTCTCTTCCAACTCTGTGATCCTATCATTTTACTTGAAAATTACATTTAAGCTTATTATATTACTAAATATGTAATTTTTGAGAAATATAAAATGATAGGCAATTCTTGAGATGAAAAATTCATTTCACATAGTATAACTATGAATAGCCAGGCTGGAGATCAATAAATGATAAAAAAAGGTAAATACACATCCCATAATACAGAAACATACCTTTTTATCAGTAGTAGTAGTAGGAAAAAACTATGCTTATACAGCCTCAAGTTTAACTTTTTAAGTAGAAAAGCTTCACACAGCATAAACTAGATTCATTTTCTCTGTCCATCAGCACTTCTCTTTCCTTCAGCATCTTCCTCATCTGTTTTCCATACATCACACCTGCTGCTTTCTGCTTTGCATCTTCCTTTCTATGTTTTGTCACTATCATTCAAGTCTTGTTCTTGTTTTCTTTCCACCAGACTTTAGAATCTATATTTTACTTCAAGATTGAATACCATATTTTTTCACAAATCTTTTCTAAGTTAATTAATTTTTGCTTTCCCCTTGATGATCAGTTCTTGCACTTCCAAGGTTTTGTTAGCTGATTCTTGCATCTTGACATCCTATATTGTTCCTCTTCTGTTATATGGTTGAAGAATAATAAAAATCTATGCTAATATGCCAAAAAGAAGACAGAGCTGAGCATATGCAATTGCAATCTAAACCCTCCAGCTTCCTGACACAATAAAGTTGAGAATGCATAGATTTTCAAGATAAACTATGCAGTTTGCTTGCTTGCTTGTTTGTTCATTGTTTTCCTCTATATTTGATAATGAATTGCAGGCAGAAGAGATTAACCAAACAATACTTTGATTTCCATTCTAAATGGTGTTAATTGATTCTTTTTCTATCTTGCTTGGTTTAGTATATATGCAATTATAAATTTTGACTGAGATATAACTGTCCTGTGATTGATGGCCACCTTCATCGTCTGATAGTAAGTGATGTAATTAATATATTATCATTAAAATGTGTGTCTTTAAAAAATTTGTCTCATTGGGAATGCAAATGCTAAATGTATTCCCTTTTGGAGGAAATGTCTGCCTTTTTTTTCTCTGGTCCCATATACACTACCATATAATGCAGTTTTAAACTTAATTTTTATAGTCATGGTAGAATCCTATACAGGCAGTCTGCAAGTTATAAAAAAGGTAGGTTCTGTAAGTTTATTCTTAAGCTGAATTTGTTTGCATGTCAGAACAGTATGGTTGCTTACCTGTAACCATGTTTCTTCGAGTGGTCATCTGTGAAATCCACACATATGGTAATCACTGCACATGCAAAGCAGGTCAGAACCGTCTAACAAGCTCTTTAGCTCAAAGTGGCTATGGCCCCACCCGTCCTTCCCAGGAAGCATATATAAGACACAGGCGGGGCTATTAGCCTTAGTTCCTCCGCCATTGCAGCGGCAGAGTCACCAAGGCATGACAATTAGCAGGGAGAATGGGTGGGGATTTCACAGATGACCACTCGAAGAAACATGGTTACAGGTAAGCAATAGGCCTGGGTAACAATGCAAAAATTTGTTTCTAAAATCGTTTTGTAATTGGGGTTTTTTTTTGTTTCGATATTTAAAATAATTACAAAATTTTCCAAAAAAAAGTTCGGTATTTACGAAATTTCGTAAATATTTACAAAACATTTTGTAAAGATGGCGCCCTTTTTTTTCAATATTTTTAAAATATTTTTTAAATTTAATTATTAATTTAGTAGAATAGGGAGGAGAAATTAAAATTATTATTAAGGAGGGAAGGCAGGCACTCACTCTGGCGGGCCCTCTAATCAAGGTGGTCAGTTGAAACATTCACACCTCGCTCCAGCAGACAAGAGTCCTTTGTCCCACCCTGGTCATTATTCCACATAAATATAAACCCTTTTTCCTACTTCCAACAGACCTCACTACCTCTGAGGATGCTTGCCATAGATGCAGGCAAAACGTCAGGAGAGAATGCCTCGCTCGCCCCTCTCGCTCGCCGCTCGCTCGCCCCTCTCGCTCGCCGCACGCTCGCCCCTCTCACTCGCCATAGATGCAGGCGAAAAGTCAGGAGAAAATGCCTCTAGGCCATGGCCATATGGCCTGAAAAAACCTACAACAACCCAATCAGAGACATCTAATCACCTCTCAACAAAAGATTGCTCCAGGCACTGCCAGGCCATCAAATGCTAATCAAGGTAGTCAGTTGAAACATTCACACCTCGCTCCAGCAGACAAGAGTCCTTTGTCCCACCCTGGTCATTATTCCACATAAATATAAACCCTTATAAATATAGACCTCACTACCTCTGAGGATGCTTGCCATAGATGCAGGCAAAACGTCAGGAGAGAATGCCTCGCTCGCCCCTCTCGCTCGCCGCTCGCTCGCCCCTCTCACTCGCCATAGATGCAGGCAAAAAGTCAGGAGAAAATGCCTCTAGGCCATGGCCATATGGCCTGAAAAAACCTACAACAACCCAATCAGGGACATCTAATCACCTCTCAACAAAAGATTGCTCCAGGCACTGCCAGGTCATCAAATGCTAATCAAGGTGGTCAGTTGAAACATTCACACCTCGCTCCAGCAGACAAGAGTCCTTTGTCCCACCCTGGTCATTATTCCACATATATAAACCCTTATAAATATAGACCTCACTACCTCTGAGGATGCTTGCCATAGATGCAGGCAAAACGTCAGGAGAGAATGCCTCGCTCGCCCCTCTCGCTCGCCGCTCGCTCCCCCCTCTCGCTCGCCATAGATGCAGGCGAAAAGTCAGGAGAAAATGCCTCTAGGCCATGGCCATATAGCCTGAAAAAACCTACAACTCAGAGAGGAGAGCTCCCAGCAAGCATTGGCAGGCGGCCATCTTACGTATTTCCGAAATGGACGGAAATACAAAAATTTTTGGCGCCTGCCGTTTCGATATTTAAAAACACTTCCAGGTTAAAAAAAAGTTTTGTAATCGTTTCGTAATTCAAAAAATAACGAATTTTTTAACGAATTACGAATTAACGAAACGAATTGACCAGCCCTAGTAAGCAACCATACTTTCTCCGTCCTGGTCTCTGTGAAATGTACACATATGGTATATTAGCAAGCTACCCACCGTGGTTGGCGGGTGTTATGCCATCGTCCAAAAGCTGATTGCCTCTCGGAGAGGACATCCAGCTTGTAGTGGGCAGCTAAGGTGAGCGGAGTTGCCCAACTTGCTGCCTTGCAAACGTCTTCCAGTGGCACTCCATGGATGAAAACCACCGAAGACGAGACACTCTTGTAGAGTGGCCTTTGATGGTAGCAGGAGGGTCCCTACCCACCTACAGATAAGCCAGCCGAATTGTGGATGTCACCCAACCTGAAATCTGCTGAGCCAAAACTGGTAGACCGGCTGTATCAGATCTATACTTCAAGAAAAGTCTAGGTGACTTTCTGACAGATTCTGTCCTATCAATGTAAAAAGCAAGTGCCCTGCGGACATCCAACAAGTGGAGAGACCACTCCAAATCCGTGGTGGGATTCAGACAAAAGGCAGGAAGAACAATGTCCTAGGACATGTGAAAAGTTGATGCAACCTTGGGGAGAAAAGCAATATCAGTTTGAAGAACTACTCTATCTTCGTGAAACCTCAAATAAGATGGGTGTACACTGGAGAGCACAGAGCTCACTAGCTCTTCTGGCTGAGGTGATGGCCACTAGGAAAGCCGTCTTCCATGACACATACGAGATATCCACCGTATTCATTGGTTTGAAGGGTGGACCATGCAGAGCATCAAGAACAAGGTTGAGTTGCCATGCTGGCGATGGTGGCGTGACCCGAGGGTGGATATTTTTATATCCCTGAAGGAAAAGTTGGACCAGTGGGTCCTGGAAACAAGAGGGTAAGCCTGCCTCTCTACGGTAGACAAAAATAGCTGCTAGATAGCATTTTATAGAGGAAAAGGTGAGCTGAGAGTCAGCCAGGTGAGCCAAAAAGTCCAGCAGAAGTGATGTAGGAGCAGCTAAGGGATCGGTATCACGCTGCCTCACAAACGTCTCGAAGCGTTTCCACTTAGCCGCATAAAAGCGTTTTGTGGACGCTTGATGAGCTGCACTAAGGATGGCCCTGACAGGCTCAGAGAGGAGTGGGGTCTGATGCACTGTGCGGTCAGACATAGATGGCGGACCTTCAGGCAGAGCAGGCAGCCGGAGTGGGAGTGACGAGTGAACAGATCCAGCTTGTACTTCATTAGAAGGAAGCACAGTTGTGAGAGTGTCATCATTATTTATTATTATTATTATTAACTTTATTTGTACCCCGCTAGCATCTCCCGAAGGACTCGATGTGGCTTACAAAGGCCAAGGCCACAAAACACAACACAAACAATATAACACCAAAAGCAAAATTAAAAACAGTTAAAGCAATATTGACGACATGCAATAGACAGTATATCAAGACACAATAAAAACTGGGCCGGGCCAGAGTAATGGGTACAGGATTAAAAGTGCTGATGTGGCAGGTGGTATATGAGGATTATAGGGCAAGTGCAGTGTGCGGTGTGCAATAATCTTAGTTCTACTAAAAGTGCTTCGAGGACTTGTTATTGGAGATTTCCTATTCTGGAAAGGCACATCGGAACAGCCAGCTCTTCAAGTTCTTTCTAAAGACTGCCAATGTAGGGGCCTGTCTAAGATCTTTTGGGAGGGTGTTCCAGAGTCATCAGAGGGGCGAACCCTGTTTGGCATGGCCGCCAAGGAGTGATGACGATGCAGTCTGCTGCATCGATGTATATTCTTGCCACTACCCTCGTTATGGGAGGGATGGGTGGAATAATGTGCAGGAGGGGCCTGCTCTAGGTGTATAGGGAAGGGCCCTCCAAACAGCCGCGATGAGGATCTCGTGGCTGCCATGCACACTTCACTTTGTCTGGTGTGGCAACAACATCCTATTTCTGGAGAAGGAGTGTGGAGGCAATGCCTGTTCAGGCTGAGAGGGCTGAGGCACAGAGACAACTGCTGGTGTAAGCAGAGTAACTCCTGTTGAGTGCCAACCTCCTGCTGCCTCCAAAAAGGGACATGGCAGGGGCAGAGACTTCTGGCTCCAGCACTGGGTGGACGGCATCCCCTGTAGGGAGCTTGGCCACACCCAGGCTTTTCTGTTGCCGCCCCTGTCTCTGGGAAGCAGGCCCAGCTTGAGAGGTAGAAAGCAGAGCTTTTGTGAAAGGCCCATGCAGAGATGCTGAAGCCTCTCCTGGCTGCTCCTGAGGCTTCAGGAAATAGCTAAAGCTGCAGGCTTGGATTCCTTCTTCTTCCTCCTCTTTTCCTGGGCAGCTGTTCCTGAAGGTAAGGGTTTCCTGGGAGACTCAGAGTGGTGTCGTTTATGAGCTCCCTCTGTCGGAGCCGAGGCAGCCGAATGGGAAGAAGGTGGTGGGGCCTGAGGCAGGGAGGGGGGAGGCTCTGAAGCAGATTGGTGTCCTGACGCCGAGGGAAGAAGTGCCTTCTCACACAAAAGAGTTTGGAGATGTTTCTGCTGGCTTTTCTTAGCTTGAGGAGGGAGAGCATGGCAAATGGCACAAGTCTCAATAGAATGGGCTTCCCCCAAACACAAAAGACAGGGTGGGAGAAAAAACTCTTGAACTTTCTTCCACCCTGGACATTCCATAGATATCTAAACCTCACTTGCCGAGTTTCCAACAGACCTCACAACCTCTGAGGATGCTTGCCATAGATGTGGGCAAAATATCAGGAGAGAATACTTCTGGAACATGGCCATACAACCTAGAAAACGCTTAGCAAGCCAGTGATCCATGCATATTTTGCTAATTTTCCATTACCATCTTCCCAAATGAACTTCCTCATTTATGCTAAGTTAAAGTTCCGACCATTTGTGATTGAGTGTATGCAAGAGAGCCCACAATAAAAATAGCATATGCTTAATGGGAGCTTTTACTCTCTCAGCAATGTCTCTCTTATCAAACTCCCCAACTGTTTCTAAACTCATGAGAGCTTATGTTGAATAAAGGGAATCGGCCATCTCTAAAGAGCACTTCTAAATCTATTTTTAGAATCAGGTGATGTACATAAGAAAAGTTTAATTAAGATCTCCCTATGATTGTGGACCATGTACCTATGTACACACATTTCTAATACTTAGAACACTAATTTGTTGAACACCCTGAAGAGCCATATATTATCAAGAAGAGCTACAAACAGATATCAGATTATTTTAATGACAACCACCATTTAATACATGTACTTTACTGTAGAGAGAAAAAATAATGTTATAGTAGCCCACAGGGAAACCTACAAGCTCAGCATATATACACTGATGTCAATAAATACTCATTATGTTCTTCACAATTACCTTTGCATATTACATCTTCTGTTGAACAAAAGACTTGAAAATGCCCTGCATTATTTAAGGACACATTTCTATTGTCAATCTTAAATGTATTACTAAAGTAATCCCATGCTGTCTCCAATAGCAAAGCCACCTTGGAATCAAACACTTAAAAGATTGGGTGCAGCATAAATGGTTATATTAATGTTATTTGAGAATAAGGGTTAAAAAAAACATTCTTCTCACTAGTGTGAAGCAATACATATTTCCTCAAAACATTTTTTCAATCCTTCACCAAATTTCCTTTTGTCTATTTCAGGCTTTGAAAACACACAGAAAGATTTAAGAGTGATTTTTTTTTTAAAAAAAACACTTCCAAAGATTCACAATTTAGCTAAAATCACATGTAGTTAAGAACTGATTGCTTCACCAAGTGAAAATATGTGTTTGAAATCAATGGGATTTAATGCTTCTTTTATTTAAATAAAGTCTGGTCTTGCATCATGATGTCATGCTACAGGTAACAACTTTTTCTCTCTTTCATGTTTTTACAACGCACCTTTGTTTACTTTTTGTCTAAATAAAATTGTGGATTAACTTTCTTCACAGAAATTTCTATGAGCATCGAACAGTCTCCTTTTATCCAATAACTAGCTTATAAAATCGCCTTTGGGGTGAAAAGGGCAGGATAAAAGTGTAATAAATAAATCAGGAAATTCAGGGGGATGGCTCAAACTTCAGTACAAATACATATCTCCTCACTTTTGCTAGACATGGTAGATTTATTTAGTGCAATACACACACACACACACACATCAGAGAAGAGATGTAGTAGTCGTGGGTGATTTCAACTATCCCGATATTTACTGGAAAACAAACTCGGCCAAGAGTACAAGGTCCAACAAATTCCTCACTTGCCTTGCAGGCAATTTCATGGTCCAGAAGGTAGAAGAGGCAACAAGGGGGTTGGCTACTCTTGATTTCATCCTAACAAATGTGGAGGACCTAATCAATGCGGTTGAAGTGGTCGGATCCTTAGGGGCAAGTGACCATGTGCTCCTGCAATTTGAGGTACAAAGGAAGGCCGAAACTAAGACAAGTCAAACTCGTATTTTGGACTTTAGAAGAGCCGATTTCCAAAAAATGAAGGAAACGCTGAGCAGCATTCCGTGTGTTGCATCCCAGTTCAAGAAACAAGACCATAAGATTAAATCCACCACTCTGGACTGTAGGAAAAGCAATCCTTGTTTATTGATGAAAAATTGGTTACAAATGAAAGGTAAATGCAGAGTAAAATGTCACAGAAAAACACAGTAGTCAATAGGATCTCTGAACTTGAGCAAAACTTCAAAAGCCACAAAACAATAATCAGGAGTCTGTTAGCATTTTACTAACCATGAACTTGGAAACTAGAAGCCTCTGGGATTACTGGCCATGGAACACAGGAATTCTGCCAAGACCAGCCACAGTCCCGAACGTTGCTTGACCTAAAGAAGCACCCGGCAAGGACGCTCTTAAACCAAAGAAGCTATTCTTAGAAACGCCCCTTGACTTTTCTGTCTGGGCCTCTTTCTGCTGTAGGCGCTGTGACATTCGTACAGACTGGGAAACAAATCTATCTCTGACTATCTGTTCTCTTCGGTCCTCATTATCAACGCCAGGTGGGGAGATATCATGGCTAACTTCCAAAACATTCTCTTCTAACTGTTGGGTTTTGTTTTCATTCCCACTGATCTCTGCATCAACAACAGATTACACACTGTCAGAGTCAGGGAGAGCTTGCTCAGTTGGAAAAACTATCAAAGAATCCTGTTCACACAGATCAGGATCAGGCTGAACCCCAACACCGTGGACACAGATACTAAAATATAAGAGAGTGTTGCAATCCAGAGCAGGGAATGAGGCCCTAAGATAACTATCCACCACACTTGACTGTGAAAAACAATCCTTTTTTATTGAAGAAAAATGGTTACAAAATAAAGGAAAAATGCAAGTCAAAAGCCACAGCAAAATCAGCAAACAGGAATTTAAATAGACAAAACAAAACCCAAAGCCACACTGTAAAATACTGGAACCTGTTAGCAATCCACTAACCGTGCTTGATATCCTAGAAATCTTTCAAGACCATGGCAAGGGAAACTGGGAGAACTGCCAAGGTCTTCATCAATCTGAAACGATGCCTGAACTGAGAAAGTCAGCGTGGCGGAAGGCACTTCAAGCCTAAGAATTGGTTCCGTGAACCGCCCCTCTGCTTTGAAGCCATTGTTTTTATTTCTTTTAATCGGGAAGACCTACGCAAGCTGAGTGATTTACTTCTGTCTTGCCAAGTCTGGCCCCTTCTGTTCTCATTAAAGTTAACAGGTGCAGAAGGGAGTGAAAGGTGATGGCTTCCCTCTGAAACATTCTCATGAACACTGGTACTTTCATTTTCCAAATCTACAGAAGTTCCTTCCTCACTAATTTCAGGAGCATTGGCATCAAGAGGTACATTTTAATTAGCATCAGTAAATATATTTTCATTAGCATCAGGAGGAACAAACAGAGAATCAGGTTCAAGTTCAAACTCAGGCTGAACCCCAACAGAGAGTTACGGATGGATGGGAATTTCTCAAGAGTGAAATACTCAAGGCACAATTGCAAACTGTGCCAACAAAGAGAAAAAAATAGGACAAGTGCAAAGAAGCCAGAATGGATGTCCAAAGAACTTCTGACTGTACTAAGACACAAAAGAGACATGCACATAAAGTGGAAAAAGGGAGAAATCACCAAAGAAGAATTCAAACAAATAGCCAACACCTGTGGGGAAAAGGTCCACAAGGCTAAAGCACAAAACGAGCTCAGGCTTGCCAGGGACATTAAAAACAATAAAAAGGGCTTCTTTTCTTATGTCAGTAGAAAAAGGAAAAACAAGGAGGTGATAGGGCCTCTTCAAGGAAAAGATGGGACAATGCTGACAGGGATAGGGAAAAAGCAGAACTACTTAATGCCTTCTTTGCCTCAGTCTTCTCCCAAAAAGGTCATCTTCAACCTCAGCAAGATGGAGTGGATGAGGGATTAGAGGACATCCAACCCCAAATTGGGAAACAAGTCATCCAGAAATACCTGGCCGCTCTAAATGAGTTCAAGTCCCCAGGGCCAGATCAACTACACCCAAGAGTACTGAAGGAACTAGCGGAAGTCATTTTGGAACCATTGGCAATCATCTTTGAGAGTTCTTGGAGAACGGGAAAAGTTCCAGCAGATTGGAGGAGAGCCAATGTGGTCCCAATCTTCAAGAAGAGAAAAAAGGATGACCCAAACAATTACCGTCCGGTCAGCCTCACGTTGATACCAGGCAAGATTCTGGAAAAGATTGTTAAGGAAGTGGTCTGCAAACACTTAGAAACAAATGCGGTCATCGCTAATAGTCAACATGGATTTATCAAAAACAAGTCATGCCAAACTAATCTGATCTCTTTTTTCGATAGAGTTACAAGCTAGGTAGATGCGGGGAATGCCGTGGATGTAGCGTACCTGGATTTCAGTAAGGCCTTCGACAAGTCCCCCATGACCTTCTGGCAAGGAAACTAGTCCAATGTGGGCTAGGCAAAACTACGGTGAGGTGGATCTGTAATTGGTTAAATGGACGAACCCAGAGGGTGCTCACCAATGCTTCCCTTCACCTTGGAAAGAAGTGACGAGTGGAGTGCCGCAGGGTTCCGTCCTGGGCCCGGTCCTGTTCAAGTTTGCAGACGACACCAAATTGGGAGGGATAGCCAATACTCCAGAGGACAGGAGCAGGATTCAAAACGATCTTGACAGATTAGAGAGATGGGCCGAAACTAACAAAATGAAGTTCAACAGTGACAAATGCAAGATACTCCACTTTGGCAGGAAAAACGAAATGCAAAGATACAGAATGGGGGAACGCCTGGCTCGAGAGCAGTACGTGTGAAAAAGATCTTGGAGTCCTCGTGGACAACAAGTTAAACATGAGCCAACAATGTGATGTGGCGGCAAAAAAAGCCAATGGGATTTTGGCCTGCATCAATAGGAGCATAGTGTCTAGATCTAGGGAAGTAATGCTACCCCTCTATTCCGCTTTGGTTAGACCACACCTGGAATATTGTGTCCAATTCTGGGCACCACAATTCAAGAGAGATATTGACAAGCTGGAATGTGTGCAGAGGAGGGCGACTAAAATGATCAAGTGTCTGGAGAACAAGCCCTATGGGGAGCGGCTTAAGGAGCTGGGCATGTTTAGCCTGAAGAAGAGAAGGCTGAGAGGAGATATGATAGCCATGTATAAATATGTGAGAGGAAGCCACAAGGAGGAGGGAGCAAGCTTATTTTCTGCTTCCTTGGAGACTAGGATGCGGAACAATGGCTTCAAACTACAAGAGAGGAGATTCCATCTGAACATGAGGAAGAACTTCCTGACTGTGAGAGCCGTTCAGCAGTGGAACTCTCTGCCCCGGAGTGTGGTGGAGGCTCCTTCTTTGGAAGCTTTTAAGCAGAGGCTGGATGGCCATCTGTCAGGGGTGATTTGAATGCAACATTCCTGCTTCTTGGCAGGGGGTTGGACTAGATGGCCCATGAGGTCTCTTCCAACTATTTGATTCTATGATTCTATGATTCTATTTAAAAACTGACATTCTGACAAACAGGTATGGCCTTGAAAGAGAGGACAGAAAAATATTATCTGGCAATAACTATCTAGCATTTAGCTATTTAGCATAAAATAACTGCAACAACTGGATCCCATGTCCTCCTTCTAAACATGGAAAAACCTGGTTAAGAATCTCATGAAGCAAACCTAGAAGGAATTTATTGCCCCAAACATTATAAATATAATCACTGTTCCTGGGGCAGCATTGGTCGCCTTAGTGGATGATCTATGCCGGGAGCTCGACAGGGGGAGTGTGTCCCTGTTGGTTGAACTGGACCTCTCATTGGCCTTCGATACAGTCAAACACTGTATCCTTCTGAGAAGCCTCGCAGGAATGGGTCTTGTAGGTACTGCCTTGCAGTGGCTCCAGTCCTTCCCAGAGGGTCGCTCCCAGAAGGTGCCATTAGGGGACTCCTGCTCAGCCCCATGGCCATTGTACTGTCTGGTCAGTACTGTCCCCTATGTTATTCAACATATACATGAAGCCTTTGGGGAGCTCATCCGGAGTTTCGGGGTACTGTGCCATCTGTACGCAGATGATGTCCAGCTCTGTCACTCCTTCCCACCTGCTACTAAGGAGGCTGTTCATGTCCTGAACCAGTGCTTGGCCGCTGTAATGGACTGGATGAGGGCAAACAAATTGAAACTAAATCCAGACAAGACAGAGGTACTCCTGGTCAGTCACAAGGCCGAACAGGACATAGGGTTACAGCTTGTGCTTGACAAGGTTACACCCCCCTGAAGGTGCAGGTTTGCAACTTGAGAGTCATCCTGGACTCATAGTTGAGCCTGAAACCACAGATATCAGCGATGGCTAGGGGAGCTTTTGCATAGTTAAAACTTGTGCACCAGTTCCACCCATTCCTTGGGAAGTCTGACTTGGCCACGGTGGTCCATGCTCTGGTTACATCCCGTATGGATTACTGCAATGCTCTCTACATGGGGTTGCCTTGGAAGATTGCCCGGAAGTTGCAATTAGTCCAGTGCTCAGCAGCCATTCTACTGATGGGAGCTGGGTACAGGGAGCTCACAACTCCTTTGCTGCACCAGCTTCACTGGCTACCAATTAGCTTCTGAGCACAATTCAAAGTGCTGGTTTTATCCTATAAATCCCTATATGGTTCTGGCCCAATTTACTTGTCTGAATGTATTCTCCCCTATGAACCATCTTCCGGAGAGTCCCTGATCTCGGTCCCACCACCTTTGCAAGCTAATTTGATGGGAACGAGAGACAGGGCCTTCTCTGTGGTGGCCCCTTGGCTATGGAACTCTCTCCCGAGTGAGATTAGATCTGCCCCCTCCCTCTTGTCTTTCAGGAGGCTAGTGAAATCCTATTTATGGAACAAAGCATTCCCAGAATAATCGCTGAGAGTGGTTACAAACCAAAGTGAGTGACCACATATGCAGATTGAGATGAACATGATTTTACCTTGGTGATTTGGTATATATGTATTTTGTCTATATGTATTTTAATCTTGTATTGTTGTATGATGTTTTCACTTGTATTAGTAGCATTGAATCCTTGCTGTAAGCCTGTCTGAGTCCCTCTACGGAGGTGAGAAAATCAGAATATAAAAGTATTAAATAAATAAATGTGAAGTGAATGGTGAGTTTGAGCTAATTCTGTGGTGTTGTTTTTCTGCATTATAGCAGTGTCTGAGAAATAAATGCACTATTCATGTAGAAAGACGACTAATGTAAACAATATAGAAAGAAAGAAAAGAAAGAAAAGAGAATAAATAAAGGCATAATAAAATCACACACACACACACACACACAACTTGAAACAAACTTAAAAACTAGAAAAAAGGTGGGATGGCGTAACAGAATAAGGGAATTGCTGCCACACAATAAAACTGTCACAAAAACAACACTGAGAAAGTAAGCAACAATACTAAGAGTAAGGACAGAAAAGGACTAGGAATGTGTTTGTTGTTGTTGTGTGCTTACAAGTCATTTCTGATATATGGCAGCCATAAGATGACCCTGCCATTGGTTTTCTTGCCACATTGTTCTCAGTGCTTGAAGATGAAGATGAAGCAACTGAGAAAAGTCAAACTGTATGCATGGATTTCCCCTCCCCCTGCCTCAAGCCCCACTTTCATTTCCTGGCCCTTCCGTGCCACACTAAAAAAAAATCATTCTAATTACTTTTGGGACCTACTATGATCTCCATAAAATTGAATTAGGAGAGAACTAATATTCCATAATTTTAATGCACTCAAAATATGTTCCTGGCACCTCAGAAACATTTTCAGGAAGAAAAATGGGACCATGAAAATTTCTACAACCTTTTTCTTAAGACAATAAAAATTGTGCAAAAATTTGTAACTTTCCAAGACAAAAAACATTACATTGTTTGTTTGTTTTCAGATATGCTCTTGGAAAAACAACACAAAATAAAAAGAGGATTACCTTAAAGTTGTCAATATACTATTTATTGTTCCTTTGGCATGTAGAGCCAATTCTTGTTTTAAAACGGTAAAACATTTGAAGTTGTGCATCCATATTTTTGAAGCATCCATCTTTCTTGAAGCTGCATATTATTACATTTTGTGCCCCCTTTCTTATAGATTCTTATATCATTTATTTATTTTTATTTATTATATTTATTTATACCCCACCTTTCTCCCCATGACGACTCAAGGTGGCTAATACTAGACACTAGGCAAGTTTAAAGTGTAAAGTATAAAGTTTAGAGAAGACAATTATGCTGGGGAAAAAGAAGGAGAAACGAAGAGGGGCCAATCAAGGGCAAGATGGATGGATTGTATCCTTGAGGGGACTGGCTTGACCTTGAAGGAGCTGGCGGTGGTGATGACCGAGAGGGAGCTCTGGCATGGACTGGTCCATGAGGTCACGAAGAGTCGGAAGTGACTGAACGAATGAACAACAACAAAGGCAAGTTTAAAAGGTGCAATACAAAAGTTAAAAAACAAATAATAACAGTGTGGTAAAAACAAAATGAAAATACAGCAGATATACTAAAAACCGTCCGGCGGAGTTGTTTCGGATTGTCAGAGGTCTTTTGACTCCCGCCACCTCAGGCGGGAGCCCTGACAATTTGGCCACGCGCTGTGAAGCATTTGCTCGGTTCTTTGCAGACAAAGTCGCTTTGATCCGTTCTGGGCTGGACACCATATTAAATGCAGTCTCTGTGGATGTGACACGAGCACCTGCTTGTCCTGTTTTGATGGATTCTTTTCAGCTTGTGAAGCCCGAGGATGTGGACAAGATACTTGGAGGAATGAGGCCCACCACGTCCATCCTAGACCCCTGCCCATCCTGGCTTCTGAAGGAGGCCAGAGGGGGATTGGCTGAGTGGGTAACGGTGGTGGTTAATGCCTCCCTTCGGGAAGGCAAGATTCCAGCGAGCCTAAAACAGGCTATTATAAAGCCGCTGTTGAAAAAACCATCACTGGACCCCACTAAATTTGACAACTTTCGGCCTGTCTCCAATCTTCCCTTCTTGGGCAAAGTCATGGAAAGCGTGGTGGCCTCACAACTCCAGGTATTCTTGAGAGACACGGATTATCTGGATCCGGCACAGTCTGGTTTCAGACCGGGACATGGTACCGAGACGGTCTTGGTCGCCTTAGTGGATGATCTGCGCCGGGAGCTAGACAGGGGGAGTGTGTCCCTGTTGGTGCTCCTGGACCTCTCAGCGGCCTTCGATACCGTCGACCACGGTATCCTTCTGGGGCGCCTTGCGGAAATGGGTCTTGGGGGCACTGCTTTGCGGTGGCTCCAGTCATTTCTGGAGGGTCGTACCCAGAAGGTGTTATTGGGGGACTCCTGTTCAACCCCACAGCCTTTGACCTGTGGGGTTCCACAGGGCTCTATATTGTCCCCCATGCTGTTTAATATCTACATGAAGCCGCTGAGTGAGATCATCCGGAGTTTCGGGGTGCGGTGTCATCTGTACGCAGATGATGTCCAGCTCTGTCACTCCTTTCCACCTGCTACTAAGGAGGCTGTCGAAGTCCTGAACCGGTGCCTGGCCGCTGTAATGGTCTGGATGAGGGCGAACAAACTGAAATTAAATCCAGACAAGACAGAGGTACTCCTGGTCAGTCACAAGGCCGAGCAGGGTATAGGGTTACAGCCTGTGCTGGATGGGGTCGCACTCCCCTTGAAGGCGCAGGTTCGCAGCTTGGGTGTGATCCTGGATTCATCGTTGAGCCTGGATCCCCAGGTTTCAGCGGTGACCAGGGGAGCATTTGCACAGCTTCGGCTTGTGCGCCAGCTGCGCCCGTACCTTGGGAAGTCTGACTTGGCCACGGTGGTACACGCTCTGGTCACATCCCGTCTTGACTACTGCAACGCTCTCTACGTGGGGCTGCCCTTAAAGACGGCCCGGAAGCTTCAGCTCGTCCAGCGCGCGGCAGCCATGTTGTTAACAGGAGCAGGACGCAGGGAGCACACAACGCCCTTGTTGTTCCAGCTCCACTGGCTGCCGATTTGCTACCGGGCCCAATTTAAGGTGCTGGTGTTATCCTACAAAGCCCTAAACGGTTCCGGCCCAAAATACCTTACGGACCGCATCTCGGCCTACAAGCCCACGAGGACCTTGAGATCATCTGGGGAGGCCCTTCTCTCGATCCCGCCTGCCTCACAGGCACGTCTGGCGGGGACGAGAGAGAGGGCCTTCTCGGTGGTGGCCCCCCAGCTGTGGAACTCCCTCCCTGCTGACATCAGACAGGCGCCCTCCCTCATGGCCTTTCGTAAGGGCCTGAAGACGTGGCTCTTTGAGCAGGCTTTCAACTGAGTGCTATGTTACTGGAAATGACAACTGGAATGAATTTACGACTACGAGATTGATTATGATTCCATAATATGACGCAGCGGATTTTTAGTGTAATTTAAATGTTGTGTATTAGTGATGTTAGTTTGTTGTCCTGATTGCTTTGTAAAGTGTCTTTTTTGTATTGTACACCGCCACGAGTCGCCCTAGGGCTGAGAGCGGCGGTTAATAAATGCAAGAAATAAATAAATAAATTTTAAACCCACATTCCCCCAATCTCACCCACACCACCCCCTGAATTAAAAACCACAGTACTCCCCGATCTTAAAAGCCAGTCTGAATAAAAAGGTTTTAACCTGCTGCCAAAAGGAGAGCAGGGAAGGAGCTATTCTGCCTTCCCTGGGCAGGTAGTTCCAGAGTTATGGGACAGCCTCAAATAATGCTCCATCTCTCATTCCCACCAACTGGGTTTGAGATGGAGCTGGAACTGAGAGAAGACCTCTGAGTCTCTCAATGAGGAAGAGAGCGCGGGATATTACACAAAGTAAGTAAATAAATGAAATCTCAGGGCTCAGGCAGGCTTGTACAAGGGGGTGTGTTGGTCAAAGAGCCTGGACCTGAACTATCTAGAGCTTTAAGGGTCTTAACCAGCACTTTGAATTGTGCCTGGAAACAGACTGGCATCCAGTTGAACTGCCTCAACAGGAGGTTGATCCGCTCCCTGTAGCCAGCCCCCTTTAGAAACCTGGCTGCAGCTCTTTGGACCAGCTGAAGTTTGCAAACACTATTCAAAGGTCACTCTATGCACTCTACTGTAACAGAGTGTGCTAACAGTAATCCAGATGGCATGTAATTAAGGCATGTAACATCATGGCCAGATCTGGCTTCTCAAGGAACTGGCACAGTTGGTACACATGTTTTAATTGTACAAAGGCCCTCCTGGCCACCAAAGATACCTGGGCCTCCAGGTTCATTGCCAAGTCTAAGAGGACCTCTAAACTGCAAACCTGTGTCTTCAGGGGGAATGTGACCTCATCTAGCACATGCTAGATCCCTATTCCATGGTCTGCCTTCCAAATGACCAGGAGCACCTCTGTTTTGTCTGGATTAAGTTTCAGTTTGTTTGCCTTCATCCAGTCCATTACTGAGATAGGCACTAGTTTAGAATCTGGTCAGCTTCCTTGGCTGTGGGTGGAAAGGTGTAGTAGAGTTGGACGTCATCCGCATATAGATGGCACCATACTCCAAAACCCTGAATGATCTCTCTCAGCTGTTTTATGTATATGTTAAACAGCATAAGGGACAAAATAGAACCCTGAGGAATCCCACAGGTCAGTGGCCAGGGGTTCGAACAGGAGCCCAGCTTCACCTTCTAGGTATGGCCTCCAGTAAGACAGTACCTCCCAGTCCCATCCCAGCAAGATGTCCCAGAAGGATACAATGGGATCGAAAACCACTGAGAAATACAGGAGAACCAAGAGGGACACACTCCCCCTATCTATCTATTTCATGATGTGGAGGTCATCTACCAAGGCGACCAAAGCTACCCCTGTTCCATAACCAGGCCTGAAACCAGATTGAAATGGATCTAGATAATCAATTTCATCCAGAAATCCCTGGAGTTGTGAGGCACCACATACTCCAAACTTTTACCCAGGAAGGGGAAGTTGGACACTGGCTGATAATTGCCCATTATAGAGGGGTTCAGGGATCACTTTTTAAAATATAGGTCTCACAACTGCCTCCTTTAGCTCAAGACACAGTTATAGCAATATAGTGTCTTCTAACTGCTATAGCAACATCCTGTGGAATTTGGTTTTTAGTTTAGTAGCGCCCAAAAGCTCTATGGCTAAGAATTCCAAATATTCTTCTCTAAATTGCAAATTCTAGGATTCCCTAGGATTCCATAGGATGTCATAGAATTTAAAGTGGGATATGGCATTATAACAGTAAGTTGATAGGAGATGAAAGCTTTTAAGGCCAATCAATATTTAGAGTTGTACACCATTCAATTTTGTACTTTCTCCATTTTTTTAAAGAGCCATTAGATTTGTGAGGAAAAAGCCTCCACTAAGGAAGAAGCTGGCAGAAAGAAGTCCCACATGGGACTCCTTTCTGGAGGGCAAGCCCTTAGCCGCAGTCCACCCTCTTTTTCAGTTTGCTAGAGCAGGAATCCTCATCTATGGTGTAAATAAAGGAGGTGGGGGAAAAATGCAATTGGCCTCTGAGCTGGAGAATATTACATCAATACATGCTTGGGGACAGAATTATCCATCATGCTTCCCTTAGCAGCTGAGTGGTAGGATGAAAGGTCCTCACCTCGCACTTACCCTCACCAAGTTCATTGCCAAGTTCATTACCGAATTCAGTACGCATTTTAGTGCTCACTGCAAGTCACAAAGTTGCAAAGTTTAATTAGGTAGCAATAATAAAAGTTGCCCATAGTTAATAATAATAATAATAATAATAATAATAATAATAATAACTTTATTTATACCCCGCTCCATCTTCCCCAGGGGGACTCGGGGCAGCTTACATGAGGCCACACCCATCAATAAACACAGTATACACAAAACATAAAATACAAAAACCAATATAAAAAAACGACACAGAAATATAAAATCAACATCAAGCACAAAAAATTCCACAGGGCAGGGCCACTTCAGAATAAAAGTTTTAAAATTTTAAAAACAATGGGAGATAGGCAATGTAGGATTGTCATGATGAGGAACCGGGATGAGAAGGGATTTAATTACACAAGCCATGAACTAAAGTGCTACTGAGGTCATTTTGGACAGGGAGTGTCCTACATTCAAACATTGAAGGCACAGTTAACCCATGTATGTGTGTTGCCTCTTCATTTGTGGGGGTTGCTCGGCAATGCTACTTTTTGAGAAGTCTCATAGGTTCCTGTCCTTATGACTGAGAACATTCCCAAGTGTCTCAACACTATGGAAATAAAAAATAACTTTACTCCCAGCATCTCTCAAGAATGGAAAAATATAGAATTGCTATCTCTGGGTTGGACTAGGGAAAACATTATACTGATTTCTCTCTCCTTCCCCTTCTCTTATCAACTGCTGAATTTTAGATTGCTTCACTCTAAACCCCTTTTTATTAGAATTAGTTTTTCTCCAAGGCAAAGCACCTGTGTTCTATTGTGTTTTGCATGTACTGTTCCCCATTTTAAAAGCTGTTCTCGGAATTCAGTTTGCCTTAAATACAGTAGTGTCAAGGTCAGTATACATCTGTACTCAGATCATACATTAGTTCATGCATGTGTTCTGATAACATACCTAATAACATCATTCCTGCATTTGGTACTTCCCCCTTTATATACTGATGCCGGACAAACCAAGAATAAGTATGGAATGGCTGTCACCTTATCTATCAATCACCTATTCTGGAATGTATTAAATCATTGTGCAGTGATAATGTAACACCCATAATTGTACATGACATCATAATGGTACAGTTCCAGCAATGGTTTTATCATTTCATCATTTTTATCCAGTTCATTCTTCCCTATACTACACATATTTATTGAGAAGCATCTACAGAAATTACAGAGCTCTGTACTCCAACTATTCTCGGGCTGAGAATTGCGGTATAGAAGCACAGTAAATAAATTTTATTTTATCCTATGTCTCATTCAGGGTGCAAATCAGGGTCCAAATCATTTTGTCATATGATTTCATATCTGTTATTTATTCTATGTCTTTCTTGATGTTGTGACAGTATTCAGAAGAATCAAAGTTTTTGTGAATGCGACCATGCCACCAATATGTGGTGTACTTTCCCTTATTTCAAAGGTATCTCTTTTAAAAGGGTGAATGATGGCAAAAATATTTTGTTTAGGTTATTTTCTAATGCAGACCAACCTTAGAGAAACAGTGTTTCTGCTTTCATTTCCACAAAAGTATTAGACAGTTTCTCTCTCTCTCTCTCTCTCTCTCTCACACACACACAGCATTCTGTTTGAGGTGCAAAAATATTCACAAATGCATGGAAGAAGAGGCCACTAAAAAGCTTATCAAAGGACTCTGTGAGCCATCAAATAAAAAAAGAGGTTTTGTTTTTATTTCCTTTTCATACAACCCATGTAAAGTAACAGACATATGGCCTAACAAAGTGCTCTATGAGGTTTAAAGCCACACAAACAGTTCTTTTATTTACAAAAGAGCTATTCATGTTAACTTTAAAAAATGTGCAATTGTGAACAGTTGCAAATGACAGAAGTATAGAAGGACCTGAAAGAATCTCATTTGTCTCTGTGTGGTCCTCCCTGCTTCCCACCCTATGTCCTACCCAAAATCTGACTTTTAAAAATTTTCTCCCAGAAATTATATTGTATCGTGTGTAATGAAGGAAATAGGACACCTATTGTGATTACTGGAGTCTACTCGCATGCAATAAAGAATAGGACATTTATTGACATTCAATGACTATTCTTACTCTCATGAAGACTTTGTTTCATACTTCAAGAGAAGAACCAATTGTTTTTGTTTAATGTGAATGTGGCAGCTCTGTGTTTTGTTGATATGTGTATTTGTAATGTATACATTGAGTTAATTTAGATACACTTGCATTACCACAATCAGTGGATTTTGGTCTCCACAAGTCAGCAGTTCAGCCAGCACAAGGATTTAACTGATTGTGCCATTGTGGCTCCTAACCTAAGCATGATTATTATGCATAAAATCAATGCAACTTTTAGGTACAGTCAATTTATTTTCATTGTGTGTAAACTACAGAACATCTAGAGAAACCAGGAGAAAATAATTATATGCTTGACTACACTGATGTATAAATATTCAATAATATTCCTGTACCTTTGTATCTTGTAAATTCCAGAACTCCTCTTGTGGTTTTTTTTAAAATGTTATGGTAAAATCTTTAAAAGTTTCCCAAAAATCAATGGATTGGCAGGCTTGCAATCATAAATGTGGCCTACAAGTGAGGCAAGTTTCATGTTAATAGGCCTAAAAATGATGGAGAAACAAACACCTAAGGTTTCCCCATTGGTGCCAATAGACCAAATCTTACAGGCATGAAAATGGAACCCTCCTCCTGATTTCAGGAATTTCCTCATAAATGGGACAGAGAGCCAGCCTAAAATAGGACTAAATATGGCACTTTTTGCCAAGTCACACACCCCTAGGAGCTACCCAATATGAGTCTTGTTTCTATAATCATGAAATCATACATGACTATAGAAAATTGTGCAAGGAACCTGAAAACAGATATCATCAGCATCATACCCCTGCCTTATCTCTCTAAAAAGAAATCCAAAGTGGCAAAGAACACTAAAAACAATACAAGATACAGTTTAATACCTAAATAACACACAAAAACTAAAACAGAATTAATCATCAGAAGCATTAAAACCATTCAAAACTTATTAACATACCTTAAAAAGTTATACAACATCCCTTGGCTCAGTCTTAAAAACTTTCTTAAGAATTATTGGAAATTAAACCTGATTTCACACATTCTTCATGAACAGAGTGAAAAGAACTCTGATATAGAAGAAATTATCCCTGACAGAATCATTCATACAAGACTTCTTTGTTGCGTCCTGTGTGAAGCCATTCTATTAATCCCATATTCAGCAAGGCAGAAGTCACTGCATTGTATTCCAGCATTGAGTTCCTTCCTTTTCAACACCTTCAGACAGCAAAAAGAGTGAGAGTCCAAATCACATTTGTAAAATCTCATTCTAAAGCTTCTATCAAGTTTGTGCCTGTTGTGTCTGATCTGGTTAACAAATAGTCTGTATATTTGTTTACTTGTTCTCTGGTTCTTCTTTGACTTTGTTATCATGCCCTCATTACCATATTCAATTAATTAGTATATAAAAGGTAACATTCCACTGTGCACACCTTATGAACAGGCCTTATTGACTTTAGCTAAGTAGGGCAGGGTTGTTGACATAAAGGATTTGAGTGAAGGAAGCTCAGAGAGAAGATTTGAAGAATAATGGCATAAAATATGGTGAAATGAGATTTTCTTTTGCTAAAGGTCAAGAAACAAAGAGGAAAAGAGGAAATTCTTTTGGTGAAATAGATACAATAAATATTAAAAACAGCTTGAAACCTTGAGAAAGGTGAAGTTAGATTTAACCTTGAACTGATTATATTTTTAATGCCAAGTTGACTGTGCTTGTGCACAAGCATATATTAAAACCCCATCATTTTTATCAGAAATGCTTTCTTCTTTAGTTTCTTGTGTGTGTGTGTGTGTGTGTGTGAATCTAGATCAATTGTTTCAGTAGTAATTGTAGTGAAGTCATTTCCATTAATCATGTAACTAGTAAGAGGTAAATACATTTTATGAATTCTTTAGGAAGCTAATTCAAGAATATTAAATGTATTTATTTACATTAATGTATAGCTAAATAACAAACCCTACATAAACATATGTAGTTATAAATAAAGTAGAAATTATAATTGCAAAATTGCAAAATGTGTGCTTCTGTAGCCCATGGTAACTCTTATGTAGAGTCATAGTATAATGATCTTTAATACTTTACTATTGTAAATGTGCCACACAAAGGAAATGCTATGACCTAACTCTAATTATTTAGTCAATTAATGTAGATTGATTGAATTAATATTAATTTTGATAAATCAAACCCTAGGTAAGTTCCACTGACTACTTCTAGCTGAAGCTAACGAGTGGTTTTATGTCTTTTATGTCTAAATGTATTGAAAGAGAAGGTTGTTTTGAAAAGTAGTTTTGTGGTTGACCTAATACCTATACTGCATCATCTCCATTGCACTACTATATTAAATAAATACCTGGAATCCTGTTCTGATCTCATTTAACCCATGATCAAAATAAAGATACATATGCTTTGATATGTGTTGGTCCCGGCATCTTCTTTCTTAAAATGTACTTATCTCTGAGATACCAATTTGTTTCAGAGATAAAGAATGAGAGGAGAAGACCTAACCAGTACCAGCCCAGTCCTCCCCAATTGCTGTTATATCAAGAAGGAAATAAAGATGTATAGTCTGAAACACAGAAGCTTTATGTAGTTATAAACAAATTGGAGCTATAGAATCAGTGTGATACCAAAGGTTTCCAGTGTCTTTTTGTATATTTTTGCCCAAGGATTAAGTGGCCAATGGGAAGAATAAAGGCAGAGGAGAGAGTGAACATCACTGTTTAGTATCTACACTATTTTAATTTAATACTTTATAAATAAGGTAATTTATTTGTAATCTACTTGTATAAACTTTACCTTCTGTTCTTATCTGCTTGAATAAATTTCAAGACTTATGTATACAGTCTATAATGATAAATATAATCTGGAGTACAGCATTTGAACACTGCAAGGTTAGACATTCTGTCAGCTTCTTCTCTTTTCACTATGCATCATCCAATACCTTTAGTCAAAGAAAATTCATCCAATTTTGTGTTTACCTGTTAATTATTTTCATATCCATTTATTTCTCACTTGAATATTTTAATCTTCCCCAAATCATGAAAGTAGCTGCTTTGATTTAGAGAAAGATTACATTTAGCTGAGATATGGAATCTGAGTCATTAGCATGACTTGACTATAAAACAGAACTTTTTCATTTTTCAGGTGAGGTTAAATTAGCAATCCAAATGGTCAAAAAGATTGATTCTTTTAATTGCCCACTAATTAGTAGGGCTGGGCGGTTTCGTTCGTTAATTTCGTAATTCGTTAATAATTCATATTTAAAGTGGCTTACGATCCGATATTGAACCATTCAGGAGCAACTAAAAATCGAAACGAATTTTTAAAATTTATTTCGTAATTGTTTCGTAATTGTTTCGTAATTGTTTCGAAATTGTTTCGTTATTATTTCGTTATTATTTCCGTATGTCTGGTGCAAGTTTTATAGTAGTTGTTTGTTTTAACAGTGATAAAAAAAATAAATTATCACACCAACAGTCAACAACAGAGGGAGAGGGAAGCTTCAGAAGTTCCCCCTGTCCCATTTGGAGAGTTTTTTAGCGTATTGCGCAATCGTGTCCGCCATTAACGAATCAATTCGTTATTGTTTCAAAATTGTTTAGTAATTTCCGAAATTTTGTAAATATCGAACTTTTTTAAAGAAAAATTTCGGAATTCTTTTAAAAAACGAAACGCAAAAAACCCCTAAAAACGAATCGAGTTTAGAAACAAATTTTTCTGTGGTTGCCCAGCCCTACTAATTAGCATTTATTTCAGTCAAATACAAAACCAAAAGGGATTTTCTGAATAATTGGAAAGCATAACCTGATTTACTATGAATGGGTCTCCAAATGCAATATAACAATGATTTTGTTGCAACAGAGTGGTAGTCACTAATTTCCACAATATGTTATTGTTCATAATATCAAGTAGGGGTGTGCACAGTGCTGTTATTCAAAACGGGATCCGAGAAATCTGGTGGTTTCAGAAACCAAATATCTGAAAATGGAATGGGTGACAGGGCTTGGATTGACTTGGCCAAAGCAGACAACATAGTTGTTGCACACCAAGGCTGTGATAAGCACCTTTGAACCCACAAACACACCAATGTTCTTTAATAAGGAAGTAGTTTATTGAAGATTAATATAGCAAGTGCCAAAAAGGTAAAAGGTAACAAAAAAGAAAATAAGAGAATGTCCAGAAAACAATCTATAAGCAATGTAAAATTATCCAGCAGTCCACATCAGGAGAACAGGATAGTTCCAAAGTCCAATTAATCAAGACCACAGGAAATAGTATTTTAATCCAAAAGGTTGTAAGAACAAAGTCCCTCAGAGAATCAGGAGCAACCTTGAACAAAACCAAATGCAGCAGCTTGAAACCAGGTTACAACACTTACAAAAATCTCAGCATGAACATGAATCTGGAGCAAGATATTACATGAGTCTCAGCATGAAACAAAAGGCATGAAGCAGGCATGGAAGTTAAATGTTGGAGTCACTGAAGAGCATGGATTCACAGGCCCTATATTTGTTCAGAAAGCCATAGCAAAAGCATTCCGATTCCCTTGGGAAACCTCTCTCAAACCCCTTCTTTGTCTCAATCTTGCTGAATGTCTCCTCCCTAAGTCCAGGTGGTGATCATGATAGATTTGCCCTTTGCGATCAAAGATTGCCTCCTCCGGTTTGCTCATTAGTACATTCTTTTTGCGAACACTATCTAAACTTTACTGTTCAGCCTCAGCCTGTTTCACATCAGCCTGTTTCACATCAGGCTGTCTCAAGACATCTTTGCCTTGGGAACCAACAGTCCCAGAATCCTCTGTTTCACTCTTGCTAACTGCATTTTCTAGGCCATCAACTGCATTCACAAACCCCCGAGAATCCACAGAAACCTATCATTAAGGTCAGACATAGGAACCCCTGAAGGGTCCTTTTGAAACCTGTGGCAAAAGAGACAATCACAGGCTGAACACCTAGAGTAGTGGTCAAAATCAGCTGCTTTCAGTTGCACCATGGCAGCAGTTATGCACATGCAGAGGTTTTCCCCCTTAGACCTACTCGAACGAATCAGAGCAAGAAAGCGGATCACATGGCGGTTTTTTGCCAAGCTGGTCTATATATACCAGAGCAAGCTCCTCTTTTTTCCAGTGGTGTCTGGCATTTGAGAGAAAGAGATCGTGTTCTAGCTAGCTCCGTGTTCTATCTCATATCTGTTGCTGCTTAGAAACGCCTTTGGACTCAATTCCAATCTTTTCCTTTGACAATTTTATTAAATGTTATTAGTTTAATAATTTTCAGTCCTTTTTTCACTATTTCACTAGAGAAATGAGGATGGGCATGAGTTTGGGGGGACTGTGAAAGAGTATTGGGGGGGGGGGGTTGTTTAATATTTTTACCTTTGTGGAGGGGGGGGGGGTTAGGGAAGGGAGGGGATAACCTGACTCCCTTGAGTCCTCACAGGGAGGATTCAATCCCTCTCCAGCCCAAATTGCAAACCCCTAGTATCAAGTAAGCCCAGAATATTTCTGTCATCTTTCAAAGAGGGCTTGAATTCATGTTGTATCTCTACTTTGTGTTTTTGTTTCTTGGCATTGGACAATATTGCCAATAATGACTTCTATGAAAAAAGATTTTTGGTGCAGGTTTTAAAAACAAGGCAGCATCCATTGAAACTGGCATGCTCCATGTATTGATATCATTAGTATTAGGCTCATCCATTGTCCACTGCCAAGAAATAATGATTGTACCCTTACCAGCAGTTCAGCATGTGTCACATGTTTTGTTTGCTTACAGATTTTTTTGCCTCTTATTTCCTCAGATGAGTATCAGCCCAGCCATATGTCCTACCCCCTCCCCCCCCCCCCCCCAAGGTGATTGCTTCATGAATTTCCAAACAGGAGGCTTATGTGGAAGTTGATCTTTGTATAAGATTCTATTTCTATAATGCCAAAATACCATGAGAAAAGTTTTATCTTCAGTGTTCCGATTGCAGTTTGGTTTCTTTTGGAGAAAAATATCATCTCTAACCCAGCACATGAATACACCAACATGGAAATGAGAGGTCTGCTGTCACCCAGTGAACAAGAACCTGCTGCAGCCATGTGTTGCTTTCACTCTCCACAGCCCCGTTAAGTGGATGGAAATAAATGAGACAGTGCAAATATGGTCATGATGGGGATCATTAGGCTGCATAAACTCAGTGCTTTTGCCTTACATACCAACCGCATTTGGATTTCAGGAACAAAGATGTATTGACTGTCCAAAAACAGCGTGAGGGTAAAATTGAACATGCCTTTAACTGTAGTTCTGTCCTTGAATATAAGACCACTCTCCCCTGCACACAAAAATTGCTGGTGGATTGGTCCCATCTAGACCTGATTCCTTATATACAGAAAGAATATTTTCAGTAGCTTGCTGTCCATATCCAGATTGGAATGACCACACTTTTTATTTATAGTTAAAATCCAATGTCTGTGGTACTATCATGTGTGATACAGAAGGCTTATGATCACAGCAGGTCATGTAATGATTCATCTTTTATTATAGAATCGAGTGTCATAGATCTTTGTGAATTTTATTTTTGCAGGCCAAACTGAACAATTCTACATTTTTCTCCTAATTGTTAAAAAATGACAACTTTAGAAAAGTTACAGGCAAATATTCTAAATGCTTAGAAAACAGTGTTCAATTTGCATGATATAACATTTTCTGTACAGAAATTATTCCTGCACAAAATGTTCTCTGCACAAAAGGTGAGATAGATTTTTATTGTAAAAATATCTAAAAAAATTTTTTTTCAAACCCACTCCCTTGGCAATTTGTTAGAAGAAAAAATGAATTTAAAGAACAGTTATCAATTTAATACCATATATGTGCTAAAGTCATTTGACTGGTTTGCCTTAGACACAAACGGGCTAAGGACTTTTTTTGTGCTCAAGTCTCCAAAATATGTTTGCAGTATGACCCCTATTAGGTCATATCTTTCTGAACCTAGCTTGGACAGCTGGATTTCACGCTGAAAAGCTTTGTTGTATAATTTTGAGCATCACTTTGCTTGCAAGGGAGATTAATACAATGGTATGGTGTTTGCTTTTTCCCTTTCTGGTGGACTGTAATATATGTTGAGTGTTCCCAGTTTGTGGGCCATTGTTTTGTTATCTATATTTGTAGGAAAATTTTATTTAGAATTTGATTTATTTATTTCTCAAAGTTCTGAGTGCAGCTTCCACTTCACTTTCTAAAACAGTGGTTTCAACATCAAATGATTATTCCTTGAAAGAATCTGTAGCCCTTCTTCATGTGCTGATTTCACTATAATTTTATTCCTTTTTTATCATATAGTGAGTTCTTCTTCACATCATATAGCACTTCTACTTTCCATTGTTTTAAAATAATTTTGGTAGACTTTTCTGGCACAATTTGCTTTAAAAAAAATGTATGGAAGAGCAGAACTGTGGAATAGGCTGCAGAACCATGGAGTGGTGAAACACCACATTTGACTGGAAGACACATGATACCGGGGGTGATCTTTCTGGAATGTTAGTGGAAATTTGTAATAACACAAATGCTGTGTGATGATGGCTTCATGAGATAAAGTCTTTAGTTATGTTTTATATCAGTTAGCTGGTACTTATTTCTAATTGCTTTTAACATTAGTTCTTTGTTATATTTGTTGTGGTTTCATATGTTGTATTACTTGCAAATACATATGACTAATACAAATAAGATTGAACTATAAAATATTTGATTTCTTACTAAAAAGTAGCTGCTGGCAGTATTCCTCCCATTTTAATGGAAAAGTAACTGTGTTTTGTGTTTGCATGGTCAGCAGTGCTTAATCAGCCCTGACTAAATGGTCTGTCCAGTCTTTTGTGCACAATAAGTCATGATTAACATGATGCAGATGTTTGTGGCATCTGGACAATGTGTCACCTATTGAGGCAAAAACACAAGATTATATGTCCAGGTTTAGAACTTCAGAAGTTACATTCATGAATACAAATTCACAAGGTACATGAATATTTTCTAGCTTCAAAACACACTAATCCTCATGTGAGAAATATCAGTTCTTTTCTTACCTGACCAAAATATGTGTACTTTTAAATGAATACCTCATATTTAGACAGTGTAGCAAAACATTGTTCTAATTTGCAGAACCTTCCAATCACAAATGAAGTTTGTTGTCATATCAGTTTTCAATAATATCAACATTGAAATTGGCATCTCTTGTGTTGGTGCCAGTTGGTTGAGGTACTGCATATCTGGAATGTTATTTAAAGAATCATGCTGTGCTTTTCACAGATATGTGCATTTATGGTGACCATATGAATTTCACAGGGTTTTCTTAGACAAATTATACATAGAGATTATTTTTTCCAGTTGCGTCTTCTGAAATATAACCTACAGCATCAGCATCCAATACAAATATTAAGCAGGGTTTCCCTCTTTACCTTCCAAAATCAGACAGGATCTATTTTCTTTACAGTAATTAAGCACTTTTCCACATATGCCCCAAAGAAATATATAAATGTGATCTTGCCTGTTCTGCCCCTACACTATCTAACTCCTTGGAAGGCGAATTGGTTGTACAGGGAACAGATGGAGGACACTTATCTATAGAGACACCAACACCACACAGCTAGATCTAGTTATTCACCTCCATTCACCAGCAGCAGGCATAGGCTAGAGTTTTGGCTACCAGGGTTATCCGGTATAGTTGAGACAGGGTATCGAAGGGGGAGGGGCTCACTAATGTATGAACCTGGGCAGGTTTAGGAGATCTAGGGTTCTGCTTCCTCACTCCATATCTACCCCTGCCACTAATTGTTTGGATGGGTTGGGAGACCTGGTGGCCTAGTCAGACCATGGCATAGGGATGGGAGTATGATATTTCCAACGACTCTCCTGGCAGCAGTGCAAATGAAGAGTTGGGGCTATCTGGAAACAATTCCAGGAACAATATTTCTGATGACATTGGGAACTATGGTGGCCCAACCTCCACCATAGGAACCATAGGAAACATATTGAACTTTGTTCAATAGGCAAGATCACATTCATACAAATATTAAGCAGGGTTGACATGGAAAATATAATCAAGAGAGTGAGCCCCATTAGGAGCCTTCAACAAAGAGTCCAAGATGCCTGGATCCTGTATATATAGAGAGAGCAGGAATTGGCATAACAATGTCATCAGAAATATTGTTCCTGGAATTGTTTCCAGATAGCCCCAATTCTTCATTTGCACTGCTGCCAGGAGAGTCGTTGGAGATATCATACTCCCATCCCTATGCCATGGTCTGACTAGGCCACCAGGTCTCCCAACCCATCCAAACAATTAGTGGCAGGGGTAGATATGGAGTGAGGAAGCAGAACCCTAGATCTCCTAAACCTGCCCAGGTTCATACATTAGTGAGCCCCTCCCCCTTCGATACCCTGTCTCAACTATACCGGATAACCCTGGTAGCCAAAACTCTAGCCTATGCCTGCTGCTGGTGAATGCCAGGTCAGTCAATGGCAAAATGTAAAATCTATATTATATGTATTATATGGTACTGAAACAATGAAAGGGAAATTACAAGATAAATGGCTTGGTGTTATGGAGTAGTCATTATTGGCTGCCAACTTTGCCATCTGGAAATAGACCAAAAAAGTACAGGATGTAATGCATGCTAACCTATAGAGTATAGCACATAAAATATAAAGTAGGAAGTGGATTTTCACAAGTGAGAGTATTCAAACCTTGATCTTCAGAGTCCAACATTGAAACTGCTACACCATGTTGGCTCTTGAGTCTATTCTAGGCAGGACTAATATTTCATGTAGCCCATACACAAATGACCTAGGATGCTGTATTCATGAGCTGTTCATTGATCAGAAAAGATTTTTTTTTGTTTTGACACAGTTTGAGTTGTCACATGCAAATAAGGGAGTACATTTTAAAATATATGAATACTCATCCAAATATAAAATGCATTAGGACTTAGTTAACTTTTGAGATTAAACATCTGCAAACTTCTTTAGCTCTCCCAAAAATGGGAAGCATACCAACTTCCTTGAACAAAATGGAGAACAGTAGAAAAGGAATATATGGTCATTAGAATGATTTTATTTTTTGAAAACAACATTTTCACTGGATTTCTATGTCTAGTTTTAAATCACATGGATGTTATTCTGTTAGCTGATATGAATTCAAGTGGAAGATGTAATATGTTTTGGTGGCTGGTTTCATCATGTTCTGCAGTATAGAAGCTGTGGGAGTGTGTCATTTATAGACATGTTTACAGTATCTTCGAAACATGAAGAAAATTTTAAAGAGAAGAAAAATATATCTGCAGAGTGCTCTGGCCATATTTTAACTCCTCGAATTCAACAGGAGAAACATAATAGAAAAAAAATCTTAAAGCATTAGTTTTGGAAGCATGCACAAAACTCCTTTAGAGTCATATTTTACTAGGCATGGAACTGAAACTGAAATAGTTTTATTTTAGGCATGTGGGTAAGCAGTGGAACTGCTCATGAATAACATACAATGTTGTTGTTTCCTGCTCTAGATAATGCAGGTCTGTCAATAGACTTAAGGGAAGGAAGCTAAGAGAAAGCTTCTCTCAACCGTATTACCTAGCATTTGTTCATTCAAAAAGAAATCCAAGAGCCTTTGTGAAGATGAGGAAGAAGGGAAGGGATTCATGATAGTTCATTGCCATAGTAACACTTTGCTGTCCCTTTGCATTCTTTCTGGATGAGGAAGAAGGGAATGAGACAGACCAAAACACAAACCAAAACACGTCCTTCTCATTATGTGTGATGTTCTAACATATATTCACTCCATTTGCCTATCACAGATATTCTATGGACAATTGTTGCTACACCAACCATAGACCAGGTGCAACAGGAACACATACAGGAGAACGCTAGGCTCTTGGATGAATCTCAATGGATTGTCCTTGATGAATGCACTGGGGATGTCGAGGAGGAGGACAACACTTTACACCTACACAATTCACACCAACAGGATCACTTTTCTGGGGACATACACACTACAATGCGCAAAAGGGGCCCTGCCATTCCTGAAAGTAAACAGGTCTTGGTAGTAGGCGACTCCCTCCTTAGAGGAACGGAAGCCGTCATTTCCAGACCGGATGGGATGGCTCGAGAAATATGCTGCCTACCGGGGGCAAAAATACACCATATCACTCAGAGGCTCACCAGGCTCCTCAAGCCCCATCACCGTCCTCCCCTCATGTTGATTCATGTAGGAACCAATGATACTGCTAGGCATACTGTTAAAAAGATCACAAATGATTTTCGAGCTCTAGGAACAAAGCTAAAGCAATGTAATGTACAGGTGGTCTTTTCATCCCTCCTCCCAGTCATAAAACACATTCCTACAAGAGCCAGAAAAATAGTACAGGTCAATGACTGGCTTAGAAAATGGTGTCAGGAGGAACACTTTGGCTTCCTTGACCATGGCCTGCTTTTCCAGGAGGATGGCCTACTGGCAAGGGATGGGGTGCATCTCACACAAGTAGGAAAACACCTTTTTGCTCACAGACTCGCAAACCTCATTAGGCGCACTTTAAACTAGGCCCACTGGGGGAGGGGGACAACAGCCTTGCGAACACTACCCATAATGTCAGGGAACCGCCAGAAGGCTAAACGGAGGGCTGCACAAACACAAAAAGGACCGAGTACCGAAAGCACAATAATCCCAATTAAACAGCTCAGGGGAAGATCTCAGGGGCTCACATGTCTTTACACTAATGCACAGAGCATGGGAAATAAACATGACGAACTCCAACTTTTAGCACAACACCACAAATATGATATCATAGGCATCACTGAAACCTGGTGGGATGACTCCTATCGCTGGAATGTAGACATTGAGGGCTATAACCTCTTTCACAGAAACCGAACAAAGGGGAGAGGAGGCGGAGTAGCCTTATATGTCAAAAACTCTTATGCTGCAGAAGAAATGCATGACAGCAATCCGGGAAACCAGCTTGAAAGCATCTGGATAAGAATCAAGGGAACTGGGACTCAAAAAGATCTTGTTGTAGGAGTCTACTACAGACCTCCAAGCCAGGAGGAAGAACTTGATGAAGTCTTCTGCCAACAGTTGACCAAACAGGCACAGAGAAGAGATGTAGTAGTCATGGGCGATTTCAACTATCCTGATATTTGCTGGAAAACAAACTCAGCCAAGAGTACAAAGTCCAACAAATTCCTCGCTTGCCTTGCAGACAATTTCATGGTCCAGAAGGTAGAAGAGGCAACAAGGGGATTGGCTACTCTTGATCTCATCCTAACAAATGTGGAGGACCTGATCGATGTGGTTGAAGTGGTAGGATCCTTAGGGGCAAGTGACCATGTGCTCCTGCAATTTGAGGTACAAAGAAAGGCCAAAACTAAGACAAGTCAAACCCGCATTTTGGACTTTAGGAGAGCTGATTTCCAAAAAATGAAGGAAACACTGAGCAGCATTCCGTGGACACAGATACTAAAAGACAAGGGAGTTACAGATGGATGGGAGTTTCTCAAGAGTGAAATACTCAAGGCGCAGTTGCAAACCGTGCCAACAAAAAAGAAAAAATAGGACAAGTGCAAAGAAGCCAGAATGGATGTCAAAGAACTTCTAACTGTGCTGAGACACAAAAGAGACATGCACAAGAACTGGAAAAAGGGAGAAATCACCAAAGAAGAATTCAAACAAGTAGCCAACAGCTGTAGGGAAAAGGTCCGCAAGGCTAAAGCACAAAACGAGCTCAGGCTTGCCAGGGACATTAAAAACAATAAAAAGGGATTCTTTTCTTATGTCAGTAGAAAAAGGAAAAACAAGGAGGCGATAGGGCCTCTTCGAGGAGAACACGGGGCAATGCTGACAGGGGATAGGGAAAAGGCAGAACTACTAAATACCTTCTTTGCCTCGGTCTTCTCACAAAAAGAAAGTCATCTTCAACCTCAGCAAGACGGAGTAGATGAGGGATTTGAGGACATCCAACTCCAAATTGGGAAACAAGTCGTACAGGAATACCTGGCCGCTCTAAATGAGTTCAAGTCCCCAGGGCCAGATCAACTACACCCAAGAGTATTGAAGGAACTAGCGGAAGTCATTTCGGAACCATTGGCAACCATCTTTGAGAGTTCTTGGAGAACGGGAGAAGTTCCAGCAGATTGGAGGAGGGCCAATGTGGTCCCAATCTTCAAGAAGGGAAAAAAGGATGACCCAAACAACTACCGTCCGGTCAGCCTCACATCAATACTAGGCAAGATTCTGGAAAAGATTGTTAAGGAAGTGGTCTGCAAACACTTAGAAACAAATGCGGTCATTGCTAATAGTCAACATGGATTTATCAAAAACAAGTCATGCCGGACTAATCTGATCTCTTTTTTCGATAGAGTTACAAGCTGGGTAGATGCGGGGAATGCCATGGATGTAGCGTACCTGGATTTCAGTAATGCCTTCGACAAGGTCTCCCATGACCTTCTGGCAAGGAAACTAGTCCAATGTGGGCTAGGCAAAACTACGGTGAGGAGGATCTGTAATTGGTTAAATGGACGAACCCAGAGGGTGCTCACCAATGCTTCCTCTTCATCCTGGAAAGAAATGACGAGCGGAGTGCCGCAGGGTTCCGTCCTGGGCCCGGTCCTGTTCAACATCTTTATTATTGACTTAGATGAAGGGTTAGAAGGCAGGATCATCAAGTTTGCAGATGACACCAAATTGGGAGGGATAGCCAATACTCCAGAGGACAGGAGCAGGATTCAAAACGATCTTGACAGATTAGAGAGATGGGCCAAAACTAACAAAATGAAGTTCAACAGTGACAAATGCAAGATACTCCACTTTGGCAGGAAAAACGAAATGCAAAGATACAGAATGGGGGATGCCTGGCTCAAGAGCAGTACGTGTGAAAAAGATCTTGGAGTCCTCGTGGACAACAGGTGAAACATGAGCCAACAATGTGATGTGGCGGCAAAAAAGGCCAATGGGATTTTGGCCTGCATCAATCTAAGCATAGTGTCTAGATCTAGGGAAGTAATGCTACCCCTCTATTCTGCTTTGGTTAGACCACATCTGGAATATTGTGTCCAGTTCTGGGCACCACAATTCAAGAGAGATATTGACAAGCTGGAATGTGTCCAGAGGAGAGCGACTAAAATTATAAAAGGTCTGGAGAACAAGCCCTATGAGGAGCAGCTTAACAAGGTGGGCATGTTTAGCCTGAAGAAGAGAAGGCTGAGAGGGGATATGATAGCCATGTATAAATATGTGAGAGGAAGCAACATGGAGGAGGGAGCAAGCTTGTTTTCTGCTTCCCTGGAGACTAGGACGCGGAGCAATGGCTTCAAACTACAAGAGAGGAGATTCCATCTGAACTTGAGGAAGAACTTCCTGACTGTGAGAGCCGTTCAGCAGTGGAACTCTCTGCCCCGGAGTGTGGTGGAGGCTCCTTCTTTGGAAGCTTTTAAACAGAGGCTGGATGGCCATCTGTCAGGGGTGATTGGAATGCAATATTCCTGCTTCTTGGCAGGGGGTTGGACTGGATGGCCCATGAGGTCTCTTCCAACTCTTTGATTCTATGATTCTATGATTCTATGATTCACTGGATATGAGAACACATATCTTGCCTTCACAACTTGTTCCAATTTTGTCGGAACACAACCATTTAAAAGTCATTGTGATGTCCCTCACCATTTGCATCAATATGAACACACAAAGAAGAGAGAAAAAATAATAAATTAATGAAAAGATGTTAGGAGAATCCTGAGTAGCAAAGTATTAGCTTCCCTATTTTAATATATAACTGCCACTCCACCATGTTTCTAAACACTTGTAAAGTCTACAGATGGATTCATGTTTCTTGAATGCCACAGAATATTTAGTTCTTTCCACTCAATAATTGCTAAGCCATTTTGTTGTGTAAATTTGGCTCTCTAAGTATCCATGATATCGAACAAGAATTTAGGGGGTCTTTGCCAGGAGGCAAAGACCACACAGACTCTACAAAGAGAGTCCAGAGCCCTGGCGAGACAAGCAAAGCACCCCAGATTTTCCCCTAATTTTTTCCAAATAAAGTCTCACCAAGTTGAAGAAAAGCCACCAAGTTGTCTATTTCATCCCAGCTGGTATGGATGTCAAACCGCAATCTCTTGCCAAAGTCGACATGTTTGGCAAGGGAGAAAACGGTACATTTTATAGAAAATACAGAGTTGTCAGATTCAAACTTCCTGCTCCCTGCCCCTCTGCAGGCTTCATGCTGATCGACTGGAGTCATCAGCTGGAGGGAGGCGTGGCCGGTTTAGGCACGCCTCAACCAATGAGGAAGCCAACGCCGCTTCGGCTCCTGAGCCATTGGGAGTTGAGGAGGTGGTTACAAGCGGGAAAACAATGAACTGAGAGGAAAATGAGTGGATTAAATGGAACTTTATGGTTTGTCCAATGGCTGGTGATCTTCCCTGAAGGCAGGATGTCCCACTGTTGACAAGTGACCAGGTTCACCATGGGGTGCCTTCCTGGGCAGTCATGCTCTGAGGCCCAGGATGCACCATTGTTATTATCATGCAATAAGTCTTTGTTGGAGTCCTTATGTCAATGGGGAATTCATATCAGGAAATAGGAAAGAATTTCCCAAGGGTTTGTCATGCTGGGGTCACGAAGAGGTGGCTTCTCATATTTTTATACATAGATGCATATATGGGGTTCAGAAAGCATGCACAGGGGAAAAGGGGGAAAGGAAATTCATATAAACCCATCCCACCCACCAAAGTTCATAGAGAGTCCAATATCGTGAAATCATATAGTCCCTAAGTCATGAAAGGGAGTCCATGGGGCTTGGGGAAAGAGTTCCAGAAAGCTTCCAAAAGTTCTAAAATTGGTAAAAGTTGATAAAAGTTGTAAAATCCACGGGAGGTAAGTTGGAAAAGGTGTCCCAGAGTCCAAAGAGTTCTTATGAGGTGACTGCAGTAGAGATCAAGATCCACGGAGAGAACTACAGACTCCTCCTCACCAAGGACCAAGGCGGCCCGTCAATATCTTGGGGATCCTATGGGGTGATGGCGACAGTTTCCCAGGATCGGCAGGTTCACTGGGCATCCACAAAATGGTGGCAACAAGGCAGTATCTTCAGGAGAACAGCTGGGCTCCAGGTTGAGGTTTTGGAGACAAAAATGGTTATTCCCAGGGCAGAGGGGTTAGCAGAGCAAAACTAAGATAGCCATTAGTCTTAGAATTGTCCCCAGAGAAGAATGGCACCGATTTTGAAGCTATCTGTTGACTCGCGGATATGGGGGCCCAATGGGTTTCCGTATTCCCCATTCAGAGGAGCGCAGTTTCGGCCTTCCTGGGATACAAAAATCACATCCCGGGCAGGCTGGCAGCCATCTGCAGCCTAGGAGAGGAAAGGTTTATGTAGAGATGTGTTTGGAGGCAGAAAAAGACACAAAGTAACACTATTGAGAGGAAAATGTTACAGTTAAGTGATACTTTATTGGGGGATTAGTTACAATGTTAGGAGGGGGAAGAAAGCGAAGTAATAAGAAGGCTTCTGGATTGCAGCTGCTGCTGTGACCACATTCATGTAGTTTGGGCCAGAAGGGGCAATAGAGAACTGAGGAACTCCCTGCTGCAGTTCAGATCAGCTTGAAAGCAGAGAGTTCTAGGTTCGACCTCATGTATTCACACCAAAGATTTTCTGGGCTATTTGCCAGTGTAGCCAGTGTTTAGTCCCCCCCCCCTCCATGCACTGGCCACCTGTGACTAAGGTAAAGCCTTAACATCAAATCATTTGAATAGTATGGTATATCCTCCAAAGTTTTACCTATTTGAAATTGGTATGAAATAAGTTTCCCAGTTGCTAATTGTGGGAATGCATTAATTAATTAATTAATTAATTAATTAATTAATGTCCAGTGTTTATAAGACCTCCTGTAATAAAAATGTATCAGCATAGATTACAATGTAAACCATTAAATCATTTCCAATTTGCAGATTGATGTTGCAGTAGCATGAAGATTAAGGTCTTCTGGAGAGGCTCTGCTCTCACCCCCCCCCCCCCCCCCACCATCACATGCAGGGACAAGAGAGAGGGCATTCTCAGTGATTGCCTCCCGGATATGGAACTCCCTTCCTAGCAATATTACATCAGCCCCCTCCCTCCTGTCCTTCAGAAGGATGGTGAAGACCTGGCTGTGGGACCATGCCTTTGGGGCGGTGCAGTGAGGCAAAATGGTGTCCTGGGATGTTTTTTAAGCAACTGATTTTAAAGTGGATAGAAGTGATTTTAATTTTTGTGTATATCTATGATTTGATGTCTCGGCATTGAATGCTTGCCATATATATGTTGTGCTCCACCCTGAGTCCCCTTCAGGATAAGAAGGGCAGAATATAAATGTTTTTTAAAAATAAATAAATAGCAAAAATGTAGCAGAGGAACCTGACCAGTTGCTTTCTGACTTCAGCCTCTTGTTTTATCTAACAGTGTAGTAGGAAAAATTCAACTCTGTTTACAAGATGAGGGCTAGAGATGGCAAAAGATATTGTAGCTCATTACTGTACTTTATTTTGTCCTGCCTGAATTTCAACTGTTTTAAAATTTAAACTAAGCACCTCATGAAAATATATTCAGCACTGATAAACATTATTTACTGAAATCACTTCAGTTTTTTACACCCCAGTAAATTCACTGGCATTGCTCCTATTGCATATTCCTCCCATTTATATTTTAAAAAACATGCAGAAAAACAACAACACTGGAACTTTGAAAGCTTGCATAATGCCTTTTGTGCACTTTTCTTGGCCAGGAAAACTATCCTACTCGGCCAACGAGGGATCGCCTAAGTAAGTAAATAAGTAATGATCAACATGGTTATTCTTGAATATATTCCCTTCATTCCCATTAGACCCCCTGAAATTATCTAGACACATATTTAGTAATTATGTGCAGGAGATACATACATATCAACATCTCATTCTATAAAGAAGTCTTAAGTGTGTATGCACTAGTAATCACATGAGTTCCTTTACATGACTATAGAATGCATTTATTTTTGGAGCATGGTCCTCTTCCTTCCTTATATACCAGGGATGTTACACTTCCAGTCAAACAGACACCCATGGCTTTTTTTTTTGCTCTCAGTTCTCACACCATAATTATAGTGATATCTAACAAATATTTGGAAAATGAATATGATTTAAAATGAGACTAACAATCCCTTCAGTGATGTGGGATTCTGTAGCAGATGTGTAGAAATCCCTCTGTGATCATCCAGTGAGGAAATGATTCCCCTCGACATAGATACTGAGATAACAATGTGCTATCATTGAATGTTCATGGCTTTTAAATGATACATATACAACATCACATTTTGGTACCGTTACCTCATTTAATCCGGGAGATCTACTTAAGTTCCAATTATTACTAAGGTTAATTGGCATTCCAATTGTACAAGTAAAAATGGATTGCAAATGTAAGACATTCAGTCTTTGAACACAGTACATGAATATGTATGTGTAGCACTTGAACCCTGCAATGAGGACTCATCTGAAGGTAAGTTTGATTGACATATCTTCTATTGCTTGTCCAGTTTTCAGATGTAATGCACCATTGATTTGCCTTTAAACTCTTTTCTAATGTTAAAAATAGAATACTTGCAGCTTTATAATGTACCTATTAACTAACATGTCATGAGTATTTCTTTTCTACTCAGTTTTCACATATGCTATCTACACAAAGCTAAGATTACATGCTCAGTGTAGCAGCAACTGCTATTTGTATACCTTTTAAAGAAAGTGCTGAATGTCATATTCTTGAGTTAAATAGAAAAACTGTTCAGTTATAGAACTGCTTTCATAGCAAAGCTATATTTCTACCATATATTTACATATGCGTAGATGGTAAGTGAATCAAGAACTGAAGTGAAAGTCATATTAAAAAAGGACAAAGTAATGTGTGACCAAGCATAACCTTGTACATACAAGGCTATTATATACATTTTTGAATGAGCTGGCAGCCATATCCACTACTTATATTAATTTTCTTCTTTTTCATATCATTTAGGTTGGTGAATGATAAAGTGGAAATCCAGGTATACATATTACTAAAAAAAATTTTTTTCAGTTAAAAATTGCAGGTCAGCATAAGGCTATAAAAGAGATATCATTGCCTCTTGCATGTAGGGTGCTGAGTAAAATAGTATATCTGCCTTGAAAAATTGTTTCAAAAGGCCAACTGTGAATAGTACAACAAGAATTAGTTTTGGAAGGGAAGAATGTACTTCTCTTGAACCATAGGCAACCATTTAACGCCAAATGTAGATACAGTTTGTCATGATCCATCAAGAGATGAAAGGTTTTGCATTAATGAAAGCCTTTTCTTCAGACATATTTATTTGTTGAATCTAAGAATAGCATAGGAAGAGCAAATAAAATGCACACCTCCATCAACTTACATCAGTGTTGCAATGGAAATGACGAAGTGTGGATTCTTGCATAACTATACAAGATTTTGGGTTATTATACTTCCATCACTCCTATGTCTTCTGAGTTCATTATCTTAGAATGTATACATACTGTAGAGTTAATGCAGTTTGACATCACTTTAACTGCCATGGCTCAATGCTATGGAATCCTGTGATTTGTAGTTTGGGGAGATAACAGTACTCTTTGGAAACAAAAGCAAAAGACCTTATAAAACTAAAGTTCCCATGATTCCATAATATTGAGCTATGCCATTTAAAGTAATGTTAAACCACCTTAATGCTATAGTGTAGATATCCTCTGAATTCAGAATTATTGGTCTTGTGCAAGCAAAGATACCATCTGGATTGTGAGAATATTTGCAAATACATATATACATAAATAAATACATATATACAGGCACTCCCCAAGTTACAAACATCCAACTTACAAATGATTCATGGTTAAGAATGAAGTGAGACAACAGGAAGTGAGAGAAATCTACCTCTAGGAAGGAAAATTCACTCCTGAAAGAGTTATCATGGGGAAAAGGTAGCTCTATTGAAACTTTCTCACCAATCCTAGTTTCCTCAAGAAGCCATTTTTTTCAAAATTCAAATACCACAGGGACAGAAAGAGAAATAAAATCTTCTGAACAGGGGTACAGCCAGCAAAACAAATACCACAGGGGGTGTTAACCCTTTCTTATGTTACCCAAATCTAACAAAAATTGACCTAAGCTACACTTTAAAAATGGGTTTGCAATGGAAGTGGAACTAGCTGGCTGAATGGTTGCCCAAAAGTTGCCAGTGAAGAGGACAATTCCATGTGATATTAACTGCTAGTGCAACATGGCCAACTTTTATATCCAATCCTGTCCCGCATGATCAGCCATCCCCCACTGAGGACTGTTAGATGTCTTTTAGAGGACAGGGTGACTCTCATAGTGAGAAAATTCCTTGCAGTGGCAACAAGGATGAGAAAGCAACTAACCTCCAATAGGGGTATAATTTGAAACTATGTATATGTATCTTGTACAACAGACTTCTCCTGAGATGGGAGAATTTATAATCACTGTTGGTTTTACTGATGGGTCCAGGGACTGTAATAAAATTCTTGTTGTATATGGTATTAACCAGCTGGTAACCTGCTAATAGAGGCTAGCTGTAAATGTAGCAAAGGAGTGTAGAGTGAGATAGAAGATGGATATTTCTCTTTGTGTGGGAGAGACTTGCTCCATTGTTCTTTTTCTCATTTTCCTCTCTTGACATCCCAGTCAATGTCACCGCAGGTGATGGCTGTTCAACAAGACCCATATTGGACCCAGAGACTGTTGTGACATGGAGAATAGGAAGATATAATGGTGGCTGTCCAGCAATGCCAACCATGGATTTAGTACCTCTGGGTGATCAGGATTCTCTCCTGCCACTGTGGCAACTCCAACTCATTCAAAAATATATTTTAAAAGCCTTGAAAACCATCCCAGGGCCAACCCAGCACATGCCACACTGGATCAGCTCTAGGATAATGCGTCACTGTAGTTCTGCCCCTCAAAATCATGGGTTGTCATCACAGACATAGCACTTTAAGAAAATTTTCTAGAAGATTGTAACCAAAAGTTCTTTGTCTTTCCAAATTTCTCATTTAGTGTTAATTTTACCAAAAAAATATGGTGTAAACAAAAGCAAATGCAACACATTGTCCTATACAGAAATTTTAAAGGACCGTGGAGAGAATAGACTGACTTATGGTATCCCTGTGGTGTGGTACTGGAGCAATGAATGTCAGACTGTAAGCGTTGCCCTGACAAGTTTCAAAGTTAGAAAGCGTCAATTCTGATTCATGCTTAGATGGGGAACCAAATGCTATAGAGTATATTTTAGGGGAAGAAACTGGCAAAATTATCCCTGAAACAGAGAGAGAAAGAGAAAGAGAGAGAGAATGACTTACTTTTTCACATATTGGGAAACAATGACATACCCTTTTCATGGTTACATTGTGGTTCCAGTATTTAAGCAAGTAATGCAATGAGTTACTTTCAGAGCAGAATTTCAAGCTCGGTATTTTACTTCCTTGAGAAGTCTTGTGGGTAGGTTTCAGCTGACAATAATTGCAACACTGTATAGGGCTATATGTCCTTGCCTATCAGAGTGGCTGTTAGGGTTCAGGTCCTGAATGAAGATGGAGAGGAAGAGGACTTCTTTCCAGCAGATACACTCAGGACCATAGCTGAGCAGTTACATGAGCAGTCTGAGGATGTGGACCCTAGTACTGTTCAGAAGGAGCCGGGCCCTGCCAATGACTATTTTTGCTGAAAGAACAACTGTAACCTTCTGACAGTACCATACAACAGCAAATGATAACAAACAAAGTCCTTGCACTATAATATCCCTATTGCAAGTTGGAGCTGTGTTCTAAAATGAAGGCGATTATTGCAGAACCGCAATGTAGAACTCTTATTACTGCAGGTCAAGAAACTGCAGTGGGATTGAGACCAGGCCTGGCATCAAATCCCCTATACACCTTAGTCTGAAGCAGTGGTTTTGTCTACTTCAATTGTACTTTCAGGCAAATTTTGAAGACAGAAGCATCATTGCCTCTTGTCCCAGGTGTTTTGCCATGGAGGCTGGCAAAATGGCATGGGGAGGAGGGTCGTCAGTATGACATTGTAAATTAAAGTTACAGACTTCTACATTTGATGCCAAATTCCCAGCCCCCACAACCCCAGGACCTGTGAACACACCCATAAAGTATAAACTGCAACTTTTTATGGCAAGACACTACTTATTCCCATATCCACTGCCACTTGCACAACAATCCTGTGTGCATTTACTAAGAACTGGAACTGGATTATTGAATGGAACTTTTCTCCAGGTAATCATATGCGATATTTGAATGCATGTCTTTTCTATACACATGCCCATAAAATCATAAGATGTCATATCATTAATATTTCATGATGTTCTCAGTGTGATAAAACTGACATTGCAATCCAACAATCTCAATACTTTTAGGCAGCCTAATCTAACAAATACTTGTATTTCAGCAGTAATTCAAATGAATATTCTGACATTCCAAGTTTCTGACTAGTGAGACTTAGTAAGACGTACTACTTATCACTGTGGGGTATCTCCTCATTATCGCTTAAATAACACTTAAGCTCATGAAAGAGGCATTTATATCCTTTCAACATATTCAGCCAACCATCAAGAAATAATTGTTTGCCCACAGATCCCTTCTGGTACCCACTGTTGTACCACAGAGTGCAAAAAGGCCTTGTGCTATTCAGTTAAATGCAAGCTGAATTGTAGCCTCAAATCAAAATCTTCTATTATTTGTTAGTAGAATACATGCCCTGACATTTAGTGTTATTTCAGGTTTATGTGTTCAATACTTATGTTGTTTTTACAGTACTGTAACAGAAAACAGCAAAATAACCTTCCATTGACACAGTACTGGGATGTAATTTGCTTGCTTTCAATGTTGGATTGAGACCTCTTATTAACATTTATTTTTGTATTGAATAATGCAGAGATCCCCAGGCAAAGCACTTCAATCCAGAATTCAGTTACACACACTGCAAGGATAGGATTTAATTCTACACAAGCCTAGAGAGTGTTTTAGCTGACTCAAATGTATACATATAATATTCAAAATATGCTCTCATTTTTTATTCCACCCAAGATGTCGCAAGTTCCAATGCACTGCTATGCTGCAGTCACACTAATTGGATATCTTTAGGATCATGACTAAGTCCCATGAAGGAATTCTTCAGTATTATTGTGTTCATCTCAGAGCAGTAAAGCTTTTTGCATGTATGCCATGTAAATCTGTAGAAGAATATAAATGGCACTCTAAGGACTGTAACACATGAGGGAGGCAAACTGGTATTGAAGCAGAGTGTGATGGTTCCTAATTCACAACATAATGTGTACCCACTGTTGAGCAGCTGTTACAATCAGGAAGTTCTTCCACATGAACATTAGAAAGAACTTTCTGACCATAAGATCTGTTCAGCAGTGAAACTCTCTGCCTCAGAATGTGATGGAACAAAGGTTGGATGGCTATCTGTCAGAGGTACTTTGATTGTGCTTTTTCTGCATGGCAGGGGGTTGGACTAGATGGCCCATGTGGATTTGTCCAACTCTATGGTTCTATTATTATAGGTCTGCATTCTCTCAGTGATTAAAATGCACCCCACTATTGATTGGCAAAACCTGTTAATTGCTGCCAATCCTGCAATATTTCCACTCCCTATTTATTTATTTATTTATTTATTTATTTATTTACAGTTTTTATATTCCGCCCTTCTCACCCCGTAAGGGACTCAGGGCGGATTACAGTATACACATATATGGCAAACATTCAATGCCAATTTGACAGACAACAAATACAGACAATACACAGAGGCTATTTAACTTTTTTTTCTGGCCGCCAGGAGAGCTGCTGCTTTCATAAGTCCCTACCTTGTGTGATGCGGCTATTTTGCTTCTGTACCACTATGCCAGCACAGAAAGGATATCAGGGTGTGATTCTCCTAACCCACTATTCCCCATCATTATTCCTGAGCTGCTTCTCCCCTCCCTTTATTTTGCTTTAATGCAATTTTATATTTTTAATGAACCACTGCTGTAACCTGGTAACTAAAATTTAAAAAAATACAGATCAATGGAAGTGCAGGAACACAGGATTAGTAAAGTATGCATACAGGACCCTGAACTGCTGGTGAATCAGTAGTATTGCATGAAATGAGGCAGCTCATGTCAGTATTTAGCCACTATTTCTGCTTGCAGGACTATTCTGGAAGATTGGATTAATAGTATAAAGTTTTCAGTGTTTCCATTATGCTGCTATCTCCACTCTATTATTTTACTTACTCTAGGCATGTAAAATTACATGGGTGTGACTGAAAGCAATAGTGTCAACAAGGAAGAACTTTGGAACAGAAGTCCGATATGTCACCCAGCAAAATAAGCAACATATCCTAACAATACAGCTTATTACAGTTTGAAAAAGTTGGCATTTAAAGAGGAACTCTATAAGGTCATTAACACTGCAGTACACACACTTATTTAGAAACATGTTTCATTGAGTTCTTGAGATATGAGTAGGATTTAATTGTATGTCCATTAAGTCCAAATTATATAACTTCACCCCTGCTTCTGGGAACTCCTTGTCGCATTTGAGGGAGGAAGTGGGGGGAATCATCTTTGTGTGGCATTTCATGGAGTTTCATCTTTAAAGAAGACAGATAATTTACTCACCCCCACCATACGGGATCACCTCTGTAAAGATCCCAGCCCTTGGCCACCAATTGTAAAGGATTATTGTGGATTTCCAAATCCACACACTCAAGGCAAACCCAAAATTCTTCTAGCGGGGGGGGGGGGGGTCTTTATTCATCCCTCTGCTTGCCAAACAAATTGTAAAGGATTTTGGGTTGTTAAACTATCACACCGCTGATCCACCAACTGTAAAGAAATGTCTATACAATCCCAAACACTGCCAACCAAAAATGTAAAGCGATCCCACAAATATGCCAACAAAATGTAAAAGATTATTAAATAAATTCAATTAAGTGTTTGGGGCTGCTAAGACTTTGCCACCAACACATTATTTTCTGAGGTAAAGTTCTGTGATCACTGGCAACCACCACACTTTATGGAATATTCGGCTTCTGGATTGGCAAGAGGCTTTAAGCAAGCTGTGTTGTGCTGGATTCACACTCAGGGTTTTGTTTTCTGAGGTAAAACACTGAGATTCTTTTAAATAAACACTGCCACGATTTCTTAAACTCTGTTTTACTAATCTGCTATGAAACAATTTTCACATAGAGGCACTCTAGAGACAGTTGTAGTTTAACAAAGAATAAAGTTGTTTATTTGAGAGAACTTTGACAAAACAGGCACTTAATTTTAATGGTTGCATTTATGAGTAAAAGCTGCTTGTTTCTTCAAATAACAGTTCAAGGCTTAGTTTCAAAACAACTCTCCACTCCCTCAGAATCTTCCCTCTAACTAGACCTCCTTAAACTCCAGACAGTCCTTTCCTTTGGATCTGTCTATTCTCTAGACTAGCTATTCTCCCTAATAGCTATCTATTAGGCCTGTTTGATCAAGAAAAAATTTGTTTCTAAAATCGATTTGTAATTGGGGTGTTTTTTTGTTTCGATATTTAAAATATTTACAAAACTTTCCAAAAAAATGTTTTGTTATTTACGAAATTTCGTAAATATTTACAAAACATTTTGTAAGTGTGAATGTTGCAGTAATGGTCACCTTGATTAGCATTGAATGGCTTTCATTTCTCCCACCCTGGACATTCCATAGATAAACTCCATTTGCCTAGTTTCCAACAGACCTCTGAATTAAACATGATGTGAATGTACTACTAAAAGGGAAGTCCCCCACAAAGCCTAAAAAGTTAATTTCAAAAATTAAATAGTTATAGAATCAAAGCTCCAAAGATAAATTACGAACATTGTTATTATTTAGAAAAGTTAACTGTTTCTCAAACGTAATTAAAAGTAGCTACCTTATTAAGTTATTTATTTCTAAAATCAAATGATGCAGACCTGTGTCCCAAAACATTATCCCACCGCATCCAGGAAGTGCCAGGAGGAGGAGGAGGAGGAGGGCGCAGGAGCCGGAGCCGATTGGATGGCGCACGCGCGCTCACCCTTACACCCGGCCTCCGCGCGCCATCCAATTGGCTCCGGCTCCTGCGCCCTCCTCCTCCTCCTCCTCCTGGCACTTCCTGGCTGCAACACAGCTGGGAGGAGGAGGAGGAGGAGGAGGAGGAGGGCGCAGGAGCCGGAGCCGATTGGATGGCGTGCGGAGGCCGGGTGTAAGGGTGAGCGCGCGCGGGCCGGGCGCCCAACAGGCAGGGGCGGTGCTTGGCTCACTGGGTGTGCGCTCGCGCCGCCCCTTCGCCCCGCCCACCCCATTTACTGCTGGGGTGCTTGGGAGCGCCGGATTGGCTCCCAGGCACCAGCAGCACAGTCAGCAGCCTCCATCCCATTAACGACACGAGCTGAAGCTCGTAAAATATATGGGGCTGCTGTTTCGATATTTTTAAACCCTTCCGGGTTTAAAAAATTGTTTTGATATAGCGTCGGATATGGTAAAAATAACGAATTAATAACGAAATAACGAAATAATGAACGAAACCGCACAGGCCTACTATCTATCTGTACTAACTCACCAACTCTTAGCTTCACTAACTCTTCTTCTTCAAACACTACCCAAAACCTAACTCTTCAGACACCAGTTCCTGACTCTTCAATCATCAAACCCTATCTCTAACTGAACTGTCAGGTTTTAAACCACACCTACTTCAAGGCTTTTTTTCCTCTTCCCTCCAGCCAATTACACAGCTTCCCTCCACCCAGCCAATTACGCAGCTTCCCACATTCCCTCTAGGCTGCTCCTAAGCTCCACCCTCTCTAGGAACTAGGTGCTCTAAGATGGCGGCCTCCTTGCACCATCTCCTTAAAATGGCTCCTGAACTTCCTGGGCCTACTTCCTGGGCTTGAAAAGGTAGAAAATTCATCACAACCTCCTTCCCCACTTCTGCCTTTCTACCTAATTTCCCATCACGCAGATTGATGATTGTCACAGTTTTAAAACACTTCTTTCAATGGGATCTTCCCCTCTTCTCCTTGAATTCCTCCTCTTGAGTAGACCAGCAGACGTTAAACAATATTTACAATGATTTCCCCTTTGAAACCTTCCGTTTTAGCACTCCTTCCAATGGGACCTTCCCCTCTTCTCTTTGAACCCTTCCTCTTGAGTAGATCAGTGGACTTTTAAAACCCTTCTCCATAATATTACCCCAAAAAAGACCCCATTTTAAATACTCCTTTCAATGTGATTTTCCCTCTTCTCTTTAACTCCTCCTTTAGAGGAGACCAGCACATTTTAACACAGTCTTTAAACTACTAATTCACAGATGGATCATTGAGGGGTACTTCATAAAACAGAGTGCAAATGGAGAAATTCACCACTTCCTATCTCACAGACAGATTTGTTTTTACGTGCATGCAATGGAATGGAGTCAATTTGTGCCCAACTTTGAAATCCTCCCATTTCTACACATTGCTGAGAAGGAATTCCACACTATTGAGACAAAGCAGTCTTACATCATTTCATGGTCACAATGGGAGTCAGTCTATGAACCATCTTTGAAATGTGTAGAAACAGAAAAGGAAACAGTCGGATGAAGTCCTTAGGAATATTTTGTCTGCTGAGACTAGGGCTAGCAGGAAGTCAATATTGTGTGTGAAAACCCCAGTGATAATCTGGGAAATGATGACTGCATTTAGAACTTTGGATCTTTAGAAACCCATGGCAATCTATTATATTAAAGTCTATCTTTTTTACTTTGGTTCTCTGGTATGTTAGTAGATACTCCTTAGGTATCAGAGAGAGATATAGAGAACAAAATCATCCTCCTGAGGTATTTTAATGCAAGAGTTGGATGAGACTTGGATCTGTGGCCAGGGACCATAGGAAAAGGTGGGATGTAGAAACAGCAATCTGAATGGTCCAGACCCGGGAGAGAAAGCACACATGTCTGCCTGCAGCACCTCTCCTTTAGAGTAGAAACAACTTAAATGCCTAAAATGATGGGAAGGGGAGCCTGGGAACCCCCTACCCCCCATAATGGGTAGGATAAAAAAATAATCTTTTGACACCCCAGAGCGAAAACAGATATTTGCCTCCCGAATTTGGGAGGCTCCTGAAAAATGGACTAGGGCCCCCACTGAAATCCAGGACACCAAAATGGATTGCAGTTTATCTGGATTGCACAAGCCTCCTGACAAATTTGTTAGCATCCTGCATCTCCATTTCTTAAGGTTAGCCAATCTTTCATCCAAACTAGTATGCATGCTTCTAAGAACATTTTCTGGTATGGTAATTCCAAGGTACATTTTCATATGTGTATTTGTAGTGTTTTTGAAGTGTTTGTGTGTTTTAATTATTCTGTAAGCTGCTTAAAGCTACAAGAAGAGGCAGGAAAGAATTATTATTATTATTATTATTATTATTATTATTATTATTATTAAAAATATCATTACTCTGTGCTGACTCAGAAGATCTAGAGGCCTCTCTAAATACCTTTGCAGAAGCATAAAAAAAGCTTGGTCTCTCACTGAACATTAAGAAAACCAAAGTGCTTTTATAGCAGGCACCAGCCAATTCCTCTGCAATGCTAGAAAAGTCAACATCAACATTGATATACAACTCTGTCTGAGCTCTGTGAGTGCGAAATGAAACAGAGAGTGTTTGAGAATTGGGGCATTCATAGGAATACCAAGGTGTTTGTTTATAAAGCTATTGTTCTCCTAACCCATTTATATGCCTGCAAAATGTGAACCATTTAGAGACGTCACACTCAACTTCTGGAATAATTCCATTAGCGTTGCCTCTGAAAAATCCTGTAAATCTCTTGGGAAGACAGACAGGCAAATGTCAGTGTTCTGGAAGAAGCAAAGACCACCAGCATTAAACCATGATCCTCCACCATCAACTCTGCTGGACTGCCACATTGTCCAAATGCCCGATCACTGTCCCACAAAGCAGTTACTATACTCTCAACTCAAGGCCAGAAAACTAAATTTTGGTAGACAGGAAAAGAGATTTAAAGATGGATTTAAAGCTAACCTTAAAAACTATGGCATACACACCCAGAACTAGGAAGTTCTGGTCCTTGAGCTTTCTAACAGGATGTCAGCTGTAACCAACAGTGCTGTGGAACTCAAAGAGGCACAAATGGAGGGCAAAAGGGAGAAACATGTCAAAAGGAAGGTCCATCAAGCCAACTCTTGTTGGGATCACCTTCCCTCTTGAAATTGATGCCCTCATTACACAAGAACATGCAGTTCAAGAATAGATCTCTACAATCACATATGAATCCACCACCAAGACCCTACACTTAGAAGGTAATCATACTCAGCCATGAGTGATAACCTATGATATGATGATGAGGGGCCCTGACTTTTAAGACTCTTCCATGTTTATGGACAAAAATGTCTACTGAAAATTATTTACCATTATATTTATTTGCCATGTGTTAAAATAGTTCTATACTAGCATTACATTGTAAGACATCTTGCAAAACAACTAATAAACTCCAGCTAACGAACCCCCCTTAAAATCACTATATCATATAATTAAAGGTTCAAAGATTGTATTGAAAACTTTGTTGAAAAGGACAAACTTGCCATAAAACAATAATCATGCATGAAGATGTGACTCTGTATTGTTTATTCTCTAAGAAGCAACAAGTAATTTTAGCATTTATTTTCCTGCTGTGAAGAAAACTTCTAAGACTCTTCATCACTGGTTTCTGACACCCAAGAAGCACATTTTGACTAGGTTTGGATGTTTCTGCAAAAAAAAAAAAAATCTTCACTAGAATGTTGCTGCTGGACAGATATTCTTGGGAAAGAATTTCACAAACAAGTACCATCATGGTGGGAATCACCTTTGTTGTAGGTACTCTAGAGTTCTTATCCTAATAAAGACAGGACAAAAAATTGGGAGTAGGGAATTCATACAGGAAAAGGCTAAGTTTTTTTCTCTTGTGGTCAATATGCTCTTTGAGCAATTTGTCATGAGTCTTAGGCTGGTGAGACCAAAAGGAAAAGCTCACTCTCTTCTTTGTCTTTCTGCCTCCATGTTCACTATTTCTCTCCTCTCCCACATTCTTTCTCTTCATCTAGCATATGTCACAGTAAAAACAGATGAATTCTGTCACATGCTTGAACTTAACACTTCTGAAATTTGGCCCACATTAATTTCTTGACATAAAAATGTCAATCTTGAAATAGAAGAGAATAGTCTGGATATTCAAAGTTCAATATTTTCCATAACAAAAATATCCCTGTTCTTTTTTTAAAAAAAATGCTAGGAGGAAACTTATATGGAAGGTCCTCAACTTCATGACCTGTTTGTCAGCACCCAGAAGCATTTGCATACTGCCATTGAAACCACTTCATGATAAGAGTCTTTAATCTAGAGATGAGTAAAGTATGTCCTGTAGGTCACATGCAGATTCTAAGACTTTTTTTTCAACCTATCCCGTAGGGCTGGGCGATTTCGTTCGTTAATTTCGTAATTTGTTATTAATTCGTTATTTTTTTTGATAACGAAGCGATATTGAACCATTCAGGAGCAACTAAAAAATGAAACAAATTTTTTCAATTTGTTTCGTAATTGTTTCGTAATTGTTTCGAAATCGATTCGTAATTGATTCGAAATCGTTTTGTTATTATTTCCGCATGTCTGGTGCAAGTTTTAGGGTTGCTGTTTGTTTTCTCAGTGAAAAAAAATAAATTATCACACCAACAGTCAACAACAGAGGGAGAGGGAAGCTTCCTGTCCCATTTGGAGGTTTTTTTAGCGTATTGTGCGATCGCGCCCGCCATTAACGAATCGATTCGTAATTGTTTCAAAATCGATTCCTAATTGATTCATAATTTCCGAAATTTTGTAAATAACGAATTTTTTTTAAGGAAAATTTCGGAATTCTTTTAAAAATCGAAACGCAAAAACCCCCTAAAAACTAATCGAGTTTAGAAACAAATTTTTCCGTGGTTTCCCATCCCTACTATCCCGCCCCAATCTAACAGGGTAAAGAGCTTCCCAACTCCCGCCGATACACACATGTTCCAGTCACACTAATACAAAGAAAATCAAAACAGGCATCCAGATATTGCTGTGTGTGTTTCAACAGATGGGGATCGCTCAACCTAGTGTATATCATGATGGTTCTAGTTTGAAAAATTGGTCCCTGGGTATTCCAAAATTGAACACCCATGTCACAATTTTTATCTAAAATGTTAGTTTTCTAAATGATTCTAAGCATGCCATGCAGTGTGATGAAGCCAAAATGGAGTAAATTGATGTTTTTGTACCAAATATATATAGCCTCTGGGAGTACAAATTTGTTACACTGATTTGTGGGATTGGACTAAGACTGTGGAATCCTATATCCCAAATTTGAAGCTTTATGAAATACTTTGTTTCCCAGCCTAATCTTCATCACACAAGTTATGTGGGGGAAAACATTTTGGGAAGCATAAAGTCTACTTTGAACTTTGTGAGGAATGGGAATAATATGAGGCCCCCAGCTTGATATCCATCCAGAAAAAAATCCTCTTCATTAAGGGTTTCATCACATGGGCTTTCAACTTTGTTCTAGGACACTGCTGAGATTCAGCCAGGATGGAGCCCGCTAGAGCCCATCACATGATGCAAGGCTCCATGCCGGCTCTATGCATGCTACATCTTTGCAGCATGCTAAGTGGCAGTTGGATAACTAGGGTGACTACCTGTGTTCTCATTCAAGGAGCCAGGGATAACATGGGATAATGCTGGTACCAGACAAATTCCAGTATGGGATGGGAAGAGGGTGATGCAGGCACTGCCCAATGATTTACCCTGCTGCCCCACGGATTCACCATGCTATCTCACATATGCCCTCACTGTCCCCCAGTTTAAGGACCACCATGTGATTAGGTCCTTAGTAAATACTTTGTTCCTGTTTATGTTTAGTTCAAATTTAATGTAAAATATCTACATTTTAATTGTGCCAAATTATTGAAATATTGATTAAATATTGCTTCTTGAAAACCATAAAGAGTGAAAAGGGTCATTAAATTTCATAAAGGCGTTAAAGTCTGAAATAAAGTATATTGGTCATATTTCTCAAGCTGCTATTTAATAGTTGTCCTCGTAATGGCCTTTCGCTGCTAGAAGTGCATCTTTGACCAAAAAATAAATAAAATCTAAGACCCTTCCATTAAACTATTTATTTTAAAGTGCATTCTCACAAACAATTTTCAGGGAGTGAGGTATGCAACAATTTAATACTGTGGGATTTTTCCATGTTGCTTAACATTTATGGCTTTAGTATTTATTAGATTTTGTAACTTGAACTGTCCCAGAGGGTGAGTAACAGCATTTAAAGCTTTTATGTATACTGACCAAATTCTCAGAGGATGTACTTAACCTTAGATGCTAAAAAGTAACCAATATTAAAAGGCTATAAACAATGCAATATGAAAGAAAGTAAAGAAAGAAAGAAAGTCCTAGTTTGCTGCCAGAGGTGAAGATCAAGATGACACACTCCAATGTGTCTACAAACAACACCGGCTATTCGGCTTAGAAATGGAGATGAGCACCAATCCCCAGAGTCGGGCATGATTGGACTTAATGTCAGGGGAAAACCTTCACCTTTACCCAGAGTACTCATAGTAGTGTTAGTAAGTTAAATCTTAACAAATACATAGTAAATTGATGGGGGGGGGGGAATATAGAGGGCAACATTATATAACATTTTATTGTGTTACATTTAATTCTTGGTCTCTCATTACGTATGACTTACCATCCTTCTTGGTTAAGTTGATCGGCTTCTTGAGAAGACACGGTGTTCATAATGGTATTCAGAAATGCTGTTCTGATGGTCTGACACACTTTTTCTGAGAGAAAAGAATCTCTTTTATATACCATTTTCTTTTGATGTTGTTCTGAAAGTTGTAAATAATTGACTTGTAGCTAAAATATGCTGATTCCATCAGATCTGGACAGAGGTTTGATTTTCTTCCTTAATTAATAATTGGTTTTCCTTCTTAAGGAGCCTTTTTTTTTTACTTGTTTGACTTCCTTAACTGATGTTGGTTTTTCTTCTTAACATAAGGAGTCACTGTGTTGACATCCTTAAATTGAAAGAGTCATTGTCTTTGGTAATGTAAACATTTCCACCACAGTTAATCCTTTCTCTCTGGTCATATCAGCAGTCCTCATCATCAACTTGTAATTACAGTTCCACTGTTCACCTCCTTTCGTGTAGTTTTTCAGGCCTTAATTTTTAGGATGGCATCTTTAGGCTATGTAAACCCCAACAATACACCTTTAATTCAATTTCATTCAAATTATACATCATATTTATCACATTAGGAGTAATTAAGAGTTTATTGTTTCTTCATTCATCTTCATTCCCTCATCCTTCTTTGTCATTTAAATAACCATTAGTACCCAGGATATCTTAAGGAGAGTTTGTAAATAGGATTGATTGGTTGGTCAGTAATTCTAGGTGAAACAGCTGCTTTGATTGACGGTGTGTTTATTTCTCCTCTTTCTTCTTCAGAGGCTGTAGCCATGTGGGAGGCTTCCACAGGTTCATGGCTTTCCCCAGTTGACCACTTTGCTAAGAAATCTGCAGAGGCATCAGCACTTGACCTTGGCTAATTTATGAGAAGCCAGATGAACTCCTTGCCCTTGGTCACTTGGAGCCACAAATCAGAGCTGATGACCACTAGCTGGTCTGTTAGCCACTGGGGGAGATCATCTGGAGTTTCGGGGTACGGTGTCATCTGTACGTGGATAATGTCCAACTCTGTCACCCCTTTCCACCTGCCACTAAGGAGGCTGTTCAGGTCCTGAACCAGTGCTTGGCCACTGTAACGGTCTGGCTGAGGGCGAACAAATTGAAATTGAATCCAGACAAGACAGAGGTACTCCTAGTCAGTCGTAAGGCTGAACAGGGCATAGGGTTACAGCCTTTGTTGGACGGAGTTACACTCCCCCTGAAGACGCAGGTTCGCAGCTTGGGTGTGATCTTGGACTCGTCGCTGAGCATGGAACCCCAGGTTTCAGCGGTGACCAGGGGAGCATTTGCACAGTTAAAACTTGTGTGCCAGCTGTGCCCGTACCTTGGGAAGTCTGACTTGGCCATGGTAGTCCATGCTCTGGTTACATCGCCGTATAGACTACTGCAACGCTCTCTATGTGGGGTTGCCTTTGAAGACTGCTTGGAAGCTTCAAATGGTCCAGCGTTCGGCAGCCAGGTTGCTAACAGGAGCGGCACTCAGGGAGCATACTACTCCTCTGTTGTGCCAGCTCCACTGGCTGCCAGTTTGCTACCGGGCACAATTCAAAGTGCTGGCGTTAGCCTATAAAGCCCTAAATGGTTCTGGCCCTACTTACCTCTCCGAACGCATCTCCTCCTATGAACCGACTAGGACACTAAGATCATCTGGGGAGGCCCTGCTCTCTGTCCCGCCTGCATCACAGGTGCGCTTGGCGGGGACAAGAGACAAGGCCTTCTCAGTGGTGGCCCCTCGGCTTTGGAACACCCTGCCTCCAGATATCAGATCGGCCCCCTCCCTGCTGGCGTTTTGGAGGAAAGTGAAGACCTGGCTGTTCGAACAATCATTTGATTAAACAGTGTAATCGAACATAGGAATATGGAATAATGGATGAGACTGGATTCTGATATTGCTGTTGAGGCACTAATGATTGTTATATTGATGTTTAATGATTTATGTTACAATTGTTTTTAATTGCCCTATACGTGTCTCATGATGTTTTGTATCAATGTTGTTCACTGCTTTGAGTCGCCTGAGGGCTGAGAAAAGCGGTATATAAATAAAGTAAATAAATAAATAAATAAATCTATCTTGCTGCCATGCCGACACCGGAAACCATGATATTCTTGTTGATAGCATATAAACTGGTAAAGAAAGTTTTATCTATCTAGTACTGATATAAACAACTTTAATTCACTTTGGCTATACCAGCTGATGAAAGATCAACACCTACAGATTTTTTTTACAAAGGATTTCCAAAATATCTGTGGTTATAACCTCATTAATTTGCTTCTATTTAGGAAGATATAGTCAAGTCTATATCCTCTATTGCATGTATTTTTAAATAGCGTGATGAGTTTCCTATTCATAATTAACAGCACTGCATATTTTACAAAGCAAATGCCTGGAAATTCAAAAGGAAAAGAAAAAGAATGGAAATAAATGCATAAGGAGAAAAGACTGGCTGATACTACTTTTATATAATCTTATGGAACTTTCAAATTTATAATTTCATGAGCTATTTAAAATGGTTGACTTGAGAACTCAAGTGTCTTCTCAAATTCCAAATGCCAGATTTCTGTGGGATACAGTTATGAGAGCTAAAATGTTTTCCTGTACAATCTGTCCTAAACACTATCCCCTCTGGGGATAGCTTCTTCAACCTGCCAGAACCAACTGGCAACTGTAAACCAGAGGATATTTTCATGGGCTATCCCACAACTTTGGAATGAACTGCCAGAAGAGCTTTGACAGTTAAATGAGCTGTAAGAATCTAAAACACGTGTCAAGATTCTTGGAGGCCTACCAAGCCAGTTTCAATCACTATTTTTAAACTTGTGTCTTGTGTTTAATCTTTGCTATTTGTATTTTAATATGTATTTTGTATAAATATGTATATATGTGTATTTTATAGATTGGTTTAGATGGTTATGTGTTTTTAGCAATGTTGTTGTGTTGTTCATTTGTTCAGTCACTCTTTGTGACCTCTTTGTGACCTCATGGACCAGCCCACGCCAGAGCTCCCTGTCGGCCGTCAAGCAATATTGCAACCCACCTCAAATCACAAGGAGAGGTGGCAAGAAATTGTCTCATCCAAGTAAAAGATGTCTCTGCCTTCTGTCTCAAGCTCGGATTAGGACAATGCTAAAAGGAGTTTTGTTTTAAAGTGATCATTGGGCAGCAGTACAATAATAATAATAGCTCTGAAAAAGTCTGGGAAAAGATATTTAAAATTATCAGCAATTAAACATGATTTCTTTTTCTTAAAATAAACATGGAGTGTGTTTGGATGAATACAAGAAAACATTCCAGAATATATTTCCAGAAGCATTTCTTCCATTCATTACTTACTTTCTGAAAGAAAGTTTTCAATCTATTCATGTTCTGTTAATGGAGAGTTAATACCTCAGGGTTCTCACTTTTCTTAGTTCTTTTCTTCCACGCAGATGAAAATGACCTATTAATCTTGCCATTTCTAACCCCTGTTAAATGAAAGCAACTCAATGTAAGTCATAGTCTTCCAAGAAAAACATGATCTTTTCCAAGAATTTTGTTAAGAGTTGAAACTTTTATTTACTTTTGATACATTATTCCCAGAGAATTATATGAAAGAAGTAGACTGTAATTCATCTTTGTTATAGTAAAGAGCAGGAATATTTACTTTAGTTAAAAGTGATGTATCTTCAGTATCTAAGAAAGAAGCCTTCAGAGGTGATAAAATCTTATTTATTTTCATGATTTTATTTTTTCAAATACAATTTTATATTTTTCTTTTATATCATACATTAAAATTCAGTGAGCAAGAAATAAGTGAATGTGGTCTCTGAAACTAAAACTATGCTGCAGAGCAATTCTAAATCCCTAAAGCTAACAGCTAATGAGTTGATGCATTAGACATAACTCTCTCAAGGAATTTTCAGTCATTGTGGAATTATGGCAGCTGCGAAAAAAACCATAATTCTATGTTATGGTACAGCACTATACATTTAGACAAAAACTGCATACAGCACTATGTACAGTTGACACCACCCTTGAGAGCGGTGGGTTTAGCTGTGGAGATTCAACATTCATAATTCAGGCTTTCTTAGTGGGGATAGTATGGTCCAAAGACTGCCTCCAGACATAGTAATTGCAGATGCTATTTACTTTTTGGATGGGAAAAGTCCCTTCAAATTTTGTGATGTAGTAATAAAAGTAAAGTATATTTTGGCTTCTGTAGACTTCAGGGTTGGGGCAATACATTCTCCTAGTTCTTAGAGTTGTTTCCCTTTCATTAAAGAGAGGCTCACATTACTTTTTGATGAGAAGAATAAATATTTTTCCCCCAGTTACAAACTATTATCACAGCTACTTGCAAATTATTATTATTATTATTATTATTATTATTATTATTATTATTAGCCTGCTTTATCTCTCCTGCAGGAGACTCAAAGTGGCTTAACATAAAAACATTGGCATACAATCATATATATATATATATAGAGAGAGAGAGAGAGAGAGAGAGAGAGAGCATTAAAAATCATTACAATTAAGGAAATGTCCAAACCAGGTCCTAGATGAAAGATATATAAGGAATACTTGAGGACCTAATCACACTGAAGTCCTGAAACTGAGCAACAGTGGGAGGATTCATCAGGCAGTGTGGCAAATCCATCAGCCAGCAGGGGAAACTATTGTCCCACATCCTACATTGCCCACTGGGCCGTCCATTTATTTATTTATTCATTTACGACATTAATATGCCACCCTTTTCACCCCTAAGGGGACTCGGAGCGGCTTACAACGTATATATTACATACAATATATTATATTATTAGCATAGTACAATATCAGCATTAAACATTGCTATATTGCATCATACCACTATATCATAATATTATTAGCAATTACATGTAATATAAATATAATTATAATATATTGTTATTATATTGCATTACATTATAATATTATAAATATTATAAATATTATATATATTATATATATTATATATATTATATTATATTATATTATATTATATTATATTATTATTAGAATAGCACAGGAGACAAGGTGGAACTGTCCCCTGGCCCCCTCTCTCTTCAATCTGGCCCAGAGCGACAGTTGGTGCTGGGGAGAGGGGTCTCCAGTTGATGGCATATCCAGGAGACAAGATGGAACTGTCTCCAGCTGATGGCATATCCAGGAGACAAGATGGAACTGTCCTCTGGCCTCCCCTCTTCACTCTGGCTCAGAGCGACAGTTGGTGCTGGGGAGAGGGGTCTCCAGTTGATGGCATATCCAGGAGACAAATGTATCTAATGAGAACACAGAAAGCTTCCCATGTTCTCTGGACAGCTTCTGAGGATGGAGCCCCACCAGAAGAGTCCTTGCATCATATAACAGGCTGTATCAGGCTTCAGCAAGGAAGTGTTCTGGAAGTGTTCTAAAACACTTCTCAAAGAGAATGTGATGAGGTCATAAGCCGGTTTGTACTAGAATGGTTTGAATGGAAAAACATGAGACTAGACATATGAGATTGGATGAAATAAGGCCACTTTATCTGATCTATTAACTATTTAAGATCAAAACCTACAAAACCTGCTAGAGGGGAAAGCAACCTGCTTAAGGTATTGAGTTGATGCAGGTGTCCCCTTGGCCAAAAACACATTGCTCTGAGGGCAATCAATTATTTTGGTATTGCTCATTCCAGAAGAAGCAGACCTAGGGAACTCCATCATGCAAACCTTTCCAGCTCCTAGGCCCCAGAACCCAAAATGTGAATTTTGTGTAGAATAAGCCCCACACTACAAATGGTCTGAAAATATTTTTTTTAGCAGGTAGAAAATTGGCAAACTTACCAATTGCTTCCTTCAAGAACAAAATTAGTGGAGAATTATGTCCTTACATTCAAATAAATCATGGATCATCATTTACCCCCAATCAGCATTCAACAAATGAGAACAATGGAGGCTTTTCTTTGTTTATGTTGTCATGGCAAGAAAAATAGCTCTTTCTATACCCTGCAGGCTTGATTTGTTGTTAATTGCTATCAAGTCAGCTTTGATTTATGTTGACTTTCTGAATGAAAGAGCTCCAGGTCACCCTGTTATCAACAGTTCTTTTCAGGTCATACAGACTCAGGGCTGTAGCTTATTTGATTGTGTCTATTCACCTAAAATATGGCCTTCAACTCTTCCTACTGCATTCTACCTCACCAAGCATTATATGATGAAACACAAATAAAGGTGCTCTGTTATGATGACATAACTATGCTAGCATTGCATATAAATGTTTTTGGCTTGGAATCTATAATATGCCACAAAACTACTAATGCGCTGGAGAAAAGGCTGCCTTGGTGGTGGTGCCTAATTCCTGGATTCCCTCTGTAAAGTTTAATAGACAAAATGCATAAGGATCTTTAAATTAGGGAATGCATCCCAATCTTAATAGGTTTCTTCAATTTAAAAACACCCATAACACCAAGATATAGAATCACTGAGTTAAAAAGAATTCCCATGGCCATCCAATCCAATACCTTACCAGTGCAGAAAACCACAACCAAAGCAGGTGACCATCTGATGTGAGGTTAAAAAAAGCTTCCAATAAAACAGCAGGAATTAAGATTGCAACATATTCCTCATGACATCTCTTCAGATGGTTGTGGAACTCTGCCTCACTGCTGGCCCTTTTTATGTTCTCCATCTGCCAACTTTTGTGTGTGTGTGTTTCTATCTATGCGCTGGCAGATGGAGAAAGAACATATTATTAACTCAGCCCAAGGAAGGATCTTGAAATGACTTTGTGTGCTGTATTCATAATCTTATATTTAAAATGTTTTAAAGAACTTTCAATTATTGGTGTTTTAATGGAGTGGTTTATAAATAGTTGAAATTATTTACAATATTTATAAGCAAAGAAACATTTTTTTTTTAAGAAAACCAATATTGCCTGACATCCCTCCAATTACCGCCTGGTTTTGAATCTTCCATTTCTGGGAAAGGTGATTGAGAGGGCGGTAACGGAGCAACTGCAGCAGTTCCTACATTACATAGCCGGATTAGACCCTTTCCAGTCCGGCTTCCGTAAGGGGCATGGGACAGAGACTGTGTTGGTCTACATTACAGATCAGCTCCACTGCCAGATGGATCAAGGAGGATCAGCACTGCTCGTGTTATTGGACCTCATGGCAGCATTTGATATGGTCGATTACAACCTTTTGATTCACTGCCTAGCCGTGGCTGGTATTAGGGGGATGGCCCTTAAATGGTTGTCCTCTTTCCTTCAAAAGTGGGACCAATGTGTGGAGAGGGAAGGGTCGGTTTCTAAGAGGACCCCTCTTGAATGTGGGGTCTCTCAGGGGGCTATCCTTTCCCCCCTGTTGTTTAACATCTATATGTGACCACTTGCCCAAATGGTGCGAGGCTTTGGGCTTAGGTACTGCCAGTATGCTGATGACACTCAACTCATTCTAAGGATGGAAGGCAGACTCCATACTCGATAATTTCAATCAATGCCTTGAGGCCATTACTGGATGGTTGCATGCCAGCAGGTTGAGGGTGAATCCAGCGAAGACGGTGATCCTTTGGTTAGGTCACACGGATGGAGGAGTGATCTGGTTGCCTACCCCGGATGGCATGACATTATGCCCGTCATCTTTGGTAAAGAGTCTAGGAGTCATTTTAGACCCTCTGCTGACGATGGAGGCCCAGGCGGTATGTATCACTCGCTACAAGTTCTTCCATTCTTTTTCTCTGTTCTCTAGTGGCCCTCTACTTTTTCTTGGCAGAGGAATGCAGACAGAAAAGAAAGAGGAGGCATGGAAATGAAGTAGACTTACAAATGGGCTTACTAGGGAGGTTGATGCAAATTGATTAGGTCCTCCGCATTTGTTAGGATGAAATCAAGAGTAGCCAACCCCCTTGTTGCCTCTTCTACCTTCTGGACCATGAAATTGACTGCAAGGCAAGCGAGGAATTTGTTGGACTTTGTAATCTTGGCTGAGTTTGTTTTCCAGCAAATATCAGGATAATTGAAATCGCCCATGACCCCGCTGCACCACAGTCTCCCTACTGAGCTAGCCGGAGTGGTCTCAGGCCTGGCTGGTCCTGTTCAACATCTTTATTAATGACTTAGATGAAGGGTTAGAAGGCATGCTCATCAAGTTTGCAGATGACACCAAATTGGGAGGGATAGCTAATAATCCAGAGGACAGGAGCAGGATTCAAAACGATCTTGACAGATTAGAGAGATGGGCCAAAACTAACAAAATGAAGTTCAACGGGGAAAAATGCAAGATACTCCACTTTGACAGGAAAAACGAAATGCAAAGATACAGAATGGGGGACGCCTGGCTTGAGAGCAGTACATGTGAAAAAGATCTTGGAGTCCTCGCGGACAACAAGTTAAACGTGAGCCAACAATGTGATGTGGTGGCAAAAAAAAGCCAATGGGATTTTGGCCTGCATCAATAGGAGCATAGTGTCTAGATCTAGGGAAGTAATGCTACCCCTCTATTCCACCTTGGTTAGACCACACCTGGAATATTGTGTCCAATTCTGGGCACCACAATTGAAGAGAGGTTGACAAGCTGGAATGTGTCCAGAGGAGTGCAACTAAAATGATCAAGGTTCTGGAGAACAAGCTCTATGAGGAGCGGCTTAAGGAGCTGGGCATGTTTAGCCTGAAAAAGAGAAGGCTGAGAGGAGATATGATAGCCATGTATAAATATGTGACAGGAAGTCACAGGGAGAAGGGAGCAAGCTTGTTTTCTGCTTCCTTGGAGACTAGGACACAGAACAATGGCTTCAAACTACAAGAGAGGAGATTCCATCTGAACATGAGGAAGAATTTCCTGACTGTGAGAATTTTCAGCAGTGGAACTCTCTGCCCCGGAGTGAGGTGGAGGCTCCTTCTTTGGGTGTTTTTAAGCAGAGACTGGATGGCCATCTGTCAGGGGTGCTTTGAATGCAATATTCCTGCTTATTGGCAGGGAGTTGGACTGGATGGCCCATGAGGTTTCTTCCAACTCTGTGATTCTATGATTCTTCAAAATCTTTCTGACCGTATTATTATTATTATTATTATTATTATTATTATTATTATTCTGTAATCCTATGTAATCTTTACTTTGATGTACTTGCAAATAGCAGTGCACATCATCAGGATAAATGTCTAGACCACCATAATAAATGTCATCATGCCTGAACATACAAATATTAGGCCTGGGTAACAACAGAAAAATTTGTTTCTAAAATCGATTCGTTTTTTGGAGGTTTTTGCGTTTCGATATTTAAAAGAATTCCGAATTTTTTTAAAAAAAAAAGTTCGATATTTACGAAATTTCGTAAATGGTAAAAAAATTACAAAACAATAACAAAACAATAACGAATCGATTCGTTAATGGCGGACGCGACCGCTCAATACGCTAAAAAACCTCCAAATGGGACAGGGGGAACTTCTGAAGCTTCCCTCTCCCTCTGTTGTTGACTGTTGGTGTGATATTATATATTTTTTTCACTAATTAAACAAAAAACAACTATAAAACTTGCCCCAGACATGCGGAAATAATAACGAAACGAATACATAACGAAATACGAAGCATTTACGAAACAAATTGAAAAATTCGTTTCGTTTTTAAGCTGCTCCAGAATGGTTCGTTATCGCTTCGTTAACAAAAAAATAACGAATTTTTAACGAATTACAAATTAACAAAACAAAACCGCCCAGCCCTAACAAATATCCCTAAGTGACATTCAAAACATGTGTTCAATCAGAATGTGAGTACTGAATATTTTGTATCCACCATTCTCTCAATGGATGCAAAAACATGGCCTATCTTTTTCTTTCATCACATTCATTCTGTAGAGGTTAGCATATAGCACCACCTCACTCAGTTAATTTCATGCTTGATCTTGGGTTCCCACAGTTCTAGACCAACCCTTGTCAGTGCACCTCATTTTATCATAGCACAGAGCTCAGTTTGTTGGAAGCTTAGCCTCTAAAATAAATAATAAAAACTCACCTATCTAAGCTCTGTGGTGGTCTCGTCCTTTTCTGTTCTTGATCTTATTTTGATCCATAGTATTTTCTATGAAGTATTTTCTGATTAGAGGATGACTTTACCTGTAGATTGTTGTTATTATGTGAGTCCCACATAATTCTAGTGGGGAGTACTGATGGTAGCATGACCATTTCCACCTATGTTAAGTGTGTATTTGCTTAAAAGGGATTTTCAGCTTGATAATTAGATTGGCTTCCATTGTATTTTGAGATAAATGGCACTGCCATTTTTTAATTCCACTGCAGCAGTGTAATGAAAACATTGAGGAGAGAGAGGAAAATTGCCTAGTTCCATTTCTCTTCTTCTTCCCCTAAGTAAAGAAATTGGCATGGTTTCTTCTTGGCACATGGGTACATCGAAGTCACATGCAAAGTGGCTTTTGTAATTTTCAACAAGCCAGTTGTTGCTGGATCTATTGTGGATTTTTCTACAGTTGTTTTATAAAGATAGTTTTGTCCACATCTATTGACACTAATTATAATAATAATCCTGCATAAAAGGCTGAGAACGAGAGCCAGGGCTTCCCTTCTATAATTTGGGCCTGGAATCCCTCAGTATCAGGATAATTCAGATGTAGCTTGTTTGAGCTGCTCTAAGATAAGCACAAGTGGTATATATCACTCGCTACAAGTTATTCCATTCTTTTTCTCTGTTCTCTAGTGGCCCTCTACTTTTTCTTGGCAGAGGAATGCAGACAGAAAAGAAAGAGGAGGCATAGAAATGAAGTAGACTTACAAATGGGCTTACTAGGGAGGTTGATGCAAATTGGCAACAAAACATAGCTTGGGAAAATGAATATAAATAAAGCCCACATTGAAATATGTTAATATGATGTTCTAGGTTAACATTTGTTAATATTAAAATGACCTTTTCCTGTTATTTCTGGATTTCACATTATTCTGATTTCAAATTATCAAGAAACCAGGTTGCCTCAGAACTTACATAATGTGCTTTGTCAAGATAAAATAATGTCTTCTGTTCTGATATTTTATTATTCTGTAAGTTTCTACTGTTCTATTCCTTCTGCCTATTCAGTAACTAGGTGAATTCTGAAAATGATTTCCACAATGAGGGCATCTATCTACTCATTTAAACTCTTCACCCCCAAACAAACACAATGTCATAAAAACCATTTTGGTGGTGAGTAAGATTGGTGTGATTTTATTATTTCATTGGGATGAGGGAGGTTATCCACCATTTAAATACTTTAGTCACCGTTGGAAACCATTCATAGATTTAGGTTATAGTGCTATCAAAATACAGATTAGGTTCTTGTGGGTTTTTTCGTGCTATAGGGCCATGTTCTAGAGGCATTTCTCCTGACATTTCGCCTGCATCTAAGGCAAGCATCCCCAGAGGTAGTGAGGTCTGTTGGAATTCCAACAGACCTCACTACTAGGCTTGGGCAATCCAGTCCGTTAATTTCGTTATTTGTTATTAATTCGTATTTAAATTAGCTTACGATCCAATATTGAGCCATGCAGGAATAGTGTGAGGAGTAATTAAGAATCGAAACAATTTTTCCAATTTTCGTAATTATTTCGTAATTATTTTCGTATGTCTGGTGCAAGTTTTACAATCTCGCATTTACCCCACTTCCGGTCCCTTTGCTCTGCTGCTTCCCTCCTCTTTCCTCATGCTTCTTCTTGCCTCACTCTGGGCTGCACTGGGCTACCTTCCTTCCTTCTTTCCTTCCTTCCTTCCAGCTGGCAAATCCCACATTCCCCCCTCCCTCCTCTATCTCCTGGCATCCTTCTTGCCCAAAATTTCTCATTACTTTATTTTTCATACCCTCACTCTATGCCACAGGAATGCATTGCCAGGTACAGCTAATATAAAATATAATATAATATAATATAATATAATATAATATAATATATATTATATATTATATTATATTATATTATATTATATTATATATTATATTACTATATTATTATATTATAATTGTATATATAATATAATATAATATAATATATTATATTACATTACATTATAATATTATATATATAATATAATATAATTATAATATAAAGTAATATAATATAATAGTATTATAATATTATAATATAATATACAACAATATAATATAATATAATATAGTTGTTGTTTGTTTTATCACACCAACAGTCAACAACAGAGGGAGGGAAGCTTCAGAGGTTCCCCCTGTCCCATTTGGAGGTTTTTTTAGCATATTGCACAATCGCGTCTGCCATTAACGAATCGATTCGTCATTTTACAAAATTTCGTATATTTCAAAATTTTTAAAAGGAAAATTTCGGAATTCTTAAAAAAACGAAACGCAAGGGCCCCCTAAAAACAAAACGAGTTTAGAACCAAATTTTTCCGTGGTTACCCAAGCCTACTCACTACCTCTGAGGATGCTTGCCATAGATGCAGGCGAAACGTCAGGAGAAATGCCTCTAGAACATGGCCCTATAGCCCGAAAAAACCCACAAGAACCTAGTGATTCCAGTCATGAAAGCCTTCGACAATACAAAATACAGATTGTGCATTAAAATATGGATGGTGCACTTTTCTTATATTTCTGGTTTCACGAAGAAAGGTTGGTATGGGGTCAGAAAAATGGTCATAGGAATGTTCTCTGCCCCGTCTTTATACTGTAAAAATAATGTAGTCTATACCACTTTAACAGTCATAACTCAATGATAAGGAATCCAAGGAAATGTTGATTGTTAGAGAAAACCAGATCCCATGATTCCATAGAACTGAACCATAGTCAAAGTGGTGTCACACTACATTAATTCTAACACATACCCCTAAAAACAAAAGAGTGTTAAGCTTCAGACCACAAAGGAGAATGCTGGTAACATGAACCTAAGAGTCTAATCTATTGTGTCCCATGAGTTTCTTTTGCTGGCCCATACACAATATCAGAAACAAAATTGAGGGGGACCTGTGTCTGCACATGGCAGAAATAAAAATCAGTGAAGATTAATGCCACTTTAATTCATGACAGTCATTTATGTATTTGTATCTAGAAAGCATACAAAGAAAATGAACAAAATGTGCTATGTATAGATAGAATAAAAATAGCATGCAAAATTAAAACAGACTTAAACAATCTATGCTAGATTGTTAAAGCATTACAGCTTTAAAATGCTGTTTCTGTTGTAATGCAAGCTAAGCACAATGCATTGTGATATAATAACTTAAATGAGTCATGAGCATAAAATTATGAATCTCCCAATGATAAGGCACAACATTCTCCCTCAAGAATTTTCTCCTAATATAATTTACTATAGGTAGAATATATGCAGTCTTTGCAGTTAGATATCTATCTTGCTCACAAAGCAAATAGATTATACTCTTATGGACATACCACCCCACATATCTCTCTAAAATCTGACCTAGGTATTCTTCTCTCAGCACATTATACAAAGCAAAATATATAATAACAAGTACAAGGTCTTTTACTTGGACAGCTACATTCAAAATGTGGGCTATTTCTATATCTTCCTTGAAAATTCACTAAAACAGTAGATTTAACCAATCTTTAATAATAACCACCCTGTCTCTGAATGTCTGAAGATACTATAAATAAAAAGGTAAAACAAAAAGAATGTACAGGAAAATCTTATACAGTGATATTGTTTCATAAACTCTTCAACATGCAATATTATTTCTTTATCTGTTTCAGAACATATCAAACACTTCTGAAAAATCTTAGATCCATTCCCAAATTCCTTACATGGACATTCTGAAAATTTTAATTTTACCTTTAAACCGCTTTGAGTCCCCTAGGGGTGAGAAAGGCGGTATATAAATGCTGTAAATAAATAAATACATAAATAAATAAATAAATAAATAACTGTGGCATTTCTGAATACTGATTCCAAAACATTGCATATCTTTCATTTTCTTATCTGGAAAAAGTATATAAAAGAAAAAGTCTAAATGTTGAACAGGGTTAAAATTATAAGGCATCTGTTTTAACAGCTGCATTCATATCATATGGATAGAAAGTCAGTACTGTTCAGTTTCCTAAAAGAATATATAGATAGAAGTATAAAATTATAAGTGGAGATGTCATAATTCTGTTTTATCTTCTTGGTTCTCCACTTTCTCACCCCTTTTCTATTCTCTGCAGTGACAGTTATACTCTGCCCCCATTCACTTACTCTAAATCTGATAGGTAAATCTATACATCATCTTGCTGTGGCTGTTGTTACATGTCTTCATATCAACTCCAATTTGCAGAAGTGCTATCAATGACGTATCTTGGTGAGATTTAATCAGGGGAGATTTGCTGCTACCTTCATCAGAGTGACTTCCACAAAATCACTCAATGGGGTTTCCATGATTTCTGCTTTAGTCTTCCAAACTCCTTGTCCAAGACTAAGATCACCACAACAAACCGTTTTTATGCTGCACGCATGTTGGTCATTTTATTCAATCATTTGATTTTTCCACTGGTATCTATAGTCAGCCATATATTCTGGCTCTGAGAACATTTTAAAGAGTGAAGAACAGACCTATCCAAAGAGTTAATGATTCTGTCTATCCTTTCTGAACAACTGTACATCAGCTTACTTTCTCCCTTTCAACCATTTATTCCTCACCTATTGTATAGATTTCCATCATTCTATCAGTCAACAGGCCATGACAGTGAGTTATAATAAGACCTTTAAGAGTCTCGCACCATGGGATATCTTGATTTCCAGTTCCTTTTGTCTTGCAGAAAGTATGCAGAACAAGATCCAACCATGCAAGTCTTTGTGTCATATTGCTACATGCACATCTGAGAAAAATGCACCCAGAAATTGTTCATTTGCTGTGTATGGTTTTGTAGTGAAACAAAACAAATAAACAGGGCCATCTCGGTGGTGCCCCCTGCCCGGTCTATGGAACACACTCCCCATTGAGATCAGGACAATTCCTTCTCTTCTCTCCTTTAGAAAAAAGCTAAAATCTTGGCTTTGGGACCAACCATTTGGGCAGCTGACTGAGCAGCAATTGCAATGATTCACGAGAACTGTTTATGGATAGATTCAGGCTGGAACTTTGGATTATGATTCAGATTTGGGACTGAGGCTTGGTTGTTTAATATTTTAATAATATTTCAATGCTCAAGATGTTAATGTATTTTATGATCCTGTTGTTCACTTAATGTTAAATTGTTGGGTGCACTTTTCCCTTGATTGTTTGTTGGCATCTAATGGTTGCCAGTTGTAAGCCACCCTGAGTCCCCCCTTGAGGGTTGAGAAGGATGGGATAGAAATATTCTAAATAAATAAATAAAATAATCAAGACAGTCTACCAATACATCTGTAACTTTTTGGATCCAAACAATGTAACAAATACATTTAGCACTGCAAAAATGTAGCAAACAAAAATACCATGGGGGGGGGGGAGGTTGGATGTGCTATGATGTCGTAATGCAAATTTTCCTGTACAATCTTTTTGTTTTACCTTTTTATTTATAAGATCTTCAGAAAAGGGAAAAAGTCAGGTTTGTGATACACATAAATAATCAGAAATACATTAAAAAGCATTAAGAATATATAACACATTGTATTAAAGACTTTTCTATATGTTGCTTAATAAATACATATTGGATTTATGCCATGCCAATGTTTATTGGAAGTAAAATATTAGAATTTATTGAACAGAGACATTTTAGGGCAAATCAGCATAAGTATAAATAGTTAGAAAGGATCTTTTTTTAAATGTGTCTCTAAATGTAAAGAAAATAATTCAACATTTTCATAATAGCACATGCTACCTTACCTGGCTACATATTTTTGTCCAAAGACCTACCTTTGTCAAATCTTGAAAAGACAATAATAAATTTGGTTCAACAGAGGTAAAAGTGGGAAATAATCTTGTGAGAAATTGAGGTAGAAGAGCACAAACAATTGTATAGAAAAATCTCCACATTCTGTACAATGAGTTTAGTAAATGTGTTTTCTTGTTAGTGCATTGTAAAAAAAATACAATGCAAGAACCTTTTAGGTAGCAGAAAGAGGATGCTTGCTTCTACAATGGACAGGTTTTCAAGGTCTTGTGTTTTTCATCTCTTATGAACAACAAGAATGCATGGATTTCAATGATGTACATCATAGTCTAGTCAGCATTATGTAAAGTATGACTTGCTATGTGGCAGTGGACACATTGTATTCATCATTGGTTTTATGGAAAATAGCAGCTAATTCATTGACACCAAATGCAGAAGGAACTACCTGAGTGGATCCAGAGCTGGGGAAAGTTACTTTTATTTACCACTCTCAGAATCCCCTGAGCCAAAAAAAAAAATAACACATGCACCAAAAACTTATTTACAGTTTTGTCTAGAAAGAAGAATAGGATAGAACTGGTATCATTAGAAAGAGATCAAGGGGTTAAAATCCACAACTTTGCTCAAGTCTGCTGAGGAAAAATCTCACCAGTTTTTTTGAAAATCATTTCCTGTAATACTAAAGAGTACATTAAAATATACCAAAAAGTCCTAAAGAATGACTAAGTTCCATACTAGTGCATTTATTGAAGAGATAAGGTATTAGATCATCTATTAATAGAAGCCAGACACAACACACCCAATTTGCTGCTATCCTAGAAAGCAAAATTCAGCTCTCTATCCATCCTTCTTCATCTCAAATAAATCTGTTCTCTGTGCTCACCTCAGATATCGAGGTTACAGAATATTAAGGTTGGAAAGAGGGTTTTTTTGTACATTTGGTTATATTGTCATTCTAGGATTATTATATTGTTAATTACACTGATTAGAGATTAAAGGTTTAATATATGTGCTATGACTGAATTTTCAATTTGTATTGTGAACTGTAGTGGTATATAAACATTTGATACTGGAACTAGAATCTCTTTAAAATCTAAACTCTCATTAATTAGATTCAAATCTTTTTGATCTAATCCTTGGCATTTATTTGAACAAGCCATCTGCCTTGAAGAATCTGTGGACATGTCTTGACATTTGCTCACCTAATGTTTGCTTTTTTCCATCTGTGCAGCGCTCATTTCTCTGCAGTCTTTCAACTGCTGGTTTGTGCTGTTATTTTGTTTTTTTTGCTTCTTACTTGTTATTTAGGTTATCAGATAACCAGGAATATCTGGGTCATGTAAAATGAAGATTAGATATCTCTTATCTAAAATACTTTGGACCAAAAGTGTTTTGGATTTTGATTTTTTAAAATTGTATTGGAATACCTGCATTTGCATATACATTCATAATGAAATATATGGGAGGTGAAATCCAGATTTAACCACAAAATTAATTTATGCTTCACATATATCTTAAACATATATCTTAAACATAGCGAGGAGGAGCTGAGGAGCCTTCTAATCAAGGTGAAAGAAGAAAGCGCAAAAGCCGGGTTGCAGCTAAACGTCAAAAAAACCAAGATTATGGCAACAAGAATGATTGACAACTGGAAAATAGAGGGAGAAACCGTGGAGGCCGTGACAGACTTTGTATTTCTAGGTGCAAAGATTACTGCAGATGCAGACTGTAGCCAGGAAATCAGAAGACGCTTACTTCTTGGGAGGAGAGCAATGTCCAGTCTCGATAAAATAGTGAAGAGTAGAGACATCAGACTGGCAACAAAGATCCGCCTAGTCAAAGCCATGGTATTCCCTGTAGTAACCTACGGATGTGAGAGCTGGACCTTAGGGAAGGCTGAGCGAAGGAAGATCGATGCTTTTGAGCTGTGGTGTTGGAGGAAAGTGCTGAGAGTGCCTTGGACTGCGAGAAGATCCAACCAGTCCATCCTCCAGGAAATAAAGCCCGGCTGTTCACTGGAGGGAAAGATACTAGAGACAAAGTTGAAGTACTTTGGCCACATCATGAGGAGACAGGAAAGCCTAGAGAAGACAATTATGCTGGGGAAAGTGGAAGGCAAAAGGAAGAGGGGCCGACCAAGGGCAAGATGGATGGATGGCATCCTTGAAGTGACTGGACTGACCTTGAGGGAGCTGGGGGTGGTAACGGCCGACAGGGAACTCTGGCGTAGGCTGGTCCATGAGGTCACGAAGAGTCGGAGACGACTGAACGAATGAACAACAACAACATATCTTAAACATAGCCTAGAGGTCATTTTATGCAATATTTTAAATGACATTAATTTTAATAATAAACTATCAGAAAGCAAAGATATCATTATATCAGCTACCCATGTGGGCAACTTTGGATTTTAGATTATTTCAGGTAAGTGATGTTCAATCTGATATATATATATATATATATATATATATATATATATACACACACACACACACACACATGTTTTTTATACTCATATAAAAAACATTTACAGGAGGTAGAAATCATAAGTAACATCCTGATGGTTGCATACACCAGAGTAAATTCCCTTGCCTTATAGTTGTATTTCTTGTTCATGCACAATGGTAGAATGGAAAGAATATCAAAAAATATTTAGAAAAAAATTGGAAAGGCTCAATAAGGAGAATCTGTACCTAAGAGAACTTTTAGACAATGTGTGGAGTTTTCTTTATAGAAGAAATCCTTAACTGTGAATAATCATCAGAATTATGTAAGATTTTCTTACAGCAGCACTAAAAATGGTAAAAATATTCATTTGTGTTTACAATTTATGAAGAGTTCCTTCCATACACAATTAATGTATTCTGTTTGTGATTGGCAACCAAATTTTCACACATCCAACCATTCCACAAATAGCAAGAGCACCTAGAAAAAAAGGCTTAGGTGGTCCATGTACTGCCTGCGTGACTAGAACTCCAGTCAATTGCTACAAAATCCTCACTGGAGGATGTATTTACTTAGGCGATCCCTCGTTGTCTGAGTAGGATAATCCTTCAGGGTGGGTCCGTAGGTGACTATGGAGCCCTATTCTTGATATGTACCATCTCCCGCAGTTTGGGCATTGATTTCCAGGTGGAAGGCGGTCTCATTGGGGTTGGCATGATGTGCTTTCCTCTTGGCATGTTTCTCTCTTTCACCCTCCATTCGTACCTCTTCAAATTCTGCAACACTGCTGGTCACAGCTGACCTCCAGCTGGAGCACTCAAAGGCTAGGGCTTCCCAGTTCTCAGTGTCTATGCCAGAGTTTTTAAGGTTGGCTTTGAGCCCATCTTTGAATCTCTTTTCCTGGCCACCAACATTCTGTTTTCCGTTCTTGAGTTCGGAATAGAGCAACTGCTTTGGAAGATGGTGGACAGGCATCCGGACAAAGTGGCCGGTCCAGCTGTGTTGATGGCGGAGGACCATTGCTTCAATGCTGGTGATCTTTGCTTTTTCCACCATGCTGACATTTGTTCGCTTGTCTTCTCAAGAGATTTGCAGGATTTTCCAGAAGCAGCGCTGATGGAATTATTCTAGGAGTCCACATTTTACAGGCATATAGCAGGGTTGGGAGGACAATAGCTTTATAAACAAGCACCTTGGTATCCCTACGGATGTCCTGGTCCTCCAACACTGTCTGCTTCATTCAGAAAAATGCTGCACTCGCAGAGCTCAGGTGGTGTTGTATTTTGGTGTCAATGTTGGCTTTGATGGAGAGGTGGCTGCCCAGGTAGCAGAAATGGTCAACAGTTTCTAATGTTACACCATTAAGCTGTATCTCTGGCATTGGAGAGGGATTGGCTGGTGACTGCTACACTGGAGGATGTGAAAGCAATTTGACTGTCACACTTTCTATTCCATTGATCTCTAATGTTGATTCTGCTGATCTAGCTGGCTAGATGAGTGTGCCCTTCCTCACTCACTGCTCATTGTTCATCCCTCCCTAATCTGCATGCTTGGTGGAAGAGAATTCCAATCCAGACTGTAGCTCCAACTTTGTTGTTATGTGCCTTTGACTTATGATCACCCCTTTTCATATGGTTTTCTTGGCAAGAAGTATTCAGAGCCATTTGCAATTGCTTTCTACTGAGCAGAAAGAGGCTGACTTTTCTCTTGTCTTCCTCTGGTTTCTGTGGCCAAGAAGGAATTCAAATTTAAACCAACACTCAAACCACTAGACCAAGCACACTGCTTCTAATAAATTCCAGACTATTTTTAAGAAACATAATTTATTTCTCACTGGACCACAAGTAACCCATGCAGGACTTTAATCCTAACACAATGGCAATGAGAAAATAAAACAAAGTCTATTGGATTATAGAAACATAAGGACTTTCTCCATAAAATGCTACGAATAATTATCTTGCTTCCTCCATTTACCCTCTGAACTCTCAACACTCCAAAATAAGAATGCTTCAGACAGCTTAAATACTTTGCTTTTATATTGGTTAAAATACTATGAAGGTTTGAATCCCTTTTTCTGCAAAAGGGCAATGCTGCATTTCTCTTATACAAAAACAAATACAACTGAGCCAGATCGATGTATTTGACTCTGGATATGTGTGTGCTTATGCATGTCTTGACTGTGCTGACTCATCTGCAGTATTTATAGCTTGCCAAAAGCTTTAGCCGGGTAGCATTTGGAAGGTGAGCCATTTGGAAATGTGTCTACAAAATGAAAGAACACATTCCAAATTCTTCACCTTTTCCTTCAGCTGAGCTATGTCTGTTCTTTTTACATTTCTCTCATACAGTAGCAAAAGGGGAGAGTCAAATGACATTGAATAGAATATCATCTTCCTTCTTCCTGTTGTGTACATTGACAGCTTTCCCCCCAATATTAATAAGGCAATCTAATCAAGTTACAAAGTAGCATCTACTGAGAGATCTGAAAAAATAAGCACCTGCTTCCTATATAATTTATTTTGGATTTGTATCTCTTAAAAACCAAGGATTTAATAAGAAGACAGAGCTATATAAAGTTTTTAGACACTATGCACAAATCATTATCATCCTCTTTCTCGTCATATTATTTATTTATATAGTGGTTGGGGGGCAACACACAGGGGGAGTGTATATTGACTGAAATTAAGATTTTCTCTCAAAATCTGAATTTGCTTAGCTTCACTATATGCTGTATACTAGAATCATAGAATCATAGAATCAAAGAGTTGGAAGAGACCTCATGGGCCATCCAGTCCAACCCCCTGCCAAGAAGCAGGAATATTGCATTCAAATCACCCCTGACAGATGGCCATCCAGCCTCTGTTTAAAAACTTCCAAAGAAGGAGCCTCCACCACACTCCGGGGCAGAGAGTTCCACTGCTGAATGGCTCTCACAGTCAGGAAGTTCTTCCTCATGTTCAGTACTAGTATTACTATTATTGTATTGTAATAACTTTTAATGGTCATTTATTTATTTATATATACTATTTATTTTTAATAATTCAGTGTTAATGTTTTAGTGTTCATAAGTTGTTTTGAAATGGTTCATTGTATTGTATTTAGCACTGTTAGCTGTTTTGACTCTCTTTTAAAAGAGGAAAGCAGGATATAATGATAATACTAGTAATAATAACAATGCCACTATAGCTATGAAAACAATTGTTAATATCTAGCTGGAAGAGAGAGCCAATTTTCCCTATATGAGGTACTAGCATGCATTCATCATATATTATCTGCCTCTGGCGGTCACCAATTTAGGGAACAGGCCATCCTGGTATGATCTCCAATTGTGAGTTTCCTTCACAAGTTAAAGTGGGGAAGGATCAAATATTGGATCACACAACTGAAGCTAATTTTCTTACAACATTGTTACACATATTCCATTCATGTGGGCTGTCTGCATACTTTCTTTGTTCATCAGGTCTGGTTCAGCACTTCAAGGCATTGTCTGACATAATCCAAACTAAGATGTTAATTTTTTTTTTGCTTTGTATAGAAACAGGCACAGGCTAGATATAAGCTAATTTCCACAGGTTTGCTTTCATATGCAGGATTAATATTCTGATCTAAGAAGGATAGATATTCATGCCAGCAGAATGCATTATTCTAAATTTGATTGCATGAGCCCCTAACACTGGCTTTCACACATGTTGCTTGGGTAGTGGTGATTTCCCACCTTTTGCACCCACCCAAAGAAATAGCTGAACACAAGATGTTAGGATAACCAAGGTCACAACTTTTTTATTGGTTACAATGCCACAGGGTTGGCAGCCCTGCATGGGTCCTGGATCAGGAATCGGACAGCCTGCCGCTGACAAATATCAAGTATGCAATGGGGGGGGGGAGTGCAGATACCCAACCAGTTCATCCCTAGGACACCTGCACTTCCACACCCCACAGAAGCCAACAAGCTACTTCCCTCTACCAGTTGGGCATGCAGGGTCCAACCAAAGATGGTACTGAGGCAGGCCCTGCTTCCTCTCTGGCTGGCCAACCAGGAGAGCACCAAACCTAGTGGCATGCAGGGGCTTTTGGGAAGAAGGAGCCCTCACAAAGATGGCAGTTAGCAGAGAACACCAACCATCACAAAGTCCCTGCCCTTTAAGTCAGGGATTAAACATGCTGAAAGCCATGACTGGATATGGGTATTCCCATGGTTAGCACAGTCTTTCATATGGGATATAGTCTGAGTGAAAAAGTCTGAAAAGGACAAACAACATAATAATAAACATGTATCTTATTTTCAGTACACAAATAATGTTAATAGCTAATCAATGGGAGAAAGCAACGAGCCTTTTATTTTTTCTATAAAATGATCCTTTTTGCTTCTTTCCTATTCACTGGCATTATTTACTTCTTATTTAAGGAAGACAGCTGCTTTATTCCATTTGTCTGAGAAGGGGCAGCTATGCGGTGTCCACCCCATCTTAATGGCCACCATCCTATCTCTAGGCATATGATAGGAGTCAGCATTAGAGGTACCTGTAAACAAGTCTATTTATTTGCTTGGACGAATTTCCTGAAAAATAAATAAGTTTAAACCTTCACTTTATTATAAGAATTTAGAACAATTACTCTTTTGTTTTTACCATAGGTTCCCATTGTTACAACTCATTGCATTCTGCTAGCATCAGTACTAAAAAATCTTATAATGTGAAGTAATTAGTAAGAGAAATTATTACATAATTGTTTAGAAGCAAGATTTATAATTAAATAACTATGCAAAAGACATATCTTTAAGAGAGGGAGCTGCCACCCAGGTAGCCCTATTAGCACATAAGTTAATATTTATTTCAAAAGTGTCCTACAAATGCAGTTTGTACCCCAGCTATGAGAAGGAGAAGAGAGAGAATAGAGGTGACAGAAAGAAAGAGAAGAGTTTGATAGACTGCCAAGAGACAAGAACCTATTCTTGTCTTTGTTTGTCTACCCCAGAACTCTTAGGACAGTGGTCCCCAATGTTTTTGGCCTACAACTCCCAGAAATCCCAGCCAGTTTACCAGCTATTAGGATTTCTGGGAGTTGAAGGCCAAAAATATCTGGGGACCCCAGGTTAAGGACCACTGTCTTAGGGCTTTAGTACATGCAACGTTTTCCCTACCAAAAAAAGATTGCAGATTTTGGGAACTACTCTGGGATTATAATGTTGGTTTGTTCAAAAAAGTATTGCACACAGAATTTGGAACTGACCACAACTATTTTCTCCAAGACATTATCCCTGACCCTTTCCCTAGTTTGGCATCTACACACACATATAGAGCCTCCTCTTACCCCTTACATTTTAAAATCCCTCATCCCCTGGGGGGGGGGGGGGGTATTTCTTGTCAGAATAGATCAGACTCTTCAGATATAACTAATAGATGATAGAAGGAAGTCAGCAGCTATGGATTTATCTGTCTGATCAGTCCTCATGCCAGTGATAATATGTCTGAAGAAGGAAACAACAATAAAAATAGAGATTTCATGAGATAAATGTTTGAGTTTCTTTAAAAGCTTTGTGTGTAAAGGGGAGAGAAAGAATCAGTGAGCAAAAATTTTGGCTTTTCGTATAGCCCCAGTCCAAGGGAGCAATGATTTTTTTTCTGCAGAGAAAAGAAAGTTTAAAAGATTCCCACAGTTATTTAGCTAATTTAAAAAAGTAAATTACATTGAAATATCCACCTCTTCTCCCTCCTCCCACTGGAGGTGAACTGTTTCTTCCACCCAAAGCATGCCCACCTTCTGGCCATCCAAAATTAGCTGAAAAGCACAACTGAACTTTTGCAGAGAAAATCATAGCACAACAGAAGTGAGAAAGGAGGTCATTAACATATGTGGGGTAGAGAGATTAATTAAAAAGTAATTTCCAAATGGTCTCCCATAGGAGAAAAATAGAAGAGGGATGGTGTCATTTGATGCCCCCCCCCCCAACCAAAGACACATGCCTGTGTGGCCCCAATATAGATGTTTTTACACTGCATTATATGTTCAATGTAAACTAAAATGCAGTTCAATGCAGTTTGAGACTGTTTTGTATGGCAGTGTAGATGGGATCATTCATAAAGCCTTAGAAAGAAAAAAGTTGGCCAACCCTGGTTTAAGAAATAATAAAAAAATCCCAACATACATTGTGCTATCTGGTAAACACCTGGCTGAAAAATAGAAGAAAGCAACAAATCTTTCCTTTAAAAGGAAGACATGATATATGCAAACAAATAATAATAATGCGCGTTGATTTCACATTTATGCAGAAAATGCAGGAAGCAAGACTAGCGTGGAATGGCCATGTCATGAGAAGAGAATCAATATCAGTAGCACAAACAGCACTACATTTGGAAATTGCAGGATGATGACCACGTGAATGGCCAAAGAAAGATGGATGAACATCGTCAATAAAGACATGCATGCTGCCAACCTGAAACCTGAGGATGCCTAAAACAAAGCTCTGTGGAAACTACAGTCACAATGCTAACTTCTCCTTGGGAAAATAGCTTAGAAAGAAGTTGATTTCACATTTACATTCTAATATTTTTTTCTTATCTATTAGTATTTATAAAATATATTTAGACACCCATAATTTCTGTTAAGAGGTATCATACAGGTTTTGCAAATGCAAAATACAAAAAAAAACACCTTTCAAGCAATATGATCATTTCACTCATCTTCCTAAAAATCCACTCTTAATAATTCTAGCCATAATACCTTTACTGTAATAGGAAAGCATAACAACAACACAAAATAGAAAGAATTGCCTTCTCTCACCTCATATTTAGTTAAGGATATCATCTGGCCTTTTATTTAGTAACAAGATAACCCTAAGAATACAAACAGGGTACTGAAGTTATTTTGAAGATATCTTGAACCTTGATCTAAAGTTACATTATGTGTCTTTCTAAGTACCCATATAAAACAAGGTTTTGGATTAATCTAGGATCAAAGAAAAAATCAAGGTTTTTTTAAAGAGCCCCATGAAACCAATACTCTAAAACAATTATTTACCTCCTGGGCCAAATCTCATACTTGCACTATGTTTAACAGTGCCAGCATGTCACTTCTATAATGCATCTACATCAGCTGCTAAATATGGAAGAAAAGAATGTATCAGAATAAAGACAGCTATCAGGGACTTCTGACAGATTTCTTTTCTGGCTCAGCAAGCTTTCCTCAGTTGGATTCCACACAGCTATCTTGTTTTCATAAACAGATATATAATTCTTTCAGCTTGTGCATTAGTTTACTGCTAACTCTAGCCTCTCAGCTGGCTGTCAGGTTCAACATGTTGCTATTACGTCTCTCAGGCAGTTGGTAGCTGTTAACTTTTCCTTCGTTGCCACATCTTTCTTGTAAATCCATGGATTAGATTTTCTCTGGAAATTAAACAAACAGGGTATTGGTCACTGTTTTTGCATGAATATATTAATTATGGGAATTAATTATTTAGTAATTTTCTAAAAAGTCACGATAGTTTTTATTTATTCTTCCATATTCTACTGTACCCTTGCTAGTCTCAATCCAGCACTCCATTTTATAAGAAAGAAATAAAATTTATGTGCAAACAGCATGCCAAAGATTGTGTTGTTGAAGGTTTAACAAAGCCTTCAACAACATAAAGACTGATGACATGTTTTCTAAATGAACCACAAGAGGTTATCCTCAAAATAATGCCTCTGGAGAATGTATTAATGGGTAAAGATTCCAGTTTTGTGGTGTCACTGATATGTATTGAAGCCAAGATTAAAAGAGATGCCTCAAAATGTTAGCAGAACAGAGACAATGAGTACCTATTAGGCATGGTTAGGTTTGGGCAGAATCTTCGTAATTCGGAATACATTCGGAAAGATTTCCTTTTTGAAGTGATTTCAAAGTTTTTAAGGAAACTGGAAGTCCCTTTGCAGTTCCAAAGCTTTTTCTGCCATTTCTCAGTGAGTCGGAAATTATTCAGCTCCACCCCCCCCCCCCCCCCCCCCGATTCTGTTCCCTGGCCTCAGTTCAAGCCAGTGAAGCGTTCTAAACCAGTGTGGATGGATTCCCTTCCTTTTCTTTCCCTCTCGCATCAGTTTAAACCAGTGTAAATGGATTCCTTTCCTTTCCCCTCTCGCATCAGTATAAACGAGTGTGGATGGATTCCCTTCCTTTCTTTTCCCTCTTGCATCAGTTTAAACCAGTGTGAATGGATTCCCTTCCTCTCCTTTCCCTCCCAAGTCAGTTTAAATGCTGTGGATGGATTCCCTTCCTTTCCTTTCACTGTCGCATCCGTTTAAACTGGTGTGGATGGATTCCCTTCCTTTGCTTTCTCTCCTGCGTCAGTTTAAACCAGTGTGGATGGATTCCTTTCCTTTCCTTTACCTCCCACTTCAGTCTTAAATGAGAACGGTTTTAACCAGAGTGAATGGATTTCATCCATTTGCTCCCCCCCTCCTTTTCTGAAGTAAAGCAACTACTTTCAAAGTAAAGACCACCCAATGAAACGGGAAATAACACTTTGAAACCATTAACAAAGGTTTCAGAAGTCACAGACGTTTCGCAAAATTTTGGACTTTTTTCTGTGAAAATCGGAATTGACTTTAGATCTGAACCATCAGCATCCGAAATGAGTTTTGAACCTTTATATATATATATATCAAACCAGCCTAGTACCTATCTAGCTATCTATTTGATGATAACACTGTAGGTTTACAAATACCAGATTGAAATCTAAATTTGGGGAAATTCTGTCCTCAAAGTTCAATTTTTGGGCTGCTTAGAATCTATTCATTCCCATTCAATCTGGAGTATACACTTTCGGGTCCTAAGTTACATATCATTGCTACAATAAAATAACAGAACTTTGAGGTTATTAATGAAGACCTCACGGACACTGCCAGCTCCCATTGCATATTGCATATTCATGTAAAATTAGAGGTCTTTAGATTTGGTGATGACAGCTCAGGCAAAGACTGAAAGCCTTGATGGTGGTATATATATCAGGGTTTGATGGGAAAGGGCCTATTGATGCTTAAAATATTTTATTTATTTATTTATTTATTTATTTATTTATTTATTTATTTTGGACATATAAGTCATAGTGGTTTACAATCAGCACTCATTAGATGCCTCACAAACAATAGCAATAAAATCACAATTAAAACATTAACTAAAACAATAAATTAAAACATTCATTTAAAATCTAACAAATCCAATACCAAATCCAAAACCACATCCAAAGTCATAGTATGAAGTTTGTGTGTTGTCAATCAAAGGAACAGTGTGCATTATTAATGCTGTGCCTGCTGCTCAAATGCTTGGTCCCATAACCATGGTTTTAGTTTTATTTCTAAAGGACAGGAGGGAAGGGCCTCCCTTCCTGACAATATTAGATTGCCCCCCTCCCTCCTGTCCTTTAGAAGTATGGATCAGGGGCCAACCTGATTTCAACAGGGAGTATGTTCCACAGGCGGGGGGGGGGGGGGCACCACAGAGAAGGCCCTGTCTCTCATCCCCTTATGAGAGTGGCAGGATCAAGAGCAGGGCCTCCCCCAACTTCGAGGTGGATCATAGAGGGAGATACGTTTGGACAAGTAAGCTGGGCCAGAACTATGTATGGCTTTATAGGTCAAAGCCAGCCTTTGAATTGTGCCCGGTAGCAGACTGGCAGCCAGAGGAGCTGCAGTAAAAGGGGAGTAGTATGCTCCTTGTACGTTAGACTAATTGAAACTTCAGAACAGTGTTCAAAGGTGACCCCATGTGGAGTGTGTTGCAGTAATCTATATGGGATGTAACAAGAGCATGGACCACTGTGGCCAAGTCAGACTTCCCAAGGTATGGGTGCAGCTGGTGCACAAGTAATTGTGTGAAAGCTTCCCTGGTCACCATTGAAATCTGGGGCTCCAGACTCAGCACTGAGTCCAGGAGAATTCCCAGACTGCGAACCTACAACCTGTGTTGCTTGGGAGTGTAACCCCGACCAACAAAGGCTGTAACCCTATGCCCTGTTTGGCCTTTCGACTGACAAGGAGGACCTCTGTCTTGTCTGGATCCAATTTCAATTTGTTAGCCCTCATCCAGGCTGACACAGCTGCCAAGCACCGGTTCAAGGTCTGGCTAGCTTCTTTAGTGACAGTTGGGAAGGAGTGACAGAGTTAGACATCATACTCCAAAATGGCATCATAATCCAAAATTCTGGATGATCTCTCCCAGCGGCTTCATGTAGATGTTAAACACCTTGGGGGACAGTACTGAACCCTGCTGGACCCCCAAAGACAATGGTTGTGGGGCCCAGCATGTGTCTTCCAATAACACCTTCTGGGACAACCCTCCAGGAAGGACCTGAGCCACTGTAAAACAGTACCTCCGAGTCCCATGTCTGTGAGGCACCCAGAAGGATACTATGGTCAACAGTATCGAAGGTCGCTGAGAGTTCCAGGAATACCAGCAAGGACACACTCCCCTTGTCTAGTTACCGGCGTAAATAATCCATTAAGGCGACCAAGGCTCTTTCAGCTCCATGTCCCAGCCTGAAGCCAGACTAAGCCGGATCTAATAATCAGTGTCTTCCAATAACCCCAGGAATTGTGAGGCCACCACACATTCCTTCAGTTGTTAATTTTCTGCATGTTGACTCATCATTTCATTCACTCTGGCTGGGAAAATTATTAAAGAATCAACTGAAAGATGGTGAAAGACTCTAAGATGAATTTTATTTTAAAAAAAAAATAAAGGAATAGTTGGTTATATAGAATCTGTAATGGGAACACAAAATCCTGATATAATAAAATAAATGCTTAACTAATCATATGGCAACAAATTCTACAATTTTGCCAGAAGATTATATTTCAGATTTCACTCACAGACATTCAAGGCCATACACCCAATTTTCTCTATTCATGTTTTTTTTCTAAAGTACAATAAGTCAACCTTGTTTTTTCATTTTATGTAAGGGAGATCATTTTGCTAGGCCATTGTATATAATGTGATTTGAGCATCGCTGGATTTGGCTGATTTTTTGGGGGGTGGGGTGGGGGTGGGTGTGCTGGAAGCAATCCCTAGCAGATACCAAAGGCCCACAGTTTTAAGGGGTCTCCTGGTTCACTTTGTGTTAAAATAAAGTACAAAATGCATTGTGACTCTTATGTCATGATGTGTATATATTATTCACATTTTCTCTTGTAAATGGAAGTTAACATGTGTATATGTGTATGTGTGTGTGCATGTATACACACACAGAGACACACAAAAGATAAAACCAGAAGGCTTATTTTGTTAAAATCCCAAAATGATCAATTTCCATATTCATTGTTTCTATCCATAAGTGTAACCCAAATCGTGTTAAAATAATTTCCAGTCAAAAGTCCAACCAGCGTATTAATATGGAAAGCCACAGAAAAGTTAACTGCTGTCAACTGATTGTTATTCATATTGTAATTACATGCAATGTACATCCATTACATAATGTCTCAAGATGTTATAAAATGTAGGGAGTGTGTCCTAAAATGATAAAACATCAAATCATCCAGGCGTACCCTGTCCAAAGTCCTTGCAGACGACCAATTCTCTCACACCAGAAGTGACTTGCAGATTCTCAAGTCTCTCCTGACACGACAATATGTGTGTGTGTGTGTGTGTGTGTAAATACCATGTGCAAATTGCATGGACATATTAGTTTTTCTCTCACAGTACAGAGTAAATCATAGATGTTATTTGTCCTTATATGTGAAAAGGAAATAGTCAAAGATTGATATCTGTCCTATTTACTATACTTACCAAGCTTAGAACCCATTCTGCTGTGATGGACCATTCCCAAAGCAGCACTTAAGGGATCGAATCATGCTTGTGGATTTGTTCTAGTTGATTCTCTTCCTATTAATAACAATGTATCAATGCACAATGCACAAGCCATAGTTGCACAGAAGAAAAAGAGGAGACTACTTGAAAGTTAATTAAGGATAGTGAAATTAGAACAGCTCCCTATTTGTTGTATGGGAGCCAGAACAATTCTACTTTGCTTCTCCATTTTCTCCTAGGATGCCACACTTGTATCATTAGATGTGCCTCTTATGGTATGCATTTATTTATTTTGGCAAGAGTTTTTTGGAAAGGAGCCACTTGTCAGTTTTCTAAGCACAAAGTGCACAGCTACAGATGTTATAGCAGCAGGTACAGAGAAGCCTGCAGCCAGAATAAAGATGTGGATTTTTGAATTTCAGAAAATTTCTAAAAGCAATCAACAACCACTATTTAATAAACAACATCAAATCCTATCAATAACATGAAACCACAATTAAGCTACTGGTCCTTTCAATAACTAGCATGCATTGCTATATTTTTTCCACCACACATTTCCTACTTGCTATGTGTTCAGTCTTTTCCCTACAGGACTTTATTTCTCACACAGTTATGCCTAACTGATGTTGTCTTCAAGGGAATGGGGAGAGGGAAAAAGGATGATGCCTCTTCCTTATATTCTAAGGGGAAGTGAAGTGAAACTGTCCTGCAGCAGGGTGCCACTTTGTGTGCTGATGTGATCTTTTCATCTTTTCTGATATTCTGGATGGCTTTATTAAACACAAAATGCTGGTCAGTAATCTACTTTATTTACTTTGGATTAATATCCATTTTGTATTACTATTCTAGTAATACTATGGCAGGAGAAGCATCCAGTACCCTAGATGCTGGTCCTCACACAGGTAACATTCTACACCTTACACTATTCTATTAATCCTGTTTTTCCCCTCACTCTGGTTCCAAATATGATCATACCGAATTTGGCTCTTCTCAGTCCAATGTGTGAACCAAATTACACTTCTTTATTTGCTGTTTATGCTTTTCTGATTTGTATCATATGGTACTACTAACTCAAAAAAACTATATAAAATATGCACAATGAAAGGGACACATAAGATGTGTGTGTTAGGTGAAAGAGCATAACAAAAATTAGTTATTAATTACATTGAGAACAAATCTTGATAAAAGGACTATATTAGAAGAAATTTGCACAAAAATGTTTAAAGAATTTCATACATTTAAAAATGACAAATGGGATGAAATAAATTAACTGATTAAAAAAATAGATCCTGAACAAAAATGGTATTAATGAATGGGTCTCTGCCTACACTATAGCTGCCAAGATAAAAAGTGGAGAACAATAATATGGCTGATGTAGCTTGTCATCACTGCTGTTGTTACTTGCTGCCCAACCCACTCTTGCGACAGCATGGAAAGAAAGCAGAATAAACTATTCATTTGCTTCCCCATCCCTTATGGATGACGACAGGGAATAAGCATTTCTTGCAGTGATTGTTTCTTGGCCACAAATTTGCTTTTTTTACTTTAATGGCAGAGGGATTCTGAATAAATAAATAGCAACCACCATCATCTTGGCTGTTACCATTATCTAGAGCAGTGGTTCTCAAAATGTGGTCCTGCAGAGCCTTTAGGACTCCATAAAGCATAGTCAAAGGCTCTGTGCTTCCCTCCTCCTTCCCCTCCAAGGATGTGGCAGGAGGGAAGCAGACACTGGGCAGAAGGTTGCTCCACTGCTACCAAAGAAGCACTTTGACCCTGCCACTGCTGCCATCACCATCAAAGGCTGGAACATACTGAAGCTGGTGACCCCAGCCACAAAGGGCTCTGCTGCCTTCTCCTCCCCCCTCCCTCCCTTTCTTTCTCCTTTCTTCCTTCATTGCAACGCAGACCTTTCCCCCTGTGCCTTTCTTGCTTGCAGAGCCCTGATCCTGCATGGCAGAAAGTGGTTGGATGGGATGGCTCCTGGTGTTTCTATTATTATTATTATTATTATTATTATTATTATTATTATTATTATTAAAAAGGCTGGATGGGCATCTGTTGGGGTGCTTTGATTTGTGCTTTTACTGCATAGCAGAAGGGGGTTGGACTGGGTGTCCCTGGGGTCTCCCAATGAAATACTGTTAAGTTTATGTTGGTTCAAATTGTTCTTCATTTTAAATATTGTATTGTTCTTTCTTTCTTGCACTACAAATGAGACACGTGCAGTGTGCATAGGAATTTGTTCATTTTTTTCCAGTTAGTTCACACAAACATTCTCCATCCATCTATCACTGGACCAGCCTGTCTGTCAAATTGTAAAATACAATGCAGCCCTGTCTCCAAATGTTTTCCCATGCCTGATATAGATATATTTTATATGATATAATATTTAAATACTTCTTGGAGTTCTATGAGAAACTTTTCCTCCAAAAAGGGCTCAGCAGCTGAAAAGGTTTGAGAACACCCTGATCTAGATAGGTGGTGAGTGAGGAAGTGCACAGTGGTGGGAGCAATAGGAATATATGCCCACTAAAGTCATTTTTCTTCCCTACAAATAAAAAATCAACTCAAAGCTAAGTTATTCTGAATATTGTGGTAAAACGAAGACCTTGGAATTGAGTTGGCGTGCATCCCTTGATGTTTGAACTAAAAGCATTAAGAGCAAATTGTTCAATCAGCAAGTTTCAGAGGGCATAGAGCACTTACGTTCCAAGGAAACTTTTAGTGGGAGTTACAAGGTGCAAAAGTGGTGTGCCAAAACTCTGCACAAAGGTAAATATTGCTTATGGAAAAATGGATTATAGAAGACAGCTGTCAAATTATGAATGATGAGTAAATCTGAAAATGAAAAGCAAAGCTTCATTGTGGATAATTCCAACATGAGTAAGAAGATAAAATGTTTGTTTGAATAGCTACCCTTTCCCCCTCTTAGTGACAAGCTTGGTATCGATTTGGATCTGAGCAGCAGACTATTATAATTTTGTAGTCTAGGCTGCTTCACCTATTGAATATGGATACCATTTAAAGAAGCTTTTAGATACCCTTACAGCAATTGCACACAACACAAGTCAATTACTGGCTGCTAGAAAGGTTTCTTCATTATTAAGCATGCAGTAAGTGCATGTGCCTGGCATAATTATATAAGCTCGGGATATGCTTTGGGAAAAAGGATGGAAAATATAAATACAAAAATGAAAAAATAACAACAGTGGCAAAACCTTAGTATGGTTGAGAATTCTAATAGAGCACATGGGATGCTTACAGTATAGCATCACATATCTTCAGACTGCTGGTTTTCAGTGGAGTCAAATCTTCTTTTGTAGGAGGCATATTGAAAATAGAAGTGTAAATTCCCATGAAAAAGAGATATCATTTTTTTTCCTGTCTTCATCTTTGGAACTGTGATTTTTTTTGTATCAACAAGAATTGGAGCAATTGTGAATTGCTATTGTTTAAATTTCACAATTTTGTGAAACTGTAATGGTTGCTATTTTGTTGTAAGAACAAACTAGAAGCATTGTATGGATTGTTTGTGTCATTTTGGTCTGTCAATCAAACTTTCTGTTCATGTGTGGCTGTGCCTCTTTTCCCAAAAGGAAAATACTCTAGTTTTATTTTGCACAAAACCTGTACATTCAGTGTAAAAAGTGAGCACTGTCTCATTTTTTTGCTTAATGTGAGACACGTTATGGGGTGTTAACAACCTTTATGGGGTTTTTCAGAGTGTTGAGACATTTTGTCATGGTCAGGATGAGACAATTAATGATATATCTCCAAGTCCACATCCCTAAATGGAGAATCCACTGAAAGCAATGTAAACACCATAAAGTGTTGTATGGCAGTTGTTGTAACCTTAGGATGTGAAAATAATGGGAAAGAGTAAACATAGATCCGGTTCTCTCATTCGCGTGCAGCTTTCCTTTGCAGAAATGTTTTACATTGCATATGGAAGAAAACTGTATATAAAGTAAATACACACATTTTTATTCATTAGAATTTTCCTGATGAGCCACAACTTTATTGGTAGTCCTATACCAATTAGCATTGTTTACTGTTGTTCTACAGTCCTTTAAAATATTATATTAAAGTAGGAAGATTCGGTTGGTAATGCAAGTGTAAAATATGTCACAAGAGACATCAGAAATGGTTCCGTTATGAAATTGTAAGCACAAATAAAATTTGAATATTCTTTGTTTGCTTATTGATAAAAACCATCACTTAATGGACTCTGCTTCACAATTAATGACTTGCATAGATTTCACCCAGTTACTTTCAGGAACACTGGTGAACTAAAGAGCTATTTCTGAAGTTAGAGCATTCGCTTTTCTCTAGCCCATGCTGTCTTGACTGCTGTGTCCTGACAGTCAGCCGATTATTTACATACCCTTTTAATGGGACCATTATCACAGAGAATGAAATTAGTATTTCTCGTATTCTGTTCAATGATGATGAGATTGTAAAAAAAAAAACCCTCTTATGTTAATCAGACATGAAAATAACTCAAGAATAAATTGCTGTTTTGATTTATTGCTTTGATTAATAAAAAGTAATTACGTTAACAATAAATGAGCCTTCCTAATGAATTTAAGAAACAGGAATAAAGTTCATATACAGGATTGAATTAATTCTGATAGTAACTCTTAGACACAGAGAGAAGGCAGTTCAAGGAAACATCTTCAAATCAGAATTTCTACATGCATTATATTACACAGCAGATTTCAGTTATCTCTGTTAAAAAGACTTTACTGCTTTGAACCACAGCAGGTAAGGACTCACAATTTGGTGTATTTCAGTCCACTTCTGCCTCATTCTATTTCTTGCAGGCAAACATGATGGCTTAAATTTGAATATATTTGTATTTAAGGCCATATGGTCTTCAGGGAAATATTTGCAGTGTTGTTAGCATTGTACTTTTGTTTTCTACAAATAATAAATTACTCCAGAAAGCTCAAAAATTGATTCAACATGACAACATTTTCAAATTATCGAGATAATCAACTCATGTTGTAATAAGAGAATGTCTGGATGTGACAGTGATTTCAAGAAAATGCAATACATTTCAAAGAGATATACCTTTTAGCATTTTCCTGACTTAAAGATTCATCCACAACAGTTATTGTTGTTGTTGTTTTTGTTGTTATTATTATTATATTTCTATTTATACCCCATTTTATCTCCCCAAAGAAGATTCAAGAAAGTTTTAATCATGTAAAGTGTTTTCTTTCCATGTTCATGTAGTGATATGGTCACTTGTAAACATAGATTATCCAAAATCAACCTGAATGTATAAATGTGGATTAAATTTAAAATGCATGGATGATTAATGGCACATTATGCTGAGTTTATTTGGTAGTACCACTGTCCTCTAATGCAGTGGTTCTCAACCTTCCTAATGCCATAACTCCTTAATACATTTCCTCATGTTATCGTGACCCCCCCCCCCCAACCATAACATTATTTTCGTTGCTTCTTCATAACTGCAATTTTTCTTCTGTTATGAATCATAATATAAATGTCTGATATGCAGGATGTATTTTCATTTACTGGACCAAATTTGGCATGGATACCCGATACACCCACATTTGAATATGACTTTGTCATTTGGGAGTTGTAGTTGCTGGGATTTATAATTAACCTACAATCAGAGAGCATTCTGAAATCCCACGATGGAACTGAACCAAACTTGGCACACAGAACTCCCATGACCAACAGAAAATGCAGGAAGGGTTTGGTGGGCATTGACCTTGAATTTAGAAGTTGTAGTTTACCCACATCCAGAAAGCACTGTAAACTCAAACAATGATGAATCTGGTCCAAACTTGACACAAATCCTCAATATGCCCAAATGTGAACACTGATAGAGTTTGGGGGAAATAGACCTTGACATTTGGAAATTGTAGTTGATGGGATTTATAGTTCATCTACAAACCCAGCCCACAATGGATCTGCATCAAACTTGGCACATTACCTACATGGCTAACATCGAATGCTGGTGGAGTTGGGGGGCGTGCCCAATCACAGCAGGAAGAGGGCTTTTGGTGGGAGGATTTGCTGTCTATTTCCAAAAAGGAAGAGAAGGACAGACAGAGAGATCTTCAGCCTTCTCTGTCATAGGGCTTCCTAAGACCATCAGAAATAGGTGTTTCTGATGGTTTCAACCCCCAGGTTGAGAAACACTGTGCTAGAGAGAGGCAAGAAAAAGTCCCTAAAGGTTAATTTTAGTAGTAAGTTAGAAATCTTGGAAGAAAACTACCTTTTTGGACTATAACTCTTAGGATCTTCTAAATTCGGATAATTTAACTCATAAAAGGCTAAGCTCTGGCATAGTATAACCATATTTTAACAATTTGTATGCAAAGTACTCTTGCTTCTCAACATTTTATTTATTTATTTATTTATTTATTTATTTATTTATTTATCGTGTCAGGAGCAACCAGACATTTGTATTACATTATTAATGAAACAAACAAACAGACAAAACACAAAGTTTGCAAGCTTGGTAGTTGATTAAATGTCCTTTGATCAGTATCTGGCCACTTGGAGTGCCTCTGGTGTTGCCGCAAGGAGGTCCTCCATTGTGCATGTAGCAGGGCTCAGGTTGCATTGCAGCAGGTGGTCAGTGGTTTGCTCTTCTCCACACTTGCATGTCGCGGATTCCGCTTTGTAGCCCCATTTCTTAAGATTGTCTCTGCATCTCGTGGTGCCAGAGCACAGTCTGTTCAGTGCCTTCCAAGTCGCCCAGTTTTCTGTGTGCCCCGGGGGGAGTCTCTCATTAGGTATCAGCCATTGATTGAGGTTCTGGGTTTGAGCCTGCCACTTCTGGACTCTCGCTTGCTGGGGTGTTCCAGCAAGTGTCTCTGTAGATCTTAGAAAACTATTTCTTGATTTAAGTCGTTGACGTGCTGGCTGATAACCAAACAAGGGATGAGCTGGAGATGTCACTGCCTTGGTCCTTTCACTATTGGCTGGTACTTCCCGGCGGATGTCAGGTGGTGCAATGCCGGCTAAACAGTGTAATTTCTCCAGTGGTGTAGAGCGCAGACACCCAGTGATAATGTGGCATGTCTCATTAAGAGCCACATCTACTGTTTTAGCATGGTGAGATGCGTTCCACACTGGGCATGCATACTCAGCAGCAGAGTAGCATAGCGCAAGGACAGATGTCTTCACTGTGTCTGGTTGTGATCCCCAGGTTGTGCCAGTCAGCTTTCATATGATATTGTTTCTAGCACCCACTGTTTGCTTGATATTCAAACAGTGCTTCTTGTAAGTCAGAGAATGGTCCAGAGTGACTTCCAGGTATTTGGGTGTGCTGCAATGCTCCAGTGGGATTCCTTCCCAGGTAATCCTCAGAGCTCGGGATGCTTGTCTGTTCTTAAGGTGAAAAGCACATGTCTGTGTTTTAGATGGATTAGGGATCAGCTGGTTTCCCTGTAATAGGCAGTAAGAGCACCTAGAGCTTCGTAAAGCTTCTGTTCAACCATCTCAAAGCTCCCTGTTTGAGCAGTAATGGCACGATCATCTGCATAGATGAAACTCTCTGTCCCTTCTGGCAGTGGCTGGTCATTTGTGTAAATGTTGAACATTGATGGAGCAAGCATGCTCCCCTGAGGCAGGCCATTCTTCTGTTTCTGCCATCAGCTTCTCTGGCCCTGGAACTCAACAAAAAGCTCCTGTTTTGTAGCAGGTTTCCTATGAAGCGGGTGAGATGGTAGTCCTTTGAAATATTATACATTTTTCTCAGGAGGAGGCGGTGGTTTACAGTATCATAATCCGCTGAAAGGTCTATGAAGACAGCTCCTGTGATCTGCTGCCTTTTAAAGCCATCTTCTATGTGCTGAGTCAAGTTCAGCACTTGCAATGTGCAGCTTTTGCCTTTCCTGAAGCCAGCTTGCTGTGGAATCAGACATGGGTCTATTTTTTTATAATTTTATGCAAAATAGGTCTCTCCAGAACTTTGTAGAGGTGGCACAACAGGGAGATTGGTCTATAGCTTTTTGGATCATTACGGTCTTTGCCTGGCTTCAAGATGGCGATGACTCTTGCTTTCCTCCAGATTTTGGGGATCTGACAGGATGCAGTGCAGTTGTTCATCAGCTCCAGCAGCCACCGCCTTGCTTTGGGGCCAAAGTTCTTCATTTGTTCCATCCATAGATCATCCAGGCCAGCTGCTATGCCATTTTTACATTTATTGAGAGCCATGTCTAATTCAGTAGATGTAAAGGGTTCATGAATGTTGTTGTTCTCAATCACTGATTGTCTGGCTATTGGTTTCTTTCCTACTTTGGTGGCAAGGTTGGGTTTCCCATTCTTCAAGAGATGGAATGGTATCTGATCTGTCTTTATGTTGGCATGGGTATTAGTTTGTGAGGGGGCGTTGGTCAATCATCTTAGCAACCTCCACTTATCGACATGAGATGGAACCAATAGAAACAATCTGAGTTCCCTCTCCCCTTCCTATTCTTTGGGTATGTAATTATGGTAATGTGGCTACTATTCAACTAACTGGCAAATTGTCAAATGCTCAATAGATCTTTAATTTAAAGGTTATCAGTACTTTAGTCTGTATTAGGCATTCCTTTGCTATTTTCATAGCAAAGTACTTACAGTGGTATGTAATTCCTGTCTTAAAAACATTCTGCTTCTGTACAAATATATCTATTTGTTTCAATCTTTTGGAAGGTTTCTGAATCACATTGATGCTCTTTTTCTGACTGAAAAGGTGGATGTAGGACGATTCAAGGAGCAAAGCTCCTTTCTTTGTTTCTAAATTAAAATACTTGTATGAATTTTTGCATAGATTATGAACATATGTGTGTCTAGTGCTTAAAATAATTTTCTTTTAATTCACAATACATTTATTGAGATTTTCCCAAGTACAGTATTATCTATTTACCCACTAGACCAGCATCTGACAAAATATGTCCTCACTAGAAATTTTCTGGATAATTCAGCAGGCAATTCTGTGGTATACTTCCGCCAAAGGATAACATAAAATCAGAATGACTCTAAAACCTTTTGACATTTTCCAGCACACCTTTATGGTAACTTCCAGCAGAAATCATTCCTTTTGAAATTGTTTGCTATTATTTACAGTTCCCTATTTCCATACTAAACTTGGGAATGTATCCCTTGTGATTACAGGAGTCACTAATATGTACACATTTTTTAATGAATATTGAAGGTTTGAAAAAAAAAACAGATCTGGAAGTTCAAAATGAAAACTGAGTTTGACATGGGTACAGAATGATTTTCACACCACCTTTCCTCCCTGGTGCTCAGCTGAAAAAACTAGTATCTAGTTTCCAGTTATTCATTCATTCATTCATTCATTCATTCCATTTATATCCCAGCTTTCCTCCAGTTGTCCTTTCTCACTTATTCTTACAAGCAACCCTGCACAGCAACTGTATAATATTCCCACTAAGACTTGTGTGCATGCAAGAGAGTTATTCAAAGCAATTACCAAATGAACAGTTAGAAAGGAAGATATGAAATGGCAGCAGAAAGGAATTTTTTCTTTGGTCTTCAAATTAGTCTCAAGGCATATTATAGCAAGAAAAATTCCCAAACAATAATTGAAAGGTAAATGGTCCAAGACTAGTCAATGGGCCTTAGGGTACACCTATACTGGTCACTCAGTGCAGAAAGGCTGTAGAACAGCTCAGTGGCAACCAAATGCCACAGGGAGTTGATCTGGTGTAATGCAGAACAAGGCAACCTTAATGCTGCCTTGCCCAGCAATAACCAGAGTCAGGTGTTAGTCTGAATGCTGACTCTGCTGAATTTGAAGTATTCCCCAACTCTGAGCTAATTCAAGATGGAACCGGCTACAACAGTTTTCACTCCCTACCTGTGTTTTTCAGGCTCAGACAGCCTGGAGATTCAGGATGGCACTTACAGTCCACTCCCATTCTCAAAGTTGTGGCATGTCTGATAGGAGTCCTGCTGGTCATCAGTCATCTTCAGTGACATCAGCTGGTGAAACAGGGCATTGGGGAAGGGAGGAGAAAAAGAGGAAATAATTGAAGTCCCACTACCCACTCCGAAACCACATGAAAAGAGTCTGAAAGAGAGAAGGCATTTTGGATGGCAGATCAGAGTGTTGCTTTCTGTTTTTAACTGTTTGCTAGCAGAAACCTTTTCTCTCTGGAGAAAACAATTGGAAAACAATTACTGAAACATTGTTGTCTAAGCTTTGACTAGTTCAATTCAGACTGCAATCATTCTTAGATCAGAATATTAATTTTAGCCAGGGAATTACCTTGCTTTCTTAAACACTGGGTTGTCACCTTCAAAGGACCTTGAGTAGGAGTTATCTACACTGTAGAATTAATGCAAATTAACAGCCATGTTTTAATGCTGTGTTCACGGGAGTTACATTTTTACAAGGTCCTTAGCCTTCTCTGTCAAAGAGTACTGTTTCCTAACCAAACTACAAATCCCATGAATCCATAGCATTGAGTCTTGGCAGTTACTAGTGTCAAACTGCATTCATTCTTGAGTAGAGATTCACTCTAGTTTTCATTCATCTTCTATTCATCCATCTAGACATGTAATGCATCCCAGCTTTTCAGGAAAGCTTAAGGAGATTAAAGCCAGATAATATATACCACCAATATAATACTCTTTCTCATGTTATTATGTGTATATAAAGTTTCTGGAAAGATGCATAACTACCCACCCATATGCTTTTCGATCTCTCTCTATTCCCTTTCCTCCTGCTTTCTTTCTGTAATCCCCAGATTGTTTATCCATTTATCCACCTTGTCCAGCCTAAATCAAGTGCTTTGTAGCAACACCCTAAAGACCTGTTGTATTAGTTTTCTAATGAGTTTTATAGTCTCCTTTCCTAATTTAGTACATTAACTAGTTCATTCAAATAATCAATTTATTGTTTGTTGCTTATAAAGTTCTCCAATAATATTTTTTACTTCCTAATGTACAGTTTGTAGATACAGTAGCTCTCTGTGGTTGTGGGTTATTGTCTCCAACCTATCTAAATGCCATTATTAGCAAAGTTAAAAGATAATGTCTGTAGACTCTGAACATGTTTGTGTTTATACATATGCTCTGAGACCGTACCAGATAACATCATCCAAATCCCCGGCAGGCACTGCACACACTTGTTATCGTGTTAGTGCAATAAAGTGTACTTGTTATAACAAAACAAGTTGTTGTTTGGATTCCTTCTGACTAAACAAGATATTATAGGATTTGTCTGCTTTTTACACTGCATTATTTGCATAGAGAAAAGTTCAACAAATAATACAAAATAATGCTCCTATTAAAAATCTGATTCAGTTATCCCCACAGTTAGCAAACTAGAGAATTTTCTTTAGGTTATTGAGAAGGCCATTATGAAAAGAATATAAAGATAAAAATGATAATGTGGGAAGAAAGGAACAGAGATCAAATGGAAAAATGTAGATATGGCTCTTTCCAAGGAAAATGGAAGTACATCTCCTTTGCTGAAAAAAGTTTATTTCTTCTTTTCTACCTGTTTGAAACATATTCAGTTTAAGAGTTCTTTGTTCTGTCTGTCATAGATTTAATAATAACATCCATTACTGAACACATTTCATACTCAAGTGTTTCTGAAGATAAAGGCATACAGAAATGTTTTTTTTTAAAAAAATGAATCGCACACACTCACATAAGATTTTGGTAAATGTAATAAAAGCTGATCTTGCTAATAGATTTCTAAGGATGTGAACAGTCTCATTCAAATCAGTTGGACAAATATCACTTTATGCTATAGAGACCATATGTTGCTGGTTTTTTGCGGGGGATGGGGGTGGGGTGGGGTGGGGTGTATAGTTACTAATACAGAAGTTCTACCAATGAATGGATACAGAAGTTCTACCAATGAGTGGATGGTGAAAAAAATAGTTTTGGAGAATAGCTCCAAGAATCTCCTGACTTCTGCTTGGAATTCCATCTGTATGATTTTCCAAAAGCTGCATAGAGTTGATCCGGGGTAACATGGGGCAAGAGAGAGTGCCTGTCTGATTCATCCCAGACCAATCCAGCATATGCTATATCAGACTGCCCCAGGTTTAATAGGTCAGTGTAGACCCAAACACACCAGTGAAATAGTTATCTAATGTCCAGAAATAAGAGTTTGGGTGGAGCTAGCAGATGTAAACCACTACTCCCTTCCATGAAAGGAGCAGATGAATAGAACCAGAGCAACACATGTTTTTGAAAGTTATTTGATATGAACACAGGGCTGAGTTTTTAAGGTGTTACAACACTCTTTTGGTTTTGTATGTTTTTCCTTAAGAAAAAAACATAGCAATAGAGCAATAATAATAATATAAAAAGAAGTAGGATTCTTATAATATATATTGCTAAAACTACAGCTATCTAACTAACTGCTACAACATACTACTAAATAAAAAACAAGCACATTAACAACACTCACCTATATTGGCATACATGCATATTTGTTTTCATACCTTTCTTAAAATCAACACATGGAGTCTGGTAAGGTGGACAGCAGGGCAGCAGATCCTCACATATGTACTCAGTCACCATGTAGCCCTTGTTTGGCCAAGGCTGCAGATCATTTGGTTCTCCATTTTGGTGAAAATCTTGATTCAGCTCTCTTTTTCTGCTTTGAGCTATATATACACTTCAACACTACCTTTCCTCCCGCTAACAATGATGAAAGTCTTCTGAAGTAAGGCTGGAGGGATGTGTCAAATGCAGTGCTATCTCTGCCTTTGGCAAGAGGTATTTATTGCAGCATTATAGACATAAATTGTAAAGAGGTATGTGCAGGAAGGGAGGAAACTGGTAATTGTAACTTGTCACAAATTACATCTGTTTGAATTCAAAAGAACTAACACACTGGCAAGGAAAATGGCAAACCAGGTATCTCTTTCCACTTTTCTTGATTGTTAAGCTTCGAGAGATGTAGCATTATTCTGGACACTTAAAGAAAACTGTGGAAAATTTGTGGGGGTGGCTAAGATTTCAATTGTTGTTTGGATTGCATTCAATTGTACTTGGTTTATTCAGTCTAAAAGACCTTGATTTACTGTTACAGAGAAATGTCACGTCAGGCTGTTGACATTGTAACTTATGAAATACACCCCCCTCATTACAGCATAAATTTTCCTCCAGAGGGGTTCTATAGGGCAGTTAACTTCATTTAGAAACATCTTCTTTAATATACAACACAAGCCAATCACTTATTCTATCCCTGCAGTTTATAGCATCAAGTTATGTTTCATTTGTTTCCATTCTACTTGCTATCTAAGATTCCTAACCAACTTGGAAGACTTCCTAAATATACTAGACCTTGAAGTTCATCCAACACAAGAGAGACAATTGCACATGTTTTTTAAACCCACTTCAGTTGCTTCTCTGTTTTGCTAGTCTATTCCAGCTGATCTATAGCTTGTGTCTAGTGACATACACTTTAGATTTCAGTTCTCAGTTCCATTTTAACACTTAACTCATCAGCTTTAGAGCAGTGTTTCTCAACCTGGTCATGAGGGGGTGTCAGAGGGACCATCAAAGACCATCAGAAAAGACAGTATTTTCTGTTGGTCATGGGAATTCTGTTTGGGAAGTTTGGTTCAATTCTATTGTTGGTGGGGTTCAAGGGGCTGTTTGATTGTAGGTGAACTATAAATCTCAGGAACTGCAACTCCCAAAAGGTCTATTTTCCCCAAACTTCACCAGTGTTCACATTTGGGCATATTGAGCATTCATGCCAAGTTTGGACCAGATTCATCATTGTTTGAGTACACAGTGCTTTCTGAATATAGGTAAATTACTACTCCAAAACTCAAGGTAAATGCCCACCAAACCCTTCTAATATTTTTTGTTGGTCATGGGACTTCAGTGTGCCAAGTTTGGTTTAATTCTATTGTTGGTGGGATTCAGAATGCACTTTGCTTGTAGGTGAATTATAAATCTCAGTAACTACAACTCAATCTCCCTCAACCCCACCAGTACTCAAATTTGGGCATATTGTGTATTTGTGCCAAATTTGGTCCAGTGAATAAAAATACATCATCTTGGATATCAGATATTTACATTTCATAGCAGTAGAAAATTACAGTTATGAAGTAGCAATAGAAATAATTTTATGGTTTGGGGTCACCACAACATGAGGAACTGTATTAAGGGGTTGCGGCATTAGGAAGGTTGAGAACCACTGCTCTAACACTTTAAATTACCCCGAGCATGAACAAAACACAGAAAAAGCACTTTTGATTCTCATATGATATGTTATTTTGCTTGACAAGCATTTCTGCCCTTGGGAGGGGGGGGGGGGTTGTGTGAAATGTGCAGATATTGAGATCAAAACTGAAAATGAAAAAGTTTTGCTTTTATTTTACAGATGAACCAATCTGTTACTTATGTTTTCTTCAGTTATTTCCATTGAAGTTTATAAATGAATCAGTTAATTTTGGTAAGTTCTTTTTTTAAAAAAAAAGCAAGAAAAGTTATCTTCTTTCCAAATTGGCTTAATGGATACAATTATTTTCACTATAGAGAAAATTGTGTTGCACCACAACCCTTCCAGATAGTTCTTAAAACTGATGATGCCTGTCACTAAAGATAGAGACTGATTGATCGATCACATTTATATGACATCCCTTTCCTAGTGTGAGATCCAAATGAGCTCACAAACAATAAAATAAAATTAGTTTAAAGCATAGAAATAAAATTAAAACACAATTAAAATATCACATTTTGAAAATAATAGATTAAACAGTATAAAAGCCTTTTTAAAATTTTTAAAAGTTAATATTCTTCCCCTCATCCCAATACTGACTCCCTACAAATCCACATGTCCTCACCAAATGAGTGTGATCGTAATGGGACCTAGAAAAAGCATTGCCCCCCCCTCCCCAAATCCAGTATTTTTCTTAACTGAAGCTTTTTATTAATACTTTTTTCTTGCTAAATTTATAAAATGTGTGAAAATTGAAATGTGTGAATTAATCAAAATTCTCAACTAGCAGTGTCTTATTTCTTAGGTTCACCTTCCTATGTTTCATATCTATTTACTGTGCACCAACACAAAAAGAAAGAGTTAAGACACAGATTAAGCAAACTAAGGTCACATTTATGTAACCCAGACCTTCAGTGAATGTTTCCAGTGCAAGGTCACTTCTAGATGTCTTTCACAATTGCCATGTGAAGCACCGAGAACTAGGTGTCATCTTATATATTTGAGCCACACTTTGGGTAACTGTCATTCCTAACCAATAAAATCATCCAGGGTCAGCTCATCTCAAGACCCTTGATTTTGCATGTAAATCCACTTTGGGCCAGCCTCTAAGGTTATCCTCATCTCAGTTCCCAAGTCCTGCCAACTAGATGTATATCAGGATTCCCTCTTTTAAACAAAGCTGCCCATTGCTCACTTGCTCATATCCCAGTTTTTGCACTAGCAAATCAAAATGATCAAATTAATTATTGCCAACACCTTGGCCAATCTCGAGTGCTATGATGCTTTCAGCACATAGTAGGCAAAAAATTATTTGAGACTTTTTGTAGAACTTACTTTTTATTTTTTGTCATGTTAGGAGTGACTCCTGGTGTGAGAGAATTGGCCGTCTGCAAGGACGTTGCCTGGATGATTTTGATGTTTTTATCATCCTTGTGGGAGGCTTCTCTCATGTCACCACATGAGGAGCTGGAGCTGATAGAGGGAGCTCATCTGCCTCTCCCCGGATTTGAACCTGCAACCTGTCAGTCTTTAGTCCTGCCAGCACAGGGGTTTAACCCACTGTGCCACCAGGGGCTCCTGTAGAACTTACTAATGAACTGTTGTTTAACATTTATATGCGACCACTTGCTCAGCTGGTTCGAGGTTTTGGGCTTGAATGTTACCAGTATGCTGATGACACTCAGCTTGTGCTGAATATGGAAGGCTGACCGGACTCTGTACTTGATTATTTCCATCAGTGCCTCGAGGCCATTACGAGATGGCTGCGTGCCAGCGGGTTGAGGGTGAATCCAGCAAAGACGGAGATCCTATGGCTGGGTCAACTGGGCAGTGGGGATATCCAGCTGCCTACCCTGGATGTTGAGGCGCTACACCCATCATCATTAGTAGAGTCTGAGAGTTCTTTTGGACTCTCTGCTGACGATGGAGGCACAGGTCTCCGCCGTTAGCAGAACCACCTTTTTTCATCTGTGGCAGGCTAGATGGCTGGCCCCCTACTTGTCCAGGGATGACCTAGCTATGATGATCCAGGCTACGGTAATCTCAAGACTTGACTACTGTAACGCCCTCTACATTGGCCTTCCTCTGTCGGTGATCCGGATGCTCAAGCTGGTACAAAATGCAGCTGCTCGGCTTCTTGCGGGAATTCTGATGAGATGCCACATACTTAACTGCAGCTGCATTGGTTACTAATTGAGCACCGGATCACTTTCAAAGTGATAGTACTCACCTTTAAGGCCTTGCATGGTCTGGGGCCGATGTACCTGAGGGACCACCTCACCCCCTACCAACTCCAGAGATCCCTCCATTTGAGGACCAAGATTTGTTGGAAATTCCCAGTGTGCAACCAGATGCAGAGCCTTTACAGCAGTGGCACCATCACTCTGGAATACTCTGCCACCTGAAGTCCGTGCCTTGCGGGACTTATCAGCTTTCCACAGGGCATGTAAGACATATCTGTTTTGACAGGCCTTTGATCTTTGATATTGCTGTTTTTAAATTGTTTTAAATTGTTTTTAAATTGTGTTACATTTTAGCCTGTTCTTGTAAGCTGCTCCGAGCCCCAGGGGAGTGGTGGCATATAAGTTTGAATAATAAATGAATAAATAAAACTAAAGCAGGCCAAAAATTCCAACCAAGTTCTCAAGCAACCAACCAAAGCCCGAAATGAACCTTAAGGTGGGAGAATGATACAAGTGTGAGAAAGCACAGAAGCTGATGCCATGAACAGTAGGTTTATATGCCTCTCTAGGTTCTAGTCAACTCCAGCTACATCATAATACTGCCTGTCATAATGCCCAGTGTCCACTCACCTTCTACTCTCACTACCATAGAACATGGCAGGGAAATGAAGAAGGGATTTTTCTTCTATACGTGCACCAGAATCACACTGCTGCATTTTAAAGAAGAGTTCACACAATATTACCTTCAATTTGTAATTCACTCATAGTCTGGAGTCTGTTATGAAGTACAAGATGTGATAGTTAAGGAAATTAATGTGGCTAGAGGCATAAGGCTCATAGACTCATATTTTACCATTCCTCCTGCATCACACGGGGGAGCTCTCATTTTGCCAGCAAGTGTGGAGAAACCACAAGCGTGGCAATGCTTCCCATCACATATGTGTATGTGTGTGTGTCGGGGGGGGGGGGAGTGCATCACTGAAACAGGGCTCAATTGGAGCCAGCACAATACCAGAAAGCCTCCCGGTTGTGAGTGGGGCCTCCACCAAAAATCTCACAATATCATGTGGCTTGGGAGTCTGTCCCCAAAGAAGTCTCAAAACATCCTAGGACACTTGTTTTGATAAATATGATGAGATTGTTTATGCTACACTGCTTCCTGAATCCTTGAAGATGAGTAAGACAAAGATCTCAAAAACTATTTCCAAAAATCATTTCCCTTTCTTTAGGAGTCTATTCAGAGAAATCATGCTTGAGCAAATTTGGCCTTCCAAGCGGATTTTTCCTCAGATTGTGATTGACAACTAAACTGTATTCTTCCCACCCATCATTCATGTGACTCATCTATGCCACATATTTCTGAGTTTCTTTCTTTTTTCTTTACTCTGCTTGTTGGCTTAACACAGCTTGTAAACCTCTAAGTGTGTTTTATCATGGTGCTTGTGCATTCTGTAAACAGCAGTTGCAAAATGCTAGTGTAATAAACCTACTGTAGAAAAAGTGGGTTCAATTTGAAAGCTATAATGCATCTCTTATTATACAGCTTGATGTTAGTAATCTTTCCATGACTCCTGGATTTTCCATTTTTGTTAGTTTTAATATGTGTCAAGGTTTTTCTTGCAAAATATTGCATTTTTCTTCTCTTTTTCTATCTTACAGTTCAAAAATCACTATAATACTAATCTACCTGGTATTCTCCAGCCATCATTTTATTGACTCTCTTACTGATCTTACATTTCTGTCTTTCCTGGCAATCTATCTCTGCCTTACAAATGGTTTCTCTCTGACAGATGAAATTCTTATTGTCAAAACAACAGTACAAGATTGTGTTTCAGCCCAGGATACTTTTGCTATCTGATTGGTTTGCTAAACCCACAGTTCTATTCTTTGTTCAGTTTATTTCACAGTGTAGTTTCTTCCAAAAACATATTTACTGTTTCAGGACACACTATACTGAATCAAACTGAGTTAACTTTTCAGGAATTAACCACAGAGAAAGAATAAGCAAGACTTGCTATCTATTATCTAGTAGGAGAAGATGGCATATACAAAAGAAAGATAATGTTTGAGAAAGGACACATTCTCTCCCTGTACTAACCTGTCTGTATGTTAAGATCTTCAGACCAGGCTTCCTTTGTCCAGGTGGATCTTCCTATGCATTAGCCAGCAGTGGGTGGCAAAAAGATTCATCTAGCTCATTGTCATAATTTTATCTGGTTTATGTTGAGTAATTCTGTGTTTTTAAAGAAATGATATTCTTATTTATTTTTAATACTACTTTATCCTTTGATTATTCAAAGACATAGCCACATTAGCCTTACAATGATCTTGTAAAACCTTTCAGACCAACTGAAAATTTTCTCGCCTTGGCTTTTGTAGACCAGGACTATTTCATCAGATGCATGGAGTAAAGCTCATGGATAGACATTAAGTTTAGATAGAACCTGAGAGTGTGATCTATCCAAGTTTCAAGGCCACTATGGTTCAATGCTCAAACCACCACATCATGCTGATTCTTGCCTACTAACAAACCTATTAATAACCTGGAATGATGAGTACCTTTAAAATGCTTTTATTTAATGAACAAACAAATTACTATTATTGTGAATATTCAGTCTATTTATTTTGTATACATTCAAACTTATCCTTGGCCTATAAAATTCTTATTATTATTCAGCATATTAGGTTCTAGTCCAGAAAAAATGCCACAATAAATCTACCATTGTTTATGTGTGTAAGACTGCTATTTATTTGGGGTCGGGAGTTACATTAATACAAGTACCCCAGTAGATTTTGATTTTTTCCTCCCTTGCAAGTCTTTGGATGATACAATCATATTGTACTGTAAGATATGTTTTCCCCTAAACTATTCATTTTTACAGAACAAAAGTGTAATAGCAGCAGGCAAGCATGAAACCAGCTGTCTTGGCAGTTAATCACACTTAATAGTGCTAGTTTCACATCCACCATCAAAAGTTTCTTCCTGTCTAAGTGGTGCTGTTGATTTTCTGGACTTCCTTGTATCTCACATGGACACCGAGAGACCTTTCACCTGCTTGAAGCATACCACCCTTTTCCCTTTCTCCCGTGATCCCAAACCTAACACAAATTTTATTTTTCCCATAAGTATGGAGAGACTCTTCTCCATTGAGAAACCACCTCAATGTCTATCATTCAGTGCACATTTAATAGTATTCCGGGGGGAGGGGGGATCTTAACTGGTGTTGTTACAGAAAGATTCTATGATTTTCTATGATTTAGTTATACTTTTAAAAAAAGACAAAGATCTGAATTAGGCATTTGTTTAAAATATATATTCAAATCACTTCACTTGGTGACAGATGGAATAGACAGGTGCTGCATTATCTGACACAAGTTCTGAAACTATGTATTTGTTTTGATCATAAACACGTATCTTGATCTTGGGTCAGATATTCTGTTGAAGAGAAACCACTAATTGTTCCAAAAATTAGTAATTTGTTATGTTTGTAGGGATTTGCTGTGTTTATATAAGTATAATAGATTATTCCCATTCTTTTGCACTTCCTAATATGACATTCAGTTCAACCTGCTCATGACTTCACTTCTGCATACTCTCAGGCTGAATATTTAATTAATTTGAACCCATTTTTCTATCAATATCGGACCAGTGGAGGGCAACTTCATTCCAGGAGACCTCTGTTTCACTACCACATGTGGGCAATACTTTCTCAGAATTTGTTTAATTAAAATAATGAAAGTTTTTGGATATTCATTTTCATTTTTTTCTGTTAATAACACCATTTTTCCATTCCCATTGTTAAAGCAAAGAAGCCCTCTTTGCTTCTGTGGAGAATTGCTATGCTATAGATTACAAGAAGAGTTTTGCTTTTATTTTAGAGAGGATATGGAATACTTCAAAACCTGAATAAATGGAGTACATCACACAGCCTGTAATCCATGTGTTGCCCATCACTCAAATTAAGAAGTGTTCCTTCATGGTGAATGTACCAACTAGCTACAACTTCATGTTTTTCTATGTTGTGTGGATCTAATGGGGAATCTTAATTCAGCCAAACAGATCCTCATTATAACACCGAATTTTTTAAAAAAGAGAGAAAATCTACAAGGGCAGGGATAAGAATGACTGTGTTAATTTTAACAGCAGTAGCAGCAAAAGCCAGGTATCATGACATCTTTAAGACTTGATCTATTTCATTTGGCATTTCATGGACTTTAGACACATTATAAGAGCCTAAGTTCTTAAGGATTTCTGATAAAGAAAAATGCATGTATTTGAAACAACCCATGTCTTAGGAGACTACACCTATGCCAGTGCTACCACACAGAATAACCACCATGTGATATCTATTCCTGGTGGGTTCCATGTGATAGTTGTTCAGCAACCAGCTGTTTGTTTCAAATGGTTAGATTCAATGGGCTGTTGCAAGCAAGTTCCATGCCATTTGTTTAGTCATTACATTCACCAATATTTTTATCCCATGTTGAAGGACAAACCCCCTCAAAATGGACAACAATATAATTCATAGCCTAACAATTGAAAACACTGAGAGCAAATTTAAGATACTAGCAGCATCTCTTCCAATTAATAACACAGAAAGTATGAAGAGTTGGATAACATGTACTATTTTTTTTCATCACATGAATTCATCATTGATATGGAACTGCAAGTGTGAGAGTAATACAACTAAGAGCACTAAATTTCATTTTCCTGAATCCATAAATGAAATGAAAGCCACATTGACCAGAACACATATCTGATTTTGAAATGGCTATGCTCCACTTTCTGTAGCTCATTAAAAACACTCAGAAGTGACTCATTGGAGACTAAAAACTGCTCCTGCTGTCATTTCTGAAAATGCCCCAAGGATATTTCACTAGAACAGTTTAAAATGATAGGAAAGTTAATAATTGTAGCAATGCATTCAGTGAAGGTTAAGACTGTGATCCAATGCATGTGCATATGAGAGTCAGAATGATTGGACTCAAAAGGATTTGCCTTCAAATAAATGTGTAGATTTGGGAATGCAAGACTCTTTGTCAGCTCCTAAATTCAAGACACAGGAGAGAGACAGGAACATAGCAGCAGCAACCACGATCACAACAACAGCTTCAAAACAATGATCAGCCAGAAAAAAAAAATCATAAAGTAATGGTCATTCAATATTAGTAAAAGGTGGGGGGGGGGGGAGGTAAAATTTCAAAAATTGTCTTTCTATTTTCATTTTTCTGCCTCCTCATTTTGAGTTGCATCTTCTTGTGGCCTCATACTTCCTAAAATGTCTCTAGCTTGAAAATGGAATGGATGTGTGAGAAAAAGACTCTGTACACACACACTTGCATTTGCTCTTGATAGCCTGAAAATACCAGTCTAAATTGAGTCAGCCCTCCTGGGGTTCCTGTCAGCTATTGGCATGATTCCTATTTCCTGTTGATGTGATTCAATAGAAATACCAAGCTATGGGAGGCATTAAAACCATCCTGATAAGATAATTTGAAAAGAAGACAAAGTGGAGAGGCAGAAGTTTGAATCTCCTAAGGGGAACCTGACCTCTTTCTCGAACTAAGACATGCATGCAAAAGATAAAATGGGGGAGGGGGGAGTATTAGAAAGAGGCAAATTTTTGATTTTAATCATGTCCCCTACTTTGAGTGTATCTAAATTATACAGCTATGTAGATTTCGTAATACTTTGTCATGTTTTCATCCTAAGGAACACAGGGATGTTTTGTTGGTAAAATTATTTTCCATTTCCAACATAGCCTGTGAGAGAGGCTCTGGGAATTGAATCACTTTAAATTTGTAGTGTAGACTGGAACTCAGAGTGACTGAAATGTATCTAAGGGATAGATTAGAGCTATCTAGAAGAACATCCTAAGTACCTCAAAAAGAGATATTTCAAAATTCCATAGGATAGAAACGGTCAATACATGTAGAACGTAATTAATATTATATCATTCCGTACACCAAATAACATATTGATCAAAGAGAATCCTATTGATTCTGTTTGTAACTGCAAGCTTAATGGAAATACACAAATCTACAGAAAGAGCACCTGCTATTCCTATCCATTGAACACAGATGTTGAAGATCAACTCCTTGTTTTAAAAGGTCTCCTTTGCAGGGAGGGGGGAACCCCACACCGAATGCCAAGGGGTCTTTTGTTGAAATAACTTTTCTACTTCAAATGTTCAGCCCATAGTATGGTGAAGAAAGCTGAAAGTGTGGGATATATCAAAAGTTGATTGTGGAGACTTTGGATGCATTATTGCTTTCTTCCCTGAACCTGATAATGAATCAGGAAGAAAATATGCCAGGCATAGTGATTTCCCTTCTGTCTGAGGCAATAGGATGTATCACACTCTCAGGTAGGAAATAGACAAAATTGCTTCTTTCCTCAGTCTATCCTGGATGATACAAGTCTGGTAGGGGTTAGCAATTGGCATTTATTTTGTCACAGAATATTTCTATCCTATATCCATAGGGTTTCTTTTGTCCATTTTTTATGTTTCTGACATCATAGGGGTTGCTTGTATCCCTCAAGAAAGACATACACACCTGCACATGTGCACATACAACCTTCACTGGAAAAGAGAAAAAAGATAAATGAGTAATCATCTTGTTTACCTTAACAGCTTGAGGGCTCATCTACACATACAAAAATCTGAGGCCAGTCCAGAGCAAAAATTCTCTGCAATTGCCCTGGATGCTGCTGAACTATTCAGACATTCTATCCCTGACTTGTTCCAGTGGTGGGGACAGAGTCCAGATGGTCTATTGCCCTTACCTGTTATTCCTATTGCCAGAGAAGCCATCCAAAGAGCCCACATGACCATAGAAAAGGAGGGGACGAAGGGAAAAAAAGGAATTATGGTCTTGATCTGAATGAAAAGCAGACATATTCTCCTTGGAATTGGTCTTCTGTCCACACTTGATCCGAAGTTTGGAGCTGATCTGGAGTTTACACAGTGTTAAACTCATTCAGTCTGGTTTACCCTACATTACAGATTTAAAGTCTTTGGACATCCAGGTTTGACTTCTGGTCCACTTTTTATAGCTTCTAGGCAAAGGCCTAGCAACTATAAAGTATTTCTTTCTTGGCTATAATGTAGGGCCAGCCTTACCATTAAGCAGCCATCATAAGCAACTATTTTGGGGAGTACAGTGTTGGTGGTAATCTGTTAACTCTTCTTCCTTGACTTTCTGGCTTTTCCTCTCTGTAGAATAGACCAGCATGTACAACACAATCATTATGGTTCTTCTAAATTTGTCTACTGTTTCAAATGTGGTGTCACATATTACACTTCAGGTCCTATCGACCTCTGTACATGAAATTGGGAGGAATTTTTGAGATCCCAAAAGCGAAGGAGAAATAATGTCTGGTTGGCAAAAAATTCTAAAGCGGGGGAGAATTTGTGCTTTTCTTTGTCACTGATGGAAGCACTGCAATATGATGTAAAGTTCAGAAATGCACAGTTTAACAGTACATGTGAAATTCTATGGCATGCGTGAGTCTGTAATGTCTTGCATTTCAATATTTTTCTCTCAGAAAAGAGCCATAAAGCATAATATTTCTGAATATTGTTTTTTAAGGGTTCAGCTATATATCAACTGTCATTGCTTTGGTTTTTTCCCAATGCAAAATTGCCTTAGTTTCATTCTCTGGCAATTTTTTTACCAAGATGAAATATTGGCATTTAAATGCTTCATTTGTTCTGTGAACTACACTAGTAGAGTATGTACTATTCTGACCTTTTCAGAATTTTGTAGTTTAATTGGATGACTGTTTTTCACTCATCTTCCTTTTAACAACCTTTCTGATGGCTAGGTGAGAAGGCAGTGTCTGACAAATCAAGGTGAACTTTATTGAAATAAATATAGATTTCCTACCTTTTCCTTTTGCAACACCACCTCAGGTTTTTTTTTTTCATTACCAAAGCCTGTCACTTTCCTCATCATTGCAAGATTCGTGACGGGATAATAAAACAAAGTAAGCCTTGTATTGTTTTCTTCCCTGCACAAACTTTGTTTTCTACAGGTTGTGGAAAGCAGCTGTGAGAGGAAGAGGGGGAGTGGTTTGAAGAATAAGGATAGGATGTATTATGGCACCTCTTTTAGATGGTAATACTTGGTGTTGAAACGAGGTAAGAAGACAGCTGTTTATGCAAATAAAATATCTCACAAATCCGCATGAGATGGTGTGCATAATACTTATAAGAAAAGAAATGTTCCCTCATGACCATGCTGCGTCTGTTTCCTGAATAAATCCCACACTCTCCTAAATTCCGATCTGCCAACTTTGTCTTAATGAATATGGATCTCACTGAGAAGCCATAGCATAATGAATAAAAAGGGCAGCTTTGCTTTCAGGTTTGAAAGTGTGTGTTGCTAGTTCAAGCTACATGTAAAGATCTGGCTATTTCAAACTGTGGGTACTTTCGTTTATTATTTTGAATCTGCAGGTTCTCTTCCCCATCCACTCATTCACAAATAAAAATAGTAAGAGCACTGCCTGAGCGTGAAAAATCAGGTCTAACGGATACGGATCTACAGACTTGTAATTGAAAATACAAGTTATATCTGGATTGATTATGTGCTCAATCCTCTTTTAAAGTGCTGTTGTCCTAATTTGGCTACCCCTGCCACACTTTGTTAAAACAAAACTGTCCTAATTCATTTATATGTAATTACATATTCTTCTATTGTGCAAAGTGCTTGAAGCGCAAAATGATTATACTGCATTATATAAAGAAAAAGAAACAGCAACATTAGATAATTAGGGAAAAGTAGGTGTGGCGGTGTGGACAGTGAACTGGTTCACTTTGGAGCCAGTTGTGCTATCTACACTCTGCCCAAAGTGCAGTGCAACTCTGGAGCTTTGGCAAAACTCTGGAACATTCCCCAAATTTTCTTAATGCAGGGTTAACTATTGCATTAAGGATAGGAAATCCTTGGGCATCATTTGGACATTCAGGAGTTCACTTTGACTAATAGTCCGGGGTGTAGACACCATCAACTGGTTTTGATTTTTTTTTGTATATAAACCTAATTTTTCAGATTTAAATAGCACAGCACTGTATCTGAAGAAGTGTCTTCATATCTGTGGAAGCTCATGTAAAAATAAAACCCTATTAGCCTTAAAGGAGCTGCCACTTTTCCTTCTCACTCCCCTTCTTTTTTTCTTCTTCTAACTATTCACATTACTCTGACATCACTTTGTTTAGTAAGCAGGTGTGTTGTACTTGAAGAGGAACAATCTGATTCCTTAAACGTGTTAGACTATGAACTATGAAGATTACTCAAATATAGCCCTGTGTAAGATAAGTGCATCTGAGGGCCATAATTAATTAAAATCATGATACAACTCAAGCTGATAGTTTTCTTGTAAACTTATGGCAAGGTGAGGACTAAAGGTATACTCTATGGCAAGAATTTACAAATTTAATAAATTGAGAAAATGTTGTATGCATGTTTGCCTTTCTCCATAGCATGATTCTTTCGTGTTACCTCTTAAAATTTTCTTCGTGGCACTGAAATTGGCTTGGTTCCTGCAAGTCTCAGGTTTTCTTTCCTCATGACAGAACCAAATACTACGCAACAGGTTAGTGAATAAATCATGCATTTGAGGGAAATGAATGGCCTAAACGCCAGCTGTTATGCATCTCAAGGCAAACCCTGAAAGGGGATTACACTGTACTTTTAAAAGGAAGGAATGGAAAAAACTTGACTCTGGATTTGCATCTGAAAGCTCTGTTTCAGGAACACCTTTGATGTGATTCGTTTTAAATTATTAGTGTCCATGAAAAGTACATATTCTAAAAGCTGTGGGAAGCAGAGGCTAGATTCTTCTGTCAAATCATTACAATTCCACTGACTTTGATATAAAACTAGTGCATGTAAGAAAAGTATCAGATCATGTTTTGTTTTGTCTTGCTTTGTATTCATTTAGGGAATTGAGATCAGCAGAAGAATAAATTCTACAGACTCTGATCTCTATATGTTGTTTAAACAGGAGTAATTGGGTTTAATCTGCCAAGTTCCAATAAATCTGGGTGAAGCAGAAGAAGGAATACTTAATGCCTTTGAAGTTTAGGGACCAAATCCAACAAGAGTAGATCCTTTCACTCAACTGTTAAATATCAATACCGATGGATATCCCACTGAATCAATAGATTTAGTTTATCTGGTATTGGAGTCATCTCCTTCCCCAGGATTTATGTCTGTACATGATGTAACAAAGCTATTTAGAGCTGGGCTGACCTGCTCTACTTACCTTTCAGAAATCTGTTGTTGGTCTTTCCTTAAAGCGTAAGAATAAAAGAACACTAAGACTCCTGTTTATTAATAGACCCATGTCTTACAATTTAAAGCAATTGTATTCCCTATAGTCACCTACAGATGTGAGAACTGGACCATAGGGAAGGCTGAGCGAAGAAAGATAGATGCTTTTGAATTGTGGTGCTGGAGGAAATTTCTGAGAGTGCCTTGGACCACCAGAAGATCCAACCAGTCCATACTTCAGGAAATAAAGCCCGACTGCTCATTGGAGGGAAGGATAGTAGAGGATAAGATGAAGTACTTTGGCAACATCATGGGAAGAAAGGAAAGCTTAGAGAAGACAATGATGCTGGGGAAAGTGGAAGGAAAAAGGAAGAGGGGCTGACCAAGGGCAAGATGGATGGATGGGATCCTTGAAATGACTGGATTGACCTTGAAGGAGCTGGGGGTGGTGATGGCTGACAGGGAGCTCTGGCGTGGGCTGGTCCATGAGGTCACGAAGATTTGGAAATGACTGAACAAATGAACAACAACCAACGGGTTGTTGTAGCGTTTTTTGGGGCTATATGGCCATGGTCTAGAGGCATTTACTCCACCTCAGACATCAGAAGATCTGCAAGACTGAGAACAAGCCACGAGAATAAAGATGAAGATCCACCCAGAGGAAAAGTGTTCTTGCCATACATCAAGGGAACCACTGACCGCATAGGGAAGCTGATGAGGAAACACAACATACAAACTATCTACAGATCCACCAAGAAAATCCAACAAATGCTATGGTCAGCAAAGGACAAGAGGGATCCTCTCACTTCTGCAGGAGTCCACCATGTACCATACAGCTGTGGACAAGTCTACATAGGGACCACCAAACGTAGCGCCCAAACATGAATCAAGGAACATGAAAGGCACTGCAGACTCCTTCAACCAGAGAAATCAGCCATAGCAGAGAACCTGATGAACCAACCTGGACACAGCATTTTATTTGAGAACACAAAAATGCTGGACCACTCTCACAACCGCCATGTCAGACTACACAGAGAAGCCATTGAAATCCACAAGTATGTGCACAATTTCAACAGAAACCATGAAAATGAACAAAATCTGGCTACCAGTATTAAAAAAAACTCTAAAATTACAACAGCAGAACAACAAAGAGGAAACAAACAAGGACATCTAATCACCTCTCAATAAAAGTTTGCTCTAGGCACTGTCAAGCCATTATATGCTAATCAAGGTGATCAGTTGAAACATTCACACCTAGCTCCAGCAGACAAGAGTCCTTTGTCTCACCCTGGTCATTCCACAGATATATAAACCCTTTTTCCTAGTTCCAACAGACCTCACTACCTCTGAGGATGCTTGCCATAGATGCAGGTGAAATGTCAGGAGAGAATGCCTCTAGACCATGGCCATATAGACCAAAACAACCTACAACAACCCAGTGATTCTGGCCATGAAAGCCTTCGACAATACAACAACAACCAACATCTTACAAATTCAGCCTCATAGGTTCTTTCATATAGACTACACATCTATAATGTGGTTTTCCTTTTGTCTACTGTCCTCTACCTTATCTCATATTTTATTCTTTAATGAGTCATGTCTCATGATATAACCAAAGTCTGATAGTCTCAGTTTAGGCATTTGAGAGTTCAGGCTCAATGTATTCTTGGACTTATTTAACAGTCCATGATACCCTTTTCAGCTTTATCAGGTCCTATTCTTATTTCATTACTTGAAAGCTATAACTTATGCTTTGTGTCTATTTTTGTGAAACAAGGAAGAGTATTAATTAATAAGCCATTCATTAATTCAGTCTATTATGCTTTCTTTCCAAAATGTGTTTTCAGTATATTTTATGTAATTTTAATATCTTTCAATAAGCTAGAACTAGAGTATGGGTATTTCTATGTTTTTAGAATTAATGCAAATTGACACTTTAACTCTCATGAGTCAATGCTATGGAATCCTGGGAGTTGTAATTTGGTGAGGCATCAGCACTCTTTGGCAGAGAATGCTCAAGACCTGTTAAAACTACAGTTTCCATCATTCAATAGCATTGAGTTATGACAATTAACATGGTATCAACCTGAATTAATTCTACAGCATAGATGCACCCTAAATCAGAAAAAAAAATGCTTTCAACACACAGGACTGCCAATGCAAGGGAACTGAGCCGCTGTAACATCAATATAGCAGCACTTCAAAAAATGATGATTATTTTTTTTCCTAAAGTAACTTTTTGCTGCCTGGTACTCAACAAATAAAACTGAAAATAACTATAACTTAGAAAAAGAAGAGAAAACACTAAAAAGACAAAGTATTTTAGCAATATTGTTAGGGTGCAGCTAAGCATAGGAAATCATACACATAATAATTTTATATTCTTTCAAATCCCCTCTGTGAGTCTTGTTTATACTGTGGTTGCCATAAATGCTTCTCCAGAGATGGTACTGACTAGCTTTCCAACATTACTGGTTACTGACTGTCATATTATTTTGGGAAGCCCTCAAGAGCAGCGAGATGAGAAAAACTCACAATCACAACACATTTGTGGAGACATCGTGCTGAGGAACAGTTAAGTGAGAACTTGAGAAATCATCATGCTCTGAGCTCTTCAGAGGAAAGATAGAAAATAAACCATGTAAAATTACATTAGTCAGTACAGTATATATATATATATATATATATATATATATATATATATATATATATATGTGGGGGGGGGGATATGGTCAAAGGTCTCTCATGGATATTTGAAACTGCAGTTAAATAGTTAATCCTGCATTAAGTGACTAGAATCATGCCAAACATTTTGATTTTTTTTTAGATGTGGGTAAGGGAAAATAGATATGAAGTCTATGGATAAGGAGATTACAATGTCCTTGGTTTAGGAATCAAATGTATTTAGGAAAATATGCTTCTGGTGAGGAGGACTGTAAAGTAAATTTATACTTGCTTTTGTTTCCTGCACACAAAAATGCTGCCGTATGTATAGACCCAGACTCATAAAAATCATATGCAAAATTTGCACAGAATAAGTTGTAAATTGTAAATAAAACAGAAGTTTTTTTTAAAAAAAAACAAACCTCTCAATGTGAAGAAAATAAAACAAAAATCTCATTGCTTCTTAAAAGAGTGAAATTAACGAAGACTTATATCTCTATTCTGATTCCATGTCAGGTCATTCTTGTTACTATTTCTGCAGTCTATTAAGTAACACACTTCTGCTAATATCTTACCAGTTGCCATAACTGTTGCTATTGTGCTCTCAAGTTCCTTGTATCTTGGGGTCATCATAGTTCTGAATGGACTACTCTACCTGGAGTCCTCACCTCTAGACACAGCATAGCAGATGCTTATAAGGCACACAAATGCTTTGGAAAGAAGCAAGAACTCAACTTCTCTTTCTTCCCATTCTATTAGTCCCTGAAACAATTGTTCTAAATCCTATGCTTGACTTGCATCAGATTTTCAAAGAAATACCATTCCTCCTCTAAATTCTCCCACACAGTTCACATTCAACTAGTCAGCTTAAGTATGTGCCTTGTGATAATGTTTAGAATAGACACAACCAGTAAGGGAACCCTGTTTCCCTATGCATTTACATTTATTATCTTTCTTCCTGGTAGAACTGTCAAAACTGAAAAATGCAAAAAGGGAGACTAATACTTTGATTTTTTTTAAAAATAAACTTAGCTTTTAGAACAGCTCACATTTTCACTATGCATCATCATGTCCTCCTTCCATTCCTTTCTTTCCCTTTTATGGCCCTTTTGCAACTTTCTAATGGCATCATAGTTCACAAAGAGGCAGTTTATATGATACCTCCCTCCCTTCCATTGATCAGTTTGAGTTAGACTATATGCAGTAATAAGTAGAAACCTCAGTCTAGTATGGTGGATTATAATGGACTACAGACCTAACTATTAGAGGTGAAAAACTAACACTGTCCCATTTGTTAAAAGATAAAGCAACCAATATCTAAAGTATTACAATAAAAACAACACTTTTCTTTCAAAGGTCAGGGTTATATATATGAGCAATAGAGTCAATCTTTCTCAGGCTGAATTACCTCAAAGATTTTTTCTGTGAATGCTGATGGGAGGGAGCGGAGGGCCTTTTGAGGAAAGGTAGGATATAAATATATCTAATACATAATAATAAATTACCATATACAGTGGACCCTTGGGATCCACTTGGTTCCAGGATCTATTATGGATACTAGAGTCCATGGATGCTTCAGTCCTTTTATGTATAAGCAAAGTAAATAAATAAATAAATAAATAAATGTACAATGGTGTACTGAAATGGTGTCCCTTATATAAAATGGCAAAACCAAATTTGTTTTTATATCTTCAAGCAATGGATACAGAATCTGTAGTAAACCATATTGTTAATTATTTCCTGTGATAATAACCACAGTTTACCCAAGTCAGATTTCTTTTGCACAAAATTTCTTTGAGTCATAAGTTTTATAAATGATAAAGGACTGATTGACAAACTCTTGCTTGTGAAATCTCTCTCTCTCTCTCTCCAGAGCACCATAGCACATTTATGGGAAAAACTTAAATATTAGATCATAATTGTTTGTTTGTATTTAGTGTTTGTAACATCAAGAGAAGACAAGTGGAATGGAGAAGAAATTACACTATGTGTTGTTTGTACAAAGCTCAACTTTTTGTCCAAACTCCACAGATTATAGGATATTTTTTCTCAAAACATAATTGTATGTGATGATGAGGATGAAGATGAGGATGAGGATGAGGATGATAGCAGCAACAGTAACCCCGGGGCCATGCAGTTCAACACAGTATGCAGGAAAAGCACAATCAAAGCACCCCTGACATATGACCATCCACCCACAACAACAACAGCAGCAGCCACTACTTCAAGGGACATCCAGTACAACTCACTTCTGCCATGCAGGAAAAACATAATCAAAAAACCCCAATTGAGTGGTGAGAGGGATAGGGCTCTAGATGTGGGGTGGGGGGGGGGGAAGGACTCTGGCAGTGAGGAGTGGGAAAGATAGGGCTCTAGATTATAATTATTGAACTTACTTGCTTATTGACTTCTTTGTTCATCCATCAGTTGGTTTCTTTTGTTGGTCTTGATATTATTTAACTTGTGTGGAGTACTGTGAACTAAGATAAGCGAGGGGGATGGGGAATTCTTTAACTTTTCTATTAATGACTTAGTTGGTTGCTGATTTTTATTGGCTTTCATTGGGGTTAACTAGCTTAGCTGACCACAAGATGGCACATGTATCTGTCTTTTAGGAAAGGCAGGGTTAATAAGCAGAAATAGGGGTTAATAAGGATGCACAACAATAATAGTGATGAAATGGAGTCTGCACCATGCTCCAAGATGGTGTTCCCTTATGTAAATTAAGATGGCTGCCATTATTCCTAATGGTAGGAAACAGCACCCATAGCACAGTCCCTTGCCTCTCCCAGCCTCCCCCAAACTTATCTCAATAATGATGGTTGATTAGAAATCCACAACACCCCAGAACAGTAGACTGAATGATGGTTGCTGTGGTTATGTGGTTGCTGGTAATGGGAATCACAGGGCCCCCAGAGATGTGTCGCCCATGGCATTCCACTGCTTCCTGCTCCAAATGCCAGAAGTGACTCAAAGATTCCCTAACAGTCTAACCGGAAGTCCCAGAAGTAGATGCTCTGTGCCAGAGTTCTGTTGTTTTGGTCTACAGACCTCTGGCACAGAGTGTCTTCACTACACTATGGCAAATGTTCCATCCTCAGCTACTGCACCTAGTGGTGCAGGAGTCAAGTCTGAAATACCTCTTGACATGTGGCTCCATACTTCTTTATATGCAACCGCATGCGGCCTCGTGTCATCAAATATGGCTATGCATGTCAGTGCTGACACATGTATCATAGGTTTGCCATCATGGATCTAATCAGTAGGGACAAACTACATGCATACACAAATTTAGGTACATCTTGACTGGACAGTTATCTAGATGCTGATCCAAAGTGGGTTACTCTGAATTGGCATTGGGTCTGATTACACTGCTAGCCACCAAGCCAACTCAGCAGCTCCTGAGTCTGCATGACTGCGTGGAAGCTGCATGTGAAAGCAGCAGTGAAACCAATTTGCAGCTGATCACCCATCACCCAAAACTTGTTCCCCTCTAATTTACCTTAGCAGTACCCAAATGGATGGAGACTCTCCTTCACACCTGGAATGATGGTATCCAACAAACCAGGGAGATGGAGAAGGGAAAAAGGAAGAATCTCTTACTCTTCCTACTCTGCCCTCCAATCTTCCTGGTGCACTGGATAGGGTCATTCAACATCCAATTTGATGTCCACTGGGTACTATTAAGGTGAGGGGAGCAAGGTAGCTGCCATCTCCTTTCCTTATGCTGCCTGAGCTTGGGGAAAGCAAAATATTGTCTATTCAACTATAAAGCTTTCCAAATTAGTCAAGATCCCATTCATGCCGGATCAGCACCAGGTGTCATATAATGACCATGGAGCTGATTTGGCTCCTCTCACTATTAAATACTTTGTACAGATGCACCCTGGGACTAGTGAAATATCATTTGAAGTATTTTTCAAACAACTCTCAGATCTGGGAGGATAATTGTTAGCAGACAGGCAACATGATGAAAATTATGGATATCCAGAATTTACTTATGAATGTAAAAATTCACTTTAAAAAAGCAACTGGGTAAAAAGCAGCTGGGAAAGAGATTCAGTGTGAAAAGGTGACCAGGGAGTAAAAGGTTAAGTATCTCTTCCAAAACTTCTTTTTCAGGATATGTGATTTCATTTTTTTAAAAAAAAAAATAAATCATGTAACATCTTCCCAAATATCTAAATATTATAGATACATCCACCACCCTCGTTTAAAGAATTGTATGTCCATTGAGGCAGCTATCATTTTGATAGTATAATCATTGGTTACAATAATTATTTGTTCTTTGGTTATTATTCCAGAGATAGATTCTCAGTTTGCCTTGAACATTAATGCCTGAAGAAAAAAACTGTAAACAGGTATAGTATTGAACAACTACATGAATCAATGAAAAATATTGCTCTGTAACAGACCCAGCGCACTGTTCTAGGGCATGCTTTTAGTGCAAATATGTTATTTCTTATACTATTTATGATATTTCTTTCCAACAGAAATTGCAAAGAAATACTAGTCATGTCTCCTTCCAAGCATTTATAACTATTTTAATTCTTTTATATATTCCCTGAACGACCCGCGATGGGAGTTTGTGTATTTCCAGTATGTATCATGGTGCAAGTTTTTACTAACTGTTCAAATCTGTTCTATTTCTATTTTACAAAAGCACATTTACTTTAAGGGATGTTTCAAACCATGCCATCAAGTCATAGTTTAATATGTATTTAAATTTCCTTTGAAAGTATGTACAAATGTGTGTATCTTTCTTAAAATTCCTATTTAAATCCATTTTCACTCCAGTTTGGATACTTTGTTTTCCTTCAGAATTGAAGTGATAATTGTGATGCATTTAAGCTGCAAAGACCTCCAAGTTCAGATAAAAACAGCATTCAGTAGATACTTGCTCCAGTCCACATATCAGTCTGAGACATGTGGATTGGGTCATTTCACATAGCATTTTATTGAGACATAGGTCAGAATCTTTGTGAAGAATTGTGATAGCATTTATGTAATATATGCTATCATAGTAGTTATTTTGGTCATGAGGCAGGTTACAATTGTTCACTGAATGCGTAATAACCAAAAGACATGGCAGACCCAGCTTTTCATTCAGTAGCCCCACCTAACACAGACATTTCCATGTTGGGGAGCAGTGGTAACATGTGGGGATGCTTTTCTTAACTGTATGTACTATAACAGGCATCTGCAGGAAATTTCCTAGGAGATGCCTACAGATGCTGTCCTTCCAACATGTCCATCAATCCAAAGAGAAGTAGCTGCACACATCACTCATTTCTCCCATGTCACCAACATTCAAATGCTTGTGTTCAGAGTGGACACACAACTAAAAAAGTGTGCTGATGTGTTGCATTAAATTGTCTTCTATAGTTTAGCATGCAAAAGTTTTATACCACATCCTCTGGATTCAGGATTCCTACCTGAAGTTCTTAATAACTGCAAACACGGTCTTTCATTGGCACATTTTCCCAGAAATTAAGCATTGATTTGTAGACTTTTAGTATGTCTTAAGAGATTTTTCATAGAGAGGAAATGTCAGTGTTACTTCAAAGAGGTAGAGCTAGTGCCACGCTTACATTTATAGGTGTTGATTATATTTGTATTCCTTAGAAACAAATGCTCAGTGATAATAAACCTTCTGTTGTTTATTTCAGCCAAGCTGCGGAGTAATAGATAGTAGGCTTGGGTAACTACGGAAAAATTTGGTTCTAAACTCGTTTTTAGGGGGTTTTTGGGTTTCGTTTTTTTAAAGAATTCCGAAATTTTTCTTTAAAAAAGTTCGAAATAACAATTACGAAACAATTACGAATCAATTCGTTAATGGCGGACGCGATTGCGCAATATGCTAAAAAAAAACCCTCCAAATGGGACAGGGGGAACTTCTGAAGCTTCCCTCTCCCTCTGTTGTAGACTGTTGGTGTGATAATTTATTTTTTATCAGTGATAAAACAAACAACAACCCTAAAACTTGCACCAGACATACAGAAACAATTTCAAAACAATATCGAAACATATCAAAACAATTATGAAACAATTATGAAACAATTACGAAATATTGTCGAAGGTTTTCATGGCTGGAATCACTCAGTTCTTGTGGGTTTTTTTCGGGCTATATGAACCAACCTGGACACAGCATTTTATTTGAGAACACAAAAATGCTAGACCACTCTCACAACCACCATGTGAGACTACACAGAGAAGTCATTGAAATCCACAAACATGTGGACAATTTCAACAGAAAGGAAGAAACCATGAAGATGAACAAAATCTGGCTACCAGTATGTTGGGGTTCAGCCTGAGTTTGAATTTGAACCTGATTCTCTGTTTGTTCCTCCCGATGCTAATGAAAATATATTTACTGATGCTAATGGAAATGTACCTCTTGATGCCAATGCTCCTGAAATTAGTGAGGAAGAAACTGCTGTAGGTTTGGAAAATGCCAATGTTCCTGAAATTAGTGAGGAAGGAACTTCTGTAGATTTGGAAAATGAAAGTACCAGTGTTCATGAGAATGTTTCAGAGGGAAGCCTTGAACTTTCCCTCCCTTCTGCACCTGTTAACTGTAATGACAACAGAAGGGGCCAAATTTGGCAAGATAGAAATAAATCACTCAGCTTGCGTCGATCCTCCCGAATTCAAGAATTAAAAACATTGGCTTCAAAGAAGAGGGGCGGTTCACGGAACCAATTCTTGGGTTTTAATTGCCTTCCGCCGGGCTGTCTGTCTCAGTTCAGGCATCGTTTCAGAATTGATGAAGACCTTGGCAGCTCTCCCGGTTCCCTGGCCATAGCTTGGGAAGATTTCTAGGATATCAAGTACGGTTAGTGAATCACTAAACAGGTTCCAGTATTTTGCAGTGTGGCTTTGGGTTTTGTTCTTGTGCATTTAAATTCGTTTGCTGATTTTGCTGTGGCTTTTGACTTGCATTTTTCCTTTATTTTGTAACCATTTTTTCTTCAATAAAAAAGGATTGTTTTTCACAGTCAAGTGTGGTGGATAGTTATTTTAGGGCCTCGTTCCCTGCTCTGGATTGCAACACAGTATTAAAAAATTCTAAAATTGCAACAGCAAAAACAGCAGAACTGAATTACAAAATAAATTGAAAAAATTGTTTTGATTTTTAATTACTCCTACATGGCTCAATATCGAATCGTAAGCTAATTTAAATATGAATTACGAAATTAACGAACGAAACCACCCAAGCCTAATAGATAGCCAACTTGGTAGATAAAATCTATGCAATTTCGACAGAGATCATTAAATAAAATAAAATCCCAAATGCATATATATGAAGCATCTGAACTCACCAACTAATTGAGCATTCAGTTCTTGTGGGTTTTTTTGGGCTATATGGCCATGTTCTAGAGGCATTTCTCCTGATGTTTCGCCTGCATCTATGGCAAGCATCCTCAGAGGTGAGGTCTGCTGGAACTGGGAAAAAAGGGGTTTATATATCTGTGGAATGACCAGGGTGAGACAAAGGGCTTTGTAAGTTGGGCTATTTATTTATTTATTTAGTACACTTGTATACCGCTAATATCTCAGCCTAAAACGGCGACTCATTGTGGTTTACAACATTTAAAAACAACAATATTCCAATTAAAAATATAAAACACATACATATACAATACACAGTATTGGGCCACCAATACAGACCAATGCATCTCTTAAATTAAAATCATAATCCAATTTCGTTGTCTGTGATTGCCAGTCCTTGATCAGAGATTTCATCGCATCGGATTAGCCGAATGCTTGCTCAAACATCCATGTCTTGAGTTTTTTCCGAAATACTATCAGCGAGGAGGCTGATCTTTTCTCTATAGGGAGGGCATTCCAAAGCCGCGGGGCCACCACAGAAAAGGCCCTGTCTCTCGTTCCCGCCAGCTGCACCTGTGAAGGGCTAGGTGTGAATCTTTCAACTGACCACCTTGATTAGCATACAATGGGCTGACTGTGCCTGGAGCAAACTCTTCTTGAAAGGTGATTAGATGTCCCTGCCTGTTTTTCTCTCTGCTGTTTTTGCTGTTGCAATTTTAGAATTTTTTAATACTGGTAACCAGATTTTGTTCATTTTCATGGTTTCTTCCTTTCTGTTGAAACTGTCCACATGTTTGTGGATTTCAATGGCTTCTCTGTGTAGTCTGACATGGTGGTTGTGAGAGTGGTCCAGCATTTCTGTGTTCTCAAATAAAATGCTGTGTCCAGGTTGGTCCATCAGGTGCTCTGCTATGGCTGACTTCTCTGGTTGGAGTAGTCTGCAGTGCCTTTCATGTTCCTGGATTCTTGTTTGGGCGCTGCGTTTGGTGGTCCCTATGTAGACTTGTCCACAGCTGCATGGTATACGGTAGACTCCTGCAGAGGTGAAAGGATCCCTCTTGTCCTTTGCTGAACGTAGCATTTGTTGGATTTTCTTGGTGGGTTTGTAGATTGTTTGTATGTTGTGTTTCCTCATCAGCTTCCCTATGCGGTCAGTGGTTCCCTTGATGTATGGCAGGAACACTTTTCCTCTGGGTGGATCTTCATCTTTATTCTCGTGGCTTGTTCTTGGTCTTGCAGCTCTTCTGATGTCTGAGGTGGAGTATCCAAGTCAAAAAAGAAGCACCATTAAAGCTTTGGCAGACCATGCAAAAATAATCTGTGAACCCCACCTCCTCCAAAATGAACTGAACCACCTCAACTGGGCTCTACAGGCCAATGGATACTCCAACAAAATCTGGCTACCAGTATTAAAAAATTCTAAAATTGCAACAGCAAAAACAGCAGAGAGAAAAACAGGCAGGGACATCTAATCACCTTTCAAGAAGAGTTTGCTCCAGGCACTGTCAGCCCATTGTATGCTAATCAAGGTGGTCAGTTGAAAGCCCAACTTACAAAGCCCTTTGTCTCACCCTGGTCATTCCACAGATATATAAACCCCTTTTTTCCCAGTTCCAGCAGACCTCACCTCTCAGGATGCTTGCCATAGATGCAGGTGAAACATCAGGAGAAATGCCTCTAGAACATGGCCATATAGCCCCAAAACCCCCACAAGATCTGAGTGATTCCAGCCATGAAAGCCTTCGACAATAATTGAGCATTCTTATAGTTCAAATGCATTTTCAGGTTTTATTGAATTCACCTAACCTTTAAGAGCTTGGCTGTTATCTGAAATCTTTCTGTTTCTGCATATGGAAATTGCAAACAATTTGATTTAAAGCTCTCTGCATTACTTTATTCTTCTACACACCTGTGCTTAATTTAACTCAATCACTTTCATTTGGTCTGAGGTAGTAGCAGTAGTTCTGCAATGGCAGTAATAATGAGAGTACCTGTTTTTCATCTTTGTCCTTGGACTTCCTCTTTACAAGCTTCTTTTCCTTTTTCCAGTTATAATTTTTCATCCATTTGTTGAACTTTTATCAAGGCCATATTATTCTCATCACTGTGCATACCATACACCTCTCTGTTTGAATGTATGAAACTATGTCGAATTGTAACGTTACACACGGTTCTTATCAACATATCAGCCTGGAGTTTCCTTGGTATAGCAGACCTAGTTAGTCATGTTAATCAGTGCAAACCAAGTGGAAAATGCAAACAATCCTAGGTGGAAAAGAAAAATCTCTTGAGGGTCTACAGGAGCCATCTCCAATTTTCTAATTCCCAGGTGGCCACACTGCCTGAGCGTAATAGGAGTTGCAGGGTAGCAAATTTGAGAAGTACAACTGACTTGAATTGATTTGAAAAGCACAAGGTTGGAGACAGTTGCACTAGACCAATAAATAAGAGCCAGAAGTGTGCTTACATTCAGGTATGTCTCTTGAGATTTAAGAGCTAATGTTGTTGAGATATACCATTTTAAGTACCTTACAGTGAGATAATTTTATATTGTAAATAAGCTTGCTTAAGACGAACTACTCCGTGTTTAATTAATTTTACTGCACTTATTGTTAATACTAAATATAAACTGCTGCTAAAAATTAAAGTAACACTTCATACTTATTTTCAAATGATTGAGGACATATTTTAGCCAACCAATGACACAGAATCGACTTTGATGAAATGTTCTAACTCTTCATGCCCAAGAAATAAGGCCTGTTTTCATAATATGCTGCTAAAATGACAGGATTGACAATTCCCAAGCCTTTATCTTAATGTTTATCCATTCATCTAAATTCCCAAAGGTATGAGATACTTAAACAAAACCCTTGTAAGATATCATGGAAATGACAAGTCCAAATTTATCCCACTGCTATGCACTTGGAGAATGTTGGAAAGCTCTAGCTATCCAGACAATCTGCTCCAGATGCCATTCATGCCCCACTTCTAGGGTACCTGCTGCACACCAATAATAGCAGGTGGAAGGAGTGCATGCTATAGATTGCCTGGATAGCCAGAGTTTACCAATACTTCTCAAGTGCAATGTCTGTATTTGCAGGGGCTTTGTATAGGTCAAGCTGTAGGACCTAGAATCTTTTCTGCTTCCCTTTTCCATGTCAAATTTATGATAGTGGTGGGGTGAGAGCTCCTTGAAAAGAGCCTGATAGGGCATATGATGTGTTTAGTTTCCTTTCCTCAAATATGGAAATGACAGTGTTGTTATTATATACTTTGGCATATTTCCTATCTGTAGACCCAGCTAAGTCATACTTGTTGAATCAATGATTGTATAAACCACATTGATTTAATTGATCTACTCTTCCAAAGCCAAATAATAAGGCTCATGTCTCATATGTGCTGATCTTCTACTGCATTTTTTAAAATCTTAAGTATCCACCAAAAAGATCTTGCTTTATTTCAGTGAAGAAAGATGCAACTGGTTCTTGCCACACTTCATCAACTTGTCTAAGAGAAAAACACAGCCTTCCTCCCCAAAGGCTGTAATCCAATGTACATTTATTGGGAACTAAGTCCCACTGAACAAATTGAATCTTACATCTGAGTCAATATGCACAGGATAACATCGTTATTCAGATATTTGTACTCCTTGTAAAAGTATTTTCACCTTTTTTTGCAAAGACAGAGCAGTAGATTTTTTTGTACTTCTTACTTTTATTACACTTATTAAGAGAAAAGTAATGCAATGTTTGTTTAGGCAGTCTATTATTTTGTTTTTAACTATTTATTGCAAAGTGTTTCACTCAAAATAGATATGCAGAGTCCAGTAATAGGATTATTTTTCCTATCAGCTTCATATTAGATTTTTCACAGTATAGAGATTTCTCTCCTGAATCATTTCCCTACTCTTAATTTAGTGCAAGCATGCCAAGTTTATATTTAAAATTTGCATTGGTAGGCAAGGAAAGGATTGACTCTGATCTGCTACTGCTACCCTAAGGTGTAAGATAATGCTGTGCTCCAGACAAGGGAAATAGAAAACCCAAAATATATTTCTCTGAACGATATATTTGCTTTCAACATTCTGAAAACAGGATTTGAGAAAGATCTGCCTTAAGGGCTAAAGTTTTGCCTGCAGATGCCTTATTTGATCTCTTGGATTTACTCTTGCTACCTGAAAAAAAGTTATCAATTATTTCAGATAGGAAATTGGCAGAAAAAACATATTGGAATTTTTTTCAATTGCAATGTAAGCAATAAAATAAATTAAACTTTTCATAGCATATATATATATATATATATATATATATATATATAATTACATCACATAAACATGGATTAAAACTATGTTCTGCAAAATGTAATATCTTAAGAAACTCAGGTTTGATTTATAATGGTAAGAGTCCATCCCCTCTGCAATGGTGATAAATATGTACGTTTTGAAAATGCTGAGATCTTTTCTCCAATCGTCTCACGTACACAGCCCCTATTTTATTTTCATAACAACCTGGAAAAAATAGGCTAGACTGAGAGATGGTTTTAGGTCCAAGATTACCTGTTGAACAGATTTTCCTAAAAAGGGAAATGAACAGTCTAAGTCATTTGGTGAGGTTTGCAATGATGGCCATGACTACACCTTCCAGATAAATCTGTTGTAAAGGTCCCAGGAGCTGCTCAGATGCAACTTGGGAGCTTCCCGAGCCCTTTGGTTGTCCATAGAACTGACTGGGCTAAGGGTGCACCAGAAATACCAACCCACCACCACCATCAACTATTTCCCAGAGGCTTGCTAGACATGACATCATCAGATATGTAATGTTGCCATTAAACCTCTGGGAGAGAACTGCTTGCTAGTTCTCTCCCAGAGAACTAGCAAGCAGTTCTGTTTGTCTATTGGAGGTATGGACAGTGAATTGGACCAAGTCCAACCTGATCCAATTGTGTGTGGATGGGTGACACTCCTCCCGCTGACAGCCCAAGGATGACACAAACACTAGAGCTTTCACAAAGCTTCAGAGTAAATCCCTTGTTCTACAGACATAGATTAAAAGCTGGATGCAGTGGGTGTGTTACAAATCCAGCCATGTGTCATGTGGGCTCCACATAACAGCTGAGGGCTTTTCCAGACAGGCCCTATATCCCAGTATCTGATCTAAGGTTTTCTGCTTTAAATAGGATAATATAAGTCCGCACTGCCAGATAATCTGGGATAAACAGAAAACCTGGGATGAGAATCTGGGATATAGGGCCTGTCTGGAAGGGCCCTGAGTGGCGAGTCTACTTTACCTTGGCCATTCAACAATATAGGGTTGATAATGTTTATAATCTTCTAAGGAGTATTTTGCTGACCTGGTGTCTTCTAAAGTACTTTGAATATTTTAAAGTGCTGTATCAATACCATTTCTGTTTCAACATTAGATAAGATAGATAAAACAATTGATAGATAGAGAATGTGTTCCAGTGTTAATGTTAATGGTGCTCTACAGTAATTGTTCAACCAATTCAAGCAATGCAGCATGCTTTTTGAATGGGAAGTGCTTTTGTATTACCCACAGTGAACACTGTAGCATAATAACACTAATAATTTTTTTGTATGTAGGATGGCTTAGAAATCTTCCATATGTAAATCAGGGGGCACAGTTTGTTTGTATTTTTCACATTTCAGTAGGCTTTTGATTTGTATGGCCACATATTACACAGCTTCAATGGTAACAAAGGAAAATAAAAAAACCTGTTTTTACTGTAGTTTTTTCTTCACTGATGTAATAATTTTATAAAAAATCCCTTATGTATACCCATATGACTTTTTAAGTGTAAACATCCTTCTAATCTAAGGAATCAGTACTTGGAGTACTACTAACCTGCATTGTACCATTGCTCTCATATTTTTTTCTAACCATATTTTAATCTGAATTGCATGAAGAGTTCAAGAAATGGTTCATCTTATGAGAGCAAATAGAAATCATTTTCATTTTGATTTGGCATATTTTAGATAGACTAGCACATACAATCCATGGAATATACTCCTATTTGAATTCCTCAGACAGCTCAGATTTCAGCTAGGAATAAGTTTGCACAGTTAAAAATTATGTACCAGTTGCACATAATTCCTTGTGATGCCAGATCTGGTCAAGATAACACACACCTATTTACATCTTAGTCTGCTCACTCTATGGCAGTGATATGATCTATGAGCTGCTATTTTTGTAAAGTGTTTAGAAACTTCAACTGGTCAAAAGGGCCACAACCAGATTGCTAGCTGAGGCTGGGTACAGAGAACATATAACCCCCCAGCTTCAATGGCTGCCAGTTATAAGTCAAAAGTTCTATAAAGTCCTACATGGCTCAGGTCCAGATTATTTGAAAGACACATGGCATATTTTAACTTTGTATGTATTTTAATTCATGTTTACTATACTGTAACTTTAAATCTATTTATTTTAGGTGAATTTTGTTGTATAGGTGCCATTGTAAGCTGCCTTGAGTTCCCCTGCTGGGGTAGAGAAAGGTAGGATATAAATATGGCAAATAAATAAATGTACTCTCCCTTACAAATGCTTTGAGGTTTATTGTGTGGGGGGCTTCCCTCTGTCATAGTGCCCTCATAGTGAAATTTGGAGGGAACACATAAGAAGGGCTTCCTAGTGACTCTTTCCAGTGTCTGGATCTCTTTTCCAAGAGAAGTGAGACTGATAGCCTCCCTGCTTTTTTTTTTTTTTTTTTTTTGCAATGAAGAAATGTCTGACCCACCAAAATAATATGCTGCATCTTTCTAATTGGTATGTTGGTGTCTGTGCATATGTTTTCATCTAGTTTGAATTTTTTGATTTAACTTGATTTAACTTTTGCTTCTTGTGAATTTTTTAGTTTGTTTAAATTTTCTGCAAGATGCTTTGAGTCCTGAATTGAGAAAAAGGTGGGATAAAAATAAATATATCATTAGCATTATCATGATCATTCAATATGTCTTCAAAAATAGAACAGAGTGCATGCCCCACCCGCAGTTGGCAAGCCTTGTCAGTCCAAAGCAGTCACACTCAGTGGTAGAGTAAGATACACACACTCAGATTAAATATAAATCTTCATTATATTACTTACTTCATTGTGGTGAATATCCTGATGGTGTCTTTCAGGTCTGTCTTTTTGTCTTATGCCAAGCTTCAGCCAGAGCCTTTTCTGGAAAATGTCAATTTTGCCTGGCCTTTTCTACTATTAGTGATGGCTTGCCAGTGCTGCTCTCTCTTGCTCATTTGGCCTAGCCATGCCAATAGCACTAGAGCTGGTCTATTGTTGAATGCTGAGCAGGTTTGGCCAAACCCAGAGAGAACATGGGGAGTGTTTCCAGCCCAAGGCTGGTGTTATACTCACCTGGTTGGCAATATTAGCATGTTTAGTCGTTTAAATTTCTGATAGGCATGGCTCAATGTCAAGTTCTACTCTGTGGATACAGTTTGCTCTTTTGGGCAGAGAGGTGGACCCATCAATGTTATCTTGGAACACAATTGGGTTTGAGTGATCTGGTCATAATTAAAGGTGGCAATGACCTGGGTCTATGTCACGGGAATGCACTGATCATGCCAGCTCTGAAGGATTTAAGTTACATCAGGCAAAGTTCAGATTGCCTGGTTGACACTGTTGCCACATCTGGCATGGCTGGGGGATTATAATCCCAAAAAAACTCAATTTGGTTTGAAGGTGGCCAAGTGGACTGTTATTTTGAAAAGCATGATTTGGCCAGAGAAAAGGTCAACCAGGAGCTGAGAACTGCCATGGGCAAATTAGGGGCTGGATCCCCCATATGGAGATTGTGACTGAACCGCCAGCTTTGTATAGGGTCGATGGAGTACACCTCTCAGAGGAGGGGGATGTTCTCTGTGTGATTGATTTAAAAGAGGGAATAAAGAACATGTTGGCCAGCCTAATGGGAAAAAAGGACTAGGTTGACGCCTGTCCCTTTTGGTGGCATGATCAAGTTTAAATAGTCCTGTAGTCACCATGGCACCCCTCTTTTTAGGGGCTGAAGGGTTGAGTTCCATAACAGTTCCTATAGGTTTTCAGTGATGGGGCCTGAATAGGGAGCTACCCTTCATGCTGGAATGAGGGTTCTCACTCTTAAAACCAGTGAAATTTGGGAGGACCTCAGGATGGCTTTCCAGTTATGATTGGCTGGGAGACACAGTAAACAAAATGGATAGCCTTCAGGGTGTTTGTTGTTCTTGGGTGTTTGTTGTTCTTGGAAATGGTCAGAGGAAGTGACACCTGGCCCAGGGACAGTTCTCACTAGGTGGCTAATAAACCAAGAGTCATGTCTTACCATTTAATTTCCCCGTAATGGTGTTTTCATTCACAGGTTATTCTAGAAGTTCTTATTAATAAATATGTCAGAAAATGGCCCTTTAGATCCATTTTCCTGTGTCTGATCTTTTTATTTCATGATAGGAATTCAAGGTAGAAACTATTCATGTTATACCTGTTACTCTGATTACATTAGAAACAGGAACACATCACTTTTTCTTATCATCCTTCTTTTTGTGATTATTCACTTTGCTTTAGTTCTAGGCAATGACTATGACTATGTTGTACTAAGGTAAATTACAGTTCTATTCTAGAACTTTGTGTATCCCAGAACAGAAACACAGTCATCTTTGATATCACCAGCTTGACCAATAGATATTTCTGCCTTTACCAAGTAAATGAGATACCAATGAGACATCCATAGTTTAGTATTGTATGTGTTATATAAAAATTATAATGTCAGGTAATAAGGGAGACTATATATTTCAGTTATTTCTTCAGTCTGATTGACTATGAATTGCTTTGCAAGAATATTTGCTTTTTGGATTGAAAGATAGAGCAAATTTCAGCTGGCAGAAGTTCTTTTGCTGAAAATTGATGCACTATAAGTCTAGTTTCACTCCCAAAAGAACCTTTTTGTTAATTGCCATCATGTTGCTCACGTTTTGTAAATTCAGGCCAATCATTTAATGGAAGCTATCAGTCTGTAATGTGGTCTTCTTCCTTTCCTCCTGTCGTCTATCTTTCCAAGCATTATTCTTGTTTCTAGTAATTCATGATCCATTGAAATCAGTTGAATTTGTATTAATGCTCATGAAATAACATTCATTTTAATAGGTCTGTTGTAGTTAAGGCTAAAACTTGTTGCAATTTGTGTATGCATGCAAGCCAGCGATCAAACCAGCAGAAAATGAAATCCAAAAATGAGCCACACAAAATAGATGCATGAAGAACTTCAAAATTTACTCTTGAGAATCAGAGTCTCAAAAATACGAATACAGTAACGTCAACATAACAGTCACACATAGTCCTTTGCATTACTCCATGCATATTCTGTCAATCACAAGAGTATATATTCTTTCTTGTCCAGAGAAGGCAACACTTGCAGTTTCAAAATGGGCTGCAAGTCAAGAGCTTCTGCCTTGGAGCAAACCTTCAGTAAGCCCAGTGTTACATTCCAAACACTCTACAATTATACTCTTAGGGAGCGGCCCAGAACCAGTTAGCCTTAGTTAGTTCAATTACACCATATGAGAATTGTGATTAATCAAGGTGAGGTTTTTTAACACACACATGGTAGTGATCCTGTAGGAACTTGGCCCATGTATCTTAATAAAATTGGCCTAATGTAAACATTCAGAAGTGAATGGTGGTTTAACCATAGGATTGCAACCATGCTGTTCTAATAAACTTGCAGGTATGATATGTCCAATAAGTATGTTACTGCTCATACTTTCCCATGTATACTATCCTATATGTATGTTACATGTGCACATTATAATGATTTCCTAAACTTCAACATTTATCGCTATACTACAAAATATCAAAAAGATGAAAAATGCTAAAGCTATTTTGGGAGAAAATATTTGACTTTTTTTTAGATGACTTGAAGATTTTACAGTCTAATTTAGACCTGTTGTTGAAGTTAATTAAGGTCTCAGTTATGAAGCAATTCTCCAGATTTTCTGGAAGTGAAATGTCTTTTTTTTTCTGCCGACCAAGAGCTTATATAGCAGAATAAGTTGATTAGTCTTGTTTTGTAATAGGGGTTAGCACCTTCTCTTTTGATATTTAAAAAACTGTTTTTCAGCTGAGGGATATAATTCACTATTAGAAAAATTCAGTGAAATGAACAGCATCTCCAGGAACATGTCATTGTAGTGGATCAGAGCCGACACTAGACATTCACTGGGTTTTTAATGGCTGCATTGGCAGAAATGTCAACAGCATTAGGTCAAATATTTATTTTCTTTTTCTTTTCTTTTTTTGTTTTGCAAGCTTGCCAAGAACTCTAATCCTATTTCTGCAAAAAGAGACATTTTTCCAAACAGCATGTGTATGAAAATAAACTGGCCAGGAGCAGGAAAATAACTTCCTCAATAAGATATTGGTTTAACCAGTACTTCTCTTTCGCTCTCTGAGTATGAACATTTCCATGTAGGCATATGAAATACATATGAAATACAGTTTCATAAATTAGTTTTAAAATAATCCCAAAAGTCTCTTGCAGATAATTATATGGTTCAATGAATATTTCTAGAAGTTTATTTATTTATTTACTAGCTTGGGGACCCGGCGTTGCCCGGGTTATTAGAGAAAGTGGGTAATGGCGGTTCTGTATGCCAAGTTTGGTCTTTATTGGTCTTTGGATAACGGCTGCATTATTTTCAGGAAGTGAGTGAAGGTACTTGAAGTCCCATCATCCATGGGCCATCCTCCTACAAACAGCAGCAGGATATAGAGTGGGTCATGGGGGCTCTGTGTGCCAAGTTTGGTCTTTATCAGTCATTAGATGAGGGTGGCAGTGGTGTCAGTAAGTGAGTGAAGGTAGTGCAAGTCCCATCATCCAAAGTCCATCCCCTTTCAAACTGCAGCAGGATGTAGAGTGGATCATGGGGGCTCTGTGTGCCAAGTGTGGTCTTGATTAGTCATTAGAAGAGGATTGCAGCAATCTTTGGAAGGGAGTGGAGGTACTTGAAGTCCCATCATCCATGGTCTGTCCTCCTCCAAACTGCACCAGGATGTAGAGTGGGTCATTGGAGCTCCATGTGGCAAGTGTAGTCTTGATTAGTCATTGGCGAGGGTCTCAGTGGTCTCAGAAAGTGAGCAAAGGTACTGCAAGTCCCATCATCCATCTCCAAAATTTTCCAAACAACCCCAGGATGTAACGTGGGTCATGAGAGGTCTATGTGCCAAGTTTGGTCTAGATCTGTCATTGGATGAGGTTTGCAGAGGTCTCAGAATGTGAGTGAAGGTACTGGAAGTTCCATCATCCATGGTCCACCCTTCTTCAAAACTGCAGCAGGTCATGGGGGCTCTGTGTGCCAACTTTGGTATTGATTGGTCATTAGATGAGTTTTGCAGCAGTCTTGGGTAGTGTAGGTACTTGAAGTCCCATCATCCATGGTCTGTCGTCCTCCAAAGTGCTCCATGATGTAGAGTGGGTCATTGAAGCTCCATGTGCCAAGTTTAGTCTTGATGAGTCATTGGCGAGGGTCTCAGGAAGTGAGTGAAGTGACTGCAAGTCCCATCATCCATTGTTAAATTCTTCCAAACCGCACCGGGATGTAGAGTGGGTCATGTGGGTCTCTGTGTAAATTGTGGTCCTGATCCATCATCGTTGGCAGTTGTAATGGTCTTAGGAAGGGAGTGCAGGTATTGCAAGTCCCATCGTCCATGGTGCATCCTCCTTCAAACTGCACCTGGATGTAGAGTGCATCATGGAGACTCAGTGTGCCAAGTTTGGTATTTTTTGGTAATTGGATGAGGGTTGCAGTGGTCTGAAGAATTGTGCAATGGTACTGCAAGTCCCATAATCCACGGTTCACCCCCGGCCAAACCGCACCAGGACATAAAGTGGGTCATGAGAGGTCTATGTGCGAAGTTTGGTCCTGATCAGTCATTGGATAAGGTTAACAGCGGCCTCAGAATGTGAATGGTGGTACTGCAAGTCCCATCATCCATGGTTCATACTCCTCCAAACTGCAGTAGGATGTAGAGTGGGTGATGGGGGCTCTGTGCCAAGTTTCGTCTGTATTGGTAGTGTTCTGACCCAACCCCCCCCCCCCCCCCGGCCTTTTCCTTTCCTCTCTTTGTCATCTCAGAATGTTGGATTTGAGGCTGGCCAATCAGAGACCATATGCAAATTTCCTTCTGTCATGCCCCGTTTCTGCCATGAACCCTCTTCTCCACCAGGGGCTCCTATTGAAGCTGGCCAATCAGAGACCATATGCAAATAGCACCACAGCGGCAGCCAATCAGAACGCTGCCACATACACCTTCCTCTGTCCGATACAAACATTCTCTTTTATTATATACTAGCTTGGGGACCCGGCGTTGCCCGGGTTATTAGAGAAAGTGGGTAATGGTTGTTCTGTATGCCAAGTTTGGTCTTTATTGGTCTTTGGATAACGGCTGCATTATTTTCAGGAAGTGAGTGAAGGTACTTGATGTCCCATCATCCATGGGCCATCCTCCTACAAACAGCAGCAGGATATAGAGTGGGTCATGGGGGCTCTGTGTGCCAAGTTTGATCTTTATCAGTCATTAGATGAGGGTGGCAGTGGTGTCAGTAAGTGAGTGAAGGTATTGCAAGTCCCATCATCCAAAGTCCATCCCCTTTCAAACTGCAGCAGGATGTAGAGTGGATCATGGGGGCTCTGTGTGCCAAGTGTGGTCTTGATTGGTCATTAGAAGAGGGTTGCAGCAGTCTTGGGAAGGGAGTGGAGATACTTGAAGTCCCATCATCCATGGTCTGTCCTCCAAACTGCAGCAGGATGTAGTGTGGGTCATTGGAGCTCCATGTGCCAAGTTTAGTCTTGATTAGGCATTGGCGAGGGTCTCAGTGGTCTCAGGAAGTGAGCAAAGGTACTGCAAGTCCCATCATCCATCTCCAAAGTTTTCCAAACAACACCAGGACGTAAAGTGGGTCATGAGAGGTCTATGTGCCAAGTTTGGTCTTGATCCGTCATTGGATGAGGTTTGCAGAGGTCTCAGAATGTGAGTGAAGGTACTGGAAGTTCCATCATCCATGGTCCACCCTTCTCCAAAACTGCAGCAGGATGTAGAGTGGGTCATGGGGGCTCTGTGTGGTAACTTTGGTCTTGATTGGTCATTAGATGAGTTTTGCAGCAGTCTTGGGTAGTGGAGGTACTTGATGTCCCATCATCCATGGTCTGTCGTCCTCCAAACTGCTCCAGGATGTAGAGTGGGTCATTGAAGCTCCATGTGCCAAGTTTAGTTTTGATGAGTCTAAGCCTGGTTCCTAGGTTTAATCTCTGAATTTGACCTCCCTGCACCTTACGATTGCACTCTTTGCACTTTATAGTTGTGACCTGCTCTGCATTTTTATATAGGACATCAGTCATTATCTATGCTGCCCTCAAGCATGTTGCACTTTATATTTGTAATTGTATTAGTGTACAGTGTACTGCTGAAAGATCAGGGCAGGCTGGAGGGATGTAGAGACAGCAGGGTGGGGGGAAGAGAGGAGAGGAGGTCGACATCGAATAATTCTGTTTCTGATCACAGTACATCGATTAAAACCTGGCTTATTGATAGAAGGGAGGGAGAGTTTGGGAGAGGTGTGTGTCCGGGGTGAAACAGCCTTGGTCGCCTTAGTAGATGATATTCGCTGGGAGCTCGACAGGGGGAGTGTGTCCTTGTTGGTTCTGCTGGACCTCTCAGCGGCCTTCGATACTGTTGACCACGGTATCCTTCTGGGATGCTTAGCAGCAATTCAAGTAGCAGCAGAGAAATTAAAAGCAGCAAGATCAATTAGCAGTAGATAGTTGATACTTTCTTAGTAGTGCAATGGGACCAGGGAGGGAAGAGTCATACCAGCCCTGGACCTGAATACTGCCCACCCAAAAAACCGTGGAAGGACCAGCCAGCATCAGTTGGTACACAGTCTCCCAATCCCACCCCAGCTGACCCCCACCCACCCACAGAGCAGCTACTAATGACCAGTAACGGTGGTTCCTGATCTTGCTTAATAGATAAAAACTTAAGGCACAGACTAACAACTAAAAGGGCCTTAAATGGTGGTTTTCTTCACAGGTGGTAATAGAAGCTGGAGCTGGAAAACTTCTCTCCTTGGTGTTGTCTTTCTGCCAATATGTCTTTTTACTAATACTCAGGCCCCAGGCCAGGCCCGTAGCCAGGATTTCGTTTCGGGGGGGGGGGGGGGGGGCTGAATTTTTTTCAAGGGGGGGGGTTGGGGGGGCTGAGTTTCGGGGGGGGGGCTGAGTCTGAGTGAAAGAGGGTCTAGCCTAGCAAACCTTTTGTATCATTACCCCAATACCCCCATGCATATGGGATATATTGAGTATGGTGAGTATGGTGATCAGATCATGATATGAATAAACACAACAGTTTAAATAATGCACCAGTAAGGCCTTTTCGCGAACCACCATGAAAATTTCGGGGGGGGGGGGCTGAAGCCCCCCGAGCCCCCCCCCCCCCCCCCCCGGCTACATGCCTGCCCCAGGCCCTCTCTTGCAGCACAGCCCAACAAAGCTCTTCCAGGCCTCTAGGTCCGACCTTTTATGTTCTCTCCTTGGAGGCTGCTGGGTCAGCTGTTGGAATGAGGGTGTGGGTGCAGCTCTCCTTGTTGGTAAGCCCAGGGCTGAGCAGGCAGCAAAGTTGGGTGGCAATACTCAGGCCCCAGGGTCCCTCTTGCAGCAGAACCCAACAAAGCTCAACTTTACTCCAAGGCAAATTATTTCATTGAAATGAAAATCTCTCACAGTAAGTAAATCCTTCATTTTCCTGAAAAATCTTGTCCCTGCATAGGTTATCTTAATAGATGATCCATTTTAAACCAGCTTTCACTGTCTGTTGTTTTTCTTTTTAAAAAAAAATCAGGAGGAGTGAGGCTATAATTCACAATTGCATCTAAAATATGTGTGTTCCAGTTCACTGAATTATGCAGTTATTATTCTTTTTAGATTGGAATTTGAAAAAAGGGAGACATCACATTTAACATTATTGTTACATTTCTTTTTAGCATTTTTAAGTACATGGTGTTATCCTGTGATACTGGATGTTTCAGTGTTAATTTTAATAACTATAGATTAAATCTATGCCCTTGTGGACATTACTGCTTGCAAAATAATTTGCCTTGGAGTAAAGTTGAGCACATGCAATCCAGGAGGCAAAGTTATATATATATACATAATGGGGAAAGAGAAAAACTATACTTCAGATCATCCTGAATATGCCTCAATTTTATTTCAAGAAAAATGTTTTCAGTATAATAGGATAGATTTATTTCAACACCCACATATTTTTGATCTGCACCAACAGACAAAGAGGCAGACACAAATAGCAAAGAGCAAACTATTATGGTTACTTCATGTGACATCCACGCAGTACCTTCAAAATGAAGGGTGCTCCCAAAGCATAAATAAACCTGTATTATCAAATAGTTAAAATTATCATGACAGATCTAATTTTATGCTATGTGTTTTCAGTATGCATGTGCTAATTTGTAAAAAAACAACAACCCACTGGACAGAAGAACTAGATAAATATAAAGACTACTTATTATATTGAAATCCTTAAATTTGTAATGGGATTGAAGGTACTCCTGAAATTCTCCTTGAGCACATATTGAGCATTTAGCCTCATAGCATTTAAATGCTCAAGTTATGCTAACTCAGGGGAAAGTCTGAATCCTGATGCAGGATTTGAGCTTTCCCTTGTCATCCTCTCCCACTGTATCATGGCTGTCTCCAGCTACGATACCCCATCAATCTTCTCTTGGATGCTCTAGTTGATGTCATCTAGAGCACCTGTGTACTTCTCTCTTACAGTCTCTTTAGTGAGTCGGCACTTTGGCTGACATTAGCCAAGTGGCATAGACCAAGGTATGTGGTGTGTCATGGCCTGAGACAGCTTTTTTAAAAATATATATTTTTATTGAGAATAAAGGTGTGCTCCCTAAAGAAAGAGCAACCAGTGAAAGGAAGAGATAGTGGTAGAAGTTTTATCTTATTACATAAAAAGAGTGGGAACAATGTGTGAAAGAAAAGTGGGAGATTTTAAAAATAGTAGAACCAGTCGTTAAAAAAAAGGAGGGGGGGGAATGAAAAACTTCCAGGTCTCCCCAGGTTACGGATTCTTCACATTTTCCTCAACCTTGTTTACTTTTGTCGTCGGATTCACAGTGATAGTTCAATTGAATTTTGTTTATGTTTTAATATAAAGCTTCCTGTCTTTTTCTCTTTTATAAATTCTATGACTTTTCTCCAGTCGGTTCTGTGGGGGTTTACTTTGTTAATTGACATTTTTTGAGTAAGAATGTCCATGTTCATGGTATCCATTACTTTTAGGGTCCATTGTTCTATTGTTGGTATTTCATTAGTTTTCCACACTTTGGCTAAAGTGATTCTTGCACTGTAATTAAATAAAAAAAGTTTTTGTCCGAATTTTTGTCCATTGAGAAATCTGTGATCCCTAAGAGGAAATATTCTGGTTTAAAATCAAATTTCAAGTGTAAAATTAATTCAATTTTCTTATGAATTTGGTACCAAAATTTCTTAATTTTCTTACATTTCCATCACATGTGGATGAAATGGCCTATATGCTTTTCGCATTTCCAACATTTCTCTTCTATTTTGCCTTTACTAAATTTTGATATTTTTTTCCAGTGTCAAGTACCACCTATAGAACAATTTATACCAGTTCTCTTTAAGCTCTGTTGAGTATGAGTATTTCAGGGTTTTGGTTTTTTTTTTTTGCCATATCTCCTCCCACTCTGTCGTTGTTATCGAACGATTTATATCTCTTGACCATTTTATCATATTTTCTTTCACCTGTTCTGTTTCCGTGGACCATGTTAATAATTGATGGCATATTTTTCTTATGCCATGTATGACTTTAATATCTTGTCCCAGAATTTATCTATTGTTTTGAAGCCTAATTTATTGTCTATGTTGAAATTTTCTTTAATTTGCCAATATTGGAACCACGAGAGTGAAGGGTCAATTGATGTTAGTTCTTCTATTGTCTTGAGCTTTACTTCTTGTGTTTTTATTTTTAATAGTTGTCTATATGATAACCATTTTTCTCTCAGCCTCATTAGGAGAGAACCACAATGGTGTCTTTGTGTATAGTCTTTGTGTATAGTCTCTCTTTGTATTTATTCCATATTTGAATAAGGGCTGCTCTCGTGAAATGGTTTTTTTTTCCTTCTTTGCTTTTCCTCTCCATAAGGAGCTATGCCACCCCTGTACCAGGTCAAAGCCTTCTAAAGCTAATATTTTTCTTTATTCTAATAATGACCAGTCTCTTATCCATGTTAAAGTGGTGGCATCGGAGAACAGCTGAAGGTATGAAAGGAGGGCTAGGCCTCCTCTTTTTATATCGTCAGTCAAATTTTTAAAGCTTATTCTATGTTTTTGCCTTTCCAAAAAAACATGGCCTGGGACAGCTTTGACTAATGGGGAGATGAACCCTTGCCCAGTGATACTAGACCATGTTTGCTATGGCTGAATAGTCAGAACTTACCACTGCCTCTGATATGGTTTGGAGAGTCCCCATCTTGCCACCATGTGAGCTTGATCTGGTGTCGTTGAAGTGAGATCGGGATCACTTTACTTGTCCAGGTGGAAGAGCTGTTTGCCTGTATTTCTTGCCCAGTTTTGCAGTTCTGAATAACCCAATCTTAGGGAAGTTCGATTTAGTCAAGCTTAAATTAGTGAAACCTCATTTTTTGTCACTAACTTCACTGCAACCTGGTTCTCTATGAGCTGTTTAATATAATTACGTCCACACACTCACATCTAAGCTTTCTACACATATGTTCCAATTCAATAAACTGTATATGTACAGCTTTCTTTGGGATTAGTATTAAATTACCCCCCCCCCCCCTCATGTCTGCATTACAGGCACACATGTGGAAAACATGCATAAAAATGTTAAAACATTCCATCAATATTTCTTGGAAGCAGGAATGTACCTATGGAAAGGTGGTGGTGGATGCGAAGGCATTGTCAGCACACAATCATCCCACATTTAAATGTCCCTTTTCTCTGCAACATTGCCAAGAGAGACTTTGATTTTTATTCATACCTAGCACTCTTATATTTGCTGCTATTCTCACTCCTTTGATAACTGTCCCTGATTTTTTTCTGTTTTATTTCTTTAGACACCTAAGTCATATTCCTAAATGCTTGCCTGAAATTTTAGGTTGCTAAAGTTCTAGGAATTTTGGAACTGAAGGAAATTTTAATTTGGGAGGCAATGCCTATACATTCTTCCTCTGGTATGTGTACCCTCCTCCTATATGCCTATGGTGAAGAAGGAAAGTGAATTTCCCTGCAAGCTATAAAAAGGAGACATGACCAAGTATAATCCATTATATACCTATGATTACAAATCAATGTATATTTCCCTTCCCTGCTTTATGTCTTATGTACCATTTTAAGTAAATCTGTTTAGTATCATTATTTATTTATTTATTTATTTATTTATTTAGTATATTTAAGAATGATCTTAAATATACAAAATGTTCTGCTTAAATTGGTAACCCATTTTGTCATTTTGATTTAACGTTTTTTGTCATTCCAGTATTATTCAGAATGCTCCTATTGTTTGTGTTTGGCACCAGATTCTGCCTCCTGATTGTTTCTTTTAATGCTTGCTAATTTGTTTTCTAAAAAGTCCTTCATCTCAATATACCATTCACTACTTCCTTGAGCTTTTTGGAGATTGATTAGAATATCAGCGTTTATGAATGTTGCTTTTTTCATCAGAAAACAAAGATGGGGAACATAACAAAAATTAAAGCAATGGCAAGCTAACTAAAAGCAATACTAAAACAATGAATAAAGCAAGAGAGAAGATTTTTTTGAAAAGTTTAACACCCTTATAAGTCATCAAAAATAAATCTCTGAACAAGCAGTATTGAAACTGAACGGTTCCAAAAAGGAACTATAAACTATTTTTGCTTGTAGTTGGTCCTGCATCTCTGAGCATACTACTTGTCATACTCCTTAAATGGGTGTCCTCCTTCCTCCAGAATCGGGGACAGTGTGTGGTGAGGGGAGGGATGGTTTCCGAGAGATCTTCGCTAACTAGATCCCTTCCAATCCGGCTTTCGTGCAGGGCACGGGACAGAGACTGTGCTGGTCTCCATCACGGATCACCTTCGATGCTAGCTTGACCAGGGCGGGTCAGCACTGCTTGTACTATTGGATCTCACAGCAGCTTTTGACACAGTCAACCACAATCTCTTGACCCACCGCCTTGCTGTTGCTGGAATCAGGGGAACAGCTTTAAACTGGCTGTCCTCCTTTCTTCACAACCGTGGACAGCGAGTGGAGAGGGGAGGCCTGGTCTCTGAGAGGTCCCCTCTATCTTGTGGGGTTCCTCAGGGGGCCATTCTCTCCCCTCTGTTGTTTAACATCTATATGCGACCACTTGCTCAGCTGGTTTGAGGTTTTGGGCTTGAGTGTTATCAGTATGCTGATGACACTCAGCTGGTGCTGAAGATGGAAGGCCGACCGGACTCTGTACCCAATTGTTTCCATCAGTGCCTCGAGGCCGTTACTGGATGGCTGCGTGCCAGCAGGTTGAGGGTGAATCCAGCAAAGACGGAGATCCTATGGCTGGGTGGACTGGGCAGTGGGGACATCCATCTACCCACCCTGGATGGCGAGGCGTTACGCCCGTCATCATTGGTAAAGAGTCTGGGTCCTTTTGGACCCTCTGCTGACAATGGAGGCCCAAGTCTCTGCCGTGAGCAGAACTGCCTTCTTTCACCTGTGGCAGGCTAGACGGCTGGCCCCCTACCTGTCCAGGGACGACCTAGCTACAGTTATCCAGGCCACGGTCATCTCAAGACTGGACTACTGTAACGCCCTCTACATTGGCCTCCCTCTGTCGGTGATTCGGAAGCTCAAGTTGGTACAAAACGCAGCTGCTCGGCTTTTTGCGGGAATTCCGATGAGATGCCACATAACACCAATCTTACTACAGCTGCATTGGTTACCAATTGAGCACCGGATCACTTTCAAAGTGATGGTACTCACCTTTAAGGCCTTGCATGGTCTGGGGCCAATGTATCTGAGGGATCGTCTCACCCCCTACCAACCCCAGAGATCCCTCCGTTCTGAGGACCAAGATCTATTGGAAGTCCCCAGTGTCAAGACCTTGCGTCTAACGGCAACCAGACGCAGAGCCTTCACAGCAGTGACACCATCAGTCTGGAATGCTCTGCCACCTGAAGTTCGTGCCCTGCGGGACTTACCAGCTTTCCGCAGGGCATGTAAGACATACCTGTTCCGACAGGCTTTTAATGTTTGATACTGTTGTTTTTAAATTGTTTTAAATTGCTTTTAAACTTTGTTAGATTTTAGCTATTCTTGTAAGCCGCTCCGAGCCCCAGGGGAGTGGCGGCATATAAGTTTAAATAATAATAATAATAATAATAATAATAATAATAATAATAATAATAACTTGTGGGGTCCCGCAGGGAGCTATTCTCTCTCCTCTATTATTTAACATCTATATGTGACCGCTTGCCCGACTGGTGCAGAGCTTTGGGCTTGAGTGCCACCAGTACGCTGATGACACTCAGCTCATTCTGAGGATGGAGGACCGGCCGGACTCTATACCCGAAAATTTCCATCAGTGCCTTGAGGCTGTTACTGGATGGTTGTGTGCCAGCAGGTTGAGGGTGAACCCAGCGAAGACGGAGATCCTTTGGCTGGGCCGTCCAGATGGGAGGGAGATCCATAGCCGAGCTAAACCAGCCTCTTGGTTCACTAAGGAGCTGGCAGCGATGAAGCGAGAAAAGAGGAGGCTAGAGTGCGTGTGGCGCCGGAACCCCATCAAACCAGCTCAAACACTTCTGAAGACCTTTTTAAGGTCTTACAAAGTGGCAATAGCGGCTGCGCAAAAAACATCTCTGGCAGCCAATATTGCATCTGCGAAAAATCGTCCAGCTGAGCTCTTCCGAGTTGTCAGGTGTCTGTTACACCCGCCAAAAAGCGAGGCCTCAGACAACTCGGTGGCTCGCTGTGAAGCATTTGCTCGATTCTTCGCGGATAAAATTGAGCGGATTCGGTCAGGTTTTGACGTCATGTTAACGGCAGTCTCTGGGGATGTAACGAGAGCATCTGCTTGTCCAGGTTTGTTGGATTCGTTTCAATTGGTTCAGCTTGAGGATGTGGACAGGATCCTTGGAGAGGTGCGACCCACTACATGCATCCTAGACCCCTGCCCATCCTGGCTGGTCAAGGAAGCCAGAGGGGGTTTGGCAGAGTGGGTGAAGGTGATGGTTAATGCCTCCTTACAGGAAGGAAAATTTCCAGCGAGCTTAAAACAAGCTATTATAAAACCGCTGTTGAAGAAACCATCACTGGATCCCACTCAATTCGACAACTATCGGCCAGTTTCCAATCTCCCCTATTTGGGCAAAGTCATGGAACGTGTGGTGGCAACACAACTCCAGGGGTTTCTGGTAGACACTGATTATCTAGACCCGGCACAGTCTGGCTTTAGGCCGGGACATGGAACTGAGACAGCCTTGGTCGCCTTGGTAGATGATCTGCGCAGGGAACTGGACAGGGGGAGTGTGTCCCTGTTAGTTCTGTGGACCTCTCAGCGGCCTTCGATACCGTCGATCACAGTATCCTTCTGAGGCGCCTCATGGATATGGGGCTCGGAGGCACTGCTCTGCGGTGGCTCCAATCCTTCCTTGAGGGACGGACCCAGAAGGTGTTATTGGGTGACACCTGTTCGGCCCCACAACCGTTGTTGTGTGGAGTCCCACAGGGTTCTATCTTGTCCCCGATGTTATTTAACATCTACATGAAGCCACTGGGAGAGATCATTCGGAGTTTCGGACTAAGATGCTATCTCTATGCAGATGACGTCCAAATCTGTCACTCCTTCTCACCTGTCACCAAGGAGGCTGTCCAGACCTTGAACCGGTGTTTAGCCGCTGTATCGGACTGGATGAGAGCTAACAAATTGAAACTAAATCCAGACAAGACAGAGGTCCTACTGGTCAGTCGTAAGGCCGAACAGGGCATAGGGTTACAGCCTGTGTTAGACGGGGTTACACTCCCCCTGAAGACGCAGGTTCGCAGCTTGGGAGTGATCCTGGACTCATCGCTGAGCCTGGAAGCCCAGGTCTCAGCGGTGGCCGGGAGAGCTTTTGCACAATTAAAACTTGTGCGCCAGCTGTGCCCGTACCTTGGGAAGTCGGACTTGGCCACGGTGGTCCACGCTCTTGTCACATCCCGATTAGATTACTGCAACGCACTCTACGTGGGGTTGCCTTTGAAGACTGCTCGGAAACTCCAACTAGTCCAGCGAGAGGCAGCCAGATTGCTCACCGGGGCGTCATACAGGGAGCATACCACCCCCCTGTTGTGTCAGCTCCACTGGCTGCCAATCCAGTTCCGAGCACAATTCAAGGTGCTGGTTTTGACCTATAAAACCCTATACGGTTCCGGCCCAGTGTATCTGTCCGAACGGATTTCCCTCTACGTCCCACCCCGGAGCCTAAGATCTTCTGGGGAGGTCCTGCTCTCGACCCCGCCTCTATCACAGGTGAGATTGGCGGGGACGGGGAGCAGGGCCTTCTCAGTGGTGGCCCCCCGCCTATGGAATTCTCTCCCCGGGGAAATCAGATCTGCAACTACGCTCCTTTCTTTCAGGAAAAAACTAAAAACATGGATCTGGGACCAGGCATTTGGACAAGCGGGTAAATAAAGAAGAACTCCACTGATGGCTAGGAAATGACTAACGGATTGGTTATGTGGAACTCTGGAATCGAAACGCTGATTATAAGAATGACTTTTATATGATGTTTATATGATGTTTATACAATGTCTTAGGTACCAGTGTGGATGTTTTATTATGATAATCGTTTTAATTGCATTTTGTATATCGTTCTTTTATATTTTTGTATACTTTGTATTATTATGTATAGGCATCGAATTCTGCCTTTTTTGTAAGCCGCCCTGAGTCCCCCTCCGGGGGTTGAGAAGGGCGGGGTAAAAGCGCCAGTAACAAGCAAATAAATAAATAAATCCAGCTGCCTACCCTGGATGACGAGACACTACATCTGTCACCTTCTGTAAAAAGTCTTGGTGTCTTATTGGACCCTCTGCTCATAATGGAGGCCCAGGTCTTTGCTGTGAGCAGATCTGTGTTTTTCCATCTACATCAGGCTAGGCGACTGGCTCCCTACCTATCTAGGAACGACCTGGCTATGGTGATCCAGGCAACAGTCATCTCAAGGCTTGACTACTGTAACACCCTCTACATTGGCCTTCCTTTGTCAGTGATCTGGAAACTGAAGCTGGTGCAAAATGCGGCGGCTTGTCTTCTCGCCGGGGTGCTGGTGAGGTGTCGTATCACCCCAATTCTACAACAGCTGCAGTGGCTACCGACTGAGTACCGGATTACTTTCAAGGTGCTGGTATTAACCTTTAAGGCCTTATATGGTCTGGGGCCGGCGTGCCTGAGGGCCCGCTTATCCCCCTACCAACCCCAGAGATTACTTCGGTCTGAAGACCAAAATTTGTTTGAAGTCCCCAACATCCGGACTTATCATCTGTCCTCTACTAGGCAGAGAGCCTTCTCGATTGTAGCCCCTTATTTATGGAATACCTTGCCAGTTGAAACCCGATCTATTCGAGACCTGCTTGCTTTTCAGAAAGCCTGTAAAACCTTTCTCTTTTGACAAGTTTTAGATGGGTGAATAACTCGGGACTATGTCTGTTCTTGTTTTTATTGTATTTTAAAGTTAATTGTATTGTTTTAATCTACTGCTGTAAACCGCTCCGAGCCAAATTGGGAGTAGCGGTATACAAGTCAAATAAATAAAATAAATATGAAATCACTGTGTATGTGGAGCCCCCGGTGGTGCAGTGGGTTAAACCCCTGTGCTGGCAGGACTGAAGACCGACAGGTCACAGGTTCGAATCCGGGGAAAGGCAGATGAGCTCCCTCTATGAGTTCCAGCTCCTCATGCGGGGACATGAGAGAAGCCTCCCACAAAGGATGATAAAAAATCAAATCATCTAGGCATCCCTCGGGCAATATACTTGCAGACGGCCAATTCTCTCACACCAGAAGTGACTTGCAGTTTCTCAGGTCACTCCTGACACGACAAAAAAACAAAACAAAAAACTGTATGTGAAGCAAATGCTATGAAAGTAGCTATCTAAAGCCATTGTGTGCAAAGAAGTGGAGAGTAAGAGCAAGTGAGAATTGCTAGAGGAAATACCTAAGCCCTTTACTACCTTTTCTCTGTGTGTACTTTAAAAACATGGAGTGGGAAGAAGGGAAATAGTTACTAGCATAGACCTGCACACATTAGGGGTGTGCAATCCAGCAAAAAAAAGTGCAATTTTCATTTTGTGGTCCCGTTCCTCCCCCCCCCCCCCCCCATTTTAATTTTTAGGGATTTCCTCAAATTCAGGAGGGGTTTCAGGCCAAACAGATTCAGTTCATTGTCCCCAATAGGGAAACTTTAGAGTCCCATTTCTTAATCACTTCAGTATGAAACTTGCCTTGCTTATAGGCCACATCTTCTACTGCAAGCCTGCAAAGTTTCAGAACATTTCACCAATCCATTATTATTTTTTAAAAAAATTCTGAAGTTTTTATTATAGCATTTTTTAAAACAACTCACAAGAGAGGTTCTAGGAATTCAAGTACTAAGTGCATGCCACAAGAGGTGAGGAGAATAGATTGGACACAGTCAACCAGGGCTCTGATTGGCTGAGAAAAAAAGTGAGAAATACACAGAGAGAAAAACCGCAACTTCCATCCTGCCTCAAAAGGGAGCACAAATGCTGCTAGGAAAGTGAGATCCCATTTGCCTCAAGTGGATGGGGGAGGGGCAAGGGCCTTCAGGAAGAGATGGAGGACTCTGCTGGGGAAGAAAAAAAAGGAGGAACCACATATTTACTGATTTGCAAGGCTGCCCTGGTCATATGTTGCCACCTCAGGTAGAGTGCTGCTCAGCCCCATTGGCCCCCATTATTAGCCCCCATCAGCCAAAAGATCCAGCTGCTGCAATTGTATCAGCTAAGGCTTTGGCTGCCCTGCACCAGGATTGTTTTCATGATTTCAGCAACCAAAATTGCTGAATCATCCAAATTTGGTACACAAAAATGAAATTGTGCACACGCCTAGCACACATCCAGTGGAGGATATAAAAAAGTCTCTATATTGGTGGTTCTCAACCAGTGGGTCCCCATGTATTTTGACCTCCAACTCCCAGAAATCCTAACAACTAGTAAACTGGCTGGGATTTCTGGGAGTTGTGGGCCAAAATACCTGGGGATCCACTGGTTGAGAACCACTGCTCTGTACAAACATGTACAACATCATGTCTGTATAGCCATCCATGAGATCCTTACTGGATCTACATCTCCTTCCATACTTCCACAGAATGAATAGAAATTGGTGGAAGGGTATACAAATGGAGCCAATATTCCTTGAACTCTTGTATTTCATCTTGTGAAATGATCCCTTTCTAGGTCCAAAAGTGACACCAATACTGTATATTCTAATCTGTTAAACAGTGAGTAATGTATGACTTATTTCCTTTAATAAATCAGAAATAGAAATATAATGCATCTAGACACAGAAATTAACAATGAAAAAGTGATTTTATTGTATACAGATTATACAATAAACTTTATAATGTGTTAAACATCTAGCAAACATCTAACATCTTTCCCACTTCTCTGGTAAATATGGTAAATAAATACATTGGCTTAGTACATAATACCAGGTAACACTTTAGTTAAAACAAAGTAGTTTTCCAGCTCTCCTGAAACCAAAGTCCCTATAGTCCCTTTTTCATTTCAATCTCTGGCCATTTCTCTTTGCCTGACTCTATCTCTAAACGTCCCTCTCAAGATTTAATCAATGCCTATCTGGCCCCTTTCCAGTCCCTATCTCTATTCCAAACTGGCCCTATCTGACAGTTGAAACAGATAAGCTTCTAGTTCTACATATATTCTTTTCTTGATACACTCCCTCTGCATCCCAAAATCTATGATTGGTTTATTTTACTTTGCTGTGGATGCTAATAATTTAACTCTTTATGTATCCTGGTTCATATAAAATCTTCAGACTTTACAATTATAAGTTATTCAACAGTCAACTCCCTGTTAATGCTGGAAATACAGAGCTAAACCATCCTTAACACAATCCATCTAGGTCATTTTAAATACTTCCCAATATTATTTCACCACTTGCAGTTGGTTCTTATTGTGTTTACTTCATTGGTTTATGTCTTCTCCTGTGGAGCAACATAAAACCACCTAAATTCACAGAATTACATATGTCAACATAAACATAGAACCAATGACACTGTTCCCAGAGATGTAGAGCAAACATAGCAGATTATGAACCTTGCTTTAACAAATTGTGGAAATTATATTACATAAAGAAAACTTGCTTAAGAACTTTTATTTGAATGTAGTCTTATGTCATCACAAAGATCTTACAAAAGGGTGAAAAATAGTCAGTTACTATAACAACTCTCAACACGTACACTTATGTATTAGTTCTAACAGTCCTAAGAGATATTTAAAAAATGGAGGTAAAGGGAATTAGTATCTTGCTAAATAAAAATGAGGCGGGAATGGTGAAAATGGCAAATTAGGGCATGGAGAACACACATTAAGTGCATACCTGAAGGGAATAATTGATAGATCTACAGAATATATGGAGTAGTAAAAGGAATGAAATTGGAATGCTTGCATTAATCTTGATTCAGAGGAAAGGAAACCCAGTGCACCTGATCCTGATTGGTCAAAGATACTGGAAACACACACTGAGTGTACAGGCTGTCATTTCTTATCCCATCTTTTGACTATGAGTTTAAAATGCAGAATTTACTTCAAACTGCCTAGTCACTATTTTACATATCAAAAATATTTAGAAACAAAACAAATAGTGAGATATTTCTAATACTTATGCTGATGATGAGCAGACTGGGCATCTGTTTAAGCCATACTCAAAGACTAAAGCCCAAACAAACAAGCTGGTAAACACATAGAATCAGCAATGGAGAGCCTAAGGAAAAACAAGAGTACACAAAAATTACAAACAGTGATGCACACACACACACACACACACACTCAGAGAACAAGTTATTAGGTAAGTTATTAGGTAACTATTAAGTTACATAAAAAGTTGCAACTTATTAGGTAACTATTCTTGATATGAAACCTTTTTGCCCACATTAGCACAATACCCAAATTCACCTTTTGCCCAATTAAACTGGAGGCATGTTTTTATAATTGATGATATTTTATTGCACCTTATTTTTGAAAGAAACAAGGACATATAAAATATAACTGGTAATGTCATTGCTTTTTTGTATTTATTACAGTTAAAATGTTGCTGAGGGTTCATTTGGAAAGATTTGTACCTAAATAATATAAAAAACAAGTATAAAGTGATGCATTAGTATCTAACACAAACATTACTATAATGCTGTGCTCCTTCCTTCTCCTTTGAGAATGAAACATCATAGTCCTCATAGTCTTTGTTGTTTACCAATAAGGCACTACCAAGAATTCAATTTAATAAATGTCTGTTGTTCTCAAACCAAACCACAACTCAGAAAGTCCAGGAATCCCACCCTTCCTCCAAACATAGGATCAGTATAGCTTTCCAAATAGCCACTATAAAGGACTAGCAATCTTTAGATTGTACAAGGACTAGTTGTTAGGAACAGGGTAAGTCATGACTGGATCATCTTCTCTTCCATTCTCAAGTCTACAACCCCATTTTTAAAAGAGAGCTGCACAGAATCAGGTTCTAGAGAGCAACTCTACAGATGGAGCAGTCCAGCAGGTATCTCTAGTCAAACATTTAGATGAATGTAGAAGATAGGCCTCTTCTGCTACAGAGTAATTATTTCTTAAAATCTTTAAAAGTCTTCTGTAGGCTGAAGAACCTTATGAAGCCGTAACTCATGACAGCATAAGCCAAACCCTGGAGAATAAATAAATACTGTAATTATCTCATCTTTTTCCAAATGTGGTACCCAAAGTAGAAAAATTATACTACAAAATAATATGTTTATCCCCATTAAATTATAACTGTGATATTTACACTTAATGTATTATAGGAAGGAATTATTATTATTATTATTATTATTATTATTATTACTTCCATACTCTAGAGAGTAATGGACAAACTTGGGCCCTTCGGGAGTTTTGGACTTCAACTCCCACAATTCCTAACAACCGGTATATATGGCCATACTAAATAGTGAAGCAGTGTCAGGATTTCTGCTGTTCTGGAAGTCACCATAAATCTTTTCTGTGACATCTCAGGATCAGTAAGGGGCATCAGTGGAAAGATTTGAGAGCAGCTGAATGGACTAACCTTTCTTGTTGGAAAACACTGATTAGGGCATGGAAGGCAAGGAGTGAGATTGGAAGGAAAGCAGTGGTGTTGGCCAGAACTGCCATTAGAGATTTTTTCTTGAGCTGTGGAAATCTGAGTAATAAAACCAATTCCAAAAGACCTTTTTGAGTGGCCTACATTACTAGTTAGATCCTGCAGGTAGTGGCATAAAATTGCTAATTCTTTATTTTGCTGTTTGTCCTGAACCACTGTAGTGAGAGCAAGATGTTGGAGATAAAGGAATTCCTTGACAGGAATTGGAAAATTCCCCTCCCAGCATGGCTGTATTGGAAGAGATAGAGGAGAACAGGAGATACATTCGGACAGGTAATCTGGGCCAGAACCATAAAGATTGAAACCAGCACTTTGAATTGTGCCTGGAAGCTGATCGGCAGCCAGTGGAGCTCGCACAACAAAGGAATGGTATGCTTCCTGTACACCGCTCCAGTTAACAACCTGGTTGCTGACTGTTGGACTAATTGAAGCTTCTGAGAAGTTTTCAAAGGCAGCCCTATGTAGCGAGTGTTGCAATAGTCTATTTGGGATGTAACTGGAGCGTGGAACACCGTGGCTAAGTCAGACTTCGCAAGGAACGGGCGCAGCTGGCGCACAAGTTTTAATTGTGCAAAAGCTCTCCTGGCCACCACAGAGACCTGAGGTTCCAGACTCAGCGATGAGTCCAGGATCGCTCCCAAACTGCAAACTTGTGTCTTCAGGGGCAGTGTAACATGATTTAACACAGGTTGTAACCCTATACAGTAAATAAATAAACTTACAGAGTAAATTCCAATGAACTCAATGGAATTTACTCCAGAGTAAACAGGCTTAAAACATAGCTATGAACCTCTTGATCCCTAAGAAATCATGTACAATCTCAAGGAAATGCTTGGATGTACAGCTTAGGTATAGTTCAATATCATTTGATCATGTCATCAAGCCTTTGAAAAGTTTATATTCAGTCAAGAAATTAGATGTCCATGATATGTTATTTTTCTTCTTAGATGGTCCTGCTACCACTCCTTAAATCGAGCATTAATGCTAAAAGTCCTCCCACAATTTTTCCCACACAGAATTTGCCTCTGTTTGCTTTCATAGAAAACAACATTAAAGGCACAGCATTTTGTGCAGAATAAATCTTAAATTCATAAATCCAGGATAGTATTTATCAGGCTTTTTCGACACTGAAAAGTATGGTTTTCAAATATTGTTTCCATCCTTACATAGTACACATCAGTCTGCATCTGCTAAACAAGAAACTCTACACAAGGAGAGGATATAAAAATTCCTCTGTCTCAGTCCCCTTCTACACTGCCAAATAATCCAGATTATCAAAGCAGATAATCCACATTATATGCTTTGAACTAAATTATATGAATCCACACTGCCATATAATCCAAAGCAGATAATATGGATTTTATATGGCAGCGTAGAAGGGGATTCATGTGGAAGGACCATAAGTAAGCAAGATGATACCTTTAGCAGTCCTAGTATAAAATAATTGGTTAGTAGGCCTGGGTAACAACGGAAAAATTTGTTTCTAAAATCGATTCGTTTTTTGGGGATTTTTGCATTTCGTTATTTAAAATAATTACAAAATTTTCCTTTTAAAAAGTTCGATATTTACGAAATTTCGTAAATGTGAAAAAAATTACAAAACATTAACGAATCTATTTCCGAAACAATAACGAATCGATTCGTTAATGGCGGACGCGACCGCGAAATACGCTAAAAAACCTCCAAAAACTTCTGAAGCTTCCCTCTCCCTCTGTTGTTGACTGTTGGTGTGATATTATAATTTTTTTTCACTAATTAAACAAAAAACAACCATAAAACTTGCCCCAGACATGCGGAAATAATAACGAAACGACCTCAAAACAATAACGAAATGAATACAATAACGAAATACGAAGCATTTACAAAACGTATTTAAAAATTTGTTTTTTTAAAAAATTGCTCCAGAATGGTTCGTTATCGTTTTGTAATTTAAAAAATTAACGAATTATTAACGAATTACGAATTAACGAAACGAAACCGCCCAGCCCTATTGGTTAGACATGATGGGAAATGCATTTTCCTGAGACCCTGGAAAATTGCTGCCAATCACAGTAGACAACACTAATCTAGTTAGAGAAATAATCTGATTTGGTCTAAAACAACTTCTGAATTCTATTTTAATCTGCAGGGAGAAGGCTAGTTTAAGAGTCAGCGCTACCCTCTTAATCTTAAATAGCAACATTGTTCTTACTGTGGGTAAATTTGATCACATTTAATTGGACATAGAAAAAAGATGAATCATAGATGAGAATTGTAACTATTTCTTCATTCTTTGTTTATGGGAGCAAATATTAATGTGCTTTTATAGCAGATCTACAAATGGAATTTAACTTTTTTTCCCAAGGGCATACTTCAATAAGCCATTTCTACGTGCAAAATTTGCTATGTAGGTCTTGGATTTGTTTACACTACCTATTGGATAAATATATATGTGTATATTAAACAAATAATAATGCTGTTCAAAAGAAATATGGAATGTGAATTTAAAATAGTTCAGACATTTTAAAATGTCCTTGAAACAACAAAACATCCACAATATTTCATCAAAACACTTAATAACAATTTCAGTAAAAACTACTGTGAAGGGCAATGTTGCTGTAATAGTTTCATCTCAATAAATTTCTATCTGGTATGTACACTGTAGTTCTTTTCACACAGAAAGCATTCATGCATGCAATCATTAAAAATATATCTGATATTTGTTGCTATTGTTACTTTTGATCAAGTTGGCTTCAACTCATGGCAACTTTATGAATAATATTTTATGATCCCTGAGGTCCTTCCTTTATTGAATCAAGGGGCTTTCCCTCCTCAATGAAGTGGGGAGGGAGAGCAATTTGCCTCCTCCCCTGAATGAAGTTTTTTTAACCATTTCAAAAGGCCCCAAGAATTTGGGCCCAGTTTCTTGGATGGTTGAATTGTCCTGAGGAATTTGGTAGACAAATAGGAAAAGATACCCATTAGGGAGAAGATCTATCAGGAAACCAATCCAAGGGACTCTCCCCTTCCATTTGTACCATCTTTAATTCCAAGATTGGCACAAAGTCCTGTCCATGCATGACCCTGAATAGTGTGCTGCCTGTAGATGAGTGGATTGTGTTGTTATAACACACCTCAGTAAAAGGAATAAGCTGTTCCCGGTCATCTTGTTGGTAATTGATGTAGCACCTCAAGAATTATTCCAATGACTTCTGGACTCATTCTGTGCAGTTGTTCGTCATGGGATAGAAGGCTGAGCTCAATTCTTGCTTGGTTCCCAGCATATATAGATAGTCTTTCCAGTACTTTGCAGTGAATTGTGGCCTCCAACCTGAAATTATTCTCTCAGGGCACCATGAAGGTGATAGACATGATACAATAACACATTTGCCCATTGCTGTGCACTTGGAATCTTTTTCAATGGCACAAAGTGTGTATGTTTAGAAAACAAGTCCATGATAGCCCAGATGGTCACCAGAGCCTCTGGTCAGTAATCCCCAGGATACCCCCCTGCAAGGGCCTCCACTCTCCAGGTACTCCTCCTCCACTTCTGATACTGCCGCCAGGGGTTTCCCTCTCAAAAAAGGCCCTGCTGTGCCATGGAGAGACACTTGGGTTCCTGGCTTTTCCTCCCCCCATTTGGAAGAAGATATGCTGATGCATGCTCTCCACGACTGACCCTTTCACCTCCATCAGCCAACACTTTTGAGGGGGTTCCTCATCTTCATTTTGGGGCCCCTGGAGCTTTGGCTTCTGCTTCTTCATTACAGCCACTCCTGCCACCTCTTGTATTTTGCTAGTGTCCCAGGATAAATCCATGGTCATCACAGCCCCTGGGACCACAAGTGTGTAAATCAGCTTATGAAACATCACAACGCTTAAAATCATCAGGAGGGGCCCTGCTCTCGATCCCACCACTCTCACAAATGGCAGTGGCCCCCCCGTCTGTAGAACTCTCTCCCTAAGGACATCAGGTTGGCCACCTCTATCCTGTCCTTTAGAAGACAACTGAAGACTTGGCTTTGGGACCAGGCATTCGACTAGAGGTTAGTGGCAACTTGGATAGGAAATTTTTGAACATTGCAACATTGGATTTACCTGGTTGGATCTTGGTTTTAGCAGCACGTTGTTTTATTGTTAATGAATGTGTTAATGTATTGTATAATGTTTTAAAATTAGTTTTACAGTTTTAATTGAAATTTTATTGTATATGTTGATAGCATTATTGATGCTTATGTGAGGCTGCCCTGAGTTTCCTTTGTGGGGAGAAGGGCGAAGCAGAAATGAATGAAATAAATCTATATATATAGTCAAAGTCAAAGTTTGTATGTTTGTGGAGGACGGACATAGGTAGGGAAGTGTATGTGGCAGCTTTCTGATTGGCTGCCACTGTGGTGCTATTTGCTTATGGTCTCTGATTGGCCAGCATGAAAACTCCAAGATCCTCAAGTGGCTGAGAGGGGAAAGGAAATTTGCATATGGTTTCTGATTGGCCAAACTCAACAGGAGCACCTGGTGGCGAAGAGGATTAATGAGAGAAGCGGGGACATGAAAGAAGTCTCCCACAAGGATGGTAAAACATCAAAACATCCTGGCGTCCCCTGGGCAACGTCCTTGCAGTTTCTCAAGTCGCTCCTGACACAACAACAACAACAAAACCACGAAAAAACCATTGTAACATTCTCAAGTGTATGAGATGAGAAAGGGCCTGATGGATTTGCAGTACCTTCACTCACTCTACATCCTACTGCAGTTTGGAAGAAGATGGACCATGGATGATGGGACTTGCAGTACCATCACTCACTTCCTCACAGCGCTGAGACCCTCGCCAATGACTGATGAAGACCAAACTTGGCACACAGAGCCCCCATGACCCACTCTACATCCTACTGCAGTTTGGAGGAGGGTGGACCATGGGTGATGGGACTTGTAGTACCATCATTCGCTTTCTGAGACCGCTGTGACCATCATCCAATGACTGATCAAGACCAAACTTGGCACATAGACCTCTCATGACCCACTTTACGCCCTGGTGTGGTTTGGCCAGGGATGGACCACAGATTATGGGACTTACAGTACTTCTCCTCAATTCCTGAGACCACTGCAACCCTCATCCAATGACTGATAAAGACCAAACTTGGCACACTGAGTCTCCATGACACACTCTACATCCTGCTGCAGTTTGAAGGAGGATGCACCATGGACGATGGGACTTGCAATTCCTACACTCCCTTCCTGAGACAATTAAAACTGCCAACAATGATGGATCAGGACCACAATTTACACAGAGAGCAAGCATGACCCACTCTACCTCCTGGTGTGGTTGGGAAGAATTTGGAGATGGGTGATGGAACATGCAGTAACTTCACTCACTTCCTGAGACCACTCACAAATGACTGATCAAGACCAAACTTGGTACACAGAGCCCCCATTAGCCACTCTACATCCAGGTGCACTTTTGAGGAGGACAGACCATGGATGATGGGACTTCAAGTACCTTCATTCACTTCCTGAGACCACAGCAGCACTCATCCAAATACCAATAAAGACCAAACTTGGCACAGAGAGTCCCCATGGCCAACTCAACATTCTGGTCAGTTTTGGGGGAGAACAGACTATGGATGATGGGACTTGGAGTACCTTAACTCACTTTCCAAGACCACTGTGACCCTCATCCAACGACCAATCAAGACCAAACTTGGCACACAGAGCCCCCGTGATCCACTCTCCATCCTGCTGCAGTTTGGAGGAGGATGGACCACAGATGATGGGACTTGCAGTACCTTCACTCACTTCCTGAGACCACTGCAAGCCATATGAATAACTGATGAAGTCCAATCTTGATACACAATTCCTTTCTCAAATAACCCGGGCAGAGCCGGGTCCCAAGCTAGTAAATAATAAATAAAGTTGTATAACACCTTTCTCAGCCTTTCAGCAACTCAAAAAGGAAGTTCCCAGTGGCACAGTGGGTTAAACCCCTGTGCCGGCAGGACTGAAGACCGACAGGTAGCAGGTTCAAATCCAGGGAGAGGTAGATGAGCTCCCTCTATCAGCTTCAGCTCCTCATGCGGGGGCATGAGAGAAACCTCTCACAAGGATGATAAAAATATCAAATCATCTGGGTGTCCCCTGGGCAATGTCATTGCAGACGGCCAATTCTCTCACACCATAAGCAACTTGCAGTTTCTCAAGTCACTCCTGACACGAAAAAAAAGTGACTCAAGGTGGTTTACAGGCAGCAAGTCAATACACATAATATCAAAATGCAAATAAAAACATTAAAATACAATATAAAACCACAACAGAAACAATAAAAACCAACATCATTAGCACCTCCTTGTTAAAAACATTGTCCAATTCCATCGTCTAGTCATTCCATTTCCTATGTCGGTTACTCTGTATTTGCAAACGCTTGCTCAAACAACCGTGTATAACTTTCCTCCAAAATATTAAAAGGGAGGGAGATTATTTGATATCCCTAGGAAGAGTGTTCCATAGCTGAGGGGCGACCACTGAGAAGGCCCTGTCCCTTGCCCCCCCCCCCCCCAACCATACTTGTGATGAAGGGGAGATGGAGAGCAGGGCCTCCCCAGACGATATTAAGGTCCTAGATGGTTCATAAGGGGAGTTGCGTTCGGACAGGTAAATTGGGCCAGAACCGTTGTTGTTTTACAAAAGCATATTGCTTATTCAAGGGAAATAGTTCATGGAGTGCCATATGTCAATATATATATATAGCAGTGCAAGGCCAAAAATATGATAATGTAGACTCAAGTATAATTGCTCAAGGAAATACAGTAAATGTGAATGCCCCAACAAAAAAAACAATGCCTGTGCCAAATTACTCTGATGTAGAAAGGATGTTTGTTCACACTGTAATCGCAAGGATTTTGACATCAAACAGTTCTATCAGGTATCCATAGGGAAACAGGATTAAATCGACTGCTCAGCATGGCTATCTCCATATTTCCCAAGCCATTTATGAGATGGATGAAATCAGCATTCCAAAATGCTCACACTGACAGATGTATGTAGAAGCACTTGAGAAAAATACATCCACTTAAAAATCTGCATATAAAAATAACATACATTTTGAATAACCACAAAACACTGTGTAAACATACTTTAGTAAGTGGGATCATATGTTCAAGCAATATGAGCATAATCATGCACATTTAACAAAACATAAACAAAGGTGTGTTTCTCATACTATAATTATAGATAGATAGATAGATAGATAGAGATATTTATATAGGCTAATCATGGAGGTGAGAAGGAGAAGACATTCACTAGTGTGGGTTTTTTAAATCTATATATTTTCTAAGAACAATGACAAAGGGTTTGGAATAAAGCTCCCACATTTGCAGCAGGTTGGAGGGTATATGACTCCCACCTATTCCTTCTACTTTGTGGAAATTAGCTTATTGTTGTCATTTTAGAATGTTTATTAAGTTTCCAATAAAACAATTAAACAATACAAAAATACACAAATACTAGTAAAGATAGGGAAGGGAAGGTGGTGGGAATGGAAGGGAAGGGGAAGAGAGGGGAGTGGGAAAGAGGTGGGAACCTGACAAAAGAGAAGAAAGAGAAAAAATCGCGCACACACTATAAAGAAACTACAAAGAAACTACAGAACTATATATAAAAGTCTTTGATGACTTCCCTTCTATTCCCTTGCGGCCATTATCATGCCCATTCAATAGTATTCAACTGAAGATAAGAAACTCTATTCATAAAAAAACCCCAGCAAATTAATATCCATCTTATCCTTTATTTTTTTTAAAACAGATCTACTTCTTCCTTCTGTACTTTTCTTTTCTAGTTCTTCTTTTCCTTTTCTTCATATTCCGCTACAAGAGACCAACTTGTTTGACTAATTGGGTTTCCTGAGTTCTTCTTTGAAAGAAAGGTTAATTTATCCATATCTTTAATCTCCCTCACTTTATCAGTTGATCTAAACCTGGTATTTCCTCCTGTTTCCAATGTTTTGCATAGCTGATTCTAGCGACAATTGTCAGATATGTAAATAAAATATCTTTGTTTAAATCCAGTATTAGCTCTGAATCTGTTATACCTAAGAGGTAGCATTCAGGCTTCCTAGGAAAGTTTCTCTTGAAGATTTTTAGACATTCCTCATGCACCACATGTGGAAAAAACTTCCTTCATGTTCATTACATTTCCAGCATTTCTTTTGTGTTTTTGTACATTGGGCCTAATTTTTTCGGTGTGATCTATCATCGATGAAACATTTTAAGCTAATTTTCCTTTAAATCTGTGGCATAGGTATATTTTAATTTTTTATTCCAGATTTGTTCCCAATCACATAATGGCATTGGCCTTATCAAATTATCTGCCCATTTAATCATATTGTTTTTCACTACTTCCCCTTCCGTCGACCACTCCAGCAGTTTGCTATAAATCTTTGTGATGACCTTTTTTTTCCATTAGTAAAATTTTATCCCAAAAATCCTCTCTTTGATTGAACTCAATTTTTTTATCTTGATTATAATAGTATCTGATTTGTAAATAGTATAGGCAAAAAATATTGTTAAAGTTTTGTTTTAATTCTTCATGGGATTTTAATTCCTCATGGGAAATTAGTTTATTGTTTATATATAAGGAATATGTCTTAGAGTCAATGGACTGCCATCAGAGGACTCTAGTTCACTTGTAGTAGAAGCACATTAATTTCTTGTGCTGGAACCTAACGGGGATTTTTGCTGACCATTTGCTGCTAGTTATGATGACAATAATGCTGATTAATGATTTATCATCTTTTAATGTACACACATTTGTAAGGTTGCTTGCACAAACCTTAAAAATTCATTTGTAACATCAAGTAAAATTTCAGTGCATCAGAAATGCGAGTCAATAGTTTAAAGGTATTGTAATCAAAACACAGTTCATAATTGCAATCCATCAAAGACTTTGGTAAATAGTAATGATACTTAAAGGAAATCAATTAAAATATCTGGTGAACGTGCCCCCAAAATAACTTGAACCCCCTATTGGGAAAAAAACCCTATTTCTGATAGATCTCCATAGGACTCCTGTAGAGAGAAGGATTGCATAGTATCCAAACAAACAAGCTGATACTAGGAAGAGATAATCCTTGAGATTACTAGTCCCAGCTACTAGGGTTTAATGGAGCAAAAATAATATTAAAAGAGAAACACTATGGTTATGTTCAATATTTCAGTGGCAGGAGTTGAACATATTCGCAAAAAAAACCCCTCAAAGCCAAAGACTGCAGTCTATCCTTTTTTCTTTCCTGATGTATAAAATAATTATTCAAAAGCTGATCCTGGTATGTAAAAAACAGTTTTCTGTTGTACATTGGGGCCGGGGGGAGGGGGAGAATTCTGCAACAGATCCAGTTCTATAGTTCAAGATGAGGCAATAAAACTGATGGATTGATGAGTCTAGTAAATTCTTTTATATAAGAATCATCCCAGGAGACTAGTCTTTTATGTACTCCCCAAGGTGCATAAATCACTGTTATATTTACTTGGCAAGTCTGCTAAAGAATTGATTTACCAACTTAGTCAATTTTATATAGAACCGATACAGATGCTCCATGCTTAAATTCAAAGCACTACAGATGTTGATCAAAAATAGTGTCTAAGAGAATACTGTATGAGTATATCAACTTTATGACCAATTATTTCTTTCAAAAAATAAATGTTGCCCAGCCATTTCATAGACTACGGCAATTTTTGATTAGGAATGTAACACTTTCTTCTGTCTTTCTGTGTCAAAGGGGAGTTCCTAGCTCTTATTGTGCCATGTGATCAATGTTTCATTGGCTATGAGTTGTAGTTGACAATTCCTTGCAAGCAGTTGGTTCTAAATAATTAATCGCTATGCTGCAACTGCCGGGATTCTTTGAATTATTGTAAGAATGTTTTACTTTGCATGGATTCACAGAGAATGTGTTAGCCCTTCCCAAATCATTTTACGAATGAATTTTACAGAATATCCTAAGCAACAACTAGCATACACTTATATTACAATTACAATATTTATTATGGTAAATAGGCCCATCAGTGAACAAACAGTCATTATTAAATTCTCCCATCTGAAAGTTCATTGTTCAAGATTAATATGGATGGTTTCAAGTAATACCCCTATCTAAGGTTAGTTTCTTTCTCAGCCTTGTTGCCACTGTGAGTAATTTTGCCACTATGAGAGTCACCCTGTGGCCTCTGAAAGATATCTAACAATTTCCTGCAGGGGATAGCTGGCCATTTGGTACAAAATTGGATATAAAAGTTGGCTACGTTGCACTGTGTAATAGCGGCACTGCAATAAAATGTGTTCTATTGTTCCTATTTCATTTCCTTCACAAGGGCATAGTCTTTGGGATTAAGGAATTCCAGTCTGCCTCTTACCTGCTCTGAGGGAAATAGCCCCATCTTTGTAAAGAATCTCCAATTTTTGATCACTGTAAAGTTTTTTAGGTATTCACATGTTTTAAATTGCTCTCTGTATGGTAAGATTAAGACTCTGGGGGAGCATGGTGAGTTTGAGCAGACTCTCCCAGGACAATATCCTGCAACCTTTGCTTGAGGGATTCTTGTGCCATTTTGAATCCCAAATGGAGCAAAAAGAGTGCTGATAGTTCATTTGAGGCCACTTTCCATTCAATCCTCCTTGCCCAAAGGAGTTTGGAGGCTTCATAGGGAAGGTGATGTAGTAAACCTGTTCCCAGTTTAAATACCATTGTTTTTAACCATAGGTTCGTTTTCAGAGTCCAGGCCTTAGTACTCAATTGGCATTCACCCATTTCTAGGAACAGGACCATGTTTGGTACACAAAAAGGCACGTTTAGAAGATCTCTTATAAACTTTTATTGCATTCTGTCTAGATTTACAGTCAAATTTTCACACCATATGGCTGCATCAAAGAGCAGTTTAGAGGCTATTTTAGCGTTAAAGATTTTTAGTGTGGGGGGCACATATTGTCCTCTTTTAGTGTAATAAAACTTTATTATAGCTGCTCAGCAGGCCTTTGCCTTTTGAATCACTGTTTTGGAGTACACTCTCCAGGATAAGCTGTGGTGGAAGGTAAGGTTCAAATACTGGAAGTTTCTGACCTGCTCTATAGAGAATTTGTCAGTAGACCATATATATTTTGTAAATTTACTTTCAAGGACCAGAACTGTTGATTTACCAAAATTTATATTTAGCAAATATCCTCTACATATCCTGAGTTGGTGTATAAGCCCTGGTATAGACCTGGAGAAGATAGCTTTATAATCTGCATACAGCAGAATGGGAACTCTCCTTTTACCCAGTCTGGGCAGGTGGCCTTGTGAGTCCATCATGGTTTCCTCAAGATCATTCAGGAATAAACTAAACAGAGTATGCCTGCATACAATTTTATGCTGAAATCACCAACACTGTTTTTGATCAAAATCTGTTGCACCATTTTTATGTTTACTTATACATTATATATGTTACTGTCCTACAATGAGCCATATACCATAAACATGGAGCCATGAATCTGATTTTGAAATATGTTTATTTGATGTAAAATAAAAATGTAGTTTGTGTATGGAACTGAGATTTGGCTTCAAGACCATAGAACCACTAAATTCACTGGATGACCGTACCTGCCATCCCATGTCTCAGACTGATTTACTTTACATGGATATTGTGAGGAGAAAGTGATGAGATTAACCATGTATGCCAACTTGATATCACTGGAGGTGTAAATTGAAATACGTTTTAAAAACTTTTTGAAGAAAAATTATCTTCCACAATGCAATTCAAATAGGATTTCAGTGTTGAATGGTGCAACCATTGCATGCTTTGGGTGCACTGGTGGCAAAATGATAGAGTTAGTGTCCAATGTGAACAGTAAATCAATCCACATTGGACCCAGTCCAACTGTCCTGAAACTATGCCCTGAATCCATGGGACACTCTGGAGTTTCATGCAAACCCTGGAATATTTCCAAACTTCTCCTGATGTAGAGCAAAGTCACTTTAACCCATGATAATCTGCAACACTCATCAGAAGTATGGAAACATCATGAGGACAAGTATTCAGCAGATACTATCCACTGGGGCTCTATAGTTGACAGTGACAGCTAGTAGCAGTAATACTGCAATCTGCAGCTGTCCACCCTAATGATTTTTCCCCCTACACAGTGTCTCAGTGTCATTTTCTGCAGAGCATTGGGTGTTCATCAAAATTGCATCTTCTCAACCACCTGGTGCTGGCATTGAGCAAGTTTAGGTCAAGAACAGGGACTGGAGGAAATGCTGGTGGATACTTAACTGTTGCCTTTATTAGGTGCTGCTGCAGCAAAACCAACTTCTTAAACTGAATAAGCTATTGTTGTTAATTTAATTTCCCACTGCTCTTGCATTATTATTATTATTTTCCACAATTTATTTCTTCCTCTTCCTGGCATGTGTAGACATTGTACCAACTTCACAAAGATCAATAATTTTGCAAACATCTTTAGCGAGTTGTTGAATCTTGATGCCATGGGAACTAATCAACTGGATGTGTATTTGATTTATAATCAGCTGAATCAATAATTCCTAGGGTTTTTTATATTAAACACTGACAAAAAGGAGTTGTCAGTAGCCGGACAAGTGATAGATGGGAATGAATAGATGTTTAAACAATCTATTCCCACATCCACCGAAGAACAGCAGCAATTCTCAACTTTTGTTTTATGCAGGCTCTGATGCACAGAATGTATTAATAAAGAAACTTTTAAAAATGACTTGTGTGTTTGATATAAAGTGTCTTTATTATTTTTGTTATTTTTTCAACATTTCTTGCAGAGTGGCAATATTTGCCTAGATTAAAATGAATTTTAAAATGTGCAAATGAACTATCTGCTCACAAGCATTCATTAATTATATTAGTACCCCCCCCCCCAAAAAAAAACAATAAAAGTTCATTTAGAACATTGCTATTATTTTGAATGAAAATATATCAAAACATTATTTTAGTATATTAAGAGGGAGAAATCTATGGAAAGCTAGAGGCCTAAAATCCCACTCTTTTATTTACAGAGGCATTTTTCCTTATGGAAAGCGATGTTGAGGGAAATTTTGTTGTTATAATGTCTAGCTATTAATTGTTTCTTATCAAGGAGGATCTTCTAACCTCACTATACAAGTCAGAGTCTAAATATAAGATAGATATTTTGCAATATTTGGTGTGGAATCCACACTAAAGATATCAAAAGACAATGGTTCTCAACCTTTGGCCTTTCAGATGTTTTGGAGTTAACATTCCAGAATCCCTTGATGATTGAAAATGCTGTCTGGGGCTTCTGAGAGATGAAGACCAAACATCTGGACAGACAATTGCCCCAAAGCATCTGCTAACTTGATTTAAAGTCTTAATACAAACAAAAAGAGCTATAAACAAACCTGTTACTTTCTGCTAGCTCAAATTTTACTGGTACAGCAACAACAGTGTAGAAAATGTTTCACAAAACTGTCCCCAATTTCTTTCTGGTATATTTTTAGTTTTTTATACTCTTGTGATTTACACATTTTAATTGCTCTGGAGCTACTAAGTTCTGTTTTGGCTGAGTATACACGTCAGGATAATTCAGTATTACTGAAAAATTCTTCTGCTTCTCTGTGATGTTATTCAATAATAATAACAATAATAATATAACTTTCTTTATATCCTGTTCCCTCTCCCCAAGGGGATTCGGAGTGGCTTACAACATAGAAAAGCAATATAAAATAGCAATAAACATGCAACAATTTAGAAATTAAAGCAAAAGGCAAATAAAAAAAACATGATAAGAAAGAAAATTAAATCACAAGACATTTTTAAAATAAATCAAAAACATCACCTATAAATACAATAAGTAATAATTATGTCATATAATACAATTAAAGCATCCAAGGGCCTGCTTTAGTTGGTGAAAGAGATAAAATCCAGTTAAAATTTATTCAATTCAAGTCCTCCATCAATTAGATTTCAGTTAGACATCCCCTTGTTAAACCCTTGTGCTGGCAGGATTGCTGACCAATAGGTCAGCCGTTCAAATCCGGGGAGAGTGAGTGGAGTTCCCTCTGTCAGCTCCAGCTGAGAGAAGCCTCCCACAAGGATGGTAAAAAACATCAAACATCCGGGCGTCCCCTGGGCAGTGTCCTTGCAGATGGCCAATTCTCTCACACCATAAGCAACTTGCAGTTTCTTAAGTCGCTCATGACACAAAAGAGCCTACTTCCAGAGCCATGTTTTCAGTTCCTTCCTGAAAATCATAAGAGTGGGAACTAATCTAATCTCTCTGGGAAGGGTATTCCAGAGCCAGGGGCCACCACCCTTTCCCTCTTTCCCAACAGCTGTGCTTGTGATGGAGCTGGGACCATGAAAAGGGTGACCCCAGCAGATCTCAGAGCCTGGACAGGTTCAAAGAGGGAAATGTGGTCACGCAAATAGCATGGATGCAAACCATGTAGGGCTTTGTAGGTGATAATCTGCATTTTGAATTGGTACTGGAAATACATAGGCAGCCAATGGAGCTGTTTTAACAGGGGGTGGTATGCTTCCTGTAATTAGCTCCTGTTAAGTCTGGTCACTGATCTTTGCACTAGTTGTAGTTTCAAGCTGTCTTAAGAGGCAGCTCCATGTAGAGTGCACTGCAGTAATCCATCTGGGATGCAACTAAGGCGTGGACCACTGTGGCCCAATCTGACTTTTTGAAGGACAGGTGTAGTTGGCCCATGAGATTTAATTGTGTGAAGGCCCTCCCGGGCACCACTGGCACCTGGGAATCTGGGGTCAAAGCTGAGTCCAGGAGGACCCCCAAATTGCAGACCTGCATCCTTAGGGGGAGTGTAACTTCATCCAGTGCAGGTAGCTACCCTATGCCTCGATTGGCCTCCTGACTGACTAGGAGGACCTCTGTGTTTTCTGGATAAAGCTTCAGTTTGTTAACCCTTATCCAGCTCATCATAGCTACCAGACACTGGTTAAGGACCCGAGCAGCTTCCTTGGCTTTAGGTAGAAATTAGTAATAGAGTTATGTGTCATGAACGCCAAAACCCCAGATGACCTCCCCCAGCAGTTTCATGTAGATGTTAAATAGCATGAGGGATAAAATCAAGTCTTGTGGGACTCCATAGGCCAATGGCCAGGGGTCCGAGCAGTGCTGCCATCTGGGTCCAGCCCTTCAGGAATGAGCAGAGCCACTGGAAAACAGTGCCCCTAAGCCCCATCCCAGATAGCCAACTCAGAAGGATACCTTGGTTGATAGTATCAAAAGCTAATGAGAGGTCCAGGAGAATCAACATAAGTACACTCTCATCTAGCTCTCTGCAGAGGTCATCTACCAAGGTGACCAAAGCTGTCTCCATTCCATGGCTAGGTCTAAACCCAGACTGTGATACATCCAGATAATCAGCTTCATCCAAGAATCCCTGGAGTTGAGAAGGAACCACGCACTCTTGAACTTTGCCCAAGAAGGGGAGATTGGAAATAGGCCAGTAGTTATTTAACACCAGAGGGTCCGGGGTGTTTTTTGGTTTTATTTCAAAATTGAGCTAACAACCACCAATTTAAGGCAGGTTGATATTTTATCCTGTCACAACAAGATGTTGACAATACTCATAATCCACTCAGCCATTCCTCCTCTGTCTTGTTTAATAAGCCAGGAAGGACAAGGGTCTAGAGCACATGAGGTAGCCCTCACCACTCCATGAAACTTGTCCATGTCATCTGTCTGAATAAACTGGAATAAATCCATTAAAATAGAACAGACAGGTGCCTCAGGTACATCGATTGGCACTGTATAAATGCTAACATCCAAATGGAGTGGATCTGAGTAACTTTGTCTGCAAAATGGTGGGGGAAATCGCCACTGAGTAGTCAGGGCTCCCACTCTGGGAGGTAGGGTGAAGAAGCCCTTTGACCATCGAAGCAGCTCTGCTGGTCTATTAGTTGCAGACACAGTACAGGCAGCTTAGTAAGCTTTCTTGGCTGCATTCATTGCCGTGGAGTAGACCCTAAGAGAGGCTATAGCTCATGATTGGTCAGATTCATCCCAAGTTCTCCACCAGTGGCACTCTAGTCTCCATCTCGCTTGCTTCATCCCCAATAAACCAAGAGGCTGAATTGGCTGTGCTAAGCAAGAGAGAACATTCAGGAGTGATTATGTCTACGGCCCTGGTCGTCTCTCTATTCTAGAGGTCTGCCAGGGCTTCAACAGGATCACTTACTGCCGTGACAGAAAAGTCCCCAAGAGCCATCAGGAATCCATCTGAATTCATAAGACTCTTGGGGTGGACCATCTAAATTGGTCCCCCACCCCTGCAGAGGTTTGGAGCCACGGCCAGTCTCAAACTGATCAGGTAGTGATTAATCCATGACAATGGAACAATGAAAAGTTCCTCCACACCGATATTCTCATCCCCTAACCCTAACCCCACCCCCAGAACCATTAGCTGTTGGGAATCCAATGCCAGGCCAGAAACTACCCCTGCTAGCTCAGGAAGGGAGGCTGTTTTGTAGCAGGGTGACCTATACACAAGCAGAATCTTTAATCTCTCCTGGTTGCCCACTCTAAGGTAGACACATTTAAACATGGACCATTGCAGGATGGGGCACCTGATCAGGAAGATGAATTCTGGGTAGATTAACACAACCACCTCCCCACCCCCCAGGCCTCACCTGAGGGTGCATCCTGAAACCCAGCAGACAGAGATGGGAGAGGTTTACCTTACTTGATTAAATAAACACAATTAAACATGCTCTGAACCTATCTTATATGTTTTGAAATTATCTCCAATTTTCAGAGGAGATGCATAATGATAAGGATGCAGCTGTACATCTGAAATAGAGAATGAGCACCTCATAAGATGTGCCATGTGACTCTATTGAAAATGGGATTGTTTTTTCTAAAGCAATTCATTTCTGCTCTAACTCGTATGGAATCCTCCTGATATAGAAAAAGGAGAAAAGAAAAGATATATTAAAAATGGGTGTTTACTAGGGAGGCTTCTCTCATGTCCCCGCATGAGGAGCTGGAGCTGGTAGAGGGAGCTCATCTGCCTCAACATTTCCACATCTGTGTCTTTCTCCCAAAACAAGTTGTACAAATGTTGAGAAGACCATGTATCACTCAGGAAATAAAGAATGGTGAATGTTCTTTCCATGTTCATGCAATATTGTTAGCCATTCCTTTGCTGACTCTCTATCTGTTAGATTCTTGTTTGAGATGATACTTTATACGTAGCAGGCAATCCCCATTGGGAGCTCAGTGTCAGGGCCCAAGTTGCCTTGGGCCCTGTACTGGGAGAAAGTTGAAATATGCATTAAATAAATAAATGTGGTTTTAAAATGCTGTATTTGAAAAATACAGCACAATTTTACAAGTCATTTCAAGGAGGTGTCAGATAGGTAGCATGAGGTGATTTTGGTGTGGTTAGTCATTTCAACCACATCAGCATGAAGGAGTGATATGGAATTCACAATGTCTCAACAGAGCATGGCTAAGAATGAATTGGAAATGTCACTGACCAACTAGGATATGATTTGATTGCTCTAAGTTGTACAATATTGGTAGGGTACATTTGTCAGAGCTGGTAAATAACTTGCTCTTGAAGGATCTGCAGACTGGTCTGAGTGACATTTTATTATTTATTTATTTATTTATTTATTATTTGCACTTGTTAACCGCCACTCTCAGCCCGAGGGCGACTCGTGGCGGTGTACAGAACATAGAAAAGACAACAATTTACAATAGATCAAGACCACAACACAACATCTTACTAATACAACAACTAATTAAACTAAAAATCCGCTTCGTCTAGTTTGGGGTCATAATCAATCTCGTAGTCATAGTCCATTACGGTGGTCATTCCAAAAACATAGCACTTAGTTGAAGGCCTTTTCGAAGAGCCAGGTTTTCAGGCCCCTGCGGAAGGCCATGAGGGAAGGCGCCTGTCTGATTTCAGCAGGGAGGGAGTTCCATAGCCGGGGGGCCACCACCGAGAAGGCCCGCTCTCTCGTCCCCGCCAGGCGTGCCTGTGAGGCAGGCGGGACCGAGAGAAGGGCCTCCCCAGATGATCTCAAGGTCCTCGTGGGCTCGTAGGCCGAGATGCGGTTCGCAAGGTATTTTGGGCCGGAACCGTTTAGGGCTTTGTAGGATAACACCAGCACCTTAAATTGGGCCCGGTAGCAAATCAGCAGCCAGTGGAGCTGGGACAGCAAGGGCATTGTGTGCTCCCTGCGTCCCGCTCCGGTTAACAACATGGCTGCCGCGCGCTGGACTAGCTGGAGCTTCCGGGCCGTCTTCAAGGGCAATCTAGCAATACTAGATTTAGACAATCTAGTATTGCTAGGGATCTCAGTTGAGAGACTTGCTCTTTGGGCGTGGACAGGTAGCACATTGAACTCCCACTGTGAAATGAAGCGATAAGACACAGAAAATGGTTCTAAAGGGTCATTTCCTGACCTATTTATTTTTAACTTCTGGAACCACCTGTGAACAAAAATAATGTTAAGGGGAATTAACCTGTAAAATCTCTTGCGTTATTAGCCTCCTAGTGAGAATTATCCTTGGGTCAAATGTCACTGCTTTTTACCACCATCCAGGATATAAGAGCACTATAAATCCCGAAGGCCAAACAAATTTCTTTTGCTGCACCTCTTGGCGATCATCATGGGAAGGTCATCCTGAGGGTGCTCCCTGCTAAACCTCATAGTTTTTCAAGAGTGAGAGTCCTCATTCCAGCCCCTAAAACTTATAGGAACTGTTATGGGAGTCAACTCTTCCCCTCCTAAAGTAGGGGTACCACAGTGCCTACTGGGATTATCTCACCTCTTCAATGCCACCAAAAGGCGCAGGTGTCCACCTAATCCCATTTCCCCACCAAGGTTGCTAACAAGCAATTTATCCTTCATTGAAGTCATGAACAAATTACACATTCCTCTCCTTTAAGAGGTGTACGCTGGCTCCCAATTAACCTTCCAACAGGCCAAATTGAGCTCTTGGAGATTACAATTCTCCAGCCACCTCACACATGACAACAGTGCTAACCAGGCAAGCTTTATTCCAGGCCATCAATGCCTGGTATAACTGAAATCCCTCCAGGCTTGCAAAATCAGTGTTTCATCTTTAATAGGCCCAAATCATTGACACCAAGGTGAGGATTTTGATGCCCAGTATATTGAATTCCTTATCTGTTAGGATAGGAAAAACCTAGAGATGTGGGCCCAGGAAGTTCGGCAGCCATTTTGAAAAGGGTGCCAGGGGCATCCATTTTAAATCTCATTTCCTGAAGGGGGCGTGCTTAGGTACTTGGAGGGAAATGAGAGCAGTTGGTGATTGGCTGGGAGAGAGTGGGCTTAGAAAAGAAAAAAAAGACTTTAAGGGGACGTTTTAAAACCCTGTCAGGGAGATTGAATCTGGGTGTCAAAGGAGAAGGAGTTGGGAGCTTGGAGTGGAGAAGAGATTAGTGAAAGAGGTCTGAAGTGGTCAGTTAGCTAGCAGAGTTAGCTAGTGGGAAGATTACAGCTATTAGGGAAGATAGCTGGGGAGTGGGGAGACAGATCCCAAAAGAGAGAAGGACTGTCTGTGTGGAGTTTGGGGTTACTTTCAGAGAAGAAATCCTGTCAGTAATCTCTGGAGGGAGAAAGGAGTTTTATTTGTAACTAAGTTTGAACTGCTCAAAGAAACCACACGCTTTTAAGACAATCTTTCAAACCAGCTAAGCTTAATGCCTATTTTGTTCCAGTTCTCATTGTTTTATTGTCATTGTTTTATTGTTCACAACATCTGCGTCATATGTGCCTCTGTGAGTGAAGTTTTAAAGCAGTTTGCTGAAGTAATCTAAGGTTTAATGGTGGCAGTGTATATTTTAAAGAAGTAATCTCTTTAGTGTTACCTCAGAGCAAAGCCTGAGTGCGAATCCAGCACATTCTTGCCTAAAGATACTTCAAGGAAGCCGAAGGCTTTATCATAGAATCAAAGAGTTGGAAGAGACCTCATGGGCCATCCAGTCCAACCCCATTCTGCCAAGAAGCAAGAATATTGCATTCAAATCACCCCTGACAGATGGCCATCTAGCCTCTGCTTAAAAGCTTCCAAAGAAGGAGCCTCCACCACACTCCGGGGCAGAGAGTTCCACTGCTGAACGGCTCTCACAGTCAGGAAGTTCTTCCTCATGTTCAGATGGAATCTCCTCTCTTGTAGTTTGAAGCCATTGTTCCGTGTCCTAGTCTCCAAGGAAGCAGAAAACAAGCTTGCTCCCTCCTCCCTGTGGCTTCCTCTCACATATTTATACATGGCTATCATATCTCCTCTCAGCCTTCTCTTCTTCAGGCTAAACATGCCCAGTTCCCTAAGCCGCTCCTCATAGGGCTTGTTCTCCAGACCCTTGATCATTTTAGTCGCCCTCCTCTGGACACATTCCAGCTTGTCAATATCTCTCTTGAATTGTGGTGCCCAGAATTGGACACAATATTCCAGATGTGGTCTAACCAAAGCAGAATAGAGGGGTAGCATTACTTCCTTAGATCTAGACACTATGCTCCTATTGATGCAGGCCAAAATCCCATTGGCTTTTTGTGCCGCCACACCACATTGTTGGCTCATGTTTACCTTGTTGTCCACGAGGACTCCAAGATCTTTTTCACACGTACTGCTCGGGAGCCAGGCGTCCCCCATTCTGTATCTTTGCATTTCATTTTTTCTGCCAAAGTGGAGTATCTTGCATTTGTCACTGTTGAACTTCATTTTGTTAGTTTTGGCCCATCTCTCTAATCTGTCAAGATCGTTTTGAATCCTGCTCCTGTCCTCTGGACTATTGGCTATCCCTCCCAATTTGGTGTCGTCTGCAAACTTTACATTGCTTTTAAGTTTGGTGAGTGCCAGAGTTCTTTCAAAAGGTTTTTTCAGCCAGAAGAAAGTTCCAGCTTTTATTCCACCTTTTTGATTTTGGGTTTTAATTACCAGAAGCCACATTGGTGGGAGTTTAGCCTCAATCTTTTATAACTTGTATTCAGCCTTTTGGGATTAATATGCCCCAAATAAATCCTCCATCCATTATACCCAGCAATACATGTACAGGGCAGGAGCATGGGGTTTGGTTAACAGCAAAATATGGTCATTCCCTTCAAGGTGAATGGCTTTAGATGTGGCAGAGGCCCACTGCACATGCCATGCATTGCCTGCAGTGAAGCAATGAGTGGGCACTCCTACTCCAGCTCATGTGACAAAAGCCCACTGCTCTCCTCATTTGTCTGTATTTAGCTGAATGAAGCACTCCCACTACAGCTCATATGGCAGAGGCACCGTGCACTCTCCATTCATTGCCTTTAATGGGTGCTGCTTATTCAGTTCACGTGGTTAAAGTCACCAGTACTCCCTGGCCCAGCATTTGTGGCAGAGGCCAGTGGCACTCATAGGTATAGTAGGTCAAATCTGTGCTATAGACCAATTGTACTCCTGAAGGCCAACTGGCTCTCCAGTGTCATCTTATATATGATTCGACTATGCTTGCCATATGTAGGAAGCAAAATTTCAAGCCAATCTATTGAATTGGTAGCCTGGATCTGTCAGTATTTCCAGATGAGCCTACATCCAGACATGATACCTGCAGGCCAACAGAGAACAAATAATCACATCAGAATAGGACTGAGACTTTAATTGTCATATATGTCATCATAAATAATATGACATCATGAATAACTAGTAAAAGGATCCTATGAGTTATCTGAACAACTACAGAGGTCATAAAGTGCTTGCTTGGCTCTAGTAACTGGTGAAAGCCCCAGCCTTATTGTCTTCAAGAATCCAACAGTAATGTAGAAGTTTGGCCATGTACTAAATTAATCTTGAGATGCCACTAAAACATTGTATCAGACCACTGGAATAAATCAAATGGTCGATAGCCCCCGATTAAACCATTATCCTTTTTTGTGGTTGTGTGTAGCCTTTGTGACAGGATCATGCTGTTGGTAGCATGATAAATAAAGATACAGCCCAGTACTTTGGCACATTTGATGAAAATGATATATAGACTAATGATAATAAGAAATATTGTCACTAGGAAGTGTAGCATTAGCAGTAGGCCATAAAAGCCACTTCCTCTGATGTGCCACTGAAAGGCCGTGTCCATCTCACTCTTGAAGGAGAAAAACAGCCCTCATACTACAGGTTGTAATGCCACAGAAGGTACATGGGGCAGACCTAGAATGACTTTCAATTAAAACTGAACCAGGTACTCAATCACTGCTATACCAGGAACTGAATATGGTTAATGAAAATTCCCTTGAGATGGCATAGTGATAGACCTAGTAATGTTGTATCAGAGCCATAGCCATCTAGGGGAAAAGGGAGTGACTAACTATGAAGCAATAATTCCCTATTACGTTGAAGTATGGTAAAATAGTAGCACAGATGCTAAATGAATTATTAAGGGGCTCTTAACATAGATAAATTGAGCTGAAGTATACAGTCTCATTGGCATTGTGCAACATCCACCCTGCATGACAAATTGTTGGAATTCAGAAACATCATTAAAAAAACGAATCTGTAGCCAGCATATAAAGGAACCTCTAAAAATGTTTGCAACTACTTCTATCAATTGCGGTGCATAATGAAACACTTGATGGAAGGCAGACCAATCACAGTGGGTCAAAAACCATGATTTCATTAAAACAAAACTGGGAATATCTTGCTTTTATTCCAATATAAGGCAGTGCAGTCATAGAAAGCAAAAAGCAATACACTCACTGAATAAAACTATAACATTCTCAGTTGTAGAAATCACCACTCACTATCCATTCATGTCTTAAGGATAGCAGACACTCCGGTATAGGGAGGAAGAACTGCACTGCTATCACTGTAAAGGCACCCTGAACAGAAACAGACAAAGTGGAATCGTCTGATTCGGCTGACTGTAAGGCAAGGCATGAAGGAAAGCACAGCCCTCCATGCTTTTGAGGAAGCTTTAATTTGGCACTGAAATGCAAAAATTTATTTGGCGTATTTGAAAATTGCTGTCTCCCGGGCCAAAACACTGTGATCCTCCCAATTTGACAATTAGTATACAGTGGTCAATCACAGTTGGCCTAAATAATAACTATCAATAAGAGGGGCAAGAGGGGCAAAATGAAAGTGAAACAGTATAACAAAGAGGCTGAGACAATGTGCCTAACAGGCCAAAATAGTGCAACAAATAAACTAACAGAATATATCAAGTGAAGACAGTGTACCAATCAGCTGGGGCCATGTGTCCAAGAGGCCACAATAATATGCCAAAGTAGAGTTGAGACTGAGTGCCAATCCGATCGCTGCAAACTGTGTTCAGAGTGCAAAAATAGTGTGTACTCTGTTAACTCAATAGGATCAAGAGGAGAAGGAGGGGAGGATTTTTGCCCTTATTAGTAGGCTCAGACTGCTTTAGTCTCTCCTAGCTTGTGTGCTATTCCCTTTTAATAACTTTGATGCCACTTTGCCACACTTGTCCTGGTTTTCAACTGTGAAATACTAGATAATATGATAGAAATCAATGTGTTCTGTCCCACACGGGGGTCAGAGCATTGTGTTCACCTCCCTCTCCTTTTCTCACTACAGAATTGAACCATAGTCCTTCTTGACATTTAAATTATATTTTACTGTGACAATCAGTGCAATCTGCCGAGGGGAATATAGTACCAGAGATACAAAATAAAAATTACTTTTGACAATGAAAGTTATTATTATAACACTTTAAGGCTAAACATATTTCAAGTGTAGGTGGTAGAAAAAACAAGTCTGCCATTAATATTGTGAAAAGTTTGGTGAGCTTTTTTGTATTATTTTTTCTAGAGTATACATGTGCGAATCTGTTGCAGTAAAAAGAACAATTTAAGGACTAACAAATTCTTTTTGGCAGAAGCATTCGTAGGATGTACTAAATGCAAAGGAGTATTACAGATTATTTGAGGGTGGAGGTAGTGAGAGAAATGGTGAAATATATAGCTTGATCCATCTGTCTTGTTTTCAAAGGTCCATTTCTTGAATGCATCAATTTTTTCACAGCAAAAAAATCCACTTTCACTGCAAAAATCAAGATAACCATGTTTTATAATGTATTTTACTCTATAAGACTCAATGTAAAATTTCATTTTCCCATTTTCTGCATATAATATTTTCCCATACAAGCATAATGTGCAAATATCAGTATGGTTTGGTAGTACTGCTGTTTTTCAAACCCTGTAGAGATCATACAGCCCCTGCTTCCTCATAAATACCAACAACATACGCCCACTGACTCTGTGGGATTACACCTATCAAACAGTTAACAAGGGGACTGGAAAAGGTTTATTAAAAGTATGTGTAGAAAGTATGGCGGCTGTCCAGAACAGCCGCCATACTGATAAGTGATTCTCCATCAAAACATTTGTATCTTATTTATCAAGCAAATATCTGAGATATTGGACTTTGAATAGTTTATTTGAATCATCACTTTATTATTACACAAGAATGCTGTGAGGCAATGATTCACTCTGTATACAAGTAGAACATTCTTATCCAAAATGCTTGGGACAAGATTGGTATTTCAGGTTTGTCTAGATTTTGGAATAATTGCAAATATATAATGATATATCTTGGAGATGAGATCCAAGTCTAAACACGAAATTCATTTATGTTTCATGTATATCTTATGCACATAGCTTCAAGGTAAGTTTATACACCATATTTCAAATAATTTTATACATGAAACTAAATGTATATATTGCACCATAAAAAAGCAAAGGTGTCACTATCTTAGCCATCCATATTGACAATTTTAGACTTTGCAGTATTTCAGGATTCCAAGTGAGACATATTCAACATGTATAAAATTCAATTAAAATGGAAAAGATATCCAAGTAATTAAGGTTTTCAACAGTATAGCTCATAGTCTTCTTGTAATATTGCAATGAACTTGGCAAAACTAAACTCTACCAATAGTTAATCTAAAATAAGTAGGATGTACAAGAATATTCTATTTAAGGCAAATGACACTGGAAAATCTTTCATTCAATCATACTTTTAAATTAAGCAGGATGTTTTGAAAAATTTAATCTTTGTGAATTCTAACTAACCTGGAATCTTGCCTTAATATGCTGGTTTTTTTTTTTCCAATATAGATCTCAGGTCAATAAATGAACCTAAACTTGTTCAAAAATATTACATTAAGATAAAATATATTTGATGATATCTATTTAGTTCTAAATCCAATTGTTTGACTTCAGATCTCATCCCATTGAGGCTTTTCCTCACTTCTCCATGCTGCCAGCATGCTGCCAGCATGGAGTCCCCCAGAGCTCATCATATGATGCAGGCCTACTTAAAGCAGTGAAACAGAGCCCAGAGGAGTTAGGTGTACAATAGGCTTGTGAATTGCGGCCTAACCTCAATCCGTTTATGCTTGTCAAATTTTGAGAGACCCCAGGATCCATTTTTGCATTCCTCCTGAAATTGGGCAGGTAGCTGAATAGTTGTTTTTGATCTGCAGTTGAAAAATGGGGCTAGATTTGTCCAATTGGAAGCGTGGGGGGGGGGGGATTCCCGGGCTCCCTTTCCTGTCATTTTTCAGGCAATCAGGATGAAAATTATTACACTTGGAAGCCCACTAAGTTTCATAATGTTTCAGTCATCCCCTGATTTTTAGGAATGTCTATGAGGAGTACCAAAAAATCCTGTGTAGTTCTTATGTATAAATAATGAGTACATTAAAAAATAGGACAAGCGGAACAAAATTTGGATGGACAAATGAATAAATACATGCAAAAGGCATCAGTGGCATCAGGCAACTTTGACATATTTTACACTGCCCCAGTTCAGAAGTGAATGAAATGCTCTACTTTTCAGGGCTTCTCAGGAACCATAACAAGAGGCTACATTTATATAGAAAAGACAACACCAAAACAATTCTTACTCCTTGCTTCCTTTCAGATAGGAATTCATTGACAGAGTGAAGATAAGGCTGCACATTTTAGAGTACTTTCCAAATCATGTATTGCATATCTCAAATCTTTATAAAAAAAATCAGGGCATACCTATAAGCAACACCATGTCAAAAGGAACTTGAGTTCAAATAACAACGAGGAAAGATTAAAACCATAGGATCAGCCTGGAGACAAAAAAATGACCATGATATCATATTATGCAAACAAGACCTCCAGTCTATAGGATCAAATCCCATGTGCTGCTGGAACAAATAAAATGTAACAGATAGAATAGACTTCAGGATGAATGACATCATTGACAGATGCTCTTTTAGGGTGTGACAAATGACAAGTTAGACAACACATGTCAGGGAGCTATTTTGGAAATACTCCCAAGGGGAAAGTTCCTTTTGAATTTGGACTCTTTCAAAAGATGATAACAGGTTAATCACTGAAACAAATTATCATACCTCTTAGCAAACATTTTGTATGTTTTACAGAAGCTTAAGAAAACCTGAGAAAGTGCCTTAAACTGGCCTCACTGCAATGCTCACATTCTATTTTTGTGTCAGACCCTTGTGAATGCTTTGTTATGTAGCACTATGCAGAAATTAATACTTTATAATGAGAATGTATAGGTTTGTGGTTATGCTGCTGAACTCAGAACACTTGAAAGAGCATAATCTTTGCTTAGACCTCATATTTGCAGCAAGCTTATAATTCACTTAATTTTTAGGTAGATTTTGGATAATTGTAGATGGTACTTGATAGTGCAGGTCAAGTATATGATTATGACTGAAAATGGATACTAAGTATATAGGATGAGGTTATAGGCTGTGGACAACATATGCAGGCTCCAGAATATATGAACTAGAGCAGGGGTCCTCAGACTTTTTCAACAAAGGGCCAGGTCACAGTCCCTCAAACTGTTGGAGGGCCAGATTATAATTTGAAAAGAAAACCATGAATGAATTCCTACGCACACTGCACATATCTTATTTGTAGTGCAAAAAAATCCACTTAAAAACAATACAATAATTACAATGAAGAACAATTTTAACAAATATAAACTTATTAGTATTTAAATGAGAAGTGTAGACCTGCTTTTGGCTGATGAGATAGGATTCTTGTTGTTGTTGTGTACTTTCAAGTCGTTTCAGACTTAGGTTGACCCTGAGAGAAGGCCAGGTAAATGACCTTGGAGGGCCGTGTCCGGCCCCCGGGCCTTAGTTTGAAGACCCCTGAATTTGTGCATGCAATTCATGTATACTGTACCTAAAATCATAGTTAGAAAACTCAAAAATGACCATTTAGTTCATCCTCCAGCCATTTAGGAAACTATTGCTAAAATATCAGCAAGTGGTGGTCTTGTAATCTCAGTTTAAAAGAATCCAGTGAAGGGGCTCACCACCTTTCAAGTTAGGCTATTCTATTGTCACACTGCTTTTATCACCTGGAGATTCTTCCTAATGTTGAAACAGAATTTTTTTTCTTGTTACTTCAATCTATTGCTTTCAAGTCACAAAAAAGGGATGTAGATGACACTCTGTCATCACCCAAACTGTTAGAGGTCTGATGATAGAAACCTACAGAAAAGATTACAATGTCTAATATAGGCCTGTATATAATATGGACCGCAGCCTCCTATATGCCTTCTTTCCCTGCCAAACATTTTTAAAGGTGTTAAAGGGATATTTTCCCCTCTAAAACTGATGATGCTCCATCAAAACAAGGAACTTTAATTTGAACCAATCCCCTAAAATGTTTTACAACTCTCAGGATATTCCAATTTCATTTCTGGGAAAAATTCCCTCTGGCAGGCCCTGTGGCTGAAAATTTCCCTCAGGACGTTCAGAGCTTCCCCATTCCTATCTACTTAGGGGTGGGGGGAGGTCCTCTATTATTTTCTATTTTTGAAGGATGCCTTTGGTCAACAGATGTACTCTCATTTTCTGTAACTTCAAGATGACTCCCAAGGAAACAATTTCCTACTTTCTTGAATTTTATCATTGCCTGTAATATTGGGGGAAAAAACCCATACCAAATGCATTTGCTTCCTTCTTAATAAGAATAACTTTTAAAAGCAATGATAATTACTGTGTTCCAAAGATGGAGGATGTGGTGAGGTGCTTAAAATTACAAATTCATCGGCTAAGAAAACCGTAATCTGCGGTTGTAGCTGAATTCAACCCCTGATGAATTCACAGTCAATTTGAATTGTGGTGCAAATAAATAACCCCTTTTCCAACACAGGACTGCATGATTCCCCTCTAAAACATTTTAGAATAGGTGATGCACTATTTCACTGCCAAAACATGGGGTAAAAGGTTCTGGAGTTACCTCCAAGACAACCAGGATGTTAGGGGACATTCAAGGGCCATATGTTGCCCTGCTTGATTTTATGAAGTAAACAGGGCTTCAGCAGAAAATCCTGCAATCCTAAAGAACTATAAGGAATCCATTGGATCTTATAAATATCCAGGCTAGATTATTTTAATTTAAGGCTCACCAGGGCTTGTTAATAGCAGAGCTACTTGACTGGTTCAAGATTGGGAAAGGCGTACGGCAAGGCTGCATACTCTCACCCAACCTTTTTAACTTGTATGCAGAACACATCATGCGATGTGCGGGGCTTGATGAATGCAAAGCTGGGGTGAAAATTGCTGGAAGAAACATTAACAATCTCAGATATGCAGATGACACCACTCTGATGGCCGAAAGCGAGGAGCTGAGGAGCCTTCTAATCAAGGTGAAAGAAGAAAGCGCAAAAGCTGGGTTGCAGCTAAACATAAAAAAACCAAGATTATGGCAACAAGAATGATTGACAACTGGGAAATAGAGAAAATGTGGAGGCAGTGACAGACTTTGTATTTCTAGGTGCAAAGATTACTGCAGATGCAGACTGTGGCCAGGAAATCAGAAGATGCTTACTTCTTAGGAGGAGAGCAACATCCAAACTCGATAAAATAGTAAAGAGTAGAGACATCAGACTGGCAACAAAGATCCGCCTAGTCAAAGCCATGGTATTCCCTGTAGTAATCTACGGATGTGAGAGCTGGACCTTAGGGAAGGCTGAGCGAAGGAAGATAGATGCTTTTGAACTGTGGTGTTGGAGGAAAGTTCTGAGAGTGCCTTAGACTGCGAGAAGATCCAACCAGTCCATCCTCCAGGAAATAAAGCCTGACTGCTCATTGGAGGGAAGGATACTAGAGACAAAATTGAAGTACTTTGGCCACATCATGAGGAGATAGCAAAGCCTAGAGAAGACAATTATGCTGGGGAAAGTGGAAGGTAAAAGGAAGAGGGGCCGACCAAAGGCAAGATGGATGGATGGCATCCTTGAAGTGACTGGACTGACCTTGAAGGATCTGGGGGTGGTAACGGCCGACAGGGAGCTCTGGCATGGGCTGGTCCATGAGGTCACGAAGAGTCGGAGACGACTGACTGAATGAACAACAATCTTGACGGTTTCTGATTTTTAGGTCAACTGTCCAATTCACAGGTGAAAGGCAACTTGATGGCAATAAATAATACCTCTAGACTTGAAAGTCAACTTGTAGGAAAGAGGGCATCAAGTTTTTCTCTAGAGGGGCAGTATTATCTTTGGATGGTGAGAGAAACTAATCAAAGACAGAAGGAATTTGTATCTTTGGAGAAATGAGCCCCAGAACTCAAAAAGCTGGGTTGGTTTTTGGTGCGTCTAACTGCCTCAAGTAGCAGTGTGATGCAGCTACTGACACAGTCCACTCCAGTAGGTTGGGATAAGAAAAGTAGTATAATTATTAAATGGCTATTTATCACACAAGTAATAAAGGTCACTTCCCATATCAACCTGTTCATTCTTTCATGACCAATACAGAGCTATAGTCATGGTCTGCAACTTCAGCTTACTATGATTTTTTTCATCTCATCTCTATTAATATCTTCCATCTTGAAATGGAACTGATAGCATGAAGGTAGCCTTTGCTGGTAAAGTAATATATATTCAACTTATCAATATTAAGTCTATATTATATCTATATAATCAGTTATTGATATTAAGAAAGCTAAATGCATTCTTCTTTAATTGTTTGGGGAATCCATGCTATTGCCATCAAATTCTAAGGTGCATTTAAAATCTGTAAAGTAACTTCAGAATAAAGACAGATTTTTCATACAAAAGAAAATAGTGCATATGTGGTTTTAAAAACTTCTTCTGAAAATAAGATGGGACTTAAGATAAAATTATACCAGCCTTTATAGTTCATATTGGCCATTGAATAAATACTCTGTGGATGTCAACTACAGATTGAAAGTGGCTGTTTAGAAGATTGAAAAACAGTCTTCAGCACTTTAATAGCAGAATGCAAAAATGATCTGAAAGAAAACTTACATTTCTGTAAACTATAGTGACCATGGAAGGCATGAATATCTAGAACTCTGCCAGAATAAGACAGCAGAGTGTGGAAACTGGAGGGTTTAAGGAGCTCATGTCTAGGAAGCCCAATGAAGCAGAGGCTGACACTATTAAAATGGTGTTTCTGAATTATTTGTGTTTTAATTTTCCAATATAACTATTAGGAAAAAAAGTATGCTGTTATCCTGGCATGATGATGATCATGTGGTGTTCGCTCTTATACAGGTGAATGAAAATATCTATAGCTTACCAGCATCACCAACATTCTTCATAAATGATATCTTACAAAACAAAGACTGTGGATAAAAAGTGTGGTGGACAGATTTAGCCTGAACTTGAATCTATGTAAATTCGACAGTGCTTCTGAAGCAGATTTGGAGTTGTTTCCTTTTTTCCCCCTTTGTCTGGCTCCTCATCTTTAAGAACATCTATGTAGATTTAATGAAGTGTAATGCCACTTTATCTGTTAGTTGTAGTTTTACAAGGTTTTTGGTAAAGAGTGCTAGCAGCTCATCGAACCTCAGATTCCATGGTTCCATAGCAGTGAGCCATGACAGTTAAACTGGTGTCAAACTGTATTAATTCTATAGGGTAGATGCACCTATTACTGTTTCCTCCAAGCTTAGTGTATTCAATTTGACCAGTGTACATATATGAAAATATGGAATGTCCTAGGTTTTGTAAGAATCTCTTTTAAAAATCATATATTTCTTCATAAATGGGAGAAAGGGGACATTTTAAAAAAGAATGTGGGAGGGAAAAAACACATGGATCATTTCACATTACCTTTATTGTAATCTTCCCAGATTTTAGCTAATCTAAGATGAACATTGTATAGGATCAACATAACTGTTTTATTGTGACAAGAGAATAGGAGGTACACAGTGATAATCAAGCTTGAGTACAATTGATTACAGAGGAAATATTAGAATGCATTTGGAGTAAAAAAAAAAAAGTCGAACAGATAGTTTAAAGTTTAATACAAGGCTAACCCTTATGAATGACTTTGATGGCATGGCCTTTATCTTTCAAATCCATTCTTGTCCCTGACCTGCATTAAAGTCATGAAGATGTAATTTACACAAAAGCTTTTCTAAAGCTCAATTCTATTCAATTGAGATATACCAAACTTGGAAGATAATTAATCCATTTCAAATACTCACACCTCTCTCAAATCCAACTGAAATAATTTCCCATGAGAAATTAAATTAACCCTCATTATTATGAAGAATTTCATATCTGTAAATTAACTCTTTCATTTGCTAATTACATCCTGCACATTTAGGGAATTGTTCCATGGGTGGTTTTTAGCAATAGCAAAGCAGAATTTTGAAGTTTATTGCAGGTAAATTATTTTTAATATTGCAAATACACATAGAACATAGGTCGAAATGGTATCTAGTGAAAATAACATGTCAAGCAGTTTAAAATACATTTTATTTCCTGTTCTATTGTGAGATGGGGGAATTAATCCTTATAATGAAAATAAGGAATAGTTACATTCCAAGGTAGTTATACTATGTGTCTATACTCAACAGTGAGATTTGTTGATTTCAACAATATCTACTTCAATGGATTACAGCCTAAACAATGGTATACAATGGTATATACTCGTGTATAAATAGAAACCTCTGACAAAGAATTTACCCCCAAAATTTGGGACAACATCCACAGATCAAATCCTGGACATGTGGTCACTGCCAATTTTGGTCACTTTTAATAGGGACTTCCTGTTTAATCCTCTTGAGACATGCAAAGAGCCTGCATATTAAACATGGCCACTTTTGCTCTTTTCCACTTCAGGTAGCCAAGCAGATCTCTTATAGAGTATGCCCCTCTTAAAAATGCTACCCCAGTCCACCTCAAACTCCTTCATTCTGCAGCTGAACACTGCTTGGGCCAAAAAAGAACATATGAAAGGAAGGAGGACTGTCTTTGTTGTTCTCTAGTTTGAGGAAAGGAGGAGTAATGGGGTGAGAGCACTGCTTCTACTACTTATGATACCACAAAAGGTTTCTCACCTCTGCTTCTTGCCACTGCTTTCATGCTGGGTCCTAGTAGAGACAAGCTGCTTTGCTTATCATAGATTAATGGTGTAACATTAAAAATGTTGACAATTTCTGCTATCTTGACAGCTACCTCTCCACAAAAGTAAAGATTGTCACTGAAATACAACACTGCTTGAGCTCTGTGAGTGCAGTATTTTCCTGAATGAAGCAGATAATGTTTGAGGATCTGGACATCAGTTGTTTATAATGCTATTGTCCTCCCAACCCTGCTATATGCCTGCGAAATGTGGACTGGCTACAGATGTCACACTAAACTCTGAAAAACCCTTTAAATTTCTTGGGAAGACAGGCAGACAAATGTCAGCGTGCTGGAACAAGCAAAGACCACCAGCATTGAATCGATGCTCCTATGCCATCAACTCCGCTGGACTAGCTACATTTTCCAAATGCCTGATCTCCATCTCCCAAAGTAGTTACTATACTCCCAACTCAAGAACAGGAAATGTAACATTGGTGGACAGGAAAAGATTTAAAGATGGGCTTAAAGCCAACTTTAAAACTGTGACATAGATACTGAGAACTGGGAAACCCTGGCCCTTGACCGCTTTAACTGGAGGTCAGCTGTGATCAGCAGTGCTGTGGAATTCATGGAGGGCAAAAGGGGGAAATGTGCCAAGAGGAAGGTGCATCAAGCCAACCTTATCCAGGACTACCTTCCACCTGGAAACCGATGTCCTCACTGCAGAAGAGCATGCGGATCAAGAATAGGGCTCCACAGTCACTTACAGACCCACTGCCAAGACACTACACTTGGAGGACCAACATCCTCAGGCTACAAGGAATCACCTAAGTAAGATTTCCTTATTGTCTTGTCCTCCCTTATTTAACATGCTGGATTTTAATGCTTTTTTTCTCATGATTTTTGTCATTTCTCCGTAGATGAAAATAATTTAAGATCACCAATGTCATTTATACTCTTCCAATTGTAAACCTTCAAATAAACACATCCTTTCCTTCTCATTAGCTCTTCATAAGTATGCTTGCTTTATGTATTTTCAAAGAAGAGGTAAAGATTTGTTTGTTACATGTCCCTAAGTTTTTATCTGCTACTTATCCATGGGTCATAGCAAAATCTATATTTTTTGTCCCCAAATCTGCATTTGATTTATAAATGAAGTCAAATACTTCATTTATAAATCACAAATAAATACGGTAAGTTACCCATAGCAACCATATTACAAACCATATTAGAAATGTGAACCCTGCTTTTCTCTATCATCATATAAGGAAGGTTTACTGAGGTTAGATATTTTAAGCTATTGTGAAATTCACTGTTTGTCTCAAAATGAAAAGCTTTAACATAAGAATTAATAGCTATCAATCCCACAGAGATACTGCTCCTTCTAAAAGACCTGCCACATCAATTCGGGGAATAGTTAAATGTTCAAGCTTATAATTGAACATTTCAGAAACAGAACTTTGAAATGAATTACACTCTTTAAGTACTCTGAGGACATTTCAATAGTACTCCACGGCACAAACAATACACTTATAGGTTGTTTAAGACAGTTTAAGATCAAGGTGGAAGATTCACGTGACTTCATTTGTAAAGGAGAACAAAGAAGCTTTATTTTTTTTTTAAAAAAGGATGAACATTCAGACTCATTCTAACTTAAACTATGTGCTTACAAAGTAAATTACATTTTAAAAGTTTACATTTACATTGAAGCAGTTGTTATATCAGTATCTCAACAAGTGTATAATAACAAGGAGATATGTTTCTTATACAAGATATTGTTGATTACCTGTGGTTTAGGTGTTAAAAATTTGCACAGCTAGTTCTGATGCATCTGGCCAAAAGTGATCCAGCCCAAATGATGAGAGACTGAAGGGGAATTTTACCAGGGCCAAGAAGGCAACAAAGGTCTAATCTGGATTGGAACCCTGACTCAGTTTTAGAGTGTTCTTGAGAAAGAGCTATGCAAGCTTGTTGCACTATCTGTATCTGTGTAAAAAATGCCCATGAGTGTAGAGTATATTGATATGTGTACGGACTTACACAATTACACAAGAAAGTCTAGGATGTATCTCCCAGAAACTATGAAGGACACTAAAGAACTATAACTCTGAATGTTTTGATTCTAGAGATGAAGAAAATGAGGGTTTTAGAACATAATGTAAATAAATGGGCCTCTGATTTCCAGAGCACATGGAAACATGTACACCAGATGCCAGCAGTACCTGCATTAAATGGCATTCACCACTTACAGACATATGCTATGCATATTCCCCCTTTGACTATAATGCAAAGACAGCCAGAAACTAGAGGAATTTAAACTGGGGTAGAATGGAAAATAATCAATTTTCTGACTGGAGTCAAATTTGGCATTCCATTTATTTGTCATTTTAACAGTCTGCAGAATTTTTTTTCTGCAGCACCACATTTCAAATGAATTACTTTTCTTCCTATTGAGCTTCCTCAATGTTTAAGGGTGCATCTAACTTGTGGAATTATTCCAGTTTGACACCACTTAACTGTCATGATTCAATGGTATGTAGTCATGGGTATTATTAAAGGATCACCATTCTTTGGCAGGGAAGGCTGGAGGTCTTATAAAATTATAATTAATGTGATTTTACAGTATTGAGCTATGGCAGCTAAAGTGATATCAAACTTTAATTTTACTATGTTCTTCTAGTAGTATGGTGTCATCTGCATATCTGAAATTGTTAATGTTCCTTTCTTTTCTACTGAACCCAACTTAGATGTCTGTCATGTCTTGCTTCTTAAGTGGTGAATGTATTTGTTTGTATAACTTTGAGGATCACTCTGCTTGCATGGGAGATTAATGCAATAGTTATTGCAATCCCTTGCGTTCCTTTTCTTGAGGATTAGAATGTATATTGGACTGTTCCAGTCTGTGGACTATTGTTTTCTTTTCCATATTCATCAACAGATTTTAGTTGGAGCTAGAGCAAATTATGTCTCAGTAACGTAAAGCATAATCTATCGATATGCCATCTGTTCCCCATGCCATTGTTATGCAACATTTTGTTGTGCAACGTTGCTGTTTTTATGCAGCAAGTAGCAACAATGCTGTGCAATAAAAATGAGGATGAGCTGGTGATAAATCAAAACTGAAAATCATGCTGGCATCTAGAGGCTCTTACACTACAGATTTTATCAACCCCATCACGTATAACAAATGAGGAGTAATGCTAGGATGTGCAGCCCATCAACATATGGAACTATTCCTAATGCTCCTGAGATACAAGGAGCTTTCACCTACCCATATTTGGAGAAGAGAAATATATATTTTATTTCCCTAGAAAGAACTCAGTAAAAACTGGGGCATTATAGCCATTTATTTAGTAAAAATAATTCTCTGGGGTAAAAAAAAATAATGTAAAACATTGGAAAATTAGTTTCAATTAGGCCTGTTTGATCAAGAAAAAATTTGTTTCTAAAATCGATTTGTAATTGGGGTGTTTTTTTGTTTTGATATTTAAAATATTTACAAAACTTTCCCAAAAAATGTTTTGTTATTTACGAAATTTCGTAAATATTTACAAAACATTTTGTAAAGATGGCGCCCTTTTTTTTTTCAATATTTTTTAAATATTTTTTAAATTTAAGTTTTCCTGAGTTGCAGTTGCAGCTATGCGCCTGTAGGTGTCAGCAGAGAATTTTCTCTCTTCTCTTTGCTGCTTTACGGAATCCATGAAGCCTCAAAGCCCGGGAAACTGGAGCAGTGGGGGAGTGAGTAGAGACTAGAGAACGCTAGAACTCCCTCCTCCTTTCCCCCCCTCCCTTTTGTTTTTGAGAAGGGACAGGATAGTGGCATAAATTATGCTGGGGGTGTTGAGTGATGTTGAGCCTGGCGGGGCAGGGCTTCAGAGAGAAATGAGAGATAGAGTGCACGTATGTGTGTTCCTGTGTTTTTTCCTCTCTTCCCTTGCACTCGCTGTCTCTGCTGGAGTTCCCTCTCCTCAGGAGGCATAGAGAGTGAGAGAGCGACGTCAGCATCGCGCCTGGCATTGGGAGAAGGGCAGGCAGGGGGGAATAATAGCCATCATCGAATCCAGCAGATGCAGCGAGCGAGCGAGCGAGGGGGAAGAGAGCGAGCCGCTTGGGCTGGTAGCACAGGAACACACACGCGCGCGCACACAGGTTCTCTCTCCTCAGGAGAGAGAGAGACTTTGGAGAGAAGCCATCAGAGGGAGATAGCCAATCCATCCAGCAGAGGCAGCGAGCACGGGGTAGGAGAGCAAGCCGCTCGGGCAGGTTGGTTGGTTAATGGCATTGGAGGAGCCCAGCAGCAGCTGCTACTGCTTCGGGCGCCCTGCTCCAGCGCAGGGCAGCTGCTCGCCTCCCTCGCCTTGACCCAAAACAGGAAGCTCGCTCGCCCCTCTCGCTCGCCGCTCGCTCGCCCCTCTCAGCAAGCATCGGCAGGCGGCCATCTTAGTATTTCCGAAATGGATGGAAATACAAAATTTTTTGGCGCCTGCCGTTTCGATATTTAAAAACACTTCCAGGTTAAAAAAAAGTTTTGTAATCGTTTCGTAATTCAAAAATTAACGAATTTTTTAACGAATTACGAATTAACGAAACGAATTGCGCAGCCCTAGTTTCAATTCTTAGGAAACCCCCAAGTACCTAAAAATCTGATCTCTGTTGCCTACTGTTCCATTGCAGTACTCTTCTGAATTTTCGTTATAGGTCATGGTTCTTGAACTTCTATGGGAATTCTATCAGTGTTTCTGAGGGAAGTCATTTTATGTACTCACTCAGATTCTTCCACCTGAGCAGGGTTGAAACACTGAGGATTTTGTGTTTAGTCTTCTGAAGAACTGTAAGCTTGAACTGGTTCAATAATAGCTGGTGTACTGAAAACTATCAGGGGAGCCCATTTAGTGCTAGCAAAGCAGAGCAGAACACAGCAGTTACATTTGTATGCAAGATTCAGTGCAAACTCTGCAAAATGTACAGCACACCCAGGAAAAGTACAAAGTACTAGTTCAGGGATAGCCAGCTATTCTATTGCAACGTCATTTTCCCCCTTCATATAGCTTCAAAACTTTATTTGTTTATATTAGGGGATGGTGAAAAAAAATATAGTTGAAGGAGTCAAGAAATTAAAATGATATCTCAACTCAATCAATTGGAGACATAAGACTTTATGACATGAGACAGGAAAACCGACATTGCAGCTGGGCCATAACTGAATGTTTTGAAACCCATCACACAATGCTATGTACATCCTACTGCCAGTCTACCTTCCCTCCAACTTCCAATGATTCTACTGCCTCTGTCTACTAATGGGTAATTGCACCAATATCTCTTAATCTGAAAATGTTCCAATTACCCTGTGTTGGTGTACGGCGTCCCTTCTGCTTCCATATTTATGTTTGTCTTTTTTGTTTTAAATACTGAAATCATGTAATTAATCTAATAATAATAATAATAATAATAATAATAATAATAATAATAATAATAATCTGTCGCCATACCAGGTGACAGTCTCATTGAAGAAAAACAACAGGAAAAACTCAGCCGCTATCAAGACCTCAAAATTGAACTGCAAAGGCTCTGGCATAAACCAGTACAGGTGGTCCCAGTGGTCATTGGTGCACTGGGTGCCATGCCAAAAGATCTCAGCTGGCATTTGGAAACAATAAATATCGACAAAATCACGATCTGTCAACTGCAAAAGGCCACCTTACTTGGATCTGCGTGCATCATTCGAAAATACATCACACAGTCCTAGACACTTGGGAAGTGTTCAACTTGTGATTTTGTGATATGAAATTCAGCATATAGATCTTGTTTGCTGTGACATACTGTGTCAATAATAATAATAATAATAATAATAATAATAATAATGAACAACAATAGTGTGGGAAGATGGGGTTACCAAGGAGTGAAGAAGCAAAATTTTGGGTTCATGAATTAGTGAATTGGCACAACTGCATTAATGAAAAGAGGCATATAACTAAGTGTGCTCAACATAGTATGCATCCACTATACCCTCGGGGAGTCCCCTCAGGGAGAGATGGTGAGTTTTAAATAAGGATGATGATGATGATGATGATGATGATGATGATGATGATGATGATGATGATAATAATAATAATCATCATCAATAAGATCACTGTAGTGGAATAGCAGATTTGTGTGAGAAAGTTCATAGTCTCTGTGGTGGCATACCTGGGACACTGAAGCTCTACAGGTAAGATCAAACCACATTCCAAGTAAGAAAATGAGAAGCATCCAGTTCTGTGCCTGACATTCTGATCCTCATCTTTAATACTGAAAGCAGCCTGCACAAGATCTTATTTTCTTCCATTATTAAAACAACATATTAGCTATTTTATAAATGTTGGCTTCATCACATTTCTCATTTCCTCAACAGATGGTTCATTCCATTTTGCATTCGTGTGTAAACATAAAAAATATAAATGCACCTTTACATATTAATTAATACAAATGCTTTTTATATGTCCCAACATATTTATATTTTCTAGTTTCTCTCAATATATGATGTGCCTCTGTGCATATCTTCCCTAATACAGCTTGAGTAACCTTTATCCAGAGTTTCAAAAACCTCAAAATCCAAAAATGTCCATATGGACAAAGGAGTAATTCTATATTAAGCAATTTAACACTAAACATTTTTAATGAGTTTTAAGTGTTATACATTTGAGGAATTGGACCAAATTGATTGGGCTTCAAAATCTTTCACAAAAAAGTCATATTTAATTTAACGCTAGAATGAATCCAGTGTGAACATGAATTAGGCTTCCAGGTAAGAGTTTTCCACAAAGTTCCATAGCAAAGAAGGCTCTCTCCCAGTGCACTGTTTCTTGTGACAATACCCAAAAGCAGCTTCTATGTGTAATCAATCACATTAGATAATGTATTGGACAAAATCACACAGTGATCAGAACAAAGGACAAAAATTATTTAATTTACTATTAGATTTATTTCTGTGGAACAAAGAACTGCAAAGTGCAATATGTCAGCTTCACATGGCCCTATTTTTGTTGTCCCCTAAGGAACCATGCAGTTTTTTTAAAAAGGAGGGCTACAACCCTAAGATGAGCTCTTACAAACTCCTCTGAGGGTTTTATTGGTCTTTTGCCACATTTTTGGCACCCCCATTCCACAATTATAGGCCTTTTTAGGGTACATGTGTTTTCTCAAAATAGTAAGTTTATTTATTTATTTTTATTTATTTATTAGATGCACTTATTGACCGCCATTCTCAGCCCTTACGGGCGACTCATGGCGGTGTACAGTACACATAAAAAGACAGTTACAGAGGCCAGTATCAACAACATATGACTATACAACAAATACAAACTACATAAAAATCCGCTTCGTCTCTTAGTAGAATCATAGCCAGTCTCATTTTCCTTATACCATTCCAGTTCTCATTACCGTAATGTTGTTGCTTAGCACTTAATTAAATGCCCTCTCGAACAGCCAGGTCTTAAGGCTTTTTCGAAAGGACATGAGGGAGGGCGCCTGTCTGATGTGTGCCGGGAGAGTGTTCCACAGCCGGGGGGCCACCACCGAGAAGGCCCTCTCCCTCGTCCCCGCCAGCCGTGCCTGTGATGCAGGCGGGATCGAGAGAAGGGCCTCCCCAGACGATCTCAAGGTCCTCGTGGGCTCGTAGGCCAAGATGCGGTCAGAAAGGTATTTTGACCAATTAAATATAATCACTTCCTGGTATAAAAAAAAATCCTTAACAAAATGATCAATATGACAAAATGATCATTAGCATTCTGAGGCGATTGTTTTCAAATTAGGCACAAAAATGTCCCTCTCCCACCATGGCCTCACAGCTTCTGGCAGCTTTCCATTCCTTTATAGAAGAAAAGAAAAACCAGTTCAGCACAGGAAATAAAGAATATGAAATTTACTGTCCCATCCTTCTAGAGTGAGCTAATTTATAGATATCACACTAAATCTTGTGTATTTAATTTTTCCATTAATGTTGCTACACTTTTAATGTGCTTAGCTTTGGTGAACAATGCCCATAATATAGAACAACAACAACCACCACCACCATCACTTGGTTTATATTCTGCTTTATCTCCCCAAAGGGACTATACAAGGGATGGCAACATGAACAGCTTATCAGTGAGAAAAGAAAAGCATTGTTGCATCAAACCGAAGAAAAAAAGAGAAACAAGCACATATAATTCTGTTTGCATAGGCATCATGATTTGTGCAAGATGTAACTGTAATATAAGTAATAGGACTGAAGAAAGTCATGCAGTATTACAACTAAATGATGCTTTAGGTAATATAGAACTGATAAGACATTTGGGTTTCATACCAGAAAATATAAGGAAGATGCATTAGAAGGCACTTTGAATTATAGGGAAGATATTAATAAAAGTTTAGATATTAAAATATCTAAACTTGAGTTTGAGATTGAGTTTGTTTAATTTATTTAATATTTATCATTTCAAGAAATACTCAAAACATCTATCACAAATAACTTTTTTAAAAGATTAAAATAGGGATGTGGAGTTGTGTCCTTATGCCTGTGTGAATAGAGCATGATAACATATCTTTAAAATATGATGTATGTAAAAGGTTCCTCAATTCTATCTAAAAAGTGTGGAGTGTAAATGGTTATAGGGGGCAGTAGGAAAGTTCATTATGGCAGTAGAAATCTGCTAAAATATCAGAGCACATAGCAGATTGTTAAGGGCATATACTACTAAAAGTATCAGCAATAAAACTGTATCAGTTTAAAGCACCATTCATAAATACCACTAAAAGTATTAGATTAATAGGCACCAAAAGTCTCCTGAAACAATAATATAGGTCTTCAGTAGAGGGTTAAGAAAAAAAAGTCCTGACATTTCACCATGAGGAGACTAATCCATATTTTTCCATGGATAATTTTCTATGGACAGTAACTTAATTACTAAGATAAAGGTAAAGTTTTTCCTATTATATTAAGTCCAGTTGTGTCTGACTCTGGGAGTTGGTGCTCATCTCCATTTCTAAGTCAAAGAGCTGGTGTTGTCCATAGATAACATAGGTCATGTGGACGGCATGACTGCATGGAGTGCTATTACCTTCTCACAGGAGCAGTACTTATTGATCTACTCACATCATGTTTTCGAACTGCTAGGTTGGCAGAAGCTGGGGCTAACAGCGGGAATTCACCCCGCTCCCCAGATTTGAACCGCCGACCTTTTGGTCAGCAAGCTCAGCAGCTCAGCGGTTTAACCCACTGCACCACCAGGGGCTCCTAACTTAAGCACTAACGATCTGGAATTTTCTATCCATTGAATTAATAGGGATAGCCTTTCAATTTACTACATCAGTGGCTTTCAAACTGCGAAAATAATATTGATTGTTCTCAGTATTTTAAAGAGTAGCAGGACCAATATAAAATAGCCTCTTATTTGATATTTATTAAGAAATGAAATACAGGTTGCTTTAGTTGTTACTCTTTTTGTCCCAGAATTGTATATTTCAAGATGAGCTAAGTAATTGAAATTGTATCATTCTTTATCTAGTCTTTTTTTTAAAAAAAAAAAAATCAACTGATCTTTGCAATGTTACAGAGAAGCAACAAAGGGACCATATTTATTTCTTCTTTTAAAAAAATAAAATCAGGAGATGAGCAACTTTCTTCATCAACTTGACAGGCTGTGAACACCATGGAAAATGACCCCAAGAATACTGCTAAATTTCACAGCACCCCCCGGAATATATTCTGATACTTTCCCTTTTGAAGTTTAGAATGGTCTACATATGTTTCCTTTGAGCAGATGTATCAGTGGGGAATGGAATAGTGAAGAAAAGGGTTTAAAAATGTACTCTGCCCATTTGATTATAATTAGCTGTGCACATGTAGAGACTGAAACACAATGCATATGGCTCAGCCTCTCTACTCCCACGTGCGTGCCCATGATAGTAGTCAACCTTCACAGAATATTCATGTGATCAAGTAGAGCAGCTGTCAGATGCTCCATAATTTAGTTAACTGCAGCAATGTAAGATCAAGGCTAGGAAAAAGCGAATTGTACAAAACCTCCTAATACTATATGACTATTCCACTTGAATGATGACATGCTAATTCCTTAGTTGCTGCTGTTCTTTCACTTGATAAAAAGTTATGTCAAACTGTGAAGGAGTGGCTCAAATTAGAAACTAATGAGATGCTTATTTGGAGTGCCTTGTGGTTCAGTAACCTACAAGTTAACATTCATACTGATGTAAGAAAAGGAGGGCAATTGAATGCCATTTCCTAGTTCCCATTCTCCATCCGTCTTGTAGTGACATGTTATCTTCATAGATATACAGCTGAGAACTAGGGTTGCAAATTGTTTAAGTGGCATTATGTTGTCCAGAAAAACTGATGCTAGCAAGATTTAATTAAAGAAATGAAGTGCATTTCATTAATTAGATGGATTTGGATGTTTTAATTTACAACAGATGTACGACTCCTGTTAAATTCCTAACAACTTAAAAAAAATATTGCCTTAATTAGCTGTTCCTAATTCAAAGTTAAAATAATACTGACTTTCTTTCCTTTCTATTGTAACTACTAGGAATGATATGCACCTGACTTCTAATAAAAATGATATGGAGGTGTGTGTGTATGTGTGTGTGTGTGTGAATTCCTATTAAACCAATGGAACTCAAAAATAGTATGACTAAAATATAATATATTGTCGAAGGCTTTCATGGCTGGAATCACTAGGTTCTTGTAGGTTTTTTCGGGCTATAGGACCATGTTCTAGAGGCATTTCTCCTGATGTTTCGCCTGCATCTATGGCAAGCATCCTCAGAGGTAGTGAGATCTATTGGAAATAGGAAAATGGGTTTATATATCTGTGGAATGACTAGGGTGGGGCAAAGAGCTCTCTGCTGAAGCTAGGTGTGAATATTTCAGCTGACCACCTTCATTAGCATTTGAAGGCCTGGCTGAGCCTGGGAAAATGTTCTGTTGAGAGGTGTTAAGATGTGCCTGGTTGTTTCCTCTCTGCTGTTTTGCTGTTGCAATTTTAGAGTTTTTTAATACTGGTAGCCAGATTTTGTTCATTTTCATGGTCTCCTCCTTTCTGTTGAAATTGTCCACATGCTTTTGGATTTCAATGGCTTCTCTGTGTAGTCTGACATGGTGGTTGTTGGAGTGGTCCAGCATTTCTGTGTTCTCAAATAATATGCTGTGTCCAGGTTGGTTCATCAGGTGCTCTGCTATGGCTGACTTCTCTGGTTGAAGTAGTCTGCAGTGCCTTTCATGTTCCTTGATTCGTGTTTGGGCGCTGCGTTTGGTGGTCCCTATGTAGTCTTGTCCACAGCTGCATGGTATACAGTAGACTCCTGCAGAGGTGAGAGGATCCCTCTTGTCCTTTGATGAACGTAGCATTTGTTGGATTTTCTTGGTGGGTTTGTAGATTGTTTGTATGTTGTGTTTCCTCATCAGCTTCCCTATGTGGTCAGTGGTTCCCTTGATGTATGGCAGGAACACTTTTCCTCTGGGTGGATCTTCATCTTTACTCTTGTGGCTTGTTCTTGGTCTTGCAGCTCTTCTGATGTTTGAGGTGGAGTATCCGCTGGCCTGGAGAGCCCAGTTGAGGTGGTTCAGTTCATCTTGGAGGAGGTGGGGTTCGCAGATTCTTTTTGCACGGTCTGCCAAGGCTTTAATGGTGCTTCTTTTTTGACTTGGGTGATGGTTGGAGTTTTTATGTAGATAATATCTATCTGTGTGTGTGGGTTTTCTGTAGACGGTCTGACCCAATTGTTGATCTGGTTTACAGATGACTAGGACATCTAGAAAAGGCAGTCTTCCTTCATTTTCTTTTTCCATTGTGAATTGGATTTTTGGGTGGATGCTGTTAAGATGGTCCAGGAACCTGTTGAATTCTTCTTCTCCATTGCTCCAAATGGTGAATGTGTCATCCACATATCTGAACCATATCGTGGGCTTTTTGGTTGCTGTCTCCAGGGCTTGTTTTTCAAAGTGTTCCATGTAGAAGTTAGCTATGACCGGGCTGAGAGGGCTCCCCATAGCTACTCCATCTTTCTGTTCGTAGAACAGATGACCTAGTCATGCGCAAACCGTATCAACAATTGGGTCACACCATCTACAGAAAACCCACACACACAGATAGATAACACCACACCTTAATTACAGTGGCTTAACTCTTTTACAGGTGGTTAGGCCAGAGGTTTTAACTCTATCATTTAGAAAATGTAAGGTGATTTCCAAATCCTGACAAGTCAACCATGACACTCCAAATATATCATGCAAGCTCCACTAGTTTCTTTATCAAGCAAAATAAATTTAAAAACCACACAGGAAAAGAAAGGTGATGATAGTACAGTCTCAGGCCTACATTTTGTATCAGATTTTGGGCCCTTCCACACAGCCCTATATCCCAGAATATCAAGGCAGGGAATCCCATATTATCTGAGTGTGGACTCGGGGTGGTTCCAGACAAGCTGTTATCCCAGGAGCATCTCCGTTGAAAAAATGCAGATGTTCCTGGGGGTCCATCTATACACACCCCAGAAAGAGCGTGCTTTCTGGGGTAGGTGTCCAGATGTTCTTCTGGAAATTCCTGGAAAAACACAAGGACACTGTAATCCTCTCCCCAAATGACCCCAAAAAGCCCTTTTAAAAGGAAAAGTACTTACCCAGCCTCCATTGGAGAGCCGATGCAGATCTACTAGTTCATAGAAATGATGCACCAGGAAATGATGTTCTGGAACATCATTTCTAGACACAAGGATAGCTGTGGCAGCTCTGTAATGGAGGCTTGGTAAGTACTTTTCTTTTTTAAAGGGCTTTTTGGGGTCTTTTGGGGACGGGGGTTGGTATTCCCAGAGTTTTTCAGGATAATTTAGCCTGGTAAACCATGGGAATACTGTCAGGACTGCAGTCCAGACACCAGAAGTAGTGAGTTTATCTCATGCCTTCCAAGAAGACATGAAATATACCTACTATCAAATTAATTCACCACAAACCAGGGTTTTCCTTGTTTGTGGTGGAATAATTCAGGTTTGTCCAGGACATCATCTGGACAGCCCCTTTTTTATTGTGGAAATGTCTGCAATAAAGTGGCTGCCTGGATGCAGCTTCAGATAACCCAGTTCAAAGCAGATATTGTGGGATTTTCTGCCTTGATATTTTGAGATATAGAACTGTGTGGAAGGGTCATTTGCTTTTATTGTAGTTCAGTTGTTCTGGAGGGATTGCAATGCAGGCAAAGATCACTCTTCTTAATTATTGACACGTGGGCACAAAGGACACATGACAAGAAAAAGACAAAAGACCCCATTAGCAACAACAAAGCAACTTTCCTCAAACCCAGGGCTCTTTCACATAGCCCTATATCCCAGAATATCAAGGCAGAAAATCCCACATTACCTGCTTTGAACTGGGTTATCTGAGTCCATAGTCAGATTATGTGGGATTTTCTGCCTTGATATTCTGGGATATATGGCTGTGTGGAAGGGCCCTATGATGCTAACTACTCATTTCTTAAGCAGAAAACATTGACTTTCTCAAAAAAAAACTTGTATTTTTACATCTGGAAAAATATTTCAGGTGCTGTACATATATGTAAGATCTGCTAATTGAAGTTCAAATAAAAGTGTTTAGTTTTGTTAGCATAAACCTCAAAGAGTTATGTTCCAATCCATTAGCTCCCTCTGCTTAAAGGTTTTCCTTGTCAAAAAAATTCAGTATCTTCCAATCCAAGAAACATATTTAGGGCCCTTCCACACAGCCATATAACCCAGAATATCAAGGCAGATAATCCACATTATCTGCTTTGAACTGGGTTATCTGAGTCCACACTGCCATATAATCCAGTTCAATGTGAATGTTATACATCTGTGTGTAAGGGGCCTTAAAAGTAGCTGTGTTGGCAATGCAGCAGTCACAAGTCAACATTTTGTATTGGTTGTGGCAGTGAGTATGAGAATGTGGGACTGCCTCTCCAAGCATCTGAGCTGGGGTGAAACACAGAGCAACAGCACAGTCTGCCAAACAGTAAAAAGAAAAAAGCCACTTCTCAGACTATAGATCAGGAGCAACAGCACCCTCAATTGGACAGCGAAGAACCTATCTTTCTCAGGCTACAGATCAGGATCAGGTCCCTGAGCTGGAAGACAAGGAGTTCAACATTTCAGCCCAGGTGTAGTTGAGGAAAAAAGGATTACAAGTTTGCAGGTCCAATCATTTTAAATAAAAGAGTGCCAGCAATTGGGAACAGTTGTGAAACCAGCATAAATAGCCGGGTTTTGGAGCAATCAAATCCTGAAAGGAATGTCATTGTTGTAGTGGTGTTCTGTAGACTGTGTATGATATCTGTGACCTTGGGAGATGGACTGGATCTAGGGTTTTGGTTTTCAGATTATACCTTGGACGGTGTTTCTTAGGATAACTTGGATTAAGAACTTTGGAATGTACTCATGGTTTGCACTATTGTTTATCCCTTGTTCCCTTGTTTTGATGATTGACTCATGATTTGGCCCTGGGCTGACTTCAGACTACTCTTGTGGTGTTTGCCTACTGCTACAGAGACAATCTTGGGAGAAACCTGACAGTATCAGATGTTGTTTCTATTATGATTCAGTTGTTCAGGAAAAGTTACAAAGAAGCCAAGGGGAGTTCAAAAGCTTGTATTATGTATTTTGTACATTTTTAGATAGTCAAAGTAGCACATTTTTGTGGGGTTTGTATTTTTCTTTTTGCATCTTGCTGAATGGCCATAATAGCTACTCCTAAATATGCAACTGCTATGCTGATCTTCTTCAGTGTGGAGCCAAATGGCTTTGTAGGATTCGTACAGGACCATCAAACTAAACATGAAGACCATCATGTGGAAGCTAGCACTTCTTTGATGAGATATTTTCTGTTTAGTTTCAAAAGTTGGAACTATTGTCATTTGAGAAGCTGTCACTTGGAAGTGCTCCAAATTAATCATTATTATCATCAATTTTAATGATTACACTAAAAATATTTTGATTTAAACTTTTGTCGATCAAATGTGATATTACTGTTAAGCTTTTTATATTCTATTTGGGAACACCTGTGAAAGAATTCAATATTATGTAAAATATTGCCGTGTTTAAGTTAGTTTTTCAATTGATAATTAAGGCTAAGAAACATAGATAGATATGACAGGCAGGAAGACAGACAAATAACACTAAGTTAGGCCATATATGATGTCATATATGATCACTGGAACATGGAACTGTATACACATCGGTTGGTCTACATCATACAGTCTATTGGAAGAGGCACAGTCTCTTAACATGGATAAGTCATAAGAGGACTACTAAAGTGTTGGTTTAGGTAACCAAAGCTGCCTATTGTAGTTGAGAATAGAGGCCAGCCAACCCATTATACTAAAACATCTCTAAATGAATGAATATAAGAAACATCGTAAAGCAGGAAAATAAGTCATGATTAATCATTATTATGTACAAATCCAAAACAATATTTGTCAAGGGTCAATAATAATATTTGTCAGTTGTGGGGAAAAATAATATTCTATTATTTCTTGGCAAGGAATGATTGTTAAATAGTTGAATTTTAAAAGATCTTCAAAAAAAATTATAAACTAAATTCTGGAGTTCTTTGGAAGTTGATCTTAATGTATTAAAATTCCTGAGAATTGTAATGCAGTTCAGATACAAAAACATTAGGATTTGTGAAAGGGATTTTTAAAAGCCTGACATAGGTTACCTCTTTCCTGTATATCATATGTATTTATCTATGTGTGATTGACAGATCTGATAAGGCAGTAGTCAAATTTTGAACCTCATCAGATGGGGAGAATTTAGCATCCTAGGATGTTTCACTCCAGTTTATGGACTGAGCCCCATGCTGGCCATCACACAATGTTGTGTGACTTTCAGTGAAGGCCCTGCCCCCAACCAGGGTGAAAGCATTGCTGGAGGAAGCCCCCACAATACGGGAGGCATTTTTGGGAGGAGAGCGCTGCCCACATGTGATGGGGAAAGTGTCACTGAGGGAGCTGTGTGGGGGGCAACAGATTTGTCCTGTTGACCCTGTCCTTTCACACCAATGCCAGGTGGGACCTTTTGCCTGAAGCATTGTAATGAGGCCCTAAGTCAGTGATGGGCAACCTTTTCAGCTTAGTGTGTCAAAATTAACAAAAAAAACTCAAACATAACTTGGGTAGGGTTGAAGGAATTTTTTTTTCGTGATACTCAGATATTCTCTTAATAATTGCATCTTTATTCTGCATATCATGAAATAGAACTGGTGCATATCTTAGGAGAGTTTCTTTAATAATTTCTCCTTCACTGAGTGCTTTTCCATGCTGAGCTATGGAGTGAGCAATGCTCAAACTTGCAGATGTTAAATTTGTAGAGCCTTTTACAAAGGCACAGAAAAGAGATGTAGTAGTTATGGGCGATTTCAACTATCCCGATATTTGCTGGAAAACAAACTCGGCCAAGAGTACAAGGTCAAACAAATTCCTCGCTTGCCTTGCAGACAATTTCATGGTCCAGAAGGTAGAAGAGGCAACAAGGGGATTGGCTACTCTTGATCTCATCCTAACAAATGCGGAGGACCTGATCGATGCGGTCGAAGTGGTAGGATCCTTAGGGGCAAGTGGCCATGTGCTCCTGCAATTTGAGGTACAAAGGAAGGCCGAAACTAAGACAAGTCAAACCCGTATTTTGGACTTTAGGAGAGCTGATTTCCAAAAAATGAAGGAAACGCTGAGCAGCATTCCATGGACACAGATACTAAAAGACAAGGGAGTTACGGATGGATGGGAATTTCTCAAGAGTGAAATACTCAAGACGCAAACCGTGCCAACAAAGAGAAAAAATAGGACAAGTGCAAAGAAGCCAGAATGGATGTCCAAAGAACTTCTAACTGTGCTAAGACACAAAAGAGACATGCACAAGAAGTGGAAAAAGGGAGAAATCACCAAAGAAGAATTCAAACAAATAGCCAACACCTGTAGGGAAAAGGTCCGCAAGGCTAAAACACAAAATGAGCTCAGGCTTGCCAGGGACATTAAAAACAATAAAAAGGGCTTCTATTCTTATGTCAGTAGAAAAAGGAAAAACAAGGAGGCGATAGGACCTCTTCGCGGAGAAGATGGGGCAATGCTGACAGGGGATAGGGAAAAGGCAGAACTACATAATGCCTTCTTTGCCTCGGTCTTCTCACAAAAAGAGAGTCTTCAACCTCAGCAAGATGGAGTGGATGAGGGATTGGAGGACATCCAACCCCAAATTGGGAAAGAAGTCGTCCAGGAATACCTGGCCGCTCTTAATGAGTTCAAGTCCCCAGGGCCAGATCAACTACACCCCAGAGTATTGAAGGAACTAGCGGAAGTCATTTCGGAACCATTGGCAACCATCTTTGAGAGTTCTTGGAGAACGGGAGAAGTTCCAGCAGATTGGAGGAGGGCCAATGTGGTCCCAATCTTCAAGAAGGGAAAAAAGGATGACCCAAACAAGTACCGTCCGGTCAGCCTCACGTCGATACCGGGCAAGATTCTGGAAAAGATTGTTAAGGAAGCGGTCTGCAAAGACTTAGAAACAAATGCAGTCATTGCTAATAGTCAACATGGATTTATCAAAAACAAGTCATGCCAGACTAATCTGATCTCTTTCTTCGATAGAGCTACAAGCTGGGTAGATGCGGGGAATGCCGTGGATGTAGCTTACCTGGATTTCAGTAAGGCCTTCGACAAGGTCCCCCATGACCTTTTGGCAAGGAAACTAGTCCAATGTGGGCTAGGCAAAACTACGGTGAGGTGGATCTGTAATTGGTTAAGTGGACGAACACAGAGAGTGCTCACTAATGCTTCCTTTTCATCTTGGAAAGAAGTGACAAGTGGAGTGCCTCAGGGTTCCGTCCTGGGCCCGGTTCTGTTCAACATCTTTATTAATGACTTAGATGAAGGGCTAGAAGGCATGATCATCAAGTTTGCAGACGACACCAAATTGGGAGGGATAGCCAATAGTCCAGAGGACAGGAGCAGAATTCAAAACGATCTTGACAGATTAGAGAGATGGGCCAAAACTAACAAAATGAAGTTCAACAGTGACAAATGCAAGATACTCCACTTTGGCAGAAAAAATGAAATGCAAAGATACAGAATGGGGGACGCCTGGCTCGAGAGCAGTACGTGTGAAAAAGATCTTGGAGTCCTCGTGGACAACAAGTTAAACATGAGCCAGCAATGTGATGTGGCGGCAAAAAAAGCCAATGGGATTTTGGCCTGCATCAATAGGAGCATAGTGTCTAGATCTAAGGAAGTAATGCTACCCCTCTATTCTGCTTTGGTTAGACCACATCTGTAATATTGTGTCCAATTCTGGGCACCACAATTCAAGAGAGATATTGACAAGCTGGAATGTGTCCAGAGGAGGGCAACTAAAATGATCAAGGGTCTGGAGAACAAGCCCTATGAGGAGCGGCTTAGGGAACTGGGCATGTTTAGCCTGAAGAAGAGAAGGCTGAGAGGAGATATGATAGCCATGTATAAATATGTGAGAGGAAGCCACAGGGAGGAGGGAGCAAGCTTGTTTTCTGTTTCCTTGGAGACTAGGACGCGGAACAATGGCTTCAAACTACAAGAGAGGAGATTCCATCTGAACATTAGGAAGAACTTCCTGACTGTGAGAGCCGTTCAGCAATGGAACTCTCTGCCCCGGAGTGTGGTGGAGGCTCCTTCTTTGGAAGCTTTTAAGCAGAGGCTGGATGGCCATCTGTCAGGGGTGATTTGAATGCAATATTCCTGCTTCTTGGCAGGGGGTTGGACTGGATGGCCCATGAGGTCTCTTCCAACTCTTTGATTCTATGATTCTAACGACATCTTTTTGAGTCCCAGTTCCCTTGATTCTTATCCAGATGATTTCAAGCTGGTTTCCCAGATTGCTGTCTTGAATCTCTTCTGCAGCATAAGAGTTTTTGACATATAAGGCTACTCCGCCTCCTCTCCCCTTTGTTCGGTTTCTGTGAAAGAGGTTATACCCCTCGATATCTACATTCCAGCGATAGGAGTCATCCCACCAGGTTTCAGTGATCCCTATGATATCATATTTGTGGTGTTGTGCTAAAAGTTGGAGTTCGTCTTGTTTATTTCCCATGCTCTGTGCATTAGTGTAAAGACATGTGAGCCCCTGAGATCTTCCCTTGAGCTGTTTAATTGGGATTATTGTGCTTTTGGTACTTGGTCCTTGTTGTGTTAAATAATCCTGATTGTGCAATTTGGTTGATCATTGCCACTAAGCATTTGCTTAACAAGTATACTGAGAAATAATCCTGAGATTTTTCTTCTGGTTAGTTCCAGACCCCTACAATGTGAGGCATGATTTTCAGTTCCATAGATAGACCTGGAATTGTATTTCATCCAAATTGTATCTCTCTGACTATTGGCACACAAACAGCCTGTTTTTTTTTCCCTTTGATAATTAAAGGGTCATTGTTCAGTTAACCTGCTGAGTTTCACATTCTACAATAGATTCAAGTGTTCTGAACAGCCAGCCAATGTGTATTGTTGCTCAACAAACAATTTAAAAGGGGGAAACAATTTCAGCAAAGGGTATCAAAGGGCACATCTGTGTACTTATGATCATTTTAGAAACCATGGAGTGTGAGAAATTTTTAGAACTCTAAGTAATTAGAAGATGCTATTAATGTTCGAGTAGCCAGTGGGTGTGGAGATTAGGATCAAGGTCTTCAAAGAATAAATGGGCAAAGGATCATTGCCTTTAAGCAAAGGAATCTCTGCTGTTTGAATCAGTAGCATGTTTCCTTCTGAATGGGAGAGAATCTCAGCAAACTGCATAAATCAGACAACTTAAACTGAAAACTGAATCTCTTTTCCAGTGAATTAATCCTCCATGGTTATCCAATTCTAAACACAATCTTAGTTCTGGATCATGCTGTAGCTGTTTAATCTCAAAATAAATTATGTATTGAAAATTGTTAAGGAGAAGATTTTTAAAAATAACATTTTACTGAAAGTACAAATTTTATCTCAGAATATCTGGATGAAGACAAAGTGGAAGATCTACAGGTGAGCATGATGAATTTTTTATGTATTATCACCTCACTGTTATATAAAGGACACTATTTTGCCACTCCATTCTGAACAATAGGACTTGAGTATCTATCTATCAGATATCAAGGCCACACTGTATTAAAATGTTATATATCATCATTTTCCTGTATTATCACCTTACCTGAATGGATGAGTAGAAAAAAACACAGTTTTTCATTCATTTAATTTTAATTAGAAAAATTATTATTTTAGGGGGGAAGAACCAATAGGAGATCAACTGGATTTCTCATTTGTGAATGACATTATCATATCCTCAACTAACATCATAAAAATAAAAAAAGATAATTATAACAATGACAGTTTGAGGTTTCTGACTGAAGTAATCACTCAGTGCACCCTCAATAAATATCTATACAATTTTTGCAATTAATCTATATGGTTTCTGGCTGCCATTTATTTTCCGAGCCCAATTCAAGGTGCAGGTGCTCACCTACAAAGCCCTAAACGGTTTGGGACCACCCTACCTGCGTGACCGCATCACCATCTACGAACCCACACGCTCGCTCCGGTCATCTGGGGAGGCCCTGCTCGTGATCCCACCCACATCGCAAGCGCGCTTGGTGGGGACACGGGACAGGGCCTTCTCTGTGGCGGCCCCCCGACTTTGGAACGCCCTTCCAAAAGATCTCCGACAGGCCCCTACTCTAGCTGTTTTCAGAAGGAATTTAAAAACTTGGCTGTTCCGTTGTGCCTTCTCAGACTAGGAATCCCCACCTCAAGTCCTAGTAGCACCTTAGCATAACTAATCGTCGCTGCACACCGCACTTTTAATCCTACGTGCCTCCTGCCATTTCAGCACTTTTAACCCTTGTACCCCATTGCGCCGGCCGAACCAGTTTTTAATAATGTCTTGATGTACTGCCATTGTCGTTATTTTGCTTATTGTTTTGATTTGCTTTGCTATTGTTGTGTTATGTTTTCTATTGTATTGTGTTTTGAGGCTTCGGCCTGTGTAAGCCGCATCGAGTCCTTCGGGAGATGCTAGCGGGGTACAAATAAAGTTAATAATAATAATAATAATAATAATTTCTTTGGAAGTAATTCGTGGGGATTATTTGGATACCCAAAAAATTGAAAATTATTCTGATTTTCCAGAAACAGATCTATAAACAAAGGTCATTAGAATTATGAACAGAAATAATCATACATCTATGTCTACTTTATTTTTTCTTGAGAAATTCTACCTTGTAGGGTTAAATATATAGCTAAGCAATATAACAGAATAAGCTTAAATCCATAGGCTTTTACATGCTCAATTTGCTTAATACTGTTATGTGTACATATTTTCATCGCCTAATATTAAGCACAAAATAATATGACAAATCTAGCATTATCTATTATATAGGCTGTAGTTCAAAAAATGGCTTTCCAGCTCCGAAAAACTACTTCGAAAACAAATGCCTAGATATCAAGTTGGTGATGAAGTGCACCTAAGGATGAATACATTATGCATTATTTCACTGCCAGCTTAGTTAGCTGTAGTGCAGAGACTATCATAAAGTGTTGGTTTTTTTTCTTCCCTCAGGTAAGTTTTTAAAGAATTTCTCGAATGGTTTTTGGTTCATATGCTTTTGTAAATATTTCATTAGAATATAGCATATGAAATCCATTTTGTCATACACTTTAAAATATGGTAATAGCAAATGTGTTGTGAAATAATAAGTAGGGTTCTATACATTTCCTTTTCCTGTCTAGAATGAATTGTAATTCTTTGGCATTGGGCTACATTTTCTAGGATCCTAATAGTGTTCAAATTCCATCTTTTAAAAACTCTCTCTGATTTGGAACTTTCTGGTCTACATAGATCCTCGTGGCATGAATTTTGGTTTTGTCTACCAGTCTTGGCTAATGTGCTTTGACTGGTTTCATAGTATAAAGTTAACTGACAATTCCAATATATAGGACTTGGAATCACAGAATAATATAGATGCAAGAGGTCACATGGGTCATCTAGACCAACCCCCTGCAATGCAGGAAAAGCACAATCAAAGCACCCCCGACAGATGGCCATTCGCCCTCTGTTTAAGTGGACGGAGCTTCCACCACACTCTGAGGCAAAGAGTTCCACTGCTGAACAGCTCTTACAGTCAGATAGTTCTTCCCAATGTTCAGGTGGAATCTCTTTTCTTGTAATTTGAACTCATTGTTCCGAGTCCTAGTTTCCAGGGCAGCAGAAAACAGGCCTGTTCCCTCTTCCTTATGTCATCCTTTCACTTATTTATACATGGCTATCTTATTTCTTTTCAACCTTCTCTTCTGCAGGCTAAACATACCCAGCTCTTAAATTTTCCCTTATTTAAACACTTTACCCCTAGTTTTCTTCTCCTTTAATGATTGTTCTTATTCTATTCAAGATTGTAAGCCATAGGGCAGTAACAAACTCTTTTTTGTAAAATAATGTGAGTACAGAAACAGTAAAAAAATAATAATAACAGTAATAATGAAGTGAAGGGGAATAGGACAAAGCCAACCACTCTCTGCAACCAACAGTGTATGGGATGGCAAGAACAAGGAAGATACATCATGATTGAATAAATGAAATTGTAACTTATATAAAATTACATACATCAGGTGAATTATCAGGTGAATATTATTATGGAGTAAAAAGAAGATTGTAGTCTGAAGAAAATGCAATTTGCAGAAAAGGCATGTTAAGATATTCATGTCACCTGCTGTGACCAACCAGGGCAAGAGAATTTGTACTGGGGTGTGCAGAATACCATTCGGCGATTTGTGATTCAGGAAAATTCAGCTATCCAGCAGCAGGGGGGAGGCTGGGGGGAGTTGTGAGGGGGGGAGTTGGTGGGGAGAGGTGGGGTGGTGGGCACAGGAGAGGGGGTCCTCCTCTCAGCCTGGGGATGCCATGGCTTGCTGCAGCCCAAGGCTGAAAGAAGAAGAAGACACGTGGCAGATGAGACCTCCGGATATCTCCCACCAGCCACATCTCTCTCTCATGGCTATCCTTTCAGCCTGGGGCTGCTCTGCCTGCCATGGCCCCAGGTTGGGAGGAGAAAGAGACATGCTACTCTTGAGGGTTCTTGCCAATCAAGTGTCTCTGCCTTGGGCCATCACATTTGCATGTTGAGAGGAGAGCTGAGAAAGATGAGGGCTGAAGGAAAGAACGCAAGGGGCCATGTCCAACCCACAGGCCTGGGTTTGCCCATACCTGGCCTAACACATTTGCCACCTGTCTTTCCCTTCAGTATTCTTTATCATTGAATCCGTTAGTGTATGCAAAAGGCAGCACATTCAAATGGTGCTGGTAAGAGTGTGTCTTTCTTCTCAGAAATCCTTTATATTGACATGATTGAAAGAAACTCCAGTCAAATAATTCCAAAGTCGAGTAATTCCAAAGCAACATAAAATGAAAAAAAATGATTTGTTAAATAGAATACATAATAAAATGGACGCCATTTCTATATGTATAAGCATATTCAGACAGCCAATTGGATTCTGACAACTCAAAATGGGATGACGTAAAGTTGGTCCATGTATTCTGCACCCACAGATTCCACCATCTAAAGCTTGAAAAAAATCCCTCTCTCCTATAGTTCCCCAAAGCAGTCATTGGTTACACCCCCCCCCCCCCCCACATTTTACAGTGCCATTGTAAAATAAGACTTGACCATCCATTCATTTTGGTATCCACTGAGGGATAAGGTGGATAATGGAAACAAACCTTGGTAGATATCAAGACCCACTGTATTCAAATCAGCCATTTGCCTCTTCATGACCTAAGCATTCAATCAGCTCAAAGAAACAAAAAAAGAAGTATTTCATCCATTATTACAGACATATGTAAACACATCTGTGCAGATAGGTGAATTATCTATTCTAATTTTGTTAAAAATATATAGGCTTTGTTTTCTCATGGTCAATTTTACAGCTAATTATATCAAAGTAGCCATGTGTGACTGGTTTCATTTTGATTTTTTCAGATATTTAATATTGCATCTCTCTAACTATCTGAATTGATGGGATAAATCCAATGAGAGGCATTCTGTCCAGTCACAAGTCATGCCAAAAGTATATCAAGTTTCTTTTTCAACTACATTAAGAAAGATAGATTTGATGTAATAATTCATTTTTTAAACCACAGTCATTGCCAAACACACAACATTCCACATCCAGCATTAAACTGGAAACAGACATTGGTCCATGCCTCATGAAAGAATTGTTATATAAAGAGATGAGCCAACTTGTAGTGTTCCTCTAAAAACTATGCTATTGTTATACTGTTCACTATCTGATAACATTTTGGAAGAATATTTGATATATATAATGTTATATTATGACATCATAAATGCTTCAACATATTACAGGCTTGAGATACCCTTATAAGATGAATAATTTTCAGAATGAAGCATTTCTTTGAAAAGTTGGCCGTGCCTGAATTACATCTGGGAAGTCACTGGGTTTAAAATACACTATATAGATAATGGAAACATGAATTGTAAAACACACATCAAGAGTTATTTGTTTTATTTATTTACCACATTTTTATCCGACCCATATCAGCCCAAAGGCGACTTAATTGTCTTTCCTGTACCTTTTTGCAAGTTACAAAGCCACTATCAGCTAGAAGACTAATGGTCCTATAATATTGTGAAAATGAATGTAATGACTATAATAATGTCAAAATAATTGTCTGATGTGTTCTGTTGGCAACATGTATACAACAGATACACAGCTAGTTGGCTGTAGCTAATTCTGTGCATGCACATTGTGTGTGTGAGAGAGGGGAGGTCCCTGCCTCAACTGAAGAGAAAGTTTTGTCTGCTAAAGTTATACTAGAATAGCACTATTTCAAACCCACAACCAAGTTGTTTTGTAATACCTGCTCAAATGGACATCTAACATGCAATTTGTGATTTCTGTATTCCAGATTTTTGCTTCACTTTGAATACAGTTTGACTGTACATTGATAACTAAGTGAACCAAGAAGTAAAATTAAAACAATTGGTCATTAATTCAGCTAATTCTCTGTTAAATTGAAAACAGATTTTACTTCATAAGTCCAAATATTCCCTAATTCTTGTCTTAAATTAGTTATTATGCATAAACCCACCATATTGGAAGCAGGTAAATTGAATCTACTTCTACTTGCAAACTAGATATAAAAATGTAGAGCTGCCTTAAAAAACACTCCCCTTGTTGTTGTTGTTGTTGTTGTTGTTGTTGTTGTTGTTGTTGTTTATTCATTCAGTCATGTCTGACTCTTCGTGACTTCATGGACCAGCCCACGCCAGAGCTCCCTGTCAGTTGTCACCACCCCTAGCTCCTTCAAGGTCAATCCAGTCACTTCAAGGATGCCATTCATCCATCTTGCCCTTGGTCAGCCCCTCTTCCTTTTTCCTTCCATTTCCCCCAGCATCATTGTCTTCTCTAAGCTTTCCTTTCTTCTCATGATGTGGCCAAAGTACTTCATCTTATCCTCTACTATTCTTCCCTCCAATGAGCAGTCGGGCTTTATTTTTTGAAGTATGGACTGGTTGGATCTTCCCACAGTCCAAGGCACTCTGAGCACTTTCCTCCAACATCACAATTCAAAAGCATCTATCTTCCTTTGATCAGCTTTCCCTATGGTTCAGCTCTCACATCCGTAGGTAACTATGGGGAATACCATTGCTTTAACTATGCGGATCTTTGTTGCCAGGGTGATCCGCATAGTTAAAGCAATGGTATTCCCCATAGTTACCTACGGATGTGAGAGCTGAACCATAGGGAAAGCTGAGCAAAGGAAGATAGATGCTTTTGAATTGTGGTGTTGGAGGAAAGTGCTGAGAGTGCCTCTTCACTATTTTATCAAGATTGGTCATTGCTCTCCTCCCAATAAGTAAGTGTCTCCTGATTTCCTGGCTGCAGTCTGCATCTGCAGTAATCTTTGCACCTAGAAATACAAAGTCTGTCATGGCCTCCATGTTTCCTTCCTCTATTTCCCAGTTGTCAATCATTCTTGTTGCTGTAATCTTGGTTTTTTTTTTATGTTTAACCGCAACCCAGCTTTTGTGCTTTCTTCTTTCACCTTGATTAGAAGGTTCCTCAGCTCCTCCTTGCTTTTGGCCATCAAAGTGGTGTCATCTGCATATCTAAGGTTGTTAATGTTTCTCCCAGCAATTTTCACCTCAGCCTTGCATTCCTCAAGCCCCGCACATTGCATGATGTGTTCTGTATACAAGTTGAATAGGTTGGAGGAGAGTATACAGCCCTGCCATATTCCTTCCCAATCTTGAACCAGACTGTTTTTCTGTGAAAATGTAGAGCTGCCTTAAAAAACACTCCTCATTTCATGACAAAAAATAGATACAACCCTTCTTACAATTTTATTTCAGAGATATTATTGCAGGCATCTCAATGGAGTAGAATTATAGAAGAGAGAGTTGGAAAATGTCTCTGGAAACACCTTATGGTCTGTATAAGGGTATAGTTGATAGCTTAAAGAGCTCACATTTAAAAGTTTAAAAAAAGAAGAAAAAAAGCTTATACTGGGTTTTATTTTTGAGGAGCACTGAAGATAAATTTTCAGACTGGGTTTGCCCATGACACTGAGGTTACAATCCTGTCACTTGGGCAGAGCTGGAAATTGCCTTGTTATCTTGAATTACTACCCATGGCTACTTCAGTCCTGTAAGTGGAGATATTACAGACATGTTCTATACTTGAGCGATGACACTGTTTATCAAACAAAAGGCTGCATTTTATGAGAATCTCTGAACTGCTACACTTGTAAATATCCCTACAGATTGCCAGTTTAAAGCATACAGAATGCCATTTTCATCACTTTCGCAGGATTGTGATGCCATCCTAGGTGACTTTAGAGAAATATAAAATAGTTCAGATAACACAGGAAGATAATGTAAGTAGTTAAAATAAAATCAGTGCTGTGGGCCTTTGAGGAGAAGTGAAATTGAAAGGGAATTTTAACTTGATAGGATCTGAAGTATTCAAGGCTTAAAATCCAACAATTCAGAGAAACTGTTCAGCGGTTTAAGGGACTTAGCACTTAGCGCAAAGCCCAAAATCATGTTTCTGAAGAACAAGCAAAGAATGGAGGTAGTAATATACCCAGTGTGGAGCCTGACAAATACAGTTTCTGATCCCCTCTTATTAAGGACTATAGTACTATTTAACACACTAGGATTTAAATTAAAATAGAATCTGCAAAAGGGATTACTGTCCCACTGTTCCTGCCATAGATTCTTAATGGCAGTTCCAGCTAGCCTTCCAATTTTAGATCAGAATAAAGGACCCAAAGAGCAACTTGATGAATATTACAGTCCATTCGGCTGCAGACTCATCTTTTTCATTTCAAGCTATTTCAATATAAGAACAGATGAAACATTATGGTCCACAATATTAATGCAGCTTTGAATCCATGCTTCCAAAATTGCCTTTTTGTTGGCAAGATATGTGAAAAGAATGCTATTATTTCACAGGATATATTTATCTATGCCCCAGTGGAAGCAATAAGTGACAAATTTGCATACACCTACCAGAGATATACAAGTGTTTCTGTCATTAAGAAATTAAAGTCATAGAATTGTTGTACATCCCAAAGAAAGTCACTGGTTATAAGATATAAAAGAGATTATGTGTTAGATGTTATTCCCTTAATGGATACTTTTCTCTGAGTAAGGTAAGAAACTCAGAATTTTTTATTTTCTTTCCTGAGGAATGATGTTATTTTTATCTGAACTATACTGTAATACACTGTGTTCCACTTTAAAAAAAAGTGGCATTTAATCTGAGCAAGAAACTAAATTAAATGAATGAAACAAATCCTACTTTGGTGCTAACAAAAACAGGTGTGTATCCAAGCAGGATTGAGAAAGTTTAGGACCTTAGAAAGCCAGTTTATTTTAAACCTATATGCAGTTCCTTATGTTTCTATGTCTACTTATTGCACAACTTATTCTATGTGGATTGTTTACTTAATTGAAACTTCCTCATTGTATTGCATTTTGCATAAGTCTGATTCTATTTATTTATTTATTTGCCATACTTATACCCCACGCTTCTCAAACTCAAAGGGGACTCAAAGATGGCTTTCCACATAGGCAACTATTCAATACCATAAAACAGCTTACAATTAAAATAAACATTTAAATTAAGATTAAAATTAATATACGTTAAAACATTTAGAAATATTCCATTCTAAAAATCCATTATTAAAACTATGCCATCCAAAATGGTAATCCGTGGCCGTTCCAGTAGTCATTCTACATATTCCGCCTCCATCTATTGAACTACAATTATTCTCCAAAAGCTTGATTCCAAAACCATGTTTTCACCTTCTTTCTGAAGGACAGGATATATCACTGGGGAGGGAGTTCCACAGCTGAGGGGTCATCACTGAGAAGGCCCTGCCTCTCAAAGAGAGTCTTCAACCTCAGCAAGATGGAGTGGATGAGGGATTGGAGGACATCCAACTCCAAATTGGGAAAGAAGTCGTCCAGGAATACCTGGCCGCTCTTAATGAGTTCAAGTCCCCAGGACCAGATCAACTACACCCAAGAGTATTGAAGGAACTAGCGGAAGTCATTTCGGAACCATTGGCAACCATCTTTGAGAGTTCTTGGAGAACGGGAGAAGTTCCAGCAGATTGGAGGAGGGCCAATGTGGTCCCAATCTTCAATAAGGGAAAAAAGGACGACCCAAACAACTACCGTCCGGTCAGCCTCACGTCGATACCGGGCAAGATTCTGGAAAAGATTGTTAAGGAAGTGGTCTGCAAACACTTAGAAACAAATGCAGTCATCGCTAATAGTCAACATGGATTTATCAAAAACAAGTCATGCCAGACTAATCTGATCTCTTTCTTCGATAGAGCTACAAGCTGGGTAGATGCGGGGAATGCCGTGGATGTAGCGTACCTGGATTTCAGTAAGGCCTTCGACAAGGTCCCCCATGACCTTCTGGCAAGGAAACTAGTCCAATGTGGGCTAGGCAAAACTACGGTGAGGTGGATCTGTAATTGGTTAAGTGGACGAACACAGAGAGTGCTCACTAATGCTTCCTCTTCATCTTGGAAAGAAGTGACGAGCGGAGTGCCACAGGGTTCCGTCCGGGGCCCGGTCCTGTTCAACATCTTTATTAATGACTTAGATCAGGGGTAGGGAACCTTCGGCTCTCCAGGTGTGGTGGACTTCAACTCCCACAATTCCTTGAGGCTCGTGTAAGCCTTTGGGGCAAATGCTGAGCCTCAAGGAATTGTGGGAGTTGAAGTCCACCACACCTGGAGAGCCGAAGGTTCCCTACCCCTGACTTAGATGAAGGGCTAGAAGGCATGATCATCAAGTTTGCAGACGACACCAAATTGGGAGGGATAGCCAATAGTCCAGAGGACAGGAGCAGAATTAAAAACGATCTTGACAGATTAGAGAGATGGGCCAAAACTAACAAAATGAAGTTCAACAGTGACAAATGCAAGATACTCCACTTTGGCAGAAAAAATGAGATGCAAAGATATAGAATGGGGGACGCCTGGCTCGAGAGCAGTACGTGTGAAAAAGATCTTGGAGTCCTCGTGGACAACAAGTTAAACATGAGCCAACAATGTGATGTGGCGGCAAAAAAAGCCAATGGGATTTTGGCCTGCATCAATAGGAGCATAGTGTCTAGATCTAAGGAAGTAATGCTACCCCTCTATTCTGCTTTGGTTAGACCACATCTGGAATATTGTGTCCAATTCTGGGCACCACAATTCAAGAGAGATATTGACAAGCTGGAAAGTGTCCAGAGGAGGGCGACTAAAATGATCAAGGGTCTGGAGAACAAGCCCTATGAGGAGCGGCTTAGGGAACTGGGCATGTTTAGCCTGAAGAAGAGAAGGCTGAGAGGAGATATGATAGCCATGTATAAATATGTGAGAGGAAGCCACAGGGAGGAGGGAGCTAGCTTGTTTTCTGCTTCCTTGGAGACTAGGACACGGAACAATGGCTTCAAACTACAAGAAAGGAGATTCCATCTGAACATTAGGAAGAACTTCCTGACTGTGAGAGCCGTTCAGCAGTGGAACTCTCTGCCCCGGAGTGTGGTGGAGGCTCCTTCCTTGGAAGCTTTTAAACAGAGGCTGGATGGCCATCTGTCAGGGGTGATTTGAATGCAATATTCCTGCTTCTTGGCAGGGGGTTGGACTGGATGGCCCATGAGGTCTCTTCCAACTCTTTGATTCTATGATTCTATGATTCTATGATTCATGCCCACCAACCATGTCTGCAAAGAAGGCAGGACCGAGAGCAAAACCTCTCCATAAAACCTTAATCTCCTAGCTGGCACATAGAGGGAGATACATACAGACAGGTAAGCTGGGTTGGAACCATTCAGGGCTTTCTAAGCTAAAGCCAGCACTTTGAATTGTGCTTGGCAGCCAGTGCAGCTGATCCAGTGGGGGTTGTATGCTCCCTGTACGTCACTCTAGTGAGCAATCTGGCTGCCGCTCGTTGGATCACTTAAAGCGAATATTCCCCTGGACACTGCCGAAACCTGGGTTTCCAGGCTCAGTGATGAGTCCAGGAGAACTCTCAAACTGCAGACCTATGTTTTCAGGGGGAGCATAACCCTGCCAACACAGGCTGTAACCTTAATCCCTCTTCAGCCTTTCGACTAACCAGGAGTACTTCTGTCTTGTCCAGATTCCATTTCAGTTTGTTCACCCTAATCCAGACCATCACAGCTGCCAAGCACCAGTTCAGTTTTATTATAGTTTCATGAACTGACTGATAAATATTTCTTACATGGATAAGGTCATAATCATTTTCCTTTGGGGGGATATCTTTAATTGTTCTCATCTAAAGATACTGTTGATATGAAAAATGATACATTTACTTCGTTTCCCCTATTCTTCCTGTTTTTCCTTGAAATGTATGTATTGAAAACTGTGAGAATTGTAATGTAATTTTTTCCTATAATATTTACTATTTTAAGGTACTTAATTTGGTTATCAACAATTTCCTCTAAGGAAATGAAACCTGCGATTTGAAAGTCAAAGTAAAAAAAAGGCTTTGAATGAAGATATACCTTTCTTAAAGTTTTTAGATTGTGTGAATCCTAAAAGGCAGCAGGACAACATACACTCAGAGGGATGTTAGAAGATCTGAAGAATCCTGCTGACTAAACTTCTGTAAAACTATTAGTATAGATACCTCTGTAGGTAATATATATAGAAGATTAAAAGGATCAATAGATGAAGGAAAATGTTTTTGACTGTACTTCATTTTCTTATCCAGCAAATTAAACTATAAAGAGATTGTTCTAATATTAACAGCATGAACATGTTAAAGAATATTAACAGCTTTTTAATGACATAATGCATTTGTTGTTTTATGTGTAATTTTATTTTTAATTTAGGCTGAAAATGTGTACACTTAGTAGGGTTGTGCAATTTGGCTGAACCACGATCAGTTTTCAGAATCTGAATTTCAGTGGATCTGTGGATCCGTTTTACCATGCCTCTCAAAAATTGGCAGCATCCGAAAACAATTTTCAGATCCACAGCCAAAAAATGTGGGAAGATCCGACTATTGGCGGCAATGACGAGGCTTCCTATACTCTAGTTCCTATCATTTTTAGGTCTATTGAGATGAAAATGACCACACTTGGAGGACACATATACCACTGTTAGCCCCCCAAGTTTCATAACATTTGGGTCATCCCCTGATTTTTAGGAAATTCTTAGAAATAAAATTTCTATTAAAAATTCCCAAAAAGATATCCCTGCTAACCCTGCCCTGTAAGTTCTCCCGGAGCAGCAGCAGGGTACCATTCCTTTCTGTCAAATGTCAAACTGTCAAAGATGCAGAGTTCCACATCACACCACCCACTATTACACTGTCAGTGATGGTTTAGGAACCGAGGCATCCATAAATCTAGCCTCTCTTAGTTCCCTCCTTTGCGACCGAGGAAACAATCTGTTTTCTGAGCACACGACAGCTCTGCTCTTTTCTGGTCTCATTAAATCAATCAGTCATAGCCTTTTAATAAGTTCAACAAGAATTGCCTTTTCTCTTTATTTTACATTATGTACAGTTTAGACTTCCAAGTCGTGTGGTCCTGGTGCAAGAGAGTGAACAATGGCCATGTAAGACATATTATACTCTTTCTTATATGAAAGACAACCCACATGGAAGTTGCATGATACTTCTGACCAGAAAGGCCATACTCTAGCAATGCACTCTCTTATGTCCTAATATTTTCATTACTGCTTTCTCTAGACTCTGCATACTTAAACAAAACAGGTTTTTTTTAATTTATCCACATTTTTTTCTCAACTTTAACATACACTTTCTTTACTAATTAAAAATTTGACTTTTTTCAAAGCTTTTCATTTTTTGTTCTTACAACATACTGGAAAAGGCCAGCCCTAGGCCTTGCCGGTTTCGTTCGTTAATTTTGTAATTCGTTAAATATTCGTTAATTTTAGCAATTACAAAACGATTACAAAACTTATTTTTAAACCCGGAAGTGTTTTTAAATATCGAAACGGCAGGCGCCAAAAATTTTTGTATTTCCGTCCATTTCGGAAATACGTAAGATGGCCGCCTGGCGATGCTTGCTGGGAGCTCTCCTTTCTCGGCGCCGGCTGAGCAAGCGAGCGAGAGGGCGAGCGAGAGGGGCGAGCAAGAGGGGCGAGCGGCGAGCGAGAGGGGCGAGCGGCGAGCGAGAGGGCGAGCGGCGAGCGAGAGGGCCCGCCAGAGTGAGTGCCTGCCTTCCCTCCTTAATAATAATTTTAATTTCTCCTCCCTATTCTACTAAATTAATAATTAAATTAAAAAAATATTTAAAAAATATTGAAAAAAAAAGGGCGCCATTTTTACAAAATGTTTTGTAAATATTAACGAAATTTCGTTAATACCGAACTTTTTTAAGGGAAAATTTTGTAATTATTTTAAATATCGAAACAAAAAAAAAACCCAATTACAAATCGATTTTAGAAACAATTTTTTGCGTTGTTACCCAGGCCTAGCCAGCCCTCATCCACAAGCAAGCAGGCAGCATGACACCTTATTAGAAAAATGCTCCAGTATAATCCACTGGGGAAAAACATTTTAAAATATATTGTGGGAAATCAACCATGTTTGAAAAAAACCCCAATGTTTTGGAGCAGTATTATTTTAAGTCTTATAGCAGTTCAGAGCAGGTCATCAGCTTCACTGGTTCAGAAAGGCAAGGCAGCAGCAGCCTCCAAAAGGGCAATGGAGGGTGTAGCGAACTACTGGTTATTGGGTAGAATTTAAAAGTAAAAGTTAATGTTAAATCATGGCCTATATTGCAGGGCTGGAATGGGACCAGCCATTCTGTGATTCTTAAAGGCGTAGTAGCAGTAGGGACGGAAATAATTTACATATGGGAATCTGATTAGTCATATTTAAATGAGCAGATGCCAGAATTTTAAAAAAGAAGAGAGTTAAGGATGGCAGTTGGAAAAAAACCCTGAACATTCCGAGAGAGAAAAGAAGTCAGTTGGGGGGGGGGGGGGAGTCGTTAGATGAGGATAAGTTAGGGGACCATGAATATATTTATTTATTTATTTATTTATTTATTTACAGTTCTTATATTCCACCCTTCTCACCCCGCAGGGGACTCAGGGCGGATTACAGTAAACACATATATGGCAAACATTCAATGCCAGTTTGACAAACAACATTTAACAGACAAAGGCTATTTAACTTTTTTTCTGGCCGCCAGGGGAGCTGCTGCTTTTCATCGTCCATCAACGACACCGATGAAGTTCTTCCGCATTCCACATTCCCCGGAGTCTTCTTTCTTTATGGCCTCATAAATTAGTTAAATTTAGCCTCCCACACAAGGTGGTACCTTATTTTCCTACTTGACAGATGCAACTGTCTTTCGGGTTGCAAAGGTCGACAACGGGCTACACAATGGCTGGACACCCACTCCAGCCCGGGCTGGCTTCGAACTCATGACCTTTTGGTCAGAGTGATCTTAATGCAGCTGACACTCAGCCAGCTGCGCCACAATCCCGGTGCGTATAGGTCAGAGAATAAGTTAAGTAAGAGTATTTAAAGAAATAGTCAGGATAGTGAGTGGAGAACCGTTGAGAGTTTGCTATTATATGGTTAACAAGTGAATCTTTCTATGTGTAGAAAGTCATAAGGATGAGAGTTGTCATGAAGCAATGTTATATTCAATTAAGATGCTAATATACAAATACAAACCAACAAGCTTTTTTGCAAGACATCTATAAATAAATTCAGTTAACAAGGAGTTGTGTATGAAGACTGTTTCGCAAAACATTGAATAAGATTTAAAGAGAAACCCAGAGGAGTCCCAGCAGATTTCAGAAGAGAACTGTTATAAGTTACTGGCCTGAATTGGTGACAGTGGAGAGATATTAAGGAAAGGATCTTTCCCCGCCCCCTCACTTGGTTTGAAGATATATTATGGGAAGAGGGCATCCCAGGGGGGCTCAGGGAGGGACTGATGGAGGTTGGAGTTAGAGGTGAGATTATGGGTTTTGTAGTGTAGTTCTGTAGGCTTCAACAATAGCCAAGCCAAATGTATAGTATTTGTAAGCACCAGCCAGACTGAATGAAATGTGATAAGAAATTAAGAGTAAAGAGAGGTATATTTGGATTAAACCACAGAGAGAACTTGATGAGTTTCCAGAGAAAGGTATAGGGTAGGTACTTAGGTAGGTGTTTGCTGATGAAAGTTGGCGTTAGAGAAGAGATGATGGATTCTGTAGTGTCGTTCTGTAATAAGAAATTAAGAGCAAAGAGTAATATCTGGATTAAATTAAACAACAGAGAACTTGATGAGATTGCAAAAGGAAGAAATTAGGTATTGTTATTTGGTAGGTAGGTAGGTAGGTAGATAAATAGAGTTTATCTATTCTGAGACTAACAAAAGTCAAGCCTGGTATTATTTTTAAGCAGCAGCCAAATTAAATGAAATGTGGAAGAAATGAAGAGCAAAGAGAAAAATATATATTTGGATTACATTTTTAAAAATAACAGAAAAAACTTGATGTCATTCCAAAGGAAAGTAAATAGGTATTGGTTTTGGTAGGCACAGCTGGCTGGATTGTGGCACAGCTGGCTGAGTGTCAGCTGCATTAAGATCACTCTGAACAAAAGGTCATGAGTTCGAAGCCAGCCCAGGTTGGAGTGGGTTTCCAACCAATTGTGTAGCCTGTTGTCAACCTTTGCAACCCAAAAGACAGTTGCATCTGTCAAGTAGGAAAATTAGGTACCACCTTAAAGTGTGGGGAGGATAAATTAACTAATTTATGAGGCCATAAAAAAGACTCCGGCAAAGCACTCCAGCAAAAAAGCATGCAGGGAATGCGGAAGTACTTCATCAGTGTCACAGATGGACGATGAAAGCGACAACTCCCCTGGCGGCCAGAAAAAGTTAAATAGCCTCTGTGTATGTCTGTATATGTTGTAAGTCAAAATTGACATTGAATGTTTGCCATATATGTGTACACTGTAATCCGCCCTGAGTCCCCTGCTGGGTGAGAAGGGCGGAATATAAATGCTGTAAATAAATAAATAAATAAATAAATAAGTAGTAATGGTAGTACCAATTACCAACTGCTTTGAGTCCCCCCAGAGGTGAGAAAGGTGAGAAAGGCGGTATATCAATACTGTAAATAAATAAAATAAATACCAATTTCAGCTGTTACAGCCATTTGTACAGAAGGACACTTTGATCACTGTGTTTTCTGAATCAGTAATTTATTTTTTCAATGAAGAGATTTTCTTGGAATTGGTTCAGAAATTCCAGGTGATATAAAATGGAATGGCTAGATTGGTCAGGACATTTTTTTTAAAAAAATATCTTTATTGCAAAAATTTTCCATACACATTTAAAACAGGTCAGGACATTTTTTTGACATACACGTATAATTCTTGTGTTAATATAATATTGTCATTGTTGTCATTATCATCATCCTCCTCTTACATTTTTTCCAATACCAGGACACAGGACTGTTTACAAAAATCAAGACAAATGCAAAATAAAATGCATAAATAAAAGCAACTATATTATTAAAATGCCATTGAACTGTATACAATTAAAACTATTAAAATCAATTAAATAATAGATGAGAAATGTCAGGAAAACCCTAAATATTACTATATTGCACTATACCATTCTATTGTAATATTATTAATAATATTACATGTAATATAAATATATAATTATAATATCATATTATTAGTATTATATTGCATTACATTATAATACTATAAATATTATATGTATATATATTCTATTCTATTCTATTATTATTAGCTTAGCACAGGGGACAAGGTGGAACTGTCTTCTGCCACCCTCTCTCTTCACTCTGGCCCAGAGCAGTTGGTGCTGGGGAAAGCGGTCCCCAACTGATGACCTATGCAAGAGACAAGATGGAACAAGATTTCTTGAAGTTTCTGCACTGAAATCTTGTTTCACGAGGACCCTTCTCCCTCTGATTTGTAGGTCTGTTATCTTTCTAAGGGATTTATAAATCAAATCATTTTTTCTTTCCCTGGCAAATGCCAGAATTATATCTCTTGGTGTCCCTGCTGCTGCTGCTGCTGCTGCTGCTGCTGTGGGCTTGAAGATTCTGAGAGCTCTCTCCAAGTCCTGCATTTCAATTTAGTGTTATTTTCTTTAAAACATATCTATCAAATCCCCTTCAAGTTCCAAGTTCCAGATATCTTCTGCGATTTCAGAGTCTCAGATTTCTTCTCCTTTGTCTATCAGACTGCTGAGTTAATTTTTTCCCCAAGAGTTTGATTCATTCTGCCCTGCTTTATTCTTTGCCCCAAGTGCTGTTTTTTTTTTTTTACAGAGTGGAATTCCTCCTTTGTGGCTATCATTTCACTCTTCCTTGATTTTATTTCATTCAAGATGTTCCTTTCAATGGCATTCATTACTTCAGCAAGGTCTCCCATACCCCTGGTCATCTTTCTCTTTCTTTTTTCACCTTTCTGAGATTACCTTACAGAGTTAAATTGCCCCGGAGTGTGGTGGAGGCTCCTTCTTTGGAAGCTTTTAAACAGAGGCTGGATGGCCATCTGTCAGGGGTGATTTGAATGCAATATTCCTGCTTCTTGGCAGGGGGTTAGACTGTATGGCCCATGAAGTCTCTTCCAACTCTTTGATTATATGATTCTATGAACCAGAGCACTCACCCATAGCTGGAGTTCGTCTCCCTGTGTATTCCAGATCCAGATATAATTTAATCCTGTCTAAAAATTTACATTGAGATAGATTTGTAAAATCTTCAGAATTTTGATGGTCTTTTTGATATTGTTCTCCTCACTTACAATAGGATTTCATGTACCTAACACTTTCTAAGCATAGGTAATGAAAGACATAGGAAGAAATAAATGTCGCAAATAAATAAATAAATAAATAAATAAATAATGCATTGTGAAGCATACTATATATCTCTCTACTCTTACAGTTAAATGTATATGGACAAGTCAAACCCACATTTTGGACTTTAGAAGAGCTGATTTCCAAAAAATGAAGGAAACACTGAGCAGCATTCCGTGGACACAGATACTAAAAGACAAGGGAGTTACGGATAGATGGGAGTTTCTCAAGAGTGAAATACTCAAGGCGCAGTTGCAAACCGTGCCAACAAAAAGAAAAAAAATAGGACAAGTGCAAAGAAGCCAGAATGGATGTCCAAATAACTTCTAACTGTGCTGAGACACAAAAGAGACATGCACAAGAACTGGAAAAAGGGAGAAATCACCAAAGAAGAATTCAAACAAATAGCCAACACCTGTAGGGAAAAGGTCCGCAAGGCTAAAGCACAAAATGAGCTCAGGCTTGCCAGGGACATTAAAAACAATAAAAAGGGATTCTTTTCTTATGTCAGTAGAAAAAGGAAAAACAAGGAGGCGATAGGGCCTCTTCGAGGAGAAGATGGGGCAATGCTGACAGGGGATAGGGAAAAGGCAGAACTACTAAATACCTTCTTTGCCTCGGTCTTCTCACAAAAAGAAAGTCATCTTCAACCTCAGCAAGACGGAGTGGATGAGGGATTGGAGGACATCCAACTCCAAATTGGGAAACAAGTCGTACAGGAATATCTGGCCGCTCTAAATGAGTTCAAGTCCCCAGGGCCAGATCAACTACACCCAAGAGTATTGAAGGAACTAGCGGAAGTCATTTCGGAACCATTGGCAACCATCTTTGAGAGTTCTTGGAGAACAGGAGAAGTTCCAGCAGATTGGAGGAGGGCCAATGTGGTCCCAATCTTCAAGAAGGGAAAAAAGGATGACCCAAACAACTACCGTCCGGTCAGCCTCACGTCAATACCAGGCAAGATTCTGGAAAAGATTGTTAGGGAAGTGGTCTGCAAACACTTAGAAACAAATGCGGTCATTGCTAATAGTCAACATGGATTTATCAAAAACAAGTCATGCCAGACTAATCTGATCTCTTTTTTCGATAGAGTTACAAGCTGGGTAGATGCGGGAAATGCCGTGGATGTAGCGTACCTGGATTTCAGTAAGGCCTTCGACAAGGTCCCCCATGACCTTCTGGCAAGGAAACTAGTCCAATGACTTAGATGAAGGGTTAGAAGGCAGGATCATCAAGTTTGCAGACGACACCAAATTGGGAGGGATAGCCAATACTCCAGAGGACAGGAGCAGGATTCAAAACGATCTTGACAGATTAGAGAGATGGGCCAAAACTAACAAAATGAAGTTCAACAGTGACAAATGTAAGATACTCCACGTTGGCAGGAAAAACGAAATGCAAAGATACAGAATGGGGGATGCCTGGCTCGAGAGCAGTACGTGTGAAAAAGATCTTGGAGTCCTCCTGGACAACAAGTTAAACATGAGCCAACAATGTGATGTGGCGGCAAAAAAGGCCAATGGGATTTTGGTCTGCATCAATAGGAGCATAGTGTCTAGATCTAGGGAAGTAATGCTACCCCTCTATTCTGTTTTGGTTAGACCACATCTGGAATATTGTGTCCAGTTCTGGGCACCACAATTCAAGAGAGATATTGACAAGCTGGAATGTGTCCAGAGGAGAGCGACTAAAATGATAAAAGGTCTGGAGAACAAGACCTATGAGGAGCGGCTTAATGAGCTGGGCATGTTTAGCCTGAAGAAGAGAAGGCTGAGAGGGGATATGATAGCCATGTATAAATATGTGAGAGGAAGCCACAGGGAGGAGGGAGCAAGCTTGTTTTCTGCTTCCCTGGAGACTAGGACGCGGAACAATGGCTTCAAACTACAAGCGAGGAGATTCCATCTGAACATGAGGAAAAACTTCCTGATTGTGAGAGCCGTTCAGCAGTGGAACTCTCTGTCCCGGAGTGTGGTGGAGGCTCCTTCTCTGGAAGCTTTTAAACAGAGGTTGGATGGCCATCTGTCAGGGGTGATTTGAATGCAATATTCCTGCTTCTTGGCAGGGGGTTGGACTGGATGGGCCATGAGGTCTCTTCCAACTCTTTGATTCTATGATTCTATGATTATGGGACAAAGCACAGATTGTCATAAATCCTACTCTTAATCCCACATAGAGGAGACTTGTTCAATCAGTAGTTTTTCATTAAACAATTTATTCAATGGGTCTGCTCTGGCAGGGACTAGTTATTAAGAAATGGCCAGTGTTTTTCTGGTGTCTTTTCTACAGTCACCTACCAAATTTTATATTTTTTTCTTCATGACTATTGAACTATTCATATCCAAAGCAGTCACAATATTAGATGTATGAACAGCCATTTGAATTAGCCATTCTCAGATCCATTAATCTCAAAACATCCCTTTCTATGCAATTAATTAATTGATTGCCGTCCCTTTGCTGCTTCACAGGTTTAAACAAAACCTGAACAATTGTTTAACTAATGTTACTAATTTAAAAGGATTAATGTTTCAAAAGACCCTGTTCTCCTTGGCTAAAAGTGGAGCAGTTGCCTTGCAAGATTTAGCCCTTGACCTATTATGTTTGAGAAGTGTGAGGGGTAGGATATGAACATCATCTGTCTTTCTTATGCCTATTATTCTCCCAATGCTCTCAAGAGGAGGGGAAAAAATAGAAGAGACAAAGTGAAGAAAGCTAAGAAGGAAGGCAATTTTTTTTGTCTTGACCTAACTATCCAATCCAGAAATGACAGATTAATGCAGAGAGTAACAACCACATAGGCTGCATTCTGCATTCACCCAAACCCCAAAAATATACTAGTATTGGTGACCTGAAATCCTTGCCCAATTTTATTAGACAAAAGTAAGAAATGTCTCTAGGAGCCTTTAGTTATACTAATCCATCTCTATATGAATGGGAGAATTACTTTTTATTCATCAATATGTGCCTTGAGTCATTTTCCTACTGATGGGATTTTCTTGACATGATTTGTTCAGAGTGGGGCTGCTATTGCCTTCCTTGGAAAATTAGTGTTTTAACCCCACTCACACTATCCCACCCAACCTATAAGCACCCCCTCCTCCCCCACCCTCCAAAAAAACCCCAACAACCACCTAAAATGGATTTCTGGCACTTCTAGCTTTAAATAAATGCCACAATTACTTTAGTGGGCATTTGGTCTTGGAGGTAAAATTAATTCTCAGAACAGCCTCAGATGTATCTTATTTTAAGATAAATCTAGAGATATCTTGAAAATGGGGTACACCTCCCAGAGCCTTCACTCAGTGTGACAGGGAATTTATACAGTTTTCTTTTCTGTAATCTGGGAAAAGAAAAAGAAGTAGTATTACAGAAAGGAGCATGCCAAAACTGAAAAGGCTAGAATTATTTTCAATTTATATTTTGAAAAGAATTTACTAAATCATATAGGATTTCCAAAACAATATGTAAACCAGGACACAGTTATGTTTCAGAATTCATACATCTCAATAGCTTTCTTTTCTAAGCCAAAAAAGTGTTCACCGTTAGAGAAAAGCATGCATAAAAATATATACATTTGAGAGAGAAATAGCTTTAGGACTATTATATAAGAAATGACTGTTTATAAAGCCTGCATATATTAGGCAAAATGTGTGCAAATGCATATATTAAGAGGAAGAGGCATGTAAATGAAGGAAAAAATCATGCCGACTCCTTAAAAGTTGCAAACTGATGCAGAATAGGGCAGAGTGAACTCAGCACTTAAAAAGAAAGACACACACACAGAGAAACAGAAAGATACCAAAACTGATAGATTCATCCATCACTACCCAGAGTTAGTTCATTTGTATAATTTATGTATTTACATTTCTAGGTTGGCTGCTATCACCCTCTGCAAGGAAGAATAAATGGAAAGGAAATAGTGAAACACTCTGGAAATTACAGAAAGAAAAGGAGAATCCTATGCTACGTTGAAAAATTACTGAGAAAAAGAGAGTAGAAGTATATTTAGGCATGAAGATTCTATAGCTGTCACCTTTTTGCTGTACTGCTAGACTTAATCTTAATGGTACAAAACTGGCAGTGGCATTTAGCTTCAAATGTCTACTTGCAACATCACAACAAAAAAGTAGTAGTATTCCTTTCAGCTGAAAAACAACCCATGTGTATGTAATATGGATTCTGCCTAGCAATATGTAAATCAAGTCTCACTTGTCAGAAGAGGCTTCTAATCCTCTCTTTGCTGGCTAACATAGACACTTGCATTTTAATTATTTCCCCCATTGGCTGCAAGTGTCCAAATGAACATTTAACACAGAGGTAAAAACATAAGATTAACAACAAAATATACATTCAAGAAGTGTAATGCAATGTTAATCATATCATAGGCTAACACTTGGGCCGAGTATGATTGACTTTCAAGTGTAGGATCTTAGTGGGGTGTCCATAGGTGACTGTAGAGACATATTCTTTCACAGAGGACATTGATTTCCAGATGGAAGGTGGTCCCAACAAGTGTTGGCTTGGTGCGCTCTCCTCTTGATATATTTCTCCCTTTCACCCTCCATTTGTGCCTCTTTGAATTCCACAGCACTGTTGGTAATGACTGGCCTCAAGTGAGAACACTTGAGGGCCAGGGCTTCCCAGTTCTTAGTGTCTAGCTTTCAGCCCAGCACTTTCAGCCCATCTTTAATCCTCTTTTCCTGTCCACCAACATTCCATTTTCCATTCTTGAGTTGAGAGTATTGTAACAGTTCAGGAGACAGTGATGGGGCATTCAGACAATGTCCAGAGAAGTTGATGGAGAAGGATCATTGTTTCAATGCTAGTGGTCTTTGCTTCTTCCAGAATGCTGGCATTTCCAAAACGATTTTTTGGAGGCAATACTGATGGAATTGTTCCAGAAGTTATGAATAACATTTGTATATTATCCACATTTCACAGACATATAACAGAGTTGGAAGGACAATAGCTTTATAAACAAACATCTTGGTGTTCCTACGAATGTCCTCATCCTCTAACACTCCCTGCTTCATTTGGAAATATACTGCACTCGCAGAGCTCAGACAGTGTTGTATTTTAGTGTTGGTGTTGATTTTTGTGGAGAGGTGACTGCCTAGGTAATTGTCAACGTTTCCTAATGTTACAGCATTAAGCTGTATTTCTGGCATTGCAGAGGGGTTGGTTGGTGCCTGCTTATAGAAAACTTTTGTTTTCTCAGAGTTCAGTGAGAGGCCAAGCTTTTTGTATGCCTCTGCAAATGTTTTTAGAGTGACTCATAGGTCTTCTTCTGAATGAGCACAGACTTCATTATCATCAACATATTGGAGTTCTGTAACAGACATTGCTGTGACCTTGGTTTTGTATTTAAGTCTGTTGAGCTGTCTGGACCCTAAACCAGTGCCTGTCATTTTAATGAACTGGATGAGGGCAAATAAATTGAAATTTAATCCAGACAAGACAGAAGTACTCCTGGTCAGTCAGAAGGCAGACCAGGGAATGGGTATTCAGTCTGTGCTGGATGGGGGTCACAGTACCCCTGAAGACACAGGTTCACAGATTGGGGAGCTCCTGTACTTGGCATTGAACCTGGAGGTCCAGGTATCAGCAGTGACCAGGAGGGCCTTAGCACAATTAAAACTTGTGTACCAACTGTGCCTGTTCTTTGGGAAGCCAGATCTGGCCACAGTGATACATGCCTTAGTTCCATCCCATCTGAATTACTGCAATGTGCTCTACAAAGGGCTGCCTCTGAAGAGTGCTCAGAAACTTTAGCTGGTCCAAAGAGCTGCAGTCAGGTTGCTAACTAGGGCTGGCTACAGGAAGCAGACAACCACCCTGTTGCAGCAACTTCACTGTCTGCCAGTCTGTTTCCGGGCAGAATTCAAAGTGCTGGTTATGACCTTTAAAGTTCTAGATGGTTCAATCCAGGCTATTTGGTTGACTGCATCCCCTTGTATGAACCTGCCCGAGCCCTGAGATCTTCAGAAGAGGCCCTTCTCTGGGCCCCACCTCCATCTAAAGCTTGGTTCTTGGTGGCTGCCCTTCGACTCAGGAACTCCCTGCCCAGGGAAGCCAGAATGACCCCCTCCCTTTTGTCCTTCCAGTAGCAGGCTAAAACCTTTTTATTCAGACAGGCTTTTAAAGATGATGGTGTTTAAGATCAATTCAGGGGTACTATGGTTTCTAACTTTGAAATTTTTTAACAGTTTTTAACTGGGACTTTTACATACTGTTTATATTTAATTCTGTTTTAATGTTCGTATATTTGTATATTTTAAATGGTTATGCTGATGCTTTTATGTTAAGCTGTTCTGAGTTCCCTTTGGGGGATATAATGCACAGTATAAAATCATCATCATCATCATCATCATCATCATTTCTGCTTCATCTTAGATTAAAACATGATCATTCAAAACATAATGATTCACACCCTTCCCTTTATTTTGAGAGATGCTCTATTGTTTTGATATTTCTCAGCTGTTTTGCTCTTGTACTGTTTTTCCATTTTAAAAAAACTACAGCTGATGCCAAATGCCTACTGCACAGAAAAGCAGAAAATTGCCCTAAAATTGCTTCAACATATTTCTGAAGGCTTTGGATTGGCTCAGAAGCCAAAACACGATGTTTGCAATTTAAGAGGGGGGAATCTGGTTAATTCCTGAGACTGTAACAGGTAAGCAGAGGCGGTCTTGCCCACCTCTGTTCATTTATATTCAGCAAGTTGCATGAGGTTTACAGTGCAAAAGAGAAGTAACATATATCTCTGAGTCATGACTTTAATGCCTACGTACATCATTATTTTACTGGGAGAACTGAGTAATCATTGTTATATTGTGGGTAGTGGAATTCAGAGACAATCACGTGTTGTAGCATGTGTATCTTCTGAGAGAGGTGGTTTAAGGGAAAACCTGTTCAGTTCCTTCAGCAGAAGTTAAAGAAAATATTCTAAATATAGCAATACAGTGTATTTTAATATGGTGGCAAGAATGCAACTTATTTCAGCAGCTTTCACATGTATAGTTTTAACTAAATTCACCCTTTGGGAGAAGCAGAAAGTTAAGCAGGGAAGAGGAATACAGCTGAAGTAGATTTTTTTCCCCAATACCTTAATGTTTTGTAACCTTGTAAACTGCATATTATTCATTATTTTTCCCAAATAGAAGGAAAGAGGCAACATAGATTTAACTAGGATCTCACCTCCAAGCAGCCTTTTAGTCCCTGAACAAGTCCTGGCTGTAGATATTATTTTTTGCAGAAAGCCATGTCTGGCCTGCCAGCCCTTTGCCTGGGCAACAGCTAGCTTGGCCTTGCCTGTTTTAGATTTTTTCCCCTCCCTTATATTGCTGCATTTGATCCAAATTTTTCTGTTTTGCCCATCTGTCTGTCATCTCTCTACATCCCATTTCTAGCTTCCTTTCATGAATGTTTTGGCTGTATTGTCAGCCAGGAAAGACTTTTATTTGGATTATACTGTGTGGTACTCTGACTTCCTGGCAAACTGCTCTTACATTCTACACACCTTCTGCCAATGCTTTGGTTTGAATGTGCTTTAATTTCCAAAAGAACACCACTGCAATTTCTTTTCAGATTCTGTTGCCCAAATATGTCTTCTGAGTAAATCCAGTTGCCTAACGCAGTGATACAAAACATAACACTGGGTTACTGTTTAACAAACATCACCACAGAGACCAAACATCACCACAGAGACCAAACATCACCACAGAAATTCTAGATAACTTTAAAGTGGATAACAAAGACACTGAAATAGTTGCAAAAGTCTTATACTTTGGCTCAGTCATTAACCAAGTCAAAGGCTGTTGTCAAGATTTAAGAAGATGACTAAGTATGTGTCTTCACTGTATGACTGTAATGGCAGTCAGCTATACTGGCTGAACCCGCTACAGTGCCATCCAGCTAGTTGATTCAGGTTGAGACTGCATCAGTACCACTAACATCACATTGTGCTGCATGTAGGTATGGACTATGTAATCATCTGCACAGAAAAATCACTTCCTTCACTAACAGTTTGGAACTGACTTAAGTTGTTAGTGTAGATGTGTTCGGTTTATAACAGTTGAGCAAAAGAGTTGATGACTGGGGATCATGAAAATGTCTCATTCATAGGGCTGACAAAAGTGAATAACAACAACAAAAGGCAAATGTTACATGATGTACCTTCTGTAAAAGATACCAGAATTATTTCTGTTGTTTCATGACCAAATATGTAAAACAGGAGAATATTACATGCATGTAAAGGTGAAGATTTCCCCTGACACTAAGTCTATTCTTGTCCAACTCTAAGGGGTGGTGGTGCTCATCCCAATTTCTAAGCTGAAGAGCCAGCATTGTCCGTAGATACCTCCATGATCATGTGGCCAGCATAACTGCATGGGGCACCATTACCTTCCTGCTGAAGAGGTATCTATTAATCTACACATTTGCATGTTTTTGAGCTACTAGGTTGGCAGAAGCTGGGGCTAACAGCTGAAGCTCACCCCATTCCTTGGATTGCAACCACCAACTTTCCCATCAGCAAGTTCAGCAGGTCAACGGCATGTGCACATGCATGCCCCACATGCATGTACATATGATAAATCTAGCATAATCATGTTTTCTTCATGTACAGTAAGAACTTGAACACAATCTGCATTTTTTAGACATACTGCCAAAATTGGTAGCGATTTCTGTGGAAATAAGCAGTTCAACATCTGGAAACAGATGCAAAATGAAATTCTTCTAGAGAGCTTTTGCTACTGCAATGGTATACAATTTTTGTATCACCAGAGTTTGTGGAGGTGTGCTGTCACAGCAGCTTTTCAAGCAATCTGTTGCACTTCTTTGCAGGCAGACGAGCTCATAAGATCAGTCTGTTAGTTTCACACAGGGCTCTTTTATTTCAAAGCCTTTTGGTTTCTCCACCAAAGGCTTCTGAAACTATATCAAATTTATTTATGATCCTATGTTTCCTCTGATCAAAAAAAGACTTTAGTGATATCTTTGATGCACAGTCCAGTACTTACCATGTCAGATGTAAACTGCCATGCATAAGCTTACACAGCTGAGGTTAAGCAATTTCTCTCTCTCTCTGCTCACATGAATAAAATATGTTTATTTCTCTCCTTGCAATGGTAAAAGAAAGGTGATCAGATTTCATAACGTGTCTCCCAGGCACACTTTTAGAATGTTCTTAACTATTTTGCAGGATTGAATATTTCTAAGTAAACACTGACCCTGACTATATGGATACTTCTAAACATACAATACATCAGCTTGTTTCAATACTCTCAAGCATCCTATACATACACAAATGTCCTAGTAAATTTGTGGTATAACAAAGATGAAATGGCTTCTTCCTCCTATGTATCTATTACTGTTTGCTGTCACTATCTAATAATAGTTACTGCTTCATATGAAATATGGGGATGTTGCATCCCTTTATTTTGGGGGATTTAGGTCAGAACAATATTATTATGATCATACGGTGGTATTACCACTGCTGCTATCAGCACTGGTGGGAATAATCCTCTAAATTTCCTCAGTAGTAATTACTAATGAAAGTGATAGTTGGATTGATTAAATCACCCAAATATATTAACAAGGGACTTTTTGAATTTAATTAATATGTGAGAGGTTAGTGACATAGTGAAGTTGAAATATGTGACATAACAACAGGTTTGAAGTGCAATCTATCTACACCTACCTCAAAGTAGACCTCTTTCAACTGAACAAAACTTTCAGCTTCATCAGACAGGCAAAATTGTCCCTCATATGACATTCCTGCTTCCCATCTCATAATATCAATCTACTTCAATCAGGGCTCCATGCTACAAGGGAAGTGGGAGTGTGGTAAACCACCATGGCGGCAACAAAAGGGGGAAGTCGCGTGGTAGACACTTCCCCTCATGGGATGGGGTGAGGGGGAAGACACATGATGTAGACCACAGAGTTCTCCACTCCCAACAGACCCTGCTGGATTCACCACAATGAGTGGCGAATCCCACCCTTAATGGGATGAGGGCCTTTGTCTTGAGTTAGATAAGCCTATATAGGATGTAGAAATGAGAAAGGGGCTTTCCCACCTACAAAAATTGGTTGGGTCCAGTGGTTTGAGACGCCTTAAGGAGGTTGTGAGTTCAGAATGAGAATAAGAGAGCATGAACACTTGTGTGTGTTTGTTTGTGTCCATACACACACACACACACACACACACATATACACACAATTCAGTACTGTAATTTCTGCATTGTATTTATTAGGGCTTTAAGTTTGCAGCAAATGTTGCAGAAATAGTGAGCGGCACAGGCAGAAGAGCCCTACAATCAAGGCACCTCATAGGATACATGGAGCTTTTAAAATAACGTATATGTGTCAAATTTGCTTTATTATTTGCATTGTAATTGAGAGAGGAGATGTTAAAAGTGCCAGTTGCAATATTCAATTATAGTTGGTTTCATAGAACTGGGAAAGATATACACATTGGGCCATACTAGCTGGGAAAAACTGAGGATTTCGGCATGTGTGTTCCATTAGAAATGGTTCCAAAACCTGGTGGGGTGGGGGCTGGTGCTTCATTTCTAAAGTGTTTCTAAGTATACTTAGTGAAAAATGTTACTATAATGAGAGTAATGAAATTTCATTAATATTTTGTTACAGTAATTTTTCATGTGCATAATTAAATCACTCTAATTGGGGAAACTTCAGGGGCTTCTATATCCCTTATTTTAAAGCTATTGGGAGTGAAAAATTGCTACAATGATAGAACACATTAACCACTGTTAGCCCACCAAATTTCAGAACATTTCACTTATCCATTGATTTTTGGAATTTTTTCAGTTTTTATATAAAAAAAAACATTTTAAAACCTATAAGAGCTATCTACTTGAATTTTATATGCAATGCACAAAATAACCAGGACATCAATCCCCAGAAGTTTCAGAAAGATTCACACATCTACAGTTTTTGGGTTTTTTTAAAAAAGTTTAAACAAAAATGATTTATCCCCCAAAAAAGCAACAGCAGCAATCCCTTTGAATATCAGTCTGTTTATATGTCTACAGACGTCACATGTAACTCCTGGAACTATTCCATCAGCGCTGCCTCCGGAAAATCCTGCAAATCTCCTGGGAAGACAAGCAGACAAATGTCAGCGTGCTGGAAGAAGCAAAGACCACCAGCATTGAAGCGATGGTCCTCCAACATTAACTCCGCTGGGCCAGCCACGTTGTCCGGATACCTGACCACCGCCTCCCAAAGCAGTTGCTCTACTCTGAACTTAAGAACGGAAAATGGAATGTTGGTGGACAGGGAAAGAGATTTAAAGATAGCCTCAAAGCCAACCTTAAAATCTCTGGCATAGACACTGAGAACTGGGAAGCCCTGGCCCTTGAGCGCTCCAGCTGGAGGTCATCTGTGACCAGCAGTGCTACAGAATTCGAGGAGGCAAGAGTGGAGGGCGAAAGAGAGAAACGTGCCAGGAGGAAGGCGCATCAAGCCAACCCCGACCGGGACCGCCGTCCACCTGGAAACCAATGCCCTCACTGTGGGAGAAGATGCGGGTCAAGAATAGGGCTCCGCAGCCACCTACGAACCCACAAGGAAACGCATAATGGAAGACCATCTTACTCGTCCAACGAGGGATCGCATAAGTAAGTAAGTAAGTAAGTTCCAATACATACTGGGAAATGTAGTTTAGGGCAGAGCCTTTTGAATTATTCCTCCTTTTTTTGGTCACTGGGCATTTTTGGATCTTTTTCTTTTTTATGGTGTTGTAAAATACCTCCCCCACTTTTTAGCGGTACCTAATTTCTCTACTTACAGCTATAAGCTGTTTTCGAACTGCTAGGGTAAACAGTGAGCTGGGTTGACAGTCAAGTGCTCATGCCGATGCAGAGCATCGAACTGGCAACCTTTTGGTTGGTAGATCTTATTGCTGCTGGTGATTTGCCAGCTGTGCTGAAGCCTGGCAATAGGAGATTGTTGCATGTTCCTTACAAGTGTATTCATCAATACATCATTAGAATATAATTAATCACTAAGTGATTAAGGCCGAGTGAAGAATTGTAGCAGAAATGAAGAAACTGAAAAGAGGTCTGAATTGTAACCTTTAGTCCCAACTAGACATGGCAAAGAAATTAAGTAAGCTGCGGAATAATGAGTCAACTGTAGGGAAATCCTTTTAATTCAGTGGGTCTACTCTAATCGATCGAAACCTCAGTATTCAGTATATGTTTATAATTACTTCCTATAAAGCGTTAATAATTTGATGGCAAATTTTAACATTGGATTGACACAGAATTGCTGTAAATTGGGGAGATTTGTTACTACAGCAGTGAGTTTGTGCACTGTACATCTTCAAAGTACTAAACCAGATAAATTTTGGATCAGGTTTGTTGGCATCCTGTGGTTATGCTTATAAATGAAAAGGTATTACAGATACTGAAGAAAAGCTTTATGATCAACAAATATAAAAAAACTGTTCACCTTCCTTCCAAATGAGTGCCACAGTTTTGAAATATCTGCTACTACTTTGTTTTCCAATTTCAGAAGCAATTCCATCATAACTACTTTATTTTTTAATACTACTACGTTATTTTCTAATTTCAAAGACAATACCATCAAATGTCATTCTTTTCAAGAATGTTAGCATATTTAAGGGAAAATAACTTTGTGAAATAAAGTAGCTGAACTGATAATAAACAACCCAACATCAGTCTATCCAGACAAGTCTAATCCTCACATTTTGTTTGTGTTATATGCTGCCAAGCTGGTTTTGACTCATAGGAACTCTATGAATGGGAGACATCCCTATTTCTTTCACCTTTTATTATTATTACTAGCTTGGGGACCCGGCGCTGCCCGGGTTATTAGAGAAAGTGGGTAATGGCAGTTCCGTATGCCAAGCTTGGTCTTTATTGATCATTGGATAACGGCTGCATTGTTTTCAGGAAGTGAGTGAAGGAACTTGAAGTCCCATCATCCTTGGTCCACCCTCCTCCAAACAGCAGCAGGATATAGAGTGGGTCATGGGGGCTCTGTGTGCCAAATTTGGTCTTTATCAGTCATTGGATGAGGGTCGCACTGGTTTCAGTAAGTGAGTGAAGGTACTGCAAGTCCCATCATCCATCTCCAAATTTTTCCAAACGACACCAGGACATAAAGTGGGTCATGAGAGGTCTATGTGCCAAGTTTGGTCTTGATCAGTCATTGGATGAGGTTCGCAGAGGTCTCAGAATGTGAGTGAAGGTACTGAAAGTCCCATCATCCATGGTCAACCCTCCTCCAAAACTGCAGCAATATGTAGAGTAGGTCATGGGGGCTCTGTGTGCCAAGTTTGGTTTTGATTGGTCATTAGATGAGGGTTGCAGCAGTTTTGGGGAGTGGAGGTACTTGAAGTCCCATCATCCATGGTCCATCCTCCTCAAAAGTGCACCAGGATGTAGAGTGGGTTATGGGGGCTTTGTGTGCCAATTTGGCCTTGATTGGTCATTGGATGAGGGTCGAAGTGGTTTCAGTAAGTGAGTAAAGATACTGCAAATCCCATCATCCATGGTCCATCCCCCTTAGAACTGCATCAGGATGTAGAGTGGGCCATGAATACTCTGTGTGCCAAGTTTGGGCCTGGTCTGTTATTTGTAAGGGCTACAATGTTCTGTGGGAAGTGAATCGGGTGAAGGTACTGCAAATCCCATCATTAGTGGCCCATCCTGCCCTGAACTGCACTGGAAGTCCCATCATCCATCGTCCGTCCTTCTCCAAACAGCATCGGGATGTAGAGTGGGTCAAGGTGGCTCTGTGTGCCAAGTTTGGTCTTGATCGGACATTAGTAAGGGTTGCAGCAGTCTTGGGAAGGGAGTGGAGGTACTTGAAGTCCCATCATCCATGGTCTGTCCTCCTCGAAAGTGCACCAGGATGTAGAGTGGGTCATGGGGACTCTGTGTGCCAAGTTTGGTCTTGATCAGTCATTGGCGAGGGTCTCAGTGGTCTCAGGAAGTGAGTGAAGTGACTGCAAGTCCCATCATCCATAGTCAAATTCTTCCAAACCGCACCAGGATGTAGAGTGGGTCATGCGGGCTCTCTGTGTAAATTGTGGTCCTGATCCATCATTGTTGGCAGTTGTATTGGTCTTAGGAAGGGAGTGCAGGTATTGCAAGTCCCATCATCCATGGTGCATCCTCCTCCAAACCGCACCAGGATGTAGAGTGCGTCATGGAGACTCAGTATGCCAAGTTTGGTCTTTATCTGTAATTGGATGAGGATTGCAGTGGCCTCAAGAATTGAGCAAAGGTACTGCAAGTCCCATAATCCATGGTCCATCCCCGGCCAAACCACACCAGGACGTAAAGTGGGTCATGAGAGGTCTATGTGCCAAGTTTGGTCCTGATCAGTCATTGGATGAGGTTAACAGCGGTCTCAGAATGTGAGTGATGGTACTGCAAGTCCCATCATCCATGGTTCATCCTCCTCCAAACTACAGTAGAATGTTGAGTGGGTCATGGGGGCTCTGTGTGCCAAGTCTGGTCTGTATTGGTAATTGTCTGACTCAGCCCCCTCTGGCCTTTCCTTTCCTCTGTTTGTCATCTCGGAATCTTGGAATTGAGGCTGGCCAATCAGAGACCATATGCAAATTTCCTTCTCATGTCCCCGTTTCTGCCATGAACTCTTTTCTCCACCAGGGGCTCCTATTGAAGCTGGCCAATCAGAGACCATATGCAAATAGCACCACTGGGGCAGCCAATCAGAATGTTGGAACTTTCAGGCTGGCCAATCAAAACGCTGGCACATACTCCTCCCGTTGCACCGCCACACTTTTGTCCGCCGCATACAAACTTTCACCTTTATTATATACATAGATTATTATTATTATTATTATTATTATTATTATTATTAAACTTTATTTGTACCCCGCTAGCATCTCCCGAAGGATTCGATGCGGCTTTATAAGCATCAGCATCTTTTCCAGTGAGTCATGTCTTTTCACGATATGTCTAAAGTACCACCACCTTAATTTAGTCATGTAGCCCCTTGGTGGCATAATAGTAGAAAAAATAAATTGTGGGAAGGCATGGGAGAAGGCCTTTTTCGCAATGGTACCCCATGGATATCCTCCCCCAGACACTCAATTAGCACCAACATTGGAATAATTCAAGTATAAGTTAAAAACCTCTTTTGATTTTATTTTTTAATTCAATCCTTTGGAACAAACCAATTTTATCCAGGCTTACATGATGTTGATTATGTTTATGTGTATATTTATTGTGTTTTTTATACCCCTCTTTTTCTCTCCACAAGAAGACACAAAACAGCTGCCATATGGTTGTATTATTCAATATATTTCTAACTGGTTTTAAATTGTTTTTAAATTGAGAAACTGTGTACTATACATTTTAGCCATTTTAAACTTTTTAAATTATTTCTTATTTGACATGGTTTTTGTTGTAAGCCGCTCTGAGACCTTCAGATAAAGGCTGAGACATAAACACTTGGCTTTTAGTGGGAGTTCCAATTTGCTTTACTCCAAATTATTATATGTAAATTGTCCATATTCAAAATTGAAACACATCTCAACCTATGGTACCCATTAGGGCTGGGCGGTTTCGTTTCGTTAATTCGTAATTTGTTAAAAATTCGTTAATTTTTTGTTAACGAAGCAATAACGAAGCATTCTGGAGCAACTTAAAAACGAAACGAATTTTTCAATTCGTTTCGTAAATGCTTCGTATTTCATTATGTATTCGTTTCGTTATTGGTTTGAGGTCGTTTCGTTATTATTTCCGCATGTCTGGGGCAAGTTTTATAGTTGTTTTTTGTTTAATTAGTGAAAAAAAATTATAATATCACACCAACAGTCAACAACAGAGGGAGAGGGAAGCTTCAGAAGTTTTTTTAGCGTATTGCGCGATCGCGGCCGCCATTAACAAATCGATTTGTTATTGTTTCGTTATTGTTTTGTAATTTTTTTACCATTTACGAAATTTCGTAAATACCGAACTTTTTTAAAGGAAAATTTTGTAATTATTTTAAATAACGAAACACAAAAAAACCCCAAAAACGAATCGATTTTAGAAACAAAATTTTCCGTTGTTACCCAGGCCTAGTACCCATGGGTCTTGATGGGATACCTGGAGAAGTGCAAAGTGCATTCTCACCCAGGACCATCAGTTTTTATATGTAACAGATGAATAATTTAATTCCATTCTAACAAGTGTAGAGTTTAAGGATTTGTAATAATAATAATAATAATAATAATAATAATAATAATAATGTCAAAATTCAATTTTATCTATATGGCTAATATCCCTCATTAGCAGTGGTTTCAGTTTTGGTATGCCTCAAAACTTTTTATGAACTTCTTAGTACAAAATTGAAGATAGTTTTCACATTTTGCCAAAATATTGCATTTCAATGTCATAATTATCCACTGGATAGAAGCATTCATAATTATTTGAGAAGTGGTATTTTACTTATGCATATACATATTAGAGATGTGTGAATAAATTGGATCTCGTCATAACTCGGATTAATTTTGTATGTATCACACTTTTGATGCATATTTCGATGTGCCTGCACAGTGTGCTGAAAACTTTAATAAATTGAACCTTTGGAAAGTTTTGATTCTTATGTTTCAATTTCTTTGGAATTGCTTGTGACATAGTTAAAATTCACAGGGCACTCAAGCCCAGCTGAGAGGTGAAGCCAAGCTAGGCAATTACGACTGACTGAGGAGGGAGGGGGAGGCAGAGGCAGAGTGGCTGCCATGTTGCCTTTAAATCTGGGAAAGGGAGGAGCCCTATGCCAAAGAATTGCCCTAAACTACATGCTTCAGAATGAGAAAGGACCAATCAGGAGAGGAAACATTTGTCTCTCCCTAAACAGTTTTTTCAAAACTTTTTTTAAATCCCTAAAATCAGTAGCTGTATGAGTATTTCTGAAATTTGGAAGGAATGATCCCCTGTTATCTTGTGTCATTGGATAGAAAATTAAAGGTAGTTTTGTAGTTTTTTAAAAATGCATTGTTCTTGAATCTTAGTTGACCATTTTCATTTTTTAGTTTTACTATTCTGTTACTCCCTTTCTTGTTTTTAAGGTATCTTCCCAATCTCTTTGAGTTATTAATAGAATTCATATAGAGGTCATTCTTAACAAACATGTATTTTTGTTACTTTAATTATCTCTATGTGCATTTCCACCTCCCTCCCTCCATCTTTCTTTCTTTTTTTCCTGTTTGGTTCTTTTGAAATTCCTGGAATATTTTTTCACCTCCTGTTTTAAAGTCTCTAATTTATTTTTTATTTTTTTGTTCTTATTCCCTCTTTCCATTGAGATACATTTTTGTCTGATGATTGCCTTAAAGGCATCCCAGATGTTTTCCTTTAATTTTGGCATTCTGTTTAATCTAAAATAGTAGTAAAATAATAGTAGTAATAACCCTAACCCTATCCCTTCCCTTAGCCCTTGTTTATCATCCTCTCTTAGAGTTAGAGTTAGATCTCCATTTTATTTCTGATCTTTGGATGTCAAATCCTAATTTTAGGTACAAGGAGGTGTGGTCCCCTAGCCATGGTCCTCCCACTGTTAGGCCTTTTATGGAAACAATATTATTATTCCCTACTAGAAAATAGGTCAGTCCAGTCACTTGAAGGAGCTGGGGGTGGTGACGGCTGACAGGGAGCTCTGGCGTGGGCTGGTCCATGAGGTCACGAAGAGTCGGAGATGACTGAATGAATGAACAACAACAAACTAGAAAATAATCCAGTGTGGTTAATCTATTATATCTCAGGGGAAAATATGTGGGGGATCAACTCTTTCTTTGAATTTCCCATTGCCTTCCTAAATATTCCATTTTTTTTTTCAGATTTATATTGGGGTCAGCTACTACATTGCCTTTCCCACTTTATTTTAAAGTTTAAATAATTCCAGATCAAATTACCCTCCAATTGTTATGTTTCCCTCCACCTCCTTGTTAATTTTCTTAAGATTTTATTAATGAATCTTTTTTTCATCTGATTTGGGACATAAATACTACTTATTGAGATTTTAACATTATTAACCTTTATTTATTTATTTACTATATTTATATATTGCCTTTCTCACTCTAGGAGGGAACTTAAGGCAGTTTACAACATAGTAATTGCAAAAAATCAATGCCAACACACATGTAGACAGAAAAAATCATAATAACCAAACACTAACATATAACTACAAACTAAAACCATTAAACCATTAAACATGAGACGTAAACAACATTTTCGTATTAAGAAACATTTAAAAAAATCCTAGTATAAATCCCATATTATGAACCTACCCTTTGCTTACTTTCCCTATTTCTAAATTTAAGTCCTCTTTTATAAGGATAGCCCCTCCTTGAGATTTATGAGAGCCCCTGCAGTTTCCCACTCAGTTAAGCAATTTAGTACTATCCTTTCTTTTGTGTGTTTCTTGGAAAGGAGCAATGTGGATTTGAAATTAATTTAGGAATTTCTCTAGTTTTATTTTTGTTTCTTCAATAATGAGCCAAGACAGTATAGTTTGACTGACATTATGTTCAATTCTTCCATTTATATTTATTTATATTTATTTGTTCCTTATTACCCTATGAATGCACTACCCAAGAGTGCATTCTTCTGAGGTCTTTTTGAGATTTACCCTGATCCCTGGCAGACAGCCTCAGTGCAATAATATAGATGGGTTCCTGAGTGAAATGTATATAACAAAAATACCACTTGTATAACATAAACAATGATATAATTCAACAACAGTATATAAACATGCTGCACTGTTAACCTCACAGCAACAACAAACAGTATGGTGCAAACTTTTAGTACCGTCGTATTTTCTTATAAGTAGCTTGAGTAACAGCCTACCACAATTCAACAACAATATATATACATGCTGCACTGTTAACCCCACAGCGACAACAAACAATGTGGTGCCAACTTTTTGTACAGTCGTGTCTTCTTATAAGTAGCTTGTGGGACAGCCGACCACGACCGGTTTCGGCCTACCTCAGGCCTTCCTCTGGTGGACTGTAAGTGTACAAATCAACGTTTTACTACAGTAGCATACATATAGAACATCTGTATCATTACACATAGGTTACAATACACTTTAGTACTTCCAAAAGTTATACACTTGAACAATAATACATTTAATAATACATTTAAATACTTACAAAATTATGCACATGAAAGTATGTTCTCCACGGGAGATACAAATCTTTTTGGGTTGGTATCTATACAAAAGGAACGTAATGTGGCTGTAAGTTTTGTAAATTATTAAGTTAAGAATGGTTATATTGTAGAAATATTCCAGTATTTACACATAAGAGAGGGTACTCACGAGATACTCTGCTTTGAGTTTAGTTCTGGCTGCGAGTATGGGAAAGGTCTTTGGTATTCCTCCATTTAAAGGGGAAGAACTACTTCAGGTGAAGCTCAGTTAAAGCCATAGGAGCAAGGGTTGTGAACAGCAACCACCAGATGGCACTGTGGGTGCTCTCCATGTATTTAAGAAGGGATGCATAGTACAGTAAAGGTCCAGAAATTATGTGTAACAATTGTACAGATTTGTTTCATTCAAACCATGTGGGTATTCTGTCCTTAATCTAAAAATCCAGTAAGCTTCTCTCCGTAGAAGTTTGTTGTGGAAATCAATTTGTTGGGAATGAGTGACCATTTCAAGGATATGGAACTTAAAGTGTTCTGGGCTATGGTGTGAATCATCAAAGTGTTTGTATAGACTCCCTGGAATGGTTTCTGATTTTACTCCTATGTTCAATAATCCTAGATCTTATCTCTCTGCGAGTTTGACCCACATAGGAAAGATTGCAACTACAAATGAGTAAATAAACTAATCCCTTTGAGGTGCAGGTCGCAAAATGGGAAAATTTGAACTCAAATGATAGATGTGGATGTACAAGAATTTTAGTTTCCACCAGTAGACAGCCTCAGTGCCCCATTATCCAAAATAAACCCTCCTCAAACAGTCTCATTTTAAACATATTTAGACACTCAGCTTTTGTCTCATTATTTTTAAGCCACTTCTGATAAATATTTCAAATAAAACAATACCAAAGTGGTTCCAATGTCATAATCACTGCCTTCCTTTTTCTCTCAAAGATTTTGTTTATCCCTCCTCCTGGTGGTTACAAGTAATAGTTATGGGCACAGGCTATTAGAAATGCTGTTCACCTTCTATTTTAGTCATACTTTGGAAAGGATGACTATATAGAAATCCATGCTGTTTGTCAGACACTGTAATCACCCATTGTAGTTAAGAACCCACTTTTCCATGATATATGAAAAGGCCTGATATTATCATGTTGAGTCTAAGACATGTACAGAATACTGACTAAATGTGATATGAGGTTAGATCTCCAACCCTCTTGACATTTCTAAGTTCACAAAGTGGACAGGAGTTCATTTACACTCCACAATGCTTCAGAAATGTGCAGGCTACTTCTCAAGCGCAATGCATCTTTGAAAGGACAATCCTCTGCTTTCAGCTCTGAAATTCATAGATGATGAGCTTTTTGCCATTTTTAAAAAGGAGAGGGAAATGTACAGTGGTGAGAGGATTTGTCAATCCATGGCTTGGGCACAAACTTTAAGGATCAGATTTCATGAAAACTTCATTATGAAAAATCATTGTTTATTCATAAACATGAAAGTGCACAATAAAAAGTGGCATCCATAAACAGGGGAAAAAGTAAGATCCCCTTGAAAAATAAAACAAAGCAAAGCAAAACAAGCTCTCATGGAGGATTACATTTTCATTTAAATTATCCTCCTCTTTTAGATAGACAATGGATCTTCTTTTTTACTTGCACCAAGACAAAATTTTGGTTAACTTGTTTATAGATTTACAACTGTTGTTTTTAATTTGAAGGGCAAATGCTGTCCTGCTGTTATGTGCACCTGAGCACCTGTACCCATTAATATAAAATGACAAGTGATAGCAATTGATATTGACAGACAACTTAATTAGACACCAAGAAACATCATGTATCAATCAGTGTGAAATTCACTTTCAATTTTCAGAGTACATCTACAAGAATATTAAATGTTTCATCTTCATACATATGATCCACATGTGACTCAAAAAAGATTTTAATCTATAGTTATTAGTTCAAGATGGTAGGCTTGTTTGATTAGAAAAAAGGTTCAAAACTCATTTCCGATGTAGGGGGTGTTGGTGGTTCAGATCTAAAGTCAATTCTGATTTTCACAGAAAAAAAGTTCAAAACTTTTCAAAACTTCCAAGACTTCCAAGTCCTTCGTTAATGGTTTCAAAGTGTTATTTCCTGTTTTGTTGGGTGGTCTTTACTTTGAAGGTAGTTGTTTTATTCCAGAAGTGGGGGGGGGGGGGGGAGAGAGAAAAGGGAAGAAATTGCGGGAGGGAAAGGAAACAAAGGGAATTCATCCAAACTGGGTTAAACTGCATCTCTTGCCTAAGGCTGACCGGGAGGGAAAGGCAACTGAAGGGAATCCATGCAAACTGCGTTAAACTGCATCTCTCACCCAGGGCTGACCAGGAAGGAAAGGCAACCGAAGGGAATCCATGCAAACTACGTTAAACTAGATCTCTCACCCAAGGCTGACCAGAAGGGAAAGGCAACTGAAGGGAATCCATGCAAACTGCATTAAACTACATCTCTCACCCAAGGCTGACCAGGAGGGAAAGGCAACCAAAGGGAATCCATGCAAACTGCATGAAACTGCATCTCTCACCCAAGGCTGACCGGGAGGGAAAGGCAACCGAAGAGAATCCAAGCAAACTGTGTTATAGAGCATCTCTTGTCCAAGGCTCTCCAGGAGGGAAAGGAAAATGAAGGGAAACCATCCACACTGGTTTGAAAAGCTGAATTATGTCTGACTCACTTACTGATTCGTAAGAGAAATGGCAGAAAAAGCTTTGGAAGGAGAAAACAACTTCCGGTTTCCTTAAAAATGTTGAAATTGCTTCCAAAAGGAAATCTTTCTGAATTACAAAGATTCCAACCGAACCTAACCATGCCTACATGATAGCAATAAATGTTTAATTTTTTTTACCAAGGCTGATAATCATGCTGAAGTCCACAGTGTTGTATTTTTGGTGCTCCTCCTATCAATAATAGATAACTAGCACTCATAGACAAAAGAGCTGCTCAACATATAGATGGCAAACATCAGCATGTTTTGAGAGAACCCACTTGCAAACCTAAGCACTATGTGTAAAGTGCCATTCAATTAATTGCATGCAGTAAAATCTGAACTGGGACACAGACTTGCTTCAGCAGAGCCTCCCCGGCTTCCATCCTTGGCCTGCCACACCTGACACACCCCTGGAGGATATGCTGTGACCCAGGGGGCTCGCCTGGATACAATCTTGGAAGAGGGCAAAAGAAGACGTGGTGTACGTATCCTACAAGAGCCATGGTAATAAAAACAAGACAGGCTTATAAAAACAGTGATAAGATCCACTCACCGCTAATGTCCTCTCCCTCCCTTAGGAGAAGGAAGAGAAAACCAAACCAAACAGGGACTACCTGACTACTTTTTCCCAATAGTCCAAATCCAAGAGATGCAGCAGATCTCCCCAAAAGACTCACACCTGGAATGGACCTTGGATCACTCCCCAAAGATCTTAGACAGGCCCCTACATTGGCAGTCTTTAGAAAGAACTTGAAGACCTGGCTGTTCTGATGTGCCTTTCCAGAATAGGAATCTCCAACAACAAGTCCCAGAAGCACTTTACTAGAATTGAGATTGCCGCACACTGCACACTGCACTTACCCTATAATCCTTACATATCACCTGTCACATCAGCACTTTTAACGTTGTACCCATTGCTCTGGCCCGGCCCAGATTTATAGTGTTTTTGTTGTATTGTTTATTGCTTGTTGTTTAATATGCTTTAACTGTTTTTAATTTGCTTTAGGTGTTGTATTGTTATGTTGTGTTTTGAGGCCTTGGCCTTTGTAAGCCGCATCGAGTCCTTCGGGAGATGCTAGCGGGGTACAAATAAAGTTAATAATAATAATAAATAATAATCCCTATGAGAAACCGGGCATAAGCCTAGCCGAGGAGTTTGTCTTTGCTATGAACAGTCCAACACCCAGACTGTTGACAAAGGGAGACATGCCCTAACATCTTTAGACATCAGTGAAGACTATACTAACTATACTAACATAGTAGATGGGTGTCCAAAACCAAAAACAACCCCAACAACAGAAGTCCATAAAAATTCACTTATCACAGCCGATTTAACTCATCAGATTACAAACATGAATACAGACATCCAAGCCATTAAGTCATACCTTACAGAAATTAATGCCCTCTTAACTACAATCAGACAACACATGGTGACACATGTGGCAAACAAGGATAAAACACTTCTGTGATGATGTGTAATTTTGTTCCTGTAGTTATATGTTGTTTAAACAGTAGTTAATAGATAGTAAGTATGTAGAATTATATTTTGTTAGAGATGGTGGCTGGCTTGGCCTGAGTTGCCATAGCAACAGGGGTGGAGCCAACTGTCACCTAACTGCACATCTGTTTGAAATAGGCAGTCTGTGACCGTTAGAGTTACAGAGAAGACTGAAATCTCTGGGTGGAGATTCAGGAAACTAATTTGTGACCAAAAGGGTTACAGGAAAGGATCCGGTAGTGATAAAGCTACAGGGGGTGATTGATTCTGGTTTAAGAATCAAGGTTTGGCTGGGAGCCAATTCTGTTAAATAAGCCTAGATGCAGACTGTAGCCAGGAAATCAGAAGACACTTACTTCTTGGGAGGAGAGCAATGTCCAGTCTCAATAAAATAGTAAAGAGTAGAGACATCAGACTGGCAACAAAGATCCGCCTAGTCAAAGCCATGGTATTCCCTGTAGTCACCTACGGATGTGAGAGCTGGACCTTAGGGAAGGCTGAGCGAAGGAAGATAGATGCTTTTGAGCTGTGGTGTTGGAGGAAAGTTCTGAGAGTGCCTTGGACTGCGAGAAGATCCAACCAGTCCATCCTCCAGGAAATAAAGCCCAACTGCTCATTGGAGGGAAGGATACTAGAGACAAAGTTGAAGTACTTTGGCCACATCATGAGGGGACAGCAAAGCCTAGAGAAGACAATGATGCTGGGGAAAGTGGAAGGCAAAAGGAAGAGGGGCCAACCAAGGGCAAGATGGATGGATGGCATCCTGGAAGTGACTGGACTGACCTTGAAGGAGCTGGGGGTGGTGACGGCCGACAGGAAGCTCTGGCGTGGGCTGGTCCATGAGGTCACGAAGAGTCGGAGACGACTGAATGAATGAACAACAACAACAAGCATTTTAGCTTATTTGTTTTATTAGGACAGTTGTCCAGGAAAGATACATCTGCTTAAAGAAACCTCTCAAAGTCTGTACCTAAAGTTACTCATGAAACCTTACTATTGTAACCAACTAAGTTTGTGCCTCTAGTGAAGAAACATTGAATCAGTTATATTCTAATAAAACTTGTTACTGTTCTTTTTACAAGCCTTGCCTCTGTTACCCTTACTTCTAAGCCAAACAGCCTGCACAAGGAGAAAGGTCAAATCAAGAGCCAAATTAGAGCTACGCTATCAAATAAATAAATACTTCTGTAAATAATAGTCCCTTTATAAACCAGCTCCTAAGCTGATATGGATCCTTGCCCGGCTTCCTCACAAAATTGGTGACAGTAATTTTACGCTCCTTCACAACTTCCAGTTGCAAGCCTTAACATATAGGGTGACAACTCCAATGTAAAAGGGATCTTAGAAAACAAAGATGGACATGAGGATAACACAAAAGAAACCCCCAAATCAAGCAAACCTGATAGAAAGGCAAAGACCAAGGGCAAGAGATTGAGAAAACCCAAAGAAGAGAAAAAGATTGCCATCCCTGCAACCAAAAGATCCAACATGAACTACCAAAAGCTATTTAAACTCATGGACAGAAAGAAAAAGCGAACTATTACTGTGAAGCCAACAAAAGTCAAGAAAGCCAGGAAAGTTAAACTCAATCTCAACCCAGAACCCAAGAAGGAAGAGTCAACAACTCAGGTCAACCTGGGAACACCTTCAAAAGTAAACCAAAAAAACATACTTCTGTCAAATCAATCGGGAAGACTACAAGACGTATCAGAGAAACAGGTCCCCAGGGGAAGTGCCCGGTCAAAGGAAAAGGAAAATAAGGGAAGGATAGACCGATGAAATGGGGCCCAAACGGAACAGAATATCAGTTTCACATCGCAGAACTATGTGTTAGTATTGGATATTTATCCCTTTAACGGAGTATAGCCCACTTGGGACTCAGTATATACTGTCAATATCTATCTAAGGCAGATCTTGAACTGCAGAAAATCAACACTGATAGTGGTTAGGACCCTGATGGAGACTTGGGACTTCATAAGGGTGTCCCTCTGCTTTAAGAGCCCCTTTATACCTGGTCAATTGTTGAAAAAGAGGTCACTCTTGGGTACTTTGGGAATTTTTCCGGCACGATTCTACAAAGATGTCTGCTGTAGACCACTGCTTCCAAGAAATCAACCAAATGCTGACATGGCAGTAGAGATACTGACTAACCAGCTCCCCCCACCAGAGCCATTGGATACAGCGCCCGAAATCGGCCCAGTATAGAGATACCCTTTGATGAGTTACACATGGGCAAGGAAGGGGACTTGCTGGAATCATTCCAACGCCTGCCACAAACAAGCCAGAGAGATATATTAAATAGACTGAGATTGCTACAGGAAGAGCTGCAGGATAGAATGACAAAGGAGGGGAAAATCCTTTGGCTTTAATTCTCTCTGTAGGATGCTGCTAAGAGATGTCAGAATCTTATTTTTACTGCTCCATTTACCCCAGTTTAAGCCTGTATCTACTATATGAAACACCAGCTGTTTTTTGTTGAGTTGCAGTGAGCACTTCTGCTTACAGAAGGCATCTCTTCTAGCTTCTCTTCTAGCATTAATTGTGTTGGTTTCCTTTGCAGGTTTCAATAGTTTGTCCTTAGCTGTATCTTTTGCTAAAGGAAGGTCCTGCCAAGACTTAGTCTGGCTCATTAGGGATTGTAACAAAGCCTTTATTTCAAATACTTGCCCATTTATGTCTCTTACTGTTTCACAATTAGCTGACATAGACTCTTGAGATGGAAATACATGTGGGGAAAGCAACTCAAAATAACTAGAGTTAGTTTTCTTATCATAGCTATTTGTCCCTGGGGGGGTTGCCGTGTGGCCGTTTTCCTTCACCGTCTCAGGGTAATCTTCTGTCAGTATAGAGAATCTATTTTCTGTTGGTATTGGAGCTAAAACCAGGGGTGGGGGTGGGTTGGGAAATTACATTATCAGTTGAAGAGGAGGATAGGCGTTGATTTGTATTTATATTTGCATTCCTTGGTGTTGATTTGTATTTATATTTGCATTCCTTGGGTTCAAAGAGAGGGATAATCCTTGGCTTCTCTCTCTCCCTATTGTGCTGCTCAGGCTTCCTCTCAGTCACTCTCAAGGCAGTCTTAAATCGAATACTATTAAGATTACGTTGTATTCGTATATGGTTTTATTGTACATATGGGCAAGTGTGTATGTTTTGTATGTTCTGCATGTTTTGATATGGTCAAAATTAACTAATCAATAAAGAGCTGCCTACCCTGGATGGTGAGGCACTACACCCGTCATCATTGATAAAGAGTCTGGGAGTCCTTTTGGACCCTCTGCTGATGATGGAGGCCCAGGTCTCCGCCGTTAGCAGAACCGCCTTCTTTCATCTGCGGCAGGTTAGACGGCTGGCCCCCTACCTGTCCAGGGACGACCTAGCTACGGTGATCCAGGCCACGGTCATCTCAAGACTGGACTACTGTAACGTCCTCTACATTGGCCTTCCTCTGTCAGTGATCCAGAAGCTCAAGTTGGTACAAAATGCAGCTGCTCGGCTTCTTGCGGGAATTCCGATGAGATGCCACATAACCCCAATCTTACTACAGCTGCATTGGTTACCAATTGAGCACCGGATCACTTTCAAAGTGATGGTACTCACCTTTAAGGCCTTGCATGGTCTGGGGCCGATGTATCTGAGGGACCGCCTCCACCCCCTACCAACCTCTGTTCTGAGGACCAAGATCTATTGGAAATTCCCAGTGTCAAGACCTTGCGTCTAACAGCAACCAGACGCAGAGCCTTCACAGCAGTGGCACCATCACTCTGGAATACTCTGCCACCTGAAGTCTGTGCCTTGCGGGACCAGACGCAGAGCCTTCACAGCAGTGGCACCATCACTCTGGAATACTCTGCCACCTGAAGTCTGTGCCTTGCGGGACTTACCAGCTTTCTGCAGGGCATGTAAGACATACCTGTTTCGACAGGCTTTTAATGTTTGATATTGCTGTTTTTAAATTGTTTTAAATTGCTTTTAAATTTTGTTAGATTTTAGCTATTCTTGTAAGCCGCTCCAAGCCCCAGGGGAGTGGTGGCATATAAGCTCAAATAATAAATAAATAAATAAATAAATAAATAAATAAATAAATTGTTGTTGCTGTAGCATGCAGTAAAATCATGTCACTTAGTGAAGTTTACTTCTAAGCAATCATTATAAACACTGAAATTATTTTACATGTAATAAAACAGAATCGCATGTGCATGCCCACCATAGCTTTAAGGTCAAGAAACTAGACATGTGAAATTTGACATGGATCATAAAAAAATGCTAAAGCATTGTGCCTGAGTGCTATTTTAATGGAAGCCAATTACAAGACCTTTCAATATAATGATGACATGTTAGTTTCTCAGCATAATTCAAAATCCAAGTTTTATTAAGTCCTACTTGAGTTGGGACAAAGTCCTGAAAAAAAATCTGCTCTGTCATATATACTTGCACTATTAATTCTTTGGAAAGGAAACATCCCTGTATTCTACTACTATGTGATATTCAATGGATATAACTATGTGTTCTAGAACTCATTTCGTAGCGAAAGCTGTCTGATATGTTTTCTAATATGCTTTTGGTTGTGATTTCACCTGATTCTCATAGTGCTGATTTTTAAGTATGTCTTAAATAGCTATTGTTGTTTTGTTTTTGATTTTTTTATCTTCTTAAAAATATTGTCTGGATTGTTAATGCTAACTACTTTGGTCACTGTGTACTGAAAGGATGCACATACATTTGAATAACAATATAAACTAATATGCAGTTCATAAAGAGCCATGAGAAAAAACATTTACTAAATTTAAAAATTAATACATTTGGTTTGATCGTTTTTATCAACTTGTTGTAGAATTTGTTCTCAACTAACTTTTTGCACAATATTTTATTTTCATGGGGCTATTCAAGTACATTTAAAATGGCTGTCAGTTGCCAAACCAAGCTAGTCTGACCTTTTTTAGATTGTTTCTCAGTTTCTTTTCCAATGATTAATTGTTGCTGTTGTTTTACATTAATTTCAAATTGACCCCAAGGCTACATGCTCCCTTTCCAAAGTTTGAGAGGAGTGAAGTTATAGGGAAAGTTATGGAAGCACTCTTTCTGCCTTTATTGTACTATCCATAACAGAGTAGTTAAATTTAGCTTTCTTTATAACTTTTCTGTGAGAATTCATTGTCTCGTCTGTTGTTTTCATTTTTAATGCATTCGTTTCTCTACCCAGAGAGAAAACAAATGAACAAAGATACAATTGTAATAGTGACAATAGCTTTGTTCATGAAGTGGATTAATAAATTTCTTTGTCTGGCCCTGAGGGGCATCTGAATAAATGTAACACATGACCACAAACAATTATCCCTTACTGTTTTTCTTGTGACAAGCTACAGCATTTATATAGTCACATATTAATAATAGCAATACAAATCCTCCTGCTATAAAGATTGCTGTACCTTTGATTACAAAGGGAAGAGATGCATGCTAATAAGTTATCCAGAGTGCAAAGTAGATTTTTGGCAAATTTTCAAAATTTTATAAACAATATTTTTAAAGAAAACTACAAGAGCTATCTACTAGGCTTGTGCTTTCAGGGTAAACTTTGCCCCATTTCATGTCCCAGCTTTTGCTGGGGGCTCCAATGCATTTTTTTGGAAGCCTTCCAAAATTGGGAGGATTGTTTTTTGTTTGGGGCCTCGAAAATCGGGCTATCATTGGGAGTGGGATTAATAATATTAGTTGTTGATATGGATGATATATACACATACAGAACTCTCTTTATATCAGATTTTTGCAGACATTTGTAATTAAAGTGAACATTTTTGCTTTGCAAACTGCATTGGCCTGAATGGGCTTTCATCTCATCATCCATGTCACTGCCACTGCCTCCTGATGGCTGAAGAAGAAGTAGAAGTAGTAGTAGTAGTAGTAGAAGAAGAAGAAGAAGAAGATAAATTTTATTTCTTACCTGCCTCTTCTCATTTTATTTCTTACCTGCCTCTCCTTTGGGCAGGCCACAGCTCTATCTAAGAGCCTGGGCACAGCCTGTGACATTTATGATGTCACAGAATCAGCCAGAAGGATAGATACTCCATTATGACATCAGCAGACACAAATCAGTACAGGGAAAGGGTGAAAGTGGTCAGTGTCCTTCTTGTCATTCTGAAATTATCACAATACTGTCCAGTTCTGTGGAGCCCTGGGGTACTCCTGAGTTTCCAGGAAACAAGTGCTGGATCTAGGGCTGCTTTGTGCCTGGTGAGAGATTAAATTGGTTTAAAGTAAAAAAAAACCAAACAAACAACAACAACAAAACCCCCAGATATTCAATGGATATAACTATTAGGCCTGGGTAACAACGTAAAAATTTGTTTCTAAAATCGATTTGTAATTGGGGTTTTTTTTTTGTTTCGATATTTAAAATAATTACAAAATTTTCCCCTACAAAAAGTTCGGTATTTACGAAATTTCGTAAATATTTACAAAACATTTTGTAAAGATGGCGCCCTTTTTTTTCAATATTTTTAAAATATTTTTTTTAATTTAATTATTAATTTAGTAGAATAGGGAGGAGAAATTAAAATTATTATTAAGGAGGGAAGGCAGGCACTCACTCTGGCGGGCCCTCTCGCTCGCCGCTCGCTCGCCCCTCTCGCTCGCCGCTCGCTCGCCCCTCTCGCTCGCCGCTCGCTTGCCCCTCTATGCTTAGGAGAGACGGAAAGCGTCCCAAATCCTCCTCCAGCCCCCTCTCCACCTCCCCTGACTTGGGACTGAACGGCTTCTGATCCCAGGACAAACTCCCTTCCAAGGAAAAGTAAAAGCTCACCCTCAGTCCATCCATCCAGCGTGCTTTTCTCCCACTCTTCCCCGGCTTGGAAGAGGGGGAGGAAAGAAGTCATTCAAACACCCCTGCCTGCCGTAAGTATGTGCTTTAAAGCTCTTTCTGTGTATTGGGGGGGGGGGGAGGAGATGAGAGATGAACAACACCAAAAGGACTCCTTCTCTACCACCAAAGATAGACTAATGCAATGAAAATGTCTCTGGTTAATTGCCCCTCTCACTCGCCGCTCGCTCACCCCTCTCGCTCGCCGCTCACTCGCCCCTCTATGCTTAGAGACGGAAAGCGTCCCAAATCCTCCTCCAGCCCCCTCTCCACCTCCCCTGACTTGGGACTGAACGGCTTCTGATCCCAGGACAAACTCCCTTCCAAGGAAAAGTAAAAGCTCACCCTCAGTCCATCCATCCAGCGTGCTCGCCGCTCGCTCGCCCCTCTCGCTCACCCTCTCGCTCGCTTGCTCAGCCGGCGCCAAGAGAGGAGAGCTCCCAGCAAGCATCGGCAGGCGGCCATCTTACATATTTCCGAAATGGAAGGAAATACAAAAAATTTTGGCGCCTGCCGTTTCGATATTTAAAAACACTTCCGGGTTTAAAAAAAAGTTTTGTAATCGTTTTGTAATTGCTAAAATTAATGAATATTTAACGAATTACAAAATTAACGAACGAAACCGCCCAGGCCTAATAACTATGGGTTATAGAGAGTGTATTTGCAATGAGTCCAGACTTCGGGGTCTGTTTATCATCATGGGGCTTACTTCTGATAAGATATTAAAAGCCTAAAACACTTTTTAAAAGAAAGCTGTATTTAGGTTACTAAAATAATCAATGAAACAAGGATGTACAATGTTTGTCCATACAGTAAAAGAAGAGAAGGAATGAGGTAAAGACAGTTTCATGGGGCAGGGTTCCTATGGGCTTATAGAGCAAAACATTCTGCATAGAGACTTTTTTTGTGTTCCCATGAACTATACTGATAACAGAACAAGCAGAATCTCATCTCCAACTTCCTTCAGGATCATACAGAATTGACACTCCGCATCATTGCAAGCCATTTACTTGAATTAAGGGAGTTAATGGTATATGCCAACATTAGTCACCTAATGAATTATACTTCAGTTATAGCAAAAAGATTAATTTACCTTCCTTAAAAGTTTGTAATTTGATACAAGGTTGCTAAGAACTAAGTGTTAATTCACTCTCAAATATATGTGCGTGAAAGAACAGCTTAAAATGTACCATGATTTTGAGGTACGGTTCCATTATCTGTGCGGAGGCCACTAGGGGGCGCTAAAGAGAGAGAAAGATAGTCCATTTTATACGAATGGAAGGTGGGTTGAAGGAGTAAAACTCTTTCCCCCTTTTTTCCTGTTATTTCCCCCACCCATGTATGCCTCGTGGAAACAACTCATGTTACTTTTTGTTAGGTAATTGTACAAGGGGGGGGGAGTCCAACCCCCTTCTGACAAGCACAAAAGCACAGTCAAATAACCTCTAACAGATGCCCATCCAGCTTTTGAAATAATAACATCAATAATAGTAGGAAATCTACTTTGGAATTACTGCCTCACAACTTTACCTATTTCACAGGGTAGCTGCAACTCCCAACAATCCCTTTTTATCTAAAAAAAAAAAACCTTTAGAGAATGAACATGGAGAAGGAGGAGAAGGAAGAGGTGACACAAGGAGGTAAGCAGAATTCTGGGAAATGATGTTTGGAAAGGCAAGGACTTCTGTGGCAGAGAATTCAAAAGACACCACACAACTACATTTCCCAGAATTCCAATTGTTTCCTGTGTTAAAGCATTTGTATTTTCCCTCTCAAAGTTGGAAAAGTTACTTTTAAAATGCTGATGCTTCACTGTCTCCAGGTCAGCAGTGACAGAGAATTCAAAAGACCCCACTATAACTACATTTCAAAAGGCCCTTCCACACAGCCATATAACCCAGAAAATCAAGATGGAATAACCCACAATATCTGCTTTGAACTGGACTATCTGAGTCCACACTGCCATATATCCCAGTTCAAAGCAGATAATGTAAGATTTTATTCAGCTGTGTGAAAGGGGCCCCAGAATCCTGTTTCCTTCCACATTAAAGGCTCAATGTTTGTGTGGTCTTTGACTCTCTCCAGGCCAGCCATGTGCAGAGAGGCTTCTTCCTTGCCTGGCCATCCATCAGGCCTCCCTCCCTACTTCCCTGGCCCCCCTCGCTGCCTTCTTTGGGGAAAAAGCAGAACTTCTTCCTCCACTCCAGTTTCGCCATCCTCCTCTGGCCCCTTTGGGGGGAACCAAACCAAACCCTTGAGGGGGATTAACGGTGTCCGCAACAGAGACCTGGGGCCATTTACAAGACTACATAATTCATCCAAAAGTCAGTGTTTTGAATATCAATTTTTTGTGTGGCTGCCCCTTATGTTTCTTACTATTGTCTCATATGTGTGAATCCAACAAATCAGAATATTTTATATATTTCAGAATGAAGTTTTGCACACCCCATTAAATACTTTTTATAAGGCATGTTTCATTACCATATGGAAAGGACTGGTTAAACCATTAACTTTAGATAGCTATGAATTTTAATTGAACATGAGTCCTATATTTAGCTATTTCCATAATTATTTTGGTATAATTATTTTGGTATAAGCCCCCTCGATGGACTGTCATGCTTACGTGTTCCGATGAACCTGTAGGCACAACAACTGGAGTCGTGCACTCCCAGGAGTGGCCGCAGGGGAGGTTCCAGACCAAGCACAGTCTGAAGACCCAAAGACCTCAACGGCGGAGCAGGCAGAGGATAACATGGTACATGTTATAACGGCTGTGAAGGTGGAAGAAGGCTGCAACAGATTGAGAAGCCATGGTCATTGTGTTATACTACACCACCAGTGGAACCTCACTCTGTGAAGACTGTTGAGCACTGACATCCATATGTTAAAAAAACTCACGCACAGGCATCTTCCAAAGAAAATAAAAACAAACAAACCGAAGTCTCATGGAGAACAGCGAGTGGTGACGGGGGCAGGACTGTGAAGCCCCTAGTCACAGACTGGCACATGGGCGGTGAATATTCTCAGCCATTCTACCTCAAGGTCCGAGGCAGTTGAGTAGTTCGGCAGCTGTTTCCACAACTGAGCAGTCCTTTTGAGGATCCACTCTGCTCACCCCACATGGGGAGGGGGCTAGAAAAGGTGCCCTAAACATAGTCTGCCTCTCTTATCCCTGACTGGACTGCTGCGTCCAGTGGGGTCACCAACCTGCGGCCAAAAAAGTAAAATGAACTTCCGTACATGGAACGTACGGACACTGATGGATAGCAGTGACAGTGAACGCCCCGAACACAGAACTGCCATCATTGCAAGGGCGCTGGGGCGCTTTAACATCGACATAGCAGCCCTTCAGGAGACCTGGAGAGCAGGAGAGGGACAGCTGAAGGAAGAAAAAGGAGGCTACACCTTCTTCTGGAAGGGACTGCCTGAAGAAGACCAAAGAATGCACAGAGTTGGCTTTGCTATCAGAAATGATCTGGTGAAACATCTGACCGAAGCACCCACTGGCATCAATGAATGACTCTCAACCCTCCAAATTGATCTTGCCAAAAACCAACAGGCAACCATCACAAGTGCCTATGCACCAACACTAGGTGCTGATGAAGACATCAAGGAGAAATTCTACAGTCAGCTAGACACCGTCCTATCGGGGATACCTAAGGAGGACAAAATCATCTTCCTGGGGGACTTTAATGCAAGAGTTGGGCAAGACTTCGGCCTGTGGCCAGGGACCATAGGAAAAGATGGGGTTGGAAACAGCAACTCAAACGGCATCCTGCTGCTCACCAAATGTGTGGAACACAACCTTGTCATCACCAACACACTCTTCCACCAGAAAAACAAGTTCAAGACATCATGGAAGCACCCCCGGAAGCATCTCTTAGACTATGTAATCACATGTGCCAGAGACCGCCGTGATGTGCTCCTCACAAGAGCCATGACAGGTGCTGACGACTGCTGGACCGACCACAGGCTAATGCAATCCACGATGTCTATCAGGATCGCCCCCAAGCGCAGACTCCAAAGAATAAAGACAAGGTGCAAAATGTATGCCCAAGCCCTTCAGGAGCCCTCCAGACGAGCCCATCTCCAAACAGCATTCAAGAACCACCTACTCACAGAACATCCCGAAAATGTTGAGGAACACTGGAACAACCTGAAGACCTCCATCATCACAGCCTGCGAAGAGACTATTGGATATCAAACCAAGAAACATCAAGATTGGTTTGACGAAAATGACATCGAGATCCAACAGCTAATTGACAAGAAAAGGAAAGCCTTCCAAACATGGCAGAGAGACATCAACTGTGCTGCTAAGAAAACGATCTACGCCAGCACAAAAGCTGAGGTCGAAAGAAGGACAAGAGAACTCAAGAACATCTGGTGGACAAAAAAGACTGAAGAAATCCAACACCTGGCAGATGCCCATGATGCTCAGGGATTTTTCAAAGTCACAAAGATCATCTATGGACCAAGAAACCATGGCATGCAGCCTCTACGCTCATCAGATGGAACCAAACTCCTGAAGGACCAAAAATCAATTGCACTACGTTGGAAAGAACACTATCAAAGTCTCCTGAACCACAGCTCCAATGTGGCCGAAGAGGTTCTCTCACAAATCCCACAACAACAAACCAGGGATAAGCTTGCAGCACTGCCTAGTTTGGAAGAAGTCAGAAATGCCATCAGCCAACAAAAAAATAACAAAGCCAGCGGACCTGATGGGATCCCTGCTGAAATCTTTAAAGAGGACCTGAGCTGACACAACAATTCCACCAGCTCATAGAAAAAGTGTGGGTGACCGAGAAAATCCCAGCAGATTGCAAGGATGTCACCATCATCACCCTCTTCAAAAAAGGGGAAAGAACAGACTGCGGAAACGATCGAGGTATCTTCCTTCTAACCTCAGCTGGGAAAATCCTCGCAAGAATCCTTGCAAACCGCCTTCTGCCCCTCTCAGAAGACACCCTCCCAGAATCCCAGACTCATTAGGTATCGGCCAGCAGCGAGCTGATCGATCTTGATCCAGAACCCATGCCTGGCAGCCAACCCCTTGTTGTTTCTGTAATCAATAAATTGAGTTGTGGCCATTTCTACTCCATATATATGTGTCTGTGTCATCTCTGGTTCTGTGGGCAGGATAAGTGTCGCCCATTCACACACAAGATGCTTTTTGATAGAGCTATTGTCCCCCAACCCTGCTATATGCCTGTGAGTCGTGGACTATCTACAGACGTCACATGCAACTCCTGGAATGATTCCATCAGCGCTGCCTCCCGAAAATCCTGCAAATTTCTTGGGAAGACAAGCGGACAAACGTCAGCGTGCTGGAAGAAGCAGACCACCAGCATTGAAGTGATGGTCCTCCGCCATCAACTCCGCTGGACCGGCCACATTGTCTGGATGCCTGACCACTGTCTCCCAAAGCAGTTGCTCTACTCCGAACTCAAGAATGGAAAACGGAATGTTGGTGAACAGGAAAAGAGATTTAAAGATGGGTTCAAAGCCAACCTTAAAAACTCTGGCATAGACACTGAGAACTGGGAAGCCCTGGCCCTTACACCAATGGTATAATGGCCAAGCTAGGGAACATAGAAATAGAGAGTTTAAAGCATTGAGTCAGTGATGAACAGATGACAACTGCTAATCATGAAGAGCAATTTTACAAGTAATTTCAAATGAAGATTCAAAATAATAGAAATGTATACTAGTGCCTTATTTTATTTATCTACTCAGCTCCTGTCTGATCAAGCAAGATTAGAACATTTGAAAATATGTTACATCATTTTTAAAAGTAACATTTCATCTTAAAGTGAACAGCCTTTAAAAAAAAAGATCTCTATCTGACAATCAATGAAATCCAGTTATATTCTATGCATCTTCTATGGGAGAAATTAGCTCATTTTGGCTAGCAGGATACCTTATAAAGAGAAAGCTTTATAATATTCATAAAATGTAGAGCTGCTAGAACTATATAAAAACCTTTAATAATATGCAGGTAATTATCTTGGTTTCTCATGGAAATCTTCCAAAAGATTTCATGAAACGTATTCACTAGGGCTATGATTGTAGTGCTTCACTATAGCTAGATCTTGTACAGAGCATGAAACTATATGATAGAGGTCAGGGCAAAGATTTAAAAAGAAACCACACAGTCACACCCATGAATATGTTGAGACATAACAGACCCTGTGACTAGTGGAAGAGTGTCATGTGTGTTTTGTGTTTTTTGCCCTAACTTGAACAGTGTCATAGAACAGCTAATTTCAGAAAGATATTCTTTAAAAGTAACTAGTTGTAATCATAATAGCAAAGTCATACAAATACCATTAGTTTGTTGGCAATACCATTGCAAAAGTAATGTTCGTTTTCTCAAAATCCAAACACAAATAGCTACTGACTATTTTCAAAGAACCCAGAAATGTTTAGAAATCAACTTATAGCAAAACAGTGTTACCCACAGACTCTGTGTAAAGTGTTCCTTTACTTATCGCGGGGGATTACGTTCCAGTACCACCTACAATAAGTGAAAAACCGCAAAGTAGGACTCCCATCCACTTCCCTCCTTGTCTTCTTTACCTTCCTCTTCCTCCTCCTTGTTGCCACCTGGGCCCAAGCAGCGGCAAGAGGCCTAGGCCTCTTGCCACTGCTTGGGCCCAGGTGGCAACAAGGAGGAGGAAGACAAAGGTAAAGAGGGTAAGGAGGCAAAAACAGCCGCACCCTCATCCTCTTTGCCTTTCCCTTCCTTGCAGCCACCAGGGCCTCTTGCTGCCAAGAGGAATTGTAGAAGTCAAAAAACCCTGGAGGGCTGAATTTGGCCCAGGCCTGATAGATGTGCACACGGGTTCACCCCTTTCCCCAGGCCTCACCCCCACACACACAGGGAGGGAGGGAGGGAGAGAGGGGGAACTCGCTTTCCCAGAAGTGCCTTGCGCAGCTCCCTCCCTGGCCATGATGGGAGTTGAGGTTTCAGCACCAAACCCTTGGCGAGGATGGGGAGAATGCTGAAGAGAATGCTCCTCTTGGAGAAGGGACATTTTTTGTTTCCCATGTGACATGTCTTGAGACATGTTTCTCACGGAACGACGAGTCTGCAGTAAGTGAACCATGAAGTAGCGAGGGAACACTGTAACGGTAAAATGAAGATTATACCACAAAAAATGTGACAGTTTTCATTACATTTCAATCATGACAAACATTTGGCTGTGTCTACATTGACCAATAATGAGCAGACAGGAAAGCTTGGAGAAGATAATGATGCTGGGGAAAATGGAAGGAAAAAGGATGAGGAGCCAACTAAGGACAAGATAGATTGTTGGTATCCTTAAGTCATTGGCTTGATCTTGAAGGAGCTGAGATGGTCATGGCCAACAGGGAGCTCTGGCGTGGGCTGGTCCATGAGGTCACAAAGAGTCAGAAGCGACCGAACAAATAAACAACTAAACATTGGCTGATAAATTCAGGGCTATTTTGGAGCACATGGACCCAAACCTGCTGAGGTAATGGGTCAGAGTTTACATGGTCCAGCCAAGCCATGGCCACATTGACCCAACTGAACCATCACTTCACTGTCCGTGGCATCAGTGGTGCTCCCAGCTGGCCGCACAGCTCAATTTGAGATCATGGCCTGCAATATAGCAGCCCCATGCTGACATGAGCAGAGAAACTCACATAATCAGAAAGAATGAGGGAGCCAATCTCACCACTTTCTTACTGTGTTTACACAACTGTGCACACAACTCTGCTATTGTGAGTACAGGACACTTGCAATTTCCAGGAGTTCAGCTGTTCTGCAGCAGGTGAGAGTGGCAATAGTGGAGACAGAGACAGTGTTTGTATCTTTTCTCTGTGCTTAAAGGCATGAGAAAATGAGGTGGTGGGAATATCATGTGTGGAAAGCTGACCAGTCCGAATCAGACCTAATCTTGCTACCCACACTTCCTGAAAATCATGGATATATTTGAGGGTTTCAAGCAAATTCTGGCTCACCCTCTTACATTGATTAACATGGTGCTGAAATGGATTAATCCAGTTTAATCTGCAATTCTGATCAGAAATGAGAAATCTTTGTGGGGACAGCCACATATAAATGGGCCCTTAAATCAGAGTTTCTGCAAAAATATCTGTGACAAGTAATATGTTCATTTCTATATTTTGTATGTTCACATTCTTCTGGCACAAGAGCCAATATTTATCAGAAATTATTCACTTCTCATTACAAATAGGACGGCAATGACAACCCCTTCTGAACAAATCTTGCCAAGAAAACCCCATGGTAGATTTGCTGTAGGGTTTCCATAAGTTGGAAATGACTTGAAGGAATTTAACAATAACAAAAAGGTACTTTTGCTCTCAGAACAGTAGTTTGCTGTTTTGCTATATTACTTTTCCCCTGCTCGTCTATCCAAAAGATCATTAAGAGACCATTTAAATTAGTGATGATCTCTTAATGATCTTTTACTGAACATTACAGGGGACTTTCAGTACTTTGATATTTTTTTTAATTTGAAGCCAACTGGAGTTGAACAACTTTGGAGCACTGATTTCCTTGGAACTTATATAGATCCTATTTGCCCATGTGTCAATCAAATTTATTTTCCAAAACAGAACAACACATTATCCTAGGTGTGTCATCCATGAGCAAAGTGAGTGAGCATCATAGTAAACAAAGAAGGAGCTCAGAAATATTTTTTCATAAAGCCCAGATTTATGCATCTCTTTTAAGCATTTTATAAGCATTTGTATAAATTGTTTTAAAGATTTTCCATTTACCCAGAAAAAAGTAATGGAAAGGTTTCCAATTAATGCTTTAATATAACCTTTGCTTTAAGAGGTTGGTATATATATAGATATATTTTTTTAAAAAAAAAATAAAATGTCTCCTGGTTGCCTCCTGGTCTTCTGAATCATTCTTATAGTGTTAGAATTGGACATCTGGGTTTTACTGCCTCTTAGAAAATAATATCCCATTTCTTTCACAAGAGACATAGTCCATGGACTATTGAAACACAAAAGGACAGGACGTGCCAATGCAATATCTCTTTAAAAGAATGATACTTGTGCCAGCATCATGGTAAATGACTACACTTTTTAAAAAAGATATGTACATTTTGAGGCATTATATAAAGGTACAAACTTCCTTAAGGTTAAACATTTTTGGATTCAGTGCTGAATTTATATACATCTACATATTTTATAGGGTACAGTTTTGCCTATTCATTTTCTCTCTGAATGCTTAACAAAAAACACACTGGTTTTCCCTTTGACAAAAAAAAGGCACCATGGAAGCATTCATCTGTGTTATGAATAGATGCAGAGCTGCAACTTTATAAAAAAAAAGTTGCATTAAGAGTTAGGGAGTGTCAGAAGAAACTGAGAGGAAGGCAATCTTGCTAAACTTTAGCAGAGGGTTCTGAGTCACTGTAATATGGTAGAACTAATGGGCCTCAACTTCTGAGTAGCTGAACGTGACTATTGCCTGATAGCCATTAATGTGTCTAGGCTGATAGCTGCTGCTTTGAGAAAGCCATCTGGAATGCATTGTAGAAGCAAACGAATGCCTTCAGGCATTTGTTCATGAACATAGACAGTAACAAGTAAAAAGCAAATTATAGTTTTGGAAATAACTACCATTTCAGAATAAATGAGCTGGATGGTATAAGTTACTTTCTTTGCATACAGCTACATCGTCACAACTGGCACTGTGTATTTCCTACCTTTTTCCTAAAAAAAAACAACCCTTCATCAAACAGTAATGGGCTTGTTTTACTATTTTACTTTAACTGTGAAATTTCTAAACTCACTAAAAAGGAAAATTTGAGATAAAGTGCTTGACTCACTTCTGGATTATTGGCCAATTGCCAGCATCTAAACAGACTCTCAAGACCAGGGTTACAATTTGATCCATTATGGAAAAGTCACACTCTTTCAGCCTTAGAGGGAGGCAAAGGAAAATCTTGTTTCAATAAATGTTGCCACAAAATGCCTGTGATAGGGTCATCATAAGCCAGAAATGACTTGAAACAAATGCTATTTATGAAGCACACCATGGGCGCTTCCAGACATACATTAAATCTACTTTGGGCTAAAGAGATCCACTCCAAAGTGGGTTTAAGTCCCCACACCCTGGAAAAATAAACAGGTTGTCCCCATGCCAAAACCTTTCAGGATGTCATCGGGCCATCCAACCCTCCCCCAAAATTTTTAAAAACAATAGAAAACTTACCAGATCATGATGCTTTTCTGAAGACCTTCTGGAAATTACCAATGATGCATCAGAAGGTTGGGGGGGGGGGACCAGGAGTGATTTGCCCCCACCTCCTGATGCATCATTGGTACATTCTGGAGGTGGGGTTGGGGAGGGGCTTCTCTTCACTTCTCCAGGCTCATCAAGTCTGAAGAAGAGAATTGGGCTGTGGGAACAGACTACTGGTTCTTCCTGCATTTTGGGCTCTGTCTGGAAGGGCCCCAAAACAGAAACAGTAGCAAGAGAGAGAGAAAGAGAGAGAGAGAGAGAGAGATTTGTTCATCTGTATAAGCATCTAATTAGTTTTTTCCCATTTTGATGATGGCTCAGGCATCATCAAACACATATTCTGAACACATATTCTGAAGTGACTTAAGTTCTCATAATAACCATTACCAGTGTGTTAGTCTGTGTGAGAAAAATAACTTTGTAGCAACTTGTACAATAGGAGGGCAATTGTTTATTAATGATGCTATCATGTTATTGGTTGTTATAATGCCAAGGCACTACTGGTGGTTAGCTTTTGTTGTGTTGGCTAAAGGTTGTCCAATGACAACTTAAACATCAAATTTTCTTCACCTCCCTGTCTGCAACCATTAACTCTGGCAGCGTAGATGTTCCCGTGAGACTCAAGACTGTTATAATACTATGAAAAAAGACAGTAGCAAAGTGATGTTTAAAAGATACGGAATTTCAAATCAGTATCTTACATTCTATTGGGCTGGGGTAGAACAAGTTAGGGATGGAAAGAAGATTCAAAATTTTCCAAAAAAAAATCTTTCTTAAGTTTCAGAAAGTATCAAAGACTGACAAAACCCTTATTTTCTGTACTTTTTTCTGCACAGAAAATACTATAGTTGGGACTTGGTCTACACAATAATTGCATATTTTTCACAAAAGAAATAGCAGAAATAATTTTTGCTATACAAAAATGATATTTCCCATACAAACAAAATCTTTTTTGTCTACACAATTGTACCACATGTGCATTTTGCCTAAAACAAGTTGTAAGCTCCAAAACTATACAAGTTTCAAAGATTTTCGCACAAAGAGTAGAAAATTGCTCATATTACTTTTTAGTTTCTTCCCACAAAAACATTGGGAAGAATTATATTTCTAGGATGGAAAAGCACACTTTCAGCAGAGAAGTTCCACTTTTGATATATCCTATCTTCCCTAACAGCCTATTACCCCCACAGAAATCATCACAAGTATAGAAATCCATGGACATGATCACATTGATGTTACAATTGTGGGTGATGGGGGGGGGGGGTTCCCCGTGGATTGTGGCAAATCTGGCATGGGGAACCTGGCTCCCCTTGTTGCACCTCACCTCATTCCATGTGGGAAGCGTCACTGCCTGGCTTCCTTCTTTTCTTCTCTATATGGCTCTGGCCCAGCATACCTGTCTAAACGTATCTCCTTCTATGTCCCACCTAGGAATTTAAGATCTTCTGGAGAGGCCTTGCTCTCAGCCTCGCCCTTGTCGCAAATGAGACTGGCGGGGACAAGGGACAGGGCCTTCTTGGTGGTGGCTCCCCGCCTGTAGAATTCACTCCCTGGGGAAATTAGATCATCATCATCCCTCCTCTCTTTTAGAAGGAAATTAAAAACATGGATATGGGACCAGGCCTTTGGGTAATCTGGCAGACTGCCAATGACAATGGCGACAAGAGCTTTGGAAACGGATTATGATAAGCTGAATGAAATCACTAACTACAGAACTTGGTGAAACAATGGCCACCATGCTGGCTTCTTTTCTAGTATTTTATTGTATTAACTCAATGTTTTAATTATTTATAATCACTGTTTGTTGTGTATTTTATTGTGTTTAATTGTAGGAATCGAATATGTGCCAGCTGGACACCTCCCTGAGTCCCCCCTAGGGAGTTAAGAAGAGCGAGGTAAAAATAACCAAAATAAATAAATAAATAAATATGCAACACAGGAAGCTTCCTGTGTTGCCAGGACTGCCTCTTGTGACAATTCAATCTCACTTCAGGCACGGAGCCCCACTAGAAGTAGATCAGTAATGTGTGATGGGATCTGATGGGCTCCATGCATGAAGTGAGGTCAAACTGTCCTAGGACGGGCAATTTTGCCCACATGATGAAGTCACATAAGATGTGATTTTGATTGTGGAGGGATCACAAAACTTACTAAGATATCAGATTCAATCTGAGGACCCCTCTCTTCCCTGAGAATTCCCAGTATCAGAGTTATTAATTTTGGGGGTAAATCTACTCCCTGAGACAGTCTGCCTAGACCAGTGGTTCTCAACCTGTGGGTCCCCAGGTGTTTTGGCCTACAACTCCCAGGAATCCCAGCCAGTTTACCAGCTGTTAGGATTTCTGGGAGTTGAAGGCCAAAACATCTGGGGACGCACAGGTTGAGAACCACTGGCCTAGACTGATGAAATCTGAAAGAACATTGGAATGTTGGCAGGTGTTGTATTTCAGTTCCCACTTGCTTAAATATTCTCTGCCTGACTAGTTCAATTGACCCTTAAATGGGCGTAAGTTACACGGAACACTTTGAGGCTCACTTCTAAGTAAATAAGTAAACTATGAAAGGCCCTGCATAAAAGACTTGTAAAAATCTAATTTCAGCCATGCCTTTACCAGGCTAACTACAAAACTGTTTTGTTTTATAATATTTTATTAGTTTTATTGGTAACCTGGCAAAGATGAGAGCCGGACAGGAAAATCAAGCAGACAAATGGTCCATCAACACTAATAGCTCATTGTGTGAGGAGGCCCATGCTATGAAGCATGGACGAAATAAATAAAAAGTATATCTGGAATCATACTAAAAAGAGATTTTGTGCAATAGTAGAGTTTTATTGTAAAAATAATTAAATTTCTCACAAATACCATGAAATGGTTAATGCACCTTTCTTTTTCATGCCTCCCCTTTCTGTTTTTCACGTTGTTTTCAATATAATTGTTTCAAATTCAAGATAATTGTCATATAAAAATAAGATTATCAAAGTGTGTTTGTATAGTATTTAAATTTAAATATCTCTTTTCTGTAGAGCCACCTCAAAGCAATATATTATGTCACATTTCTGAGACCATTGGAGTCATAGCATGTTCTGGAGAGACCCCCCACAAGCTTGTTTGATAGGAACAAACCTGAGAAAGAACAAGATTTTCTTGGTGGTTGCTCCAAAGGTGGAATCAACCATTCTCTCCTTCTGTCAATAAGCTAAGACATTTTTATGCCATCAAGGTAGTTGATTGGGGCATGCTTTTAATGTGATATGGCAATGTTTTAAAGGATTCTATGAGGCCTCTTAAAGCACTTGCATGTTTTAATGCTAATTTTAAACTCTATAAGTAGTTTAATTGTTTTTAATACTTACATGTATACTTTTATTGAATCTTTTGTATAGTGTTTAATCTATATTGTTTTTAGATATGTTGCTATCCACCTTGAATTTTATTATTGGGAGAAAGGCAGGCTATAAATGAAACTAAAAACAATAATAATAATAACAAAAATAATAATTTGATTTAGCTTTACTTAAAAAAAAACCCATATTACAAAAATAGCATTTTTAGGGGGAAGTGGGGGAAATGTGATTTTGCTTAGAATGTTTTTTCAGGAGCACCCACAACGGATACATTTATTTATTTTGTAGTTTTTAAAAAATCAACAACAGAATGATTTTATATTATTTGTTATTTGTTTAAACACTTGTAAAATATTTAATTATTTTGTTCTACTCCCTAGATATATTTAAGAAATATATAGGAATTCTAATGTTTTAAGATTAATTGAGAAATTCATGTTGTAGCTATTGTATTAGAGTAATATTGTAACTTTAAAAAATATTGGTTTTGGCTCTCACATCGGTACTTCACAAATATATTTTATTTAATATAATGATTTTCACACTATCTCTGTGACAAGGCAGTGATGAAGTTTTAAAACTGTCACTTGAATCACAGTAAGATGTTTCAGTCACACCAATATATCTGGACCACCTTGATTTTTTTCTGCTAGAAAATGATTAAGTCTTTTGCTTGTTATACATTTTGACTGTGATCTTTGGCATTTCCTCAGGACAGGGAAGTGACCCTTAAAGACTTGTCATGGATATTGTCTAAATCACAAGATAGAAAGAAGAGTTCTGAATATGTGTCATTTGGTTAACACATTCTGGGACTATCATTTTGCTGAGGCAAAGGATTTGCAACAGTTGGAGTGCATTAAGGGGTGAGTAAAGAACTGCCAGATCTCATCAGATGGGGTGATTTTCAGCGGCAATGCCAGTTATTTTTAGTATTGAGAGAGAGCCTATTGGCTCCCATCCCATGATGTACAGCTACTTCTGGTGGGGCTCTGTCACAAAATTAAATAGGAATAATAATATAATAATAAAACTTTATTTGTAACCTGCCATTGTTGAGACTTAGGTAACAGAGATTGTCTTTCACAGCAATTGAAGTGAAAATAGCAGTCTTTAATGAGGTACAAACTGAAAGAGGCACTTAACAGCAGTGTAATTAGCAAATCAAAAGAACCTTCAGGCAGGTAAACAAACAGTAGCTAATCCGGATCTTCCAGGACTTGAGCTCAGCCAAAAGGAAAGCAGGAGTAAACAAGAGCATGTGGCAAAACACAAAATCAAAACAGTCTCTTAATAAAGCAGAGTTCAGAACAATAACAAGGTCCGATAAGTAGATGCGTAGTCCAAAACGATTCCAAGGTCAAGAGCAGGATGAAGTCACTCACGTAAGACGATTCCAAGGTCAGGATATACAAGGCAGGAAAACTGTATACCAGGAACCCAAGCAAAAGTTAGGCAGCACAAAGCACGTAAACAACACTTTGTCTTCTGCAAAGTTACATCTCCCAGCGTGCTCAATTTATTCACAGTCACTATCACTTGATTGAGCCTCATTACTCGCATCTGACTCATTTTCCGCAGCTGCTGCGTCTTGGCCACGCCAACGCTGCCATCTTTGATCCAGTGCCTGATCCTGCCAAGATGAACCCTCCTTCCAGGCATCCTGGAACCCCTAGAACTCATCACTGGATGTAGCTTGGGTGCATATGTCCCTAATGTTCTTAACAAGAGTCCAATCTAGTTCCTCCTCCATTTCATCCTCACTAGAACTGGAATTGTCTGCTGTATCTTTAAGTCTTTTAGACAGAGTATCACTATCACTGTCAGACTCACTGACCACCCGCTTTACTCCCCGGTAATCTGACTCTACTACATCCCCAGGGCTGAACCCTGCAAAGTCCTCTGAATCGCTCAGGGCCAAAAAGATATCACGAATGCGCTTCAGCTGACGCTGATCCAGGTCTGATTCAGCATCACTCCTCCTTCTCCTGCAACCAGTAGTAGATACGGTGCCAGGGCGCTGAGTCTCAACAGCCATCATCTCCCTGAAGGGTCTCGGGGTGGCTAACAAAGGACTCAAGGAGCCACACATAAAAAAGAATTTCATAGCATCAAAACAATACATAATTTGACTGAATACAACAATGAAGAACATTGATCAATAAAATATAAAAAAAAATTAAAATTTCTAAAACATAGTCATGTCTGTGGGTCACTGGGGTTCTTCAAACACAAACTAAAGTACCAAATAGCAATTGTCAGTGTCATTGAGGCGTCTTGTGTTACATTTGGATCTATGGGGGGAAGCCAGGTGACATATGCTTCCCCACGTGGGATGAGATAGGGGAAAAACTGGGCGATGTGGGGCATGTGGTAATGGGTTTCCCCCACCAGGCATGATGCCTGGTAATTCCAGAGGCACATATAATGAGGTCACATTAGTCTACCAGCAAGACTTAGGGAACACTGTTTTACAACAAGATGTGTTGTCCCAAGCATTAGACATGTTGTCCTGAATATGAAATCACAGTATGCTCCATTACTTATGCTCAGTTTGGACTGAGTGTAATCCCATATATGAGGACTTCCTGTTATCACGTGGGGTCTGGTTCAAGACTCACTCCTTTGCCCTGTAGATAGCCAAAATCTGTGGAAAATCAAGTCTTATTATATGCAATTGCATATCAAAAAGGTATCCCTTATATAAAATATCAAACTCAAGTTTGGGGGCGGTTTGGAATTTTGTTTTGGTATTTTCAAATCATGAATGGCTGATTCCATGGATATGGAAAATTGACTGTATTTATTCTCTCTGCAAAAATATATGGCATTTCTGGTATCTTTAAGCTAGAATATTTTCCCCTTGAATATGAACATGTGAAGTAATATTTGTTCACCTGTCACAGTACTATGTAAACACAGAAGTTGCTTTCCAGGCCCTCTCCCCCATCATGTGCTACTTAACCTTTTTACCAAATATAGAACTTATTAAAGATGTGCTCTCTCCACTTGGCTCTATGTCAATTACATGTGTGAACTGGAGATTTTGCTGGAGTTGCAGTAAAAAAAAGCACAAGGTAGGAAAGGTCAGATTCTTCTGTCCTAAATCAGGCAGTAAGGTTAGCTTTCCAGTAAATAGACTTAGGTAAAGTTTTACATATTTTCAACCCAAATCCCCAAATCATTATTTGAATACTTGAAAAGCACATGTAGCTATTTATTAAGAGTACACCCTAGGAGAAAAGGCATATCAGAATGCAAAGGCTTAGCTATAAAAACCCAATATAAGTGGATTAACCACCTCAGCAGTTTGGAGTAAATCCTTTTTATTTGAAAATATCTAAATCAAGAGTTCAAATACCTCCTGATTTAGATTTACTCTTGAAAAAGAAACTGTGGAAAAGCATTTATTAAGATAAAGCTATGGCAAGTCAGCTTTGAGGGGAATGCAGTAACTCCCATTATAAAAAAGCATCAGCCACAAATTCAGTGTGAATTTCTGCCATGAAACAGAAAGTGAAAAGTTTGCCTAGAGTCTTGTATACTTGTATCATACATACAACTTTCCCTTGATTTCAAGTAGGGATGCTTATTCAATTAGATCTTGAAAAATTCTTAACATAAATGCTCTGAATCACAGCTTTCAGACTGATATGCATACCAGAACATAGCTATCTAACAATTTCTCAGTTATTCGAGTGTTATGCTGTGTTTCTTTGTAATTTGAATATATACAAATGGATTTTATAGCTTTTCAGGAAAAATACATATTTTAATGCATAGTTGAGATAAAAAAAACCCTAAAACATGTAGTTTAAAAGTGCTTTCAAATGACTGTTAGATAAGGGCCTGCACATCAATCTGGAAATGAAGTGGAATTTAACTGTTGTTAAAACATTTGGATTCATAATGGAAGAAGTGTGTGTATGTGTATCAATCCATCTTCCTTCAGAATGATCCTGCATGGTATCCTTAGAAGGGCTGCCTCAGAGGCACCAGGGAGTCACAAAATTATAGAATCATAGAGTTGGAAGAGGCCTCATGGGCCATCCAGTCCAACCCCTGTCAAGATGCAGGAAAATTGCATTCAAAGCCCCCCCCCCCCAACAGATGGCCGGAGTCCCTACTGATCAGAATCCCTACTGATCAGTGGTACTGAACACTGGTCAGCCACCGTAAAGGTCCCCCCTGCCCCCTGTGTCACAGCTGTCCTCTGTCTTGACATGCTACCTACCTGATTTTCAGCACTCTGACTGACATCAGCCAGAGCACCCATGTGGGAGGAGGGGGGAAAGCCCCCTGCCCCCTCCCCTCCCTCCTCCATTGGCATGCAAGTTCTATATCTGATATCAGCCAGAGTGCCAGAGGAAAAAGTAAGCAAGGTATCATGGTTGCAGAAAGCTCCAACACAGGGGGCATGGGGGACAACAGGGATTGCTATTGCATGTTACTGGGCCACCCATACTGGGAATATGGGGTAATGCTAACAATGGATGCAGCCAGCTCCTCTTAGGAACTGACCTAGCTGTGTTGACAAGTCCTAAGTCAGGTAAAGAACTGAACCCCAGGTCAGGATTCAGGCTTTTCCTTATGTAGGTTACCCCAGGGAAGGCTGTATTTAGGCAGCCTTGCTCTGAGATCAGCCTCATACAGTGTTTAGCCACTAGAGGACTGATCCAATCACACACCAAACTAGATGGTCAGTGTAGAGGCATCCAAGGTCTTTAGCCTTCTCTGCCAGTAGTGCCTCACCAAGCTAGAACTCCCAGGCTTCCATAGTATTGAGCCGTGGCATTTACAATAGTGTCTAGCTGCATTAACTCTTTGTACGTCTAAATAATTGGCAGGGGTGATGTTGGATTTTAGCCTTATTCTGAATTTAGGCTCAAGTATTTCACAAGGCAATATGTGGCTAGGAAAAAGTCCAACATTTTTGTTGGCCCCAAACCCTTTATGTTCCCAAATAGGTTTTCAGTATGACAGGCTAAAGACACGTATGTATATGGAGTTCAAATAATAAGGAAGCAAACTGACAACACATTTTTCCTCATTGTGTGACACATCTGAGGAATGTGTCACACAATGTGAAAATTGCCTCTTGTATTGTATCTTAAAAGAGAAGACCTGGGGGAATGGGCCATTTTTGAGGGGAAGAATCAGGACTTAAAAGCCAAGTGTCACATAGTAACACTTCCCATTGAGGGATCTCGACACGATGGTGTCGGAGTGTATATCAGAGAGCAGGGACACGTCCGATGTTTTCCTATACTATTTGTCATGGTAAATCTGAGAAAACAAGACGGATGCGTTCCCCATAAAGCAATGAAATAGCTATGTTAAGAGTGGGGGCATTATAGGGCCAGAACCTTTACCTTCCTTCTTTCTGAATCATTACATAAATTTACATAAGTAGGCTGCCTAATTTATAAGCAAACGCATGGATAAGGAATGGATAAAGCACTGCAAAGTCATAGATGGAAAAGTATGTTGTGGGATTCATTTCACACTATGGTTAATACACAAGATTGGCGCATAAACCAAGCAAAACAAAAACCAGTTTCTTGGATTATCTGGTCCATTTAATATTCCACTGAGATAGTTTCCCACTTGACAATAAAATTGTCATACAATTTTGTTTTATGTTGGTAATGAGAACCTTTCCTAAAAACTTTTTCTACCCAAAGAAGTTTGATTTTTCAGCTTCTAATTTTAAAGAGTCAAAGATTATTGTATTTAAAGGACCTCAAAATTATTGCTTTTGCTATGCAATGCATAATTAAGATATTTGCTATTCAGTGCATAATTAAGATATTTAAGAAACTATTAAGCAGCTACCTCAAGTCATAATTAGACTCTTAGAATCATAGAGTTAGAAGGGAAGGTCCTCTATTTTAACTTCAATGTACCTTGGATGTAATAATCCATAATTTCTTTCAAAACAAATCTCCAGAAAAGGATAGTCTACCACTTTTCAGTCTATCTACTTCTCCAATAGCTTTTATTGTCAGAAAGTTCTTCTTAATGTTCAGTCAGAATCTCCTTTCTGTTAATTGGAATGCACTGGTTTGAGTCTTCTTTAATTCTATGTTTCTGCATTGCAGGGGGTTGAACTGGAAGAATTTTGGGAGTTGAAGTCCACAACACCAGGAGGGCTGAAGTTTGCCCATGCCTGCTCTAAAGCCACTGAAAGTAAGTAAGAGAGTGAGATAAATATATTTCTCTTGCTCTACAAAACAGTCAAAGAATTCTAGAGTTGGAAGCAACCACAAAGGCCATCTAGAATTCTTTGACTGTTTTGTAGAGCAAGAGAAATATATTTATCTCACTCTCTTACTTACTTTCAGTGGCTTTAGAGCAGGCATGGGCAAACTTCAGCCCTCCTGGTGTTGTGGACTTCAACTCCCAAAATTCTTAACAGCTGGGAGTTGAAGTTCAAAACACCTGGAGTGTCAAAGCTTGTCCATACCTACTTGAGAAATATCCTTCAGTAATTGTAAAGTTCCTTCACAAAGTAAATCTTCAAGCTAATATTGTAAAAACAGCAACAAGAAGAAAAGAAATAGGAAAAGGTTAGGGCATTGTGTGTGCATTTGTGGAAAATGAATGGCTATAATTTTGTTGCTTCGCAGGTTGGAAGTAATGTCTTGCAGTATTTTCATCATATGCAACATTCATCAAATGAAGGTAAAGACATGACTTCAATATATGTAACACAGTGAGTCAGTTGAAGAAGAATCTTGTTTTTCATATCTCACTCCCAAGTAGTGGCAATGAGAGGAAAAGGAAATATGGGAAGAATTTTTTAGGCTCTCTTCAATAAGGCATTGAAGCAAATAATGCTGCCCCAATTATTTGAATCATATGGGAATGAAAGGAATAAGCCTTAGGGAAATTTATGTTCTTTTGTTTCTCTTCTTCTATAAAGGAATCCATATTGATGACTCACTTGGGGAGCAATGAAGCTGTGTTTCCATTGTGCCTTGTAAAATACTATGTAATTGCAATTTAAAAACTACATAATCCATTAATAGAATAAGATTAAAGTTTGAAACTATGTAATCTATTTTTATTTCTTTATTCCAGCTTATGATATGTTTTATACTGGGTCAGTTACAGAATTATTAACAAGATAAAGTCAGGGCAGCCAACTAACTGAGCTCCTTTTATATGTAATAAATTTCTTCCTGAAATAATAGCATCAAAATGAAACAATTAAATTCAGTTTCAATTTTTGCTGACAGGGACTCTGGAACAAAACAAACATTAAGGGAAGGGATTTTTGCATCTCCCATTTCCAAAGTACTCTAAAGTGCCTGTAATTCTTAGAAGCGAGCTAAATTTCATGCCAGCCACTCTGAAACTCCCATTTTCTACTGACTCTCAACCACATCTTGTGCTGAACTCATTTTGAACAGCCTGGTTGTTACCCCAAAACTGACAATTTACTGTATGTCCACCTCCTTTCATGACATTTAGCATATTTGTACCATGAGACCACTTACATTCAGAATAATGCCATTTGCCAGGTCATGATCTGAGATTTACAGTGTGAGTTACTGAGGGCTTCATTTTTCACTCTCATCATTCCCTCCCACACAGACAGCTGCACAGATTACAGTGCATATTCCCAGATCCAGTATTAATGGATGCCTAGCTATAGGAACATAGCTGAATGTTTCTCCACCAAATTTTAGCAACTTTTAGCAAAAGCTAAAAGGCAGATTGGGGAGAATCTTGTTGTTGCATGAGTTTGATAAATAATTCTGAAGTCTATAACTCACTAACAGAATAGCATTCTTTTTAGTCACTTTTTCTGCAAATGAATTACTTTTTTTTACAAAGAAGAAGAAGCTTAAATTAGGAAAAATTCCTAGGGGATGACCATTTTCTCAATGGAATATATCAGCGAAGACAGTTTTCACAATGCGAAAGTTTGCAAGTAATATTTACACCCCTCATTACAGTGGGTAGAAATAACAGAAAATATTAAGTCCCACATTGAACAATGCAACAAGAGCTGTCTATAGAGTTACAAGTTTCAGGATGCACTATAAGAACAGCATTAAATACAGGAGTTGCAGTCTGGAAATAATAAAGATAGATGTCCTCTTTTCTTATCAGAACTCTGCACCTTTTAGTACTATATGTAGGAGATGCGGAATTTGTTCTGGTTGCTAATTATCCTTGTCAACATAAATATAAGTAATGTATTTTTTGTTCCCATTCCATACATTCTCATAAATACAGACATAAGATGAAATTTGCATTAGTTTATTTCCATTTTCAAATTCATTATATTCAGGGATTAAATATTTCTAGTTGAAAAATATGGCTCAATTGAAATTTCAATAGTTAAGCTGCATTCCTGTGCTCAGTTTACCTTGAAATATGTCCCACTGAATTTAATAGAGATTACTTTTGATTAGGTGTGTATTATATTATTGGATAGAAATTTTGTTCCAGTGCTTATGAAGCAACATACAAAAAAATCATGGAAATGTGTGATCAAGATACTATATATATGGCAATATACCATACCTTCTAAGTAGGCCTGGGTAACAACGGAAAAATTTGTTTCTAAAATCGATTTGTATTTGGGGGTTTTTTTTGTTTCGATATTTAAAATAATTACAAAATTTTCCTTTTAAAAAGTTCGATATTTACGAAATTTCGTAAATGGTAAAAAATTAACGAATTGATTTCCGAAACAATAACGAATCGATTCGTTAATGGCGGACGCGACCGCGAAATACGCTAAAAAACCTCCAAAACCTTCTGAAGCTTCCCTCTCCCTCTGTTGTTGACTGTTGGTGTGATATTATAAATTTTTTTCACTAATTAAACCATAAAACTGGCCCAGACATGCGGAAATAATAACGAAACGACCTCAAAACAATAACGAAACGAATACAATACCAAAATACGAAGCATTTACAAAACGTTTTTGAAAATTCGTTTTTTTTAATAATTGCTCCAGAATGGTTCGTTATCGTTTTGTAATTGAAAAAAAATAACGAATTATTAACGAATTACGAATTAACGAAACGAAACCGCCCAGCCCTACTTCTAAGATATGGTCAAGTGAAGAAATCATGTATCTTCCTATCCCTATCCCCTTTAAAGTATTCCTGCTTGTGTCTTGCTACCATTCATTTGTTCTGGAACAATTCTTAGAAAGGATAAGGATTCTTTACAGAGAAAGTCTAATGTTATTTTTAAAATGTAAATAATAACAAGAAATAAGTAAGAACGTGCTCATACATTCTGTTTGGGACGCACAATCTCCTTGCTCAACAACTTGTGGAACATATATTTTGGAATGTTAGTTCTCCTATGACAAATAAGCAACCAGGGAGGGAGATATCTAAGCAGTATCCCAAAATATTCTACAGACAGATGAGAGAAAATATCCCCATCCTAGATTGCCATGAATTGCATGTGGCTATGGAAGAGGTCAACATTATCTGCCTTCTCCCAGCTACGGATCCACAATTACATGCTGTCCTTTCACATATATATAGTCCACTAATTAGCCTGAGGGCAAAACTAATGAGAACTTTGGTTGTACTGGGCTGGAAGGGGCAGAAGATAGAAATCAGTTGGTAGAACATCAGCCACGCCTTCTTTATTGGGAAATCCAAAAAATATCATATAGAAAACAATGCTATCTTGTATCATAGTACACAGCACTGATATTTTCTCATTCATTCAGTTTCATATGATCACTCAGATGAAAATATGGTAGACCCTCAGTTAACTGGAACTCAAGAAACCAGAAATGTGATAAATGGCAAAAAAATCGAAGAAACAATACCTTAAATTAAAAATAAAATGCATGCCTAATACAGGAAATTGTGTTACATTAAGTTAAGTTCGTCTTTATTTGATTTTAATTACTGTATTTCAATATCAACATCAAGACAATTCTGAGTTTATGGTAGTGTATAATATAGTATTATAATTTTAATAGTAACTCTCAAACAACCAGAAACGACATTTATCCAGCATCTACCAATTCCTTGAATGCCAGTTAAGAGAGTCTATTGTTTGAATAATGACTTTTTGATAGCACCATTACCAGAGGAATATGAATACATGGGGAACTAGTAAAATCAAGAGGAGAAGTTAGTATCAATTCCACTAGCATACATCAAAATCCCTCAGCAAGGCAGATAGTCATCCCATCCCTGTTTTTTTCTTACCTCCCATATAAGAATTGCTTAAGATTTAGTTTTTTTTCTCTTTCATTTTGTAACAGCAAGTCCCCCCCCCCCCCCTTTATTCCTCATGATATACAAACATCTGCAGGCATGGGGCCTTTCTAGACAGGCCCAAAAATGCAGAACCTGTCTCGCTTTTACCTGAGGCATCCAAACAACATGGTAAAAGTGAAATAATTCAGATCAAACCAAGGTTTCCCTGGTTTCATCCAAATTAATTAGATATCCCATTAGATCCGAGTCTTCGTGAAAGATCTGAGTCTAATGGGGTATTGGGCCTATGAGGACCTACAATCCCCATTGTCATATCACACCTTTTGGATTCATGGAGCCAGAAGGTGTGGGATGGCACCCACCCCTTCCCCAAACCCCAAATTTAGACCCTAAACCAGTGGTTCCTAACCTGTGGGTCCCCTGATGTTTTGGCCTACAACTTCCAGAAATCCCAGCCAGTTTACCAGCTGTTAGGATTTCTGGGAATTGAAGGCCAAAAACATCTGGGGACCCCAGGTTGAGAACCACTGACCTAAACCCTACCAGAAAGCAGCTGGCAGGCATGGAGCCTGCTTGTAATGTTCTCTTGGTGCACTAAAAGTGTGTGTGAGGAGATGGGGGAAATGAGGGATTTCCCTAATCTCCCTCTCCTTCTCACATGCCATTTTACCCTGCCAGGAAAACATTAGAAGCAGGCTGTGTGCCTGCCAGTACCAGATGCTTTCTGTTAAGTTATAGGATCTAAATTTGGGGTTTGGGGATATATGGCTGCTATTTAAGTACAATTTAGCCATCTGAGAGGAAAAATCCAGGGTTTGAGGTGAGCTGTGGGGACCCCAATGTGGACAAAAAATTTCACCCGCATTTCCCTACTGTCTGGAAGGACCCATAGATTATATGATTACAATATTTACTCGAATCCGGTATGTCATTGAATGTAATGTTCACCTCCATTTTCAAAATCCTGAAACCAAAAAATTAAAAAAAAATAAACTGCTGGCAAATGTAATGAGCAGCTGCAAAAAATGCACTTTTTGAAATTTGTCCAAAAAAGATGTGCATTACAGTTGCTGCCTGTTTAGAGCTGCTTCTTTAAAAACCAAATCTTCCAGCAATTAAAAACCAGAGAAATGGGTAACCCTTCTTCCTCCAAGAAGCCTCCCCTGTTTAGTGTTTATCCTGCCTCAGCTTCCTTAAGTGGATCTATGCTGAAGCATGAATGTAGCTTGATACCACTTTAATTGCTCTAGTTCAATGCTATGGAATCCTGAAAGTTGTAGTTCTACAAGCTATTTGTCTTGGGATTTGTAGCTTCCCCAAACTACAAATCTCAAGATTATATACACTGAAAAGTGGTATTCTCTGTGTTATCAGACAACATATATTTTTAAAGTATAGCCCCTTCTACACTGCCAAATAACAACAACAACAACAACAACAACTTTATTTATATCTCCCCATCTCCCCGTGGGGACTCAGGACAGCTAACAAACATAGAAAGGCAAACATTCAATGCCATCAAAGTGCATACATAAATCTATAAAACAGTGTAGCATTCAATAATATAATTAGACCATAATAAAACAATAAAATACAATTATTACACATAGAAAAGAGTTAAAATTCATGTCCATATATGATTTTCCTTGTTTCTTAGGCCGAAGTTTAACCATTTAACAATTTTCCTCTTTGTATGCTTGGGTGCATAGGAAGGTTTTAAATTGCCTTTGAAGGAGGGCAACGAAGGAGCCATTCTGATTTCCTTTGGGAGGGAATTCCAGAGGCAGAGGGCAATGCAGATAAGGCCCTCTCTCTCATCTCTGCCAGCTGGGTTTGAGATGGGGATGGGACCAAAAGGAGGACCTCCCCTGATGAACGCAAAGTCAGGGCAGGTTCATATGAAGAGAGGTGATTGGCCAAGTAATCTGGACCCAAACCATTTAGGGCTTTAAAGGTAATGACCAGCACTTTATATTTTGCAAATTGGGAGCCAGTGGAATTGATGTAACATGGGAGTTGTTCTCTCCCTGACCGGTGCTCCAGTCAGTAACTTTGCAGCTGAACTTTGAACCAGTTGAAGCTTCTGAGTGCTCTTTAAAGGCTCTTTAAAGGCAGCCCCACATAGAGTGCATTGCAGTAGTCCAGATGAGATGTAACTAAGGTGTGTACTACCATGACCAGATCCAGATAATCAAAGCAGATAATCATTATTATATGTTTTGGACTGGATTATCTGAGTCTACACTGCCATATAATCCAGTTCAAAGCATGTAATCTGGATTTTATATAGCAGTGTAGAAGGGGTGATGCCAAAATTCTTGGGTGCACTGAATATAATGCAATCTGCCACCACTTTCACTGCTACGGCTCAATGCTGTGGAATCATGAGGGCAGTAGTTTGCAAGGTCTTCAGTCTTTTCGGTCAAAGAATGCTGGTTCCTCACCAAACTACAACTCTCAGGATTACATAGTACTGAGCCATGGTAATGAAAAGTAGTATCAAATTGTATTGATTCTGTAGTGTAGATGCATTCTAGGAGGGCTATGCTGGTGTCCTAGAGTTTAAACCCCAAATCTCATTACGTGCTACGAAAAGGAACCACAAGCAAATCTCACTGAAAACTCCCCTGACTCACTGGAAGTAATTCTGGGGATTAAATACTCTAAAGGCAACCATCCCAAAAATAGGGTTTGGAGTCTGTGCCTTCAGGATTCTAGGGCTTGTAGTTTCAGGAAGGGTTTCCCCACTGTCAGCAAGAGAAGTCCTGGGGCTCACTGAACTACAAGCCCTGTTGGAATTATAATAAATCTTCCCTCAAACAGTACTAACTGTCTTCCTTTGTCACTTTATCCATGGCCATGATATTGGAGAAGCAAATGGACACACAAAATAAGATTATTTTTTTAGGATATCCTAACAACTCTAGGGGCCATTTTCGTTCCATGTTCAGCCATAAGGACAAAACCCTATGGCCATCTGATGTCCATTGCTCTGGCCAAAAAATAGCTATTAAGGGATGGGACTACAGAAGGAAGGTGAATTCTGTCAGAGTTTTGGTCATTGCGTGTGGGATGTAATGAACCATTTCATCTGCAAGAACTAAAGAAGTTCTATATACAGACTGAATATTCAATTACATCTGCATGTATCAGTAACATGGTATCATCCACAGTACTGAGTGATATTTTAATGGATTTTCTTTAGGTTTGATCCAACTGCCTCCAATGCATTGCTTGTTTAAGTCAAGCTCAGTGTAATGTAGAGGAAGGTACATTTACATTTTGACCCCTAAAAAAGACTAATCACACCTTTTTCTATGTAGAGATGTGTGATTTAGGTTATGAAATGGCAAGAAGAATCCCTGTGCACCACTGCTCTGATCAAATTTGGAATGCCCATGGTTTATTTTGATGGAATAATAAAAATGCCAGAAGATGACACATTCTTGCATAAAAGACAGTTTGACCTTAAAATCTTGCATTAGTTAATTTACTGAGACAACTGTTTATACACAGTTATTCTAAAATGCAGCAGCACCAAATGCATATAAAACTGAAATAACCCACCATGTTATTTAACTAGGATAGCTAGGACCAAAGTAGATTCTGCTCTATTAATCGTGAAGGTTTCCTTCCTGTCATTCTGAGTTGCAGTTTTATTGCTTTCAACACAAATGAATTAACATAATAATATGGCTATATAACAATGTGTGCATTCCTACATTTTTTAAAAATATTGTCAAAATATGTATTTTATGATGGTGACCTTTAATGAACCTCATTTTGGTTATTTGCACAATTTATTCATTCAAAATTATTCTGAAGGAAGTATTAATGTTTCTGATTAAACCTTCCTTGAAATCTTTTTCTGAATTTCTTTTTCTTTGAAGCCAAATTTATTGCAGAATGCATTTCTATGACAGCTGAAATTAAGTAGTCTCATTGTGTTACAAAACACATTTCTGACAAGACAACCCTAAGAGCAGTGTTGGGAAACTTATGGCTTTTCAGAAGTTATTAAACTGTAGTTCCAGCCATCACTCCCTATTGACTATACTGACCAGGACTGATGGGAGCTGCAATGTAACAACACAGGAAACGTTTAGAAAGAGCCTGGGTCCTATCATGATCACTAAAAGTGTAGGTGAAAAGTAGCACTTTTCTTCCTGTTTTATGAGCCAGTAAAGTTCTGTGTTGTACTCATAAATGGCTGACACTTAAATGTAAAACAGAGAAGTAGTCATAAGATGCTGAACAAATAGAAACTATATTAACACAATCATTGTTTTTTTGATTAACACTAAATGACTTTTAATTTTTTATCCCTTTTTACAGAAAGGAGGCATCAGCTGGAAGACTCTGCTATACAGTCAGAGCACAACTCAATCAGTATTTTTTAAAGACTTCAGTATCTTATCTGGCTATTTTTCCTTTCCATTTTGATACACTTTGCAGAAAACATATCCATTCACATCTCACATTGCCTTGCTGAATAAAGACAGAGCAAAGTGCTAAGCCAAGTCCAATTATAGAGGCACTTTCGACCTTGCTGAGGTTAGATTGTACAGAGAGAGAGAGACATTCAGGAGCATTAAACAAGAGACCAACACTATCTTATTCATAATTGTTTCCTGTTAAACTTCCCAACTAATTAACCTTTCTAATGAAGAAAAAAATACACTAATGGATACTGCATAATTCTATTAAATAATATTTCTATGGTGAGAGTCTCAGTGCTTCAAGATATCGTCACACTTCTTGTTGAAAGGCTTTTTATATTCAGCACTACTTCATTTCCTATAAATCAGCTCTGTGATCTCTTTTGCATACACAGAAATATATCACTGAAATGACAGTATATACTTGATATTGAAAATATTCAGTCAGGTTTAGGGCAGCAACATCATTTTACATATGTCAATCTTCAAATGTCAGTATTATTTCCAGTACAGACTTCCCTCTATTACTTTCTCATATTATCTCTGTGGTGTTCTCTCTCTCTCTTTCTCTCTCTCATATTTGTGATTGTTAATGCTGGTCCTGGTAACTACTAAGCAGCTGAGACAAAGCTGAAGTGTATTAAAACAAAATATATGGATTTGGGACAATCTCTTACAGGAGCTCAGGGCACCCGAATAAGTATTTCCTTTGCCATTATCAATATTGTGTGTGTTTTCAGTTTTTCCGCTATTAGTAAAGAAACAGAGGTGTTTTTGTGCTAAAACTAAGCTTTAAAAGCATGCACATGCCATCAGATGACAATTTAATACAGACTATAACAAATAGCTTTGTTAAGTGGGTAACAGAATTTCATTTTTGGACCCACGTGGAATGAAGAGGCAAGACATTGGTGATGAAATATAGATGAAGGACACAGAATTTATAATGCCTTAGCTTGCAGTTGAGGTTTTCCTTGTGTGAATAATAACAAAAGTGGAAACTAAAGTGCATCATCCCCCTCCTCGTGACGACTGAAGTACCTAAAACCCCACTGCAGCCATGGTCTGGCTGCATCTGGCCTTACCTTGTGAGAAGACTGACTCCTCTAGTTATTGTCCTCGACTTTTAAATAGGAAATTGGTGCAGAATTGAGGTTGATTCCCTCCCTAACACCCCAGACCCATAGATGCCAGTCCCAATTTCAGTCTTCATCAAAAGATACCCAAAAGGTACCCCCCCACTCTACTAGACTTGTTCCTTTCTCTTACATTTACATATTTAAACAGACTCAACATTGCCACATTTCCCATGTGTCTTGTTATCAACAATCTCAGAGTTAATAAAATAGGCTCACAATCCATTTTTAAAAAATGCTGCCAGTTGGTAATTGGACCAAAGTATTCTCTCCAATCTGAGGAACAACCCGTTGAAGATAGAAAGTTGGGGCAACTAATGAGAAAGAGGCCAGTGCTTGGAAGAACCTATAGTTACATACACCCATTGGGCTCAATCCCATCCCAGTTTTATCCTTTGGCTTTTAAAAAATCAACTTTCTTGAAATACAAGGTCCATGGTGCATTTTTACTTCTTTGGCGTGCCCCACAATAATTCCAGAATTGCATGGGCACTCCCCCTTAACTGCCAGCTACGTTGATTCCACTAACTATCTCCTTCCAGTTGGTTAGGATCAAGTTCAGGATTGTTGATCACCTTGTTTTTTCCTCTGGTATTATCGGAGTTTATCTCCCACCAGATATCAGAGTAACCAACAACTTCCATAACTACTAATTGATGCATATTTGAGGTGTCTAAGATTGGTTTATGAAAAGCAGCATGTGTCTTTGGTAGCCTGGAGTAAACACCTAATACAATGCTATTTTTATTTCTTTCTCCACTTATTTGTACTAAAATGGTCTCAACTGTTCCACTCTTTATGCCCGAGACCTTAAAACCTTTTTAAGCACCTTGAATTAAATTGGTACTGTATCCAAAGAAATGGGTTCATCGACATCAAAACTTATGCAATCTTTAAAATAAACTGTTGATCTTAAAGGCCAACATCTTTCTTTCCCCCCATTCCTTCCTCCTTTTTATTTGCTGATCTAATACAAATAATGCACATAGGCACCAATCTCATAGGAAATGATAAAAAGCATTGCAGAAAAATATTTTGCACTAAAGAAATGTCAAAGCAACTATTGAAAGTGCAGAACTGGGTCATCTGGTCATAGCTATCAATAATATATGACACTTCATTCAAAAGTAATCTACTGAATGTATAGCAGCAAGCAGGCATCCTACTTGACTTACCATTCATTCACAGAAATGATTGCAGATATAATCCTGTAAATGAACAAATAAAAGTGAGTTGTTGTTGATTTTATTTGAAGGAAACACAAACAAGAGAAAGAGGAAGACATGCACACTGTTTCCAAGGTAAATCCCCTCCTCTGCATGTTTTAATATATACAGTGTGCCATGAAGCCATAGTCTTCATTCATACAGGATGATAACTTGGGATGTGTGAATATTAGGCCTGTGCGGTTTCGTTCGTTAATTTCGTAATTCGTAAAACATTCGTTAATTTTTGCATTTACGGTACGATAACAAAACATATTTTCAAACCCGGAAGGGTTTTTAAATATCGAAACGGCAACTCCCACAGTATTTACGAGCTTTCGCCCGTTTTGTAAATGGGGCGGGCGGGGCGAAGGGGCGGCGCGAGCGCACACCCAGTGAGCCAAGCACCGCCCCTGCCTGTTGGGCGCCCGGCCCGCGCGCGCTCACCCTTACAACCGGCCTCCGCGCGCCATCCAATCGGCTCCGGCTCCTGCGCCCTCCTCCTCCTCCTCCTCCTCCTGGCACTTCCTGCAACACAGCTGGGAGGAGGAGGAGGAGGGCGCAGGAGCCGGAGCCGATTGGATGGCGCGCGCGCGCGCTCACCCTTACAACCGGCCTCCGCGCGCCATCCAATCGGCTCCGGCTCCTGCGCCCTCCTCCTCCTCCTCCTCCTGGCACTTCCTGCAACACAGCTGGGAGGAGGAGGAGGAGGAGGAGGGCGCAGGAGCCGGAGCCGATTGGATGGCGCGCGCGCGCGCTCACCCTTACAACCGGCCTCCGCGCGCCATCCAATCGGCTCCGGCTCCTGCGCCCTCCTCCTCCTCCTCCTGGCACTTCCTGCAACACAGCTGGAAGGAGGAGGAGGAGGAGGAGGGCGCAGGAGCCGGAGCGCAGGAGCCGGGGAGGGGATTCCTGCAGCGCCGGCTCTGCCTCCGTGGCCCGCCTGAGATGAGACCAATACCATCTGATTGCCACAAATTGAAGGCTGCATCCATCCAGGCTCTTTTGCTGTGAGTTTTCAGGGCTGTATGAGTGTATGACCATGTTCCAGAAGCATTCTCTCCTGACATTTTGCCCACATCTATGGCAGGCATCCTCAGAGGTCTGTTGGAAACTAGGCAAATGGAGTTTATCTATGGAATGTCCAGGGTGGGAGAAATGAAAGCCATTCAATGCTAATCAAGGTGACCATTACTGCAACATTCACACTTACAAAATGTTTTGTAAATATTTACGAAATTTCGTAAATAACAAAACATTTTTTTGGAAAGTTTTGTAAATATTTTAAATATCGAAACAAAAAAACACCCCAATTACAAATTGATTTTAGAAACAAATTTTTTCTTGATCAAACAGGCCTAGTGAATATGATTCAGCTTGTACCTTTATGTGTTGATAGCTGTGCTTCATTCTTACAGTATCATGATTTATATACCATCACATAAAATATCAAATTTAGGCATTCAGGAATGGCATCTGACGCTGAAAATTAAAAAAAAACTGGAATGATGAAATAGAAAATGAAGATGATGGTGACAATGATTTTATGGGTCATGCCATCCAAGATTTGATTTACCTGATCAGTTTGCATCTAAAATCATCTTGATAAAATCTAAATCATTTTGGTTACTTCTTCAAAGAGGCCAATGATTTATTATTTATTTCTTTACAACATGTGTATCCTGCCCTTCTCTACCCCAAAGGGGATTCAGAGAGGCCACATATATCGGCAACAATGCCACAAGAAATACAATTAAATAAACATATATATTAAAAACACAGAATTAAAACATTAAACAATAACATCAATTATTAAAATCATGTCTGTCATCCATCCATGATCTTTGCATTAGATTTAGGATGAATATACACTGCTATATAATCCAGATTATCAAAGTAGATAATCTGGATTATCTGATTTGAACTGGATTATATGAGTCTACATGGGCATACAACAACAATAATAATAACTTTATTTTTATTCCCCACCACAATCTCCCCTAGGGACTCGGGCTAGCTTACAAGGGACAAGCCCAAAAATTACAGATTAAAAGCAGAGATACGGTTAAAATCAATCAATAAAAATAATAAAACATAACACAATCATAAACAGCATCATAAAACAATATGGTTGAGATAAAGGTCATAGTTGAGATCAGGCTCAATGAGTGCAAATAATTCCTAAAAGGAGCCAATGGAAAGTGTGGAAATTGAATGAACAGGAGCTAGAGAATACCATTGGCGAAAGTGTCGAGGTATCCAATAAAAGTGCTGAAATATAGTGCAGAACTTAAAGTAGGGACAAGATGGTTTTCTGGTGAACTGCCTAATCAAAGACACAGCTGAACATCCAGATTTTTAATTCCTTCTGAAAAGAGGTCAAAGTGGGAGCCTGTCTGATCTCCCTAGGGAGGGAGTTCCAAAGCCAAGGGGTCACCACTGGGAAGGCCCTCTCCCTCGTCCCCACCAACTGCACTTGGGACGGTGGCAGAAAACAGAGCAGATGATCTCAGGGTATGCACTGGTTTATAAGTGAAGATGCAATCGCAAAGATAGGCAGGCCCTGAACCGTTTAGGGCTTCCAGTTCAAAGCAGATAATCTGGATTTTTTATGCCAGTGTAGATATGGTCACAGATGACCTTGTGTTTCTAAACCAGAATATTTCTGTATTGTCGAAGGCTTTCATGGCTGGAATCACAGGGTTGTTGTAGGTTTTTCGGGCTATATGGCCATGTTCTAGAGGCATTCTCTCCTGACGTTTCTCCTGCATCTATGGCAAGCATCCTCAGAGGTAGTGAGGTCTGTTGGAACTAGGAAAATGGGTTTATATGTCTGTAGAAAGACCAGGTCCTAGTTCCAACAGACCTCACTACCTCTGAGGATGCTTGCCATAGATGCAGGCAAAACGTCAGGAGAGAATGCCTCTAGAACATGGCCATATAGCCCGAAAAAACCTACAACAACCCAGAATATTTCTGTTTTCAACATTTAAAAATCAAGGGTTTATTACCTTTTATAGCTTTTTCTGTTCCCAGAAATCTTAGGACCTCATTCAGGATGAAATATAATGACTGATTAACACTAATTTTGTTTGCAGTACATTCATTCCATCATATCTCACAGGTACCCTGCTTAATTTTAATGTCTGTCCCTTCTTGCCAACTACTTTTACAACATCTTTATTTGGTGAAGGAACCCATTACTCTAAATAAAAGTATTGCCCCAGTGTGCTCTTTGAACACAGTGCAATTGTGTGGCCTTCAATAGACTTTTATCTACTGCAGGACTCCAGCACACTGATCCCTGATCAATAGCAATGTTTTCGTTCTTGTTGACCCTGCTGCTGCTGTTCTTATAACCAAACAATCACAGATCCTGAAATCTCCAAGAGAAACAACCATCCATTGAGTTATCAATCTGACCTCTTTGCCCAGGGCTCCACATGGTGATTTTACACACACTAAAAATGATATGATTTAAACACCACTAATTGGAAAGCAGCATCTGGGTTGATCAGGTCTCTAAACCAGGCATAGGCAAACTTTATCCTTCCAAGTCTTTTGAACGTCAACTCCCAGTAAGCCCAGCCAACTCACTGATTATTAGGCATTGTGGGAGTCCAAGTCCAAAGCACCTGGAGAGCTGAAGTTTTCCTATGCCTACTCTAGATCCTCTGTGATAACCCATCCCTGTTTCAGAGTGCACAGATACATATTGTTTTGGTGCAGCAAAACTGTAAAAGAAATGACTATTTTTCTTCCAATGGAAAGCTAAAAATCTTTAAATCTGTTATGCTGTGCAGGATCACTTCCTCACATCATGATTAAGGATTATATAGTGATAGAATCCTCATAGTTTTTGTTGGTGTCAATGATGTGACTGAATATTAGTGTCTGAAAGTCTTACAGTTCTATAATTAAAATTACAATGTGTTCCTTATATTTGTAGATGCAAATATAGAGTAAATTATATCCTTTAATTTTCTTTACAAGGAACTATAGACAATAGGTTCTCTCTGAAAAACTCTGACTATATTAAAGTAATATATAAAATCACATTGTATAGTAACAAGTCACACTTTTAAAATGTAGGATGTTTAAAGAAAGTTAATGAATGAAGCATGGTTCTCTGCTACTAGAGGTCACTGAGGTCTAGTTTGGTAAAACATCAAAAGAATAAATGATTTTAAAATATATAGGATAATTGTGAGTTCTCTTCTAAATTATTATATGCAGACTGGTTTAAATTAATTTTCCATTTTTGGCATTGCCTGAAGTTTTCCAGGAAAGCCTGGATGAAAAGAAAATCATAGATCTGAATATCAGAGTCTCTTTGCAATATTGAATGTTTTTTTTGTTTTAAAATACAGAAAGCCCTGAGCATTGTAATAATGTGAAAATATATTCCTATCATCACTAGCAGTATATTGAATTCAATAAATAAGAATGTTTAAATTGCATTTCTTTCAATAAAAGTAGAGACAGAGCGGACTTTTTTGGACTACATGCATCAACCTTCACTTGTTAGGTGTTAAAAAAAATCATTTCTTAGAAATGTTAACTATTTCCACAAAATACATTCAGACATTCTAAAGCAAAACATTGAATTTAAGCATGTATAATATCCAGTGCCAGACTATCATGTGCAACATAGAAACACTAAAACTATAAAGTGTTATAAAGGGTGAAAGAATATGTAGCACCTTTTAGGTGAATTGGGAAATAGAAATATCTACCATAAAACTTTCATCTAATTGGTGATAGAATTTTCATTTTTCCAATTTTCCTGAAAAGATCTGCAGGATGACATTGTATCTTTTATGCTAAATTGGATTGATATGACTAGAGTATTGACTAATTCAGAGTTAACTTCTATGCATGTTTTCCAGCATATAAGCACTCTCTCATGTTTACTTGTGTTTTCACATACAGGACTTTAATTGCTTTCAATTATATACATACCATTACTATGCTTTCAAGATATACATCCCAATATTGTAACTATGTGGATAGATTCAATTAAATGGTTATCCATCCAGATGGTACTCCTATTAGCAACCAGCATGGTTATTTATTTATTTATTTATTTATTTATTTATTTATTTATGTATTTTGTATCAAAAGCATTGCATAAATTAGTACAAAACTGATAAAAAATAGAAGGAGTGCAGACGGCTAAATATCTTTTGACCAAAAATGGGTGACAGCAATGACATTGTCTATAGCCTCCAACAATTCTTCCTCTGTACATGAGGCAGGGCATAGTGGACAAGCACACAGATGCGGAGTTGTCTGTTTTTCTCCACAATCACACAAGGTGTGGGATTTTTTTAAATAGTGCCATTTTTCCAGATTGTCCTTTGATCTGCCCACTCCACTTCTGAGTCTGTTCAGGGACTTCCAAGTTGCCCATTCTTGGTTTGCCTCTGGAAGAAGACCCTCGTGAGGGGCCATCCAGTTTATTTGAAGTGCTTCTACCCCGCCCTTCTCAACCCCCTAGGGGGGACTCAGGGTGGTTGGGATTTCCTGCTTTAGCTGCCCAGAGAGATACCCTTGCTGTTGCTGGGGGGATGCCAAGAGGAGTGGTAGTTCTCATAAAGCTTTCCTTGATTTGAGTCTGCTGGGAGGAGGCTGTTAGCCATGTAGTGGATGGCTTTCACAGTGTTCAACCTTATTTCTCTCACATTTAGCAGCAATTTCCCATCGCACATCGGGTGGAGGGGTAATGCCAGCTAGCTTGTAGAGTTTATCAACAGGTATAGGTTTAAGACATTCTGTGATTATTCTGCATGTTTCTTTTAATGCTATGTTAACCTGCTTTGCATGGGCAGACTTATGCCAAACAGGGCAGGCATACTCGTCAGTTGAGTAAGACAAGGCTAGGGCTGATGCTCTTACTAATTTTGGGTCTGCACCCCATGTTCTGCCAGTAAGTTTCCGCAGGATGTTATTGCATGCAAGTACTTTGTGCTTGGTGTTCAAGCAGTGTTTCCTGTATGTTAGTGTTTGATCTAAGGTGACACCGAGATATTTAGGATGGAAACAATGTTCAAGCTCTTGACCTTCCCAGGTGACTTTCAATTTTCTGTTGGCTTCATGGTTGCATAGGTGGAAAGCATACACTTGTGTCTTGGCAGGGTTAGGCTTTAGGTAGTTATCTTTGCAGTAGCTGGAGAGATCTTTCATGGCATTAGTAAGTTGGATTTTGCTTGTGTTGTTAGGCCAAGGTCATCAGCATATATAAAGCTCTTTGTGAGTGGTGGTTGTGGCTGATAGTTAGTAAAGATATTAAACAAGGTTGGTGCAAAAACGCTGCCTTTTAAATCTAGCATGGTGAGAAATATTCATTGGCTTGGCCCATTGATTTAATTCTAATATGAGTGGTTAGTTTTGGATGGGAATGTAGGCAGTCACTGAGATATTAAATGCACTTGCTTGCTGATTTTGAGCCAGTCGTTTTTTTGTCAGATTGACATATTCCACAAAATCATGAGGATAGATGAAAGGAATATATATATATATATATATATATATATATATATATATATATAAGCTCATGCAAGAACAAGCACAAACTAATTTTATCCTCATTTCCTGTATACAACAATAATATGATATTGTGATATGTGGAACTGTATTCGTATATAACAAAAGTCCCATTTGTCATATTTTATATGTGTACTGAAGTTGTATTGCCATGAACTTGATCAGTCATCTGATAATTTAGCATGTTCATGGCATTTCATCACTTACTGATATATTAGTTTACTGCCTATTATAAAGACACAGTGAGGCTGATTGTCAGCACATCTTAACTGTAGTTTTCAAATGACTTTCAGCACATAGTGAGGTGACTGTTGTTGTTGTGTGGCTTCAAGTAATTTCCAACCTATAGCAACTCTATGGTAAATCTCTAACAAGGGTTTCTTGACAAAATTTGTGCAGAAGGGGGTTGCCTTTGTCTTCCCCTAAGTTTGAAAGAGTATGACTTGCCCAGGGCCATCCTGACTGAGGACTAAAACCTCAGCTTTTATTGTTGGTATATAACATCAGAATGCTACATTGTGTGTTCCTATTCCAGTCAATATTGCTCTCCTACAGGGCTGAACTGCAGCAGGAGCTTGGATTAACAGTGAAATGTCAATGTGTTGTCGAAGGCCTTCATGGCCAGAATCACTGGGTTGTTGTAGGTTTTTTGGGCTGTATGGCCATGTTCTAGAAGTATTCTTTCCTGACATTTTGCCAGCATCTCTGGCAAGCATATTCAGAGGTTGTGAGGAATTTCTGAGGATGCTTGCCAGAGATGCAGGAGAAACATCAGGAGAGAATGCTTCTAGACCATGGCTATACAACCCAAAAACCTACAACAAGCCAGTGAAATGTCATGTGATATTAGGACTAAAGAAGATATTTGGGAAGAAAAGGAATGGGAGAAGGAGATCAGTGGATTGAGAAATGATTTAAAATCTGGTTGAAGCATTCTAGTAGCAAGGTGGGTAAGGGTGTAACAAGCTGGCACTGTTGACGTAGTTCGTAGCATGCATTTTACCACCAAGGCTAAAGCAGTACTGAAACAATGAAGTGTTGTACAGTTGTTCCTCCACATTCTCAAATTGCTCTTTTATGGATGTGATCATTCACAAGTTGTAGCTGGTTAACTAGCACAACCTCCTCACCCCTTCCTTCTCCTCTCAATCTGCTGTACTTTCAACAGTGTGAAGGGTGTTTTTAAACATCAGTCTCCTTGCCCTATACTCTTCCTCTCAATCATCTCCTGTTCTTGCAAAAGAGTCAACCAGATTTAAACCCCTTTTCCAACTCACCAATCTTCTCATTTCATTTCACTTCATCTCAATCTTCTCTTTTCCTTCTAATAGAGCCAACTGGATTTTAATCCCCTTTCTAACCTACCAGACTCTTTTACCCCACTCCCAATCCCCTCTTGTCTTTTCAAAAGAGACAGACACATTTCAACCCCCTTTCCAAGCCATTGACATATGTTAGAAAGTATTGTTGGAAGTACAAGAGATTCAGAGGAGAACATTGGGAAGAAGAAGTGTGGGATGAGCAAATTGATGAGCTAGGAAGATGTTTAAAATCAGACTGGTTTTTTTAGGAGTTCAGGAGATTAAGAGGAATAGTTTGGGGGGAAGAAAATTGGAACAAGGAGATCAATGGGTAGGAGAAAGAGTTTAAAATCTGGCTGAGATGTCTTAGGACCTGATCCCATGCATTTTGGGTTCTGTTTCCATGTGTTTTGGAAATGGAGTGCCATGGAGCCTGTCACATGACGTAAGGGCACTTCCAGTGGAACTCCTTTTCCGCAGTGCATGGAAACAGAATCCAGAATGCATTTTAAGGAGTTGGGTGCTACCCTACTTTAAACAGTTTAAGATGGTGACAGATGGAGGAAAGATGGGGAAAGGGTGTGAGATGACTGGCCATTCCAAAAGATGGTGCTTGACTTTACGAAACAAAACAAGACAGTTCCCTTCACTTTTCCCTGCTTTCCCTCAGCTCATGGGATGATGTCTGTAGTGGCAAGATAGGAAAGGAAGTGACTGGCTAGCATTCTTAATAGGAGTGTGTAGTATACATCTTGGAGAATTTAGGGGCTTATGATATTGCAGTTTTGCCACATCCATGGGGTCCTACAAATGTGGAGGATCAACTATACTGTGGAAATATCAGAATCAGATTACCTTCATAGCATTTTAAAAATGATATACATTAAATATATATATAATTTATAAAATATAATATTCAACTTACTATATGTGAAGGTGACATTAATATCATTTAAAATGCATGTATAATATCATATCACTACACTTTTCTTGAAATTCCATATAACCATAGGGCAAGAAATGCACCAAATTTAATAATGCTGTCTACAAAAACATGTAGCTCTATCTGATTCATAAATCAATACTTTTTATTTGTTAAAATGTGTAAAGTAAGGTTATAATAAAAAAGAAATGAAACGTTGAGTGACTTTTGAAATACAGATTTCTTTGTTCCAACAAGCTTATTCAGTAATGATTAGAACCTATATAATAATATACGATATTGTAAAAGCTTATTTAAATGTTGCCCCAATGTGTTTGCTAATCCCATAATGAATCTCTTTTCCAAGTGAGAATGCCTTTTGCAAGAGTAACTTGAATAATAAAATGTAGTATTCTGAGTGGAATATTGCAGAAAACAGTTTACTAGCATCCAGTTGTTTTGAATACATAGGGGAGTGTGTGTGTATGTATAACATTATGTAAACAAAAACCTGAAGAACAAGGAGATAAAAATATGTCAGCTTAGTCACATATCCCAGAATCCCACCAGTGTTCACATTGAAATCTAGGTTTTACACTGGGAAGTTCTCTTGAGACCTTCCTACACAAAAATGTGTGAATATTTTATATGCACTTTTCCTAATGTACCCATCTGTGTATGTATAGTTCTAGAGATAGAATGAATACTCAAAAATGTTTGAAAAATGTTCAAAAGGCATGTTTTTCTATTGTGTAGAAACATTAATGAGGAGAATTTTAGACTGATTAGAATAGTTATTGTTTGGAAAACTTAAATATATATGAAACATACAGATGCAGCTTTTTTCTGTACAAAAAGCCATTTCATCTATGGAATATGTTATTTTCTGTACAGTCCTCACACCACCATGAGTGACTTTTTCATCTCCTTTTGTTCTACGAAAACCATATAAAAGAGTGATAAAGCATTAAAGTCCATAACATTTTATATTACTTAGCCTCCAAATCTGCCTAAAAGTATAATTTGGCTCAAAATTTAGTACTTAAAGAAAGGAATATGTTTCAAAATAGGAATTCATTGTTTTCTGGCAATGTTTCAAAATTTCCCTTTTTCAGATCATGGAGAGGACTACTCTTTATCATTATTTCCACTTTATTTTTTTGTAATCTTTAGATTATTTTGTAAATTATCATGATGGTTTCCTGAATTTTCATTTCAGAACTCAGTTAATGTGCATTTTTCACTATAATGTGGAAGTGGAGGAAGAAAGTGCCAAGTTACTGAAAATTATGAAGTAGTAGAAGAACACAAATAACACCTGAGAATTCTGTCTCTTAAATGCTTTTTCTCTGATGACCTTATCATATGCCCCCCTCCCATGCCATTTTACCAGCAAGCATGACAAAATGGAAGGTATGTGGGGTAACTCTGGCACCCCATGCACCACTCTGTCACAGCAACATTTACCCTATCACATGGGGGAAGAATTGCCCAACTGGGGCAGAAGTGTGCTGGCTCCAACACAGGAATCTTTCCATGTGGAAGAAAAAGATGCTTCCAAGCCAATTGCAGACAGGGCCTCCACCAGAGGTTGAGGGATGTGTGATGGGCTGCATGCCCATTCATCCCTCAACTAGCTGGCAAGCATCCTAGGACACTTTAATTCGTAAGTATGAGACTCTTAAATTGGTAATGTCCTTAGTCTGATTACACTGTTCCCTCGCTACTTCGCAGTTCACTTATCGTGAACTTGCTGTTTTACACTTAAAAAAAAATTTAAGTAGCGAGGGAACACTATATTGTATTGTTTTTTCTTTTCCCCTTCTTCCTCCGTTTGAAGAAGATCTGAGGAAAGTTTCCTTCCCCCGTACGCAGGCACTGGCTCTCCTCCTCCTCCTCCTCCTCCTCCTCCTCCTCCTCCTCCTTCTCCCTCCGCCCAGACGGAGACCACCTGCGAGGGAAGCCTCCTTGGTGGCACCGCTTAACCCCTTCCTGGCTTCCGGCCACAGCCCCTCGCTCCTCTCTCTCTCTCTCTGCCCCTGTTGCCTTTGCCGAGGGAGAGCATCTCTCTCTCTCTCTCTCTCTCTTTCTCTTTCCTCCCAAAGCAAGGAGGAAAAAAGGCAGGAAGGGATGGCAGCAGCAGCAGCCTCCTGGGCTCCGTCTTCTCTCTGCTGTGGAAGAAAGAGGAAGGAGGAGAGACAGAGCTATGTGGAATGCTGCTTAGGCTAACTTCTGAATTAGGGGGAGGGGTGGGCTCCTGTTGCAATTCTCTGCTGGCAGAAACGAAGCCTCTTCCTCCCACTGGATGGACAGGGCTCTTCTTCCTTCCTCACCCTCTTTGCCTTCCTCTTCCTCCTCCTCATCACCACCTGGGCCCAAGCAGTGGCAAGAGGCCCAGGGGGTTATGAAGAGGAGGAAGAGGAAGGTAAAGAAGGCAAGGAGGGAAAAAGAGCCTCCTCCTCATCCTCTTTACTTTCCTCTTGCTCCTCCTCATTGCCACTTGGGCCTCTTGCCGCAATTGAGGGGGGTGGCAGAGGCAGCATGGGACCTATGCGGTACCAAGAGGCCCAGGCAGCAGTGAGGAGGAGGAAGGAAGAGGAAGATAAGGTGAGGAGGGAAGGGGAGGGGGCATCCCTATTTCACAGAATTTCACTTATCACTGGTGGTCCTGGAACGTAACACCTGCAATAAGGGAGGGATCACCATTCATTAACACCTTCCATATTAACAATAGCCAGTGGTGTCCAAACTGCCCTGCATCAAAGTGTTGAATTTAGAGTAATGAACAACAGCAGCAAAAATAACAGTGAACTGTAAAATGTGGATTGAGCTCTTAAGAAGGAATAAGAGGCAAGATGAACATTAAGGAATGAAATGTAAAAGGCAACAGCTTGGTTAATATTTAACACTGGAAAACAACAATGTTTGCTAAATTACAGTAAAAACAAGAAAAATTGGGGGTGGGGGGGGGCAGGGCATAATTTCATCTGTCATTGTCAGAGTGTAAAACTTGACCAGTGTAGAATTGGGAGAAGCCATAAGGGCCATCCAGTCCAAAACCTTGACACACAATACAGCACAATATATACATATATCCTTCTGTACTAATAGTGGGGGGGGGGGGGGGGGTTCCAAATGCAAGAAATTAGTGTCATTTGGTTTGGAGAGCTGATAGGGTTGCCACACTTCTAGTTTTTCCATATTTTACCTATATTGTAGGCTTCTCTTTTCAACAGCCATTTGGCCATCATCTGGCCCAGATTCAAAAATTTTCTGTTTTTTTTCTCCTTTTTTTCCTTTTTTTTTTTTTTTTAAGAAAAGCAAGGATCAGAATCTGGACTGTGTATCTGGACTATGTAAAACCAGATTTTTTGGGGTTCATTCTTATGATCTTTTGCAAGATACAGGCCAAATTTAGTCCTGTCTTTTTGAGTTTAGTCAAGAAGTTAAGTCTTGGACTTCAGATGGGCATTAGGGTTACACATTTTAACAGTCTGCACTGGCTGTAAAAGTTACAGGTAGCTTCAAAGCCTAAGTTACAGAAGACTCTTCAGGACTCTGCTACTTCTCCCAACTTCCCAATTGCTTCTGACTTCAGGACTCTATGGGAGGGAATAAGGCAGAATAGACAAGAAGACTGTGAATTTCCATGCATGCCCTGGATATGTAATAACAGTGGATGAGAATGAATGAATCATATCAGTAGTTGGCAGGCTGCTTTTTGTTCTCTAAATATGTAAAGGATGAGAAGAAACAATCATTGGGTAAGTGAGAGAAACTGCCTAGGAGACAGAGGAGGACTTGGAATTTCAATTGCTTAGGATGGTCTTTTTCTTTCTCTCTTCCTGAATTTTTAAAACCTACTTTTTAAAAATCTCCAAATTTTCATTTCTGTTTTCTTTAGTAGAATTTGATGTATTTGCATCAGAGTGTGGAATAACAAGGCATTTCCACAAATACAGCAGACTTCATTATTTTATTTGTAGCTTCCATGGCAAACATAATTGAAAGAACAAGGTCTAAAACATTTTAAATCACATTTATTCCCGGTAGTGCAATACCAAACTGTATCGTTGGCATATACCTTCACTGTGTCCATTTAAGAATGTTAGATTTGTGGCAAAGGGGAACAAAATTATCTTTCTATTCACAAAAAGTGAACATAGTTTCCGCTACTGATTCTGTTACAAAGAAACATTGGGAATAAATACAATAGCTACACTATACTATAGCTATAATCTTACAAAAAATATTTGATGTTCTCTATATTTACAGAAGCTGTAGCTGAAACTGCCCATTCTGGAATGCTATACAACACAGCAGCAATCACATATGAAGTCAGCTCATGAACAAGTGGCTTATAAGTTATTATATAATTTATTTTTAGCATTTGTCTGGGAAAAAAGTAGTATTTGGCATTACCTCTATCTCCAAAACCCACAGTACAGTGCATTTCCATTCCAAATGCTCAAATGCTTTGTAATTTAAAAGTCAGCATATCCATCCTGCCAAAACATGCATTTAAATAATGATGGCGACTACTAGCACCATCCTCTCTTTCATCCTTCCTCCCCACTGACACTTGGTTGAAGCAAGAGAACTTCTAATAGCTATCTCCTTGCTTGTATGAGTCTTACAGACAAAAATACAAGCAGGCAGCATAGGTGATGAAGTAGTGAAGGATTTGCCACTCGAAGAAAACTTAGAAAGTTGGGTTCTTCCATACTTCCTCCAGCATCAGTTATCAGTTCTTTCCTTCTCATTCTCAAATTGGGTTTTAGAGTTGTAGTCATAATTTCCTACATCCACCCAAAGCAAATAAACCCTTCTCCCTGAGTCCATCTATACTGCTCATATAATGCCGTTTGTCTAGATTTAATGGCATTATGATTGTCTGCACTACTATATATTGCAGTTCAATGCAGTTAAGACTGCGTTATATGGCAGTTTAGATGGGGCCTGAGTCTTCACTCTCATTCTTTCCCCCTTTTTGGGCTACTCTCCTCTCCTCTCCCATTTCACTCATTTTTCTTTGTTCTTCATAACTGCTTTTTCATAGCTACATCCCTCCTTCTCATTCTAAATGATCAATCAGCTATCATTTTCTCCATTTCTATATTATTTCCTCAATTTCCCCCTCCACCTACTGATCTGCTGAAGTAGCAGTAATTATGAGGAAACACTTGGTCTCCTTCTGTTGAGCTTTTAGTCCAGGACCATCTGAATGGTTCTTTTCCTTGAATGTGTCTTCTTCTTCTATGTATCTCCCAACTCTCCTCTTCTTTCCCAAGATAAACTTGAAACCATGACTTTTTCAGTATTACAATGTAATATTTGTGAGTTGCATTAAATTATGCACAACTGGCTTCTGAGCAGGCAGGCATATATAGGATTGCCGTGCTGATATCTATTGTCTAGATGGGCTCTTGCTGTTGCTAATCATCATCACCATCATCATCAAAATGCAACCCTAAAAAAGTGATGAGGCCAACTTGTGATTATTTAATTTTTCACTGCATTAAAGATGGTTTCTGAGACAGCAAGTGCAATGCTTGTTTAGCATACACTCAGCACCACTAACCTAAGTAGTTGGAGCTGCATATGTGGTACATTTAACTATACAGCTTAAGTTATACCACAGTTATTCCTATGCATCCTGTCTCTGATGGCTGCCCCTTTCCCCCAGCAGTCACTTTGAGCCCTCTTTTGTTCACTTGGAAAAAAACCCCCCAATATTGTGTTTTTTTGTAAGTTTAATATACTACCAGTAACCACAATTACTAGTTAAATTAAATCTCAAGTTCTCTCTTCAGTTTGATCTCTCTGTAAGTTATATCAAATCAAGCTAAGTTTTTACATAATTATAGAGAATGGAAGTCTTTAAAATGTGCCTTGTTCATTTTGTTTCATATATTACTTGAAAAAACACAACCAAAAGCCTTCCAGATATTTCTAGAATCAAGCATATGATCCGACACAGTTGTGTGGTATTTTCTTGGTATGATATAGTTTCAAAGCTTTGCTCTTTATTCTCCACAATGTGAAAGTATTCAGCATTGTCTTTGGTTTGACTTTTCTCTGTGTGTGTAGAGGGAGCAGAATTCGTAAATTAAATATTGCTCACAGTTGTACAGCAATAATAAATACAGTATTCTCCTATGTATATTTAGCTTTATCTTTTTGAGCAACATTTTGGTTACCTTTGTTGTTGTCTAATATTGCACTGTGAATGAATGAATGTTTGATCTAATCCTATGAATGTCTGATTATCCAATGTGGCGAAGAGCACAGTTACTTTCTGCATACATCTAGTTCATTATTTGTCTCTTCTTATTTGTTCTTGAATATGCAATTTTGAGCAACAATGTGCCTATTGCTTGTGCATGTTGTGTTTCAAAGTATAATACAGGGAAAGTTTTTCACAACTAAGGCTGCATCTACACTACAGAATTCATGGAATTTGACACCATTTTAAGTCCCATTACTCACTGCTATAAATTAATGACAGTTGGAGTTTTACAGGGTCTTTAGTGTTATCTCACAAAGAATCTTGACTACTCCCCAATCTACAGTATAGAAGCCATTGTTCCAAGTCCTAGTCTACAGGGCAGCTTGTTTTCTGCTGCCTTGGAGACTAGGACGTGGGACAATGGCTTCAAACTACAAAAAAGGAGATTCCATTTGAACATTAGGAAGAACTTCCTGACTGTAAGAGCTGTTCAGCAGTGGACCGGCGTGTGGTGGAGGTTCCTTCTTTGGAGGCTTTTAAACAGAGGCTGGATGGCCATCTGACAGGGGTGCTTTGAATGTGATTTTCCTGCTTCTTCACAGGGGATTGGACTAGATGGCCCATGAGGTATCTTTGAACTCAATTTTCAATGATTCTATGATTCTACCACAATTCCATAACATTCATCCATGGCAATTAAAGCAGTGTCAAACTGCATACATTCTCAGTGTAGTCATATTGCAGTCAGTGTCATGATATCATTTTCTCATAATCTACTTTAAATCTACTTTAAAACTGCAGAATCTAACTGCAGTTTTAAGAATGAAAGTGTATTTTGAGCAACAATGTGCCTATGGCATTGGAGTCCCAACGGCTTCTTGTGCTGGGGGACTTCAATGTACATGCCAAGACTACCCTAGTAGGAGCGGATCAGGACTTCATGTCTTCCATGGCAACCATGGGGCTGTCCCAACAGGTATCTGGCCCCACTCACAGTGGTGGACACACATTGGACTTGGTTTTCTGTCAGGGATGGGAGCAAAGTGATGGTGTTGAGGAGTTATCCATCTCTCCGTTGCCATGGACTGACCACTATCTGGTCAGCTTTAGACTTACTGCACCTCCTAACCTCTGCAGAGGTGGGGGACCCATTAAGTTGGTCCGCCCCAGGAGGCTTATGGATCCGAATGGATTCCTGACGGCTCTTGGGGATTTTCCCGCTTCCTCGGTTGGTGATCCTGTTGATGCCCTGGTGTCTCTCTGGAATGGGGAGATGACTAGGGCAATAGACACGATTGCTCCGGAACGTCCCCTCTCAAGTAGCCGAGCTAACTTGGTTCACCGAGGAGCTGGCAGCGATGAAGCGAAGGAAGAGGAGACTAGAGCGCGTGTGGCGTTCGGACCCGAGCGAGTTAAATCGAACACGGTATGTTGCCCTTCTTAGGGCATATGCCGTGGCAATAAAGGCGGCAAAGAAATCTTTCTTTGCGGCCAATATTGCGTCCGCAAAGAACCGTCCAGCTGAGCTGTTTCGAGTTGTCAGAGGTCTATTAAATCCCACCACGCTGGATGGGAACCCTGACAACTCGACGGCCCGCTGTGAAGCATTTGCTCACCCCTGCCCATCCTGGCTTCTAAAGGAGGCCAGAGGGGGATTGGCCGAGTGGGTGAAGGTGGTGGTTAATGCCTCCCTTCGGGAAGGCAAAATTCCAGCCAGCTTAAAACAAGCTGTGATAAAACCGCTGTTGAAAAAACCATCACTGGATCCCACTCAATTCGTCAAGTATCGGCCTGTTTCCAATCTTCCCTTTTTGAGCAAAGTCCTGGAACGTGTGGTGGCCTCACAACTCCAGGTATTCTTGGTAGACACTGATTATCTAGATCCGGCACAGTCTGGTTTCAGGCCGGGACATGGTACCGAGACAGCCTTGGTCGCCTTAGTGGATGATCTGCGCAGGGAGCTAGACAGGGGGAGTGTGTCCCTGTTAGTTCTGCTGGACCTCTCAGCGGCCTTCGATACCGTCGACCACGGTATCCTTCTGAGACGCCTCGCGGAAATGGGCCTTGGTGGCACTGCTCTGCAGTGGCTCAGGTCCTTCCTAGAGGATCGTACTCAGAAGGTGTTGCTGGGGGACAACTGCTCTACCTCACAACCATTGACTTGTGGGGTTCCGCAGGGCTCAATATTGTCCCCCATGTTATTTAACATCTACATGAAGCCGTTGGGAGAGATCATCCGGAGTTTCGGGGTGCGGTGTTATCTGTACGCAGATGACGTCCAACTCTGTCACTCCTTCCCACCTACTACTAAGGAGGCTGTTCGGGTCCTGAACCGTTGCTTGGCCGCTGTATCGGACTGGATGAGGGCGAACAAATTGAAATTGAATCCAGATAAGACAGAGGCACTCCTGGTCAGTCGAAAGGCCAAACAGGGTATAGGGTTACAGCCTGTGTTGGACGGGGTTACACTCCCCCTGAAGACGCAGGTTCACAGCTTGGGTGTGATCCTGGACTCTTCGCTAAGCTTGGAACCCCAGGTTTCGGCGGTGTCCAGGGGAGCATTTGCACAACTCAAACTTGTGCGCCAGCTGCGCCCGTACCTTGGGAAATCTGATTTGGCCATTGTGGTCCACGCTCTGGTTACATCCCGGATTGATTACTGCAACGCGCTCTACGTGGGGTTGCCCTTGAAGACTGCCCGGAAGCTTCAGATGGTCCAGCGCTCGGCAGCCAGGTTGCTAACGGGAGTGGCACTCAGGGAGCACACCACTCCTCTGCTGAGCCAGCTCCACTGGCTGCCAATCCGCTACCGGGCACAATTCAAGGTGCTGGCTTTAGCCTATAAAGCCCTAAACGGTTCTGGCCCCGCTTACCTCTCCGAACGCATCTCCACCTATAAACCGACTAGAACATTAAGATCGTCTGGGGAGGCCCTGCTCTCGATCCTGCCTGCGTCACAGGCGCGCTTGGCGGGGACGAGAGACAGGGCCTTCTCAGTGGTGGCCCCTCGGCTATGGAATGCCTTGCTGGCAGACATCAGACAGGCACCTTCGTTGCTGATGTTTCGGAGAATGGTCAAGACCTGGCTTTACGAACAAGCGTTTGGCTAAGCAATGCAACTAATCAAGGAAGACGGTAAATGGAACATAGGAACGGCACAACGACTATGAGAACGGATCTGATTTCAACCGAGGCGTTATATATGTTGTTTGTTGATTTGTCCTGTCTGATTGTTAATTGTTGTGGATCGACGTCGTCGATCCTGTTGTTGCATTGTTGTGTTTTAATTGCACTGTAAACCGCATTGAGTTGCCTGTTAAGGGCTGAAAAATGCGGTATAAAAATGAAGCAAATAAATAAATAAATAAATAAATAAATATTTCAGTTACATTCGTATTATAGTCACTTGGTAGTAACTCACATTCACTGTGCTAGTGTGTCCTTCAGGTGAACAACGTAATGTAGCTAAAAGACAATCTGTCAGGAGTTCTTTGATTGTGCCTTTCTGAGTGGAAGGGGGCTGGCTGGCCCTTGTGGTTTCTTCTGATTCTATGATTCACTCCTGTTCTTCTGGGTTTCCACTGTTGACACAGAAAATAAGGGATGGAGCCTGGATGATCGGAACTATTATTTAAGGCTGCCTTCCTATTTCTTACTCAAGCCTATTAGAAAAAAATGGAAAACCAAAAAAGAGACTCTCTTTCTGGCCTGTGAGTGATCTGTGGTTGTATAGAATATTAATAGTAGAAAAAGTAAAGTGACAGTAGTGTCAATATCAGAAATGCAACTACAAGATGAACAACCAATAGCTATGATGACTGTGAAACTGCCTGGGGAATAAATCATGCAATATTTTGTGGATGGCTGAGGGGAAACATTTGTGAAATAGGCAATAGAATGGATTGTGCAGGGTCTAAGTATTGGGGTTTCTGCAAGTAATAGAAGCTTACTGTCTTCATAATGACAGTGTTGGATATAAGCCAAAACATAACATTTTCATTCCCTCAAAAGTAAATTTAGCACTGTAAGAGGAGTAGAAGGGTTGAAATATTGCAGTTCACATTATTAAGAAAGGAGAGATGCAACAATAATAGTGCCTCTGAAGAATTGGTCATGTTTTTACTTGATATGTGTCTATCCTTACCAATATGCCAAAATGTGCTCTTCACTGCCAATAGATTGCTTCAGGAAATTGGCAATCATTCCTTGAATTTTAAGGTTGCAACCAGGGCATTACTGTACTGTTGCAATTTCTGCATGTTTGTGTTTAATGTACCTGCTAGTTAGTGGTTTGCCCCTCATCTACTTGGCTATGGAGTTTGCATAAAACACTAGGGTTTTCTGCAGATAACACTGCTTTTAATGGAATAATTCTAAGGTAGGAGCAGACAGAAACCTTTCCGGCTTTGATCAACTTCCTCTGCAGATCAGCCAAAGTGTATCCCTATTTAATCTTTGCCTATATAGCTGTAACTATATACTGAGAAGTCTCTTCTGAACTTGCATTTCAGGTTTCCTGCCATGATTCAGCACCAGCAGAAGAAGCTGACATGCCTGAAAATTTCAATTTCTGAGAACAACCTCTCTGCTAATGTGAACTTGAGTTCTTGCCCTGGTAAGCTTAATTAGGTGTCCCTTGGATGGTCCTCTAAATTAATAAAATTGTGGCATTTGTGCTCATCTTTTCTTCCTATGGTGCCCACAGTGGCATATTTGTATTCTTTAGCACAATGGGACTCACCCTTAATTGGATTTTCTGGAAGCTATTCTAATACATTCAGTAATACTAATAATGCTCATAAATATTGCAGACTTCGCTAAATACAAAACTGCTTGAGGACTTCTAAAGTTAAGGAAACTGGTTGATTAGCTTTGCCTTACTAAAACTTGTCCTGGCTATTTTATATAAGAAAAGCTGCAATGGACACCTGAAGATATTACACAAAGCTTATATCTGTAAGTGAACATTTATGTGGCAGTCTTCAAATGATGAACACATCTCTATGAAAAAAGTTCCTATGTTCTTGAATTCCCATTCTGTGTAAGGTAAATTTTTATTTTATTTATATTGTTTATTTTTTTCTTAATATCCAAGATTGGTTACAATATAGATTATAAAAAAAGAAGCCATAATACAAATGTTTTTCAAAAGAATATCTATATCATCTATATCTATATCTATAGATATAGATATAGATATAGATATAGATTTATCACACCTTATAACAATTTTAAACACAGTTAGAAGAATTACTTGGTTTGTCCCAAAAGTAATGAGAATGTTTTTTTTTTTTTTAAAAAAAGAGAGCATGCAGTTACAGTTTATTCTCTTCAAAATGGGCTCCTTGCAATCAAATACAGCTATTCCTGCATTGCTGCCACTTTTCATAGCAGTGGAGGAAGTATGCACTTGAAATGTGGTCCAATGCCCTCATCACAGCTGCCTGGAGGTTTTCAGTTGTCCCAGATTTATGTCTTTCGAGGTGGATTTTGAGCATGGGGAGAGGAATCACATGGAGCCAAGTCAGGGCTGTATCATGGGTGGGAAAGCATTCAGACAAGCATTCACATGAGCCACATTCTTCTCAGATCTTGAAGTTGAAGGACTCTGCTCCATATTCTTCTCTTTTTTTCACCCGTGACAAACTTCAAAAACTACCATGCACTTTGTTGACATACTGATGGGGCTTCCCCAGCTGTCATGGAGGCAAAGGGAAGTCCCCATTGCCCAGGGTGTCTAACTGCTTCCTGTCCACCCTGCCATTGTGGTCTCTGGTCACAACACAGGTCTTCCTGTTCTCCCTAATGTGCTGTGATGTCAGCAAAGGCAATGGAGAAGTGGAGGAAACTTCCCTTTTTTTCCCCTTGCCTTCCCAACATTTCTCGTGACCCCAATCAATGTCAGAGCATGTGCCAGACAACAGGTGGGACTCATTTTGTGACTGGAAACTACCACAGGGGATGGGATGGGGAAGGGGACTGTCATTCAATGTCTCCAGGCTGCCCAAGTCCAGAAAATGTGGCATGCATGGGGAAAGTTTTGGCCAATTCCATCTGAGGACTGGCCCACAGTCCCTAAGTTGGGGGAGGACTCCCAATTTCCCCTTTGAGAAATGTGGGGTAAGGTTGCATCAGCATGGCCTTGTCCTGTGTTGCACTGGATCAGCCTTGCGTGGCATTTGCCCACCAGGGAGCTATTTATTTATTTATCGTGTCATCAGCAACCATTGTATTACAATTCTAACAGAGCAAAACAAACACAGAGATTAAAAAGAAAAAGAAAAAAAAAGAAAAAAAAGAAAGAAAAAAACCCACACAGATTTTGCAAATTTGGTTAAATGTCCTTTGACCAGTATCTGGCCACTTGGAGTGCCTCTGGGGTTGCCGCAAGAAGGTCCTCCATCGTGCATGTGGCAGGGCTCAGGGTGCATTGCAGCAGGTGGTCAGTGGTTTGTTCTTCTCCGCACTCGCATGCCGAGGATTCCACCCTGTAGCCCCATTTCTTAAGATTGGCTCTGCATCTCGTGGTGCCAGAGCGCAATCTGTTCAGCGCCTTCCAAGTCGCCCAGTCTTCTGAGTGCCCAGGGGGGAGTCTCTCATCTGGTATCACCCATGAATTGAGGTGTTGGGTTTGGGCCTGCCACTTTTGGACTCTCGCTTGCTGGGGTGTTCCAGCGAGTGTCTCTGTAGATCTAAGAAAACTATGTCTTGATTTAAGTCGTTGACGTGCTGGCTGATACCCAAACAGGGGATGAGCTGGAGATGTCTCTGCCTTGGTCCTTTCACTATTGGCTGCTACTTCCCGGCAGATGTCAGGTGGTGCAATACAGGCTAAGCAGTGTAATTTCTCCAGTGGTGTGGGTCGCAGACACCCTGTGATAATGCGGCATGTCTCATTAAGAGCCACATCTACTGTTTTAGTGTGGTGAGATGTGTTCCACACTGGGCATGCATACTCAGCAGCAGAGTAGCATAGCGCAAGGGCAGATGTCTTCACTGTGTCTGGTTGTGATCCCCAGGTTGTGCCAGTCAGCTTTCGTGTGATGTTGTTTCTAGCGCCCACTTTTTGTTTGATGTTCAGGCAGTGCTTCTTGTAGGTCAGAGCACGGTCCAAAGTGACTCCCAGGTATTTGGGTGCGCTGCAATGCTCCAGTGGGATTCCTTCCCTAGTAATCCTCAGAGCTCAGGATGCTTGTCTGTTCTTAAGGTGAAAGGCGCATGTCTGTGTTTTAGATGGATTAGGGATCAGTTGGTTTTCCCTGTAATAGGCAGTAAGAGCACCTAGAGCTTCGGAGAGCTTCTGTTCTACCATCTCAAAGCTCCCTGCTTGAGCAGTAATGGCACGATCATCAGCATAGATGAAACTCTCTGTCCCTTCTGGCAGTGGCTGGTCATTTGTGTAGATGTTGAACATGGATGGAGCAAGCACGCTCCCCTGAGGCAGGCCGTTCTTCTGTTTCCGCCATCTGCTTCTCTGGCCCTGGAACTCAACAAAAAAGCTCCTGTTTTGTAGCAGGTTTCCTATGAGGCGGGTGAGGTGATATTATACATTTTTCTCAGGAGGAGGCGGTGGTTCACAGTATCATAGGCTGCTGACAAGTCTATGAAGACAGCTCCTGTGATCTGCTGCCTTTCAAAGCCATCTATGTGCTGAGTCAGGTTCAGCACTTGCGATGTGCAGCTTTTGCCTTTTCTGAAGCCACCAGGGAGCTGATACACTGCCTTAAATGCTAAGCGTAGATGTGTCCTGTTTCTTACTTACTTACTTACTTACTTACTTACTTAGACAATCCCTCGTAGTCCGAGGATGATGGTGCTCCAAGTGTAGTATCCTGGTGGTGGGTCCGTAGGTGACTGTGGAGCCCTATTCTTGATCTGCAGCTTCTCCCACAGTGAGGGCATCAGTTTCCAGGTAGAAGGCCATCTTGGTTGGGGTTAGCTTGATGCGCCTTCCTCTTGGCACATTTCTCCCCCTCACCCTCCATTTGTGCCTCTTCAAATTCTACAGCATTGCTGGTCACAGCTGACCTCCAACTGGAGTGCTCAAGAGCCAGGGCTTCCCAGTTCTCAGTGTCTATGCCAGAGCTTTTAAGGTTGGCTTTGAGCCCATCTTTAAATCTCTTTTCCCGTCCTCCAACATTCCGTTTTCCATTCTTGAGTTCGGAATAGAGCAACTGCTTTGAGAGATGGTGGTTGGGCATCTGGACAACATGTCCCGTCCAGCAGAGAACCATCGCTTCAATGCTGGTGGTCTTTGCTTCTTCCAGCATGCTGACATTTGTCCTCTTGTCTTCCCAAGACAAGGATTTTTTGGAGACGGCGCTGATGGAATTGTTTCAGGAGTTGCATGTGACGTCTGTAGACTGTCCATGTCTCACAGGCCTATAGCAGGTTTGGGAGGGCAATAGCTTTATAAACAAGCACCTTGGTATCCCTACGGATGTCCCGGTCCTCAAGCATTTTCTGCTCCATTCAGAAAAATGCTGTCCTGTTTCATGTAAATGTTGAATAACATGAAGAGGAACAGGCATCTCCTAGCATCATCTTCCAAATTCTGTACTTTAAGAATGATCAGAACTATTATAAAACAATGCAATCTATTCCAAAGGAGCATCCCAGAAGTATAACTCTCTAGTGTTGTAAAAAACAGCTGAAGACTTCAGCCAAACTGATGGAGAACCTGTTGGCAAGGAGGAACAATTTCTATGACAAAAAAAATCTTCATTTGTTTTTCTTCCATAATGTGCCACCTTACTTTTTGTCCTGTTTGAAATGAGATATATGATATGAACGATTTTCAGTGTCATTGTTTTGCCTTTGCCTTAGCTACTTCAATTTTAGTAGCATTGGTTATAGATTTCTTGAATGTCAAACCTGACTCAAACAGAGTCATTCTGTTATGTGAGGAGTAACTGTTTACATGAGCTTATCTGAAGACGTTTCATTTGTCATGTTCTCAAATACTTCTAAAGAACTATATAGGTAAAAGAAAAAAAACTGTGATTTTTTTTGGTAAAATCTTTAATGTGATACTTTTTTGGCTGAAGAATGAGAAATGAGAACAAACTTCATGGTAGTTTTGAAGTTTAATGTCTAAAAGGTGAACTATACAAAATGTATACACCAGTTCTTCTCTAAGGTGTAGGAGATATGGTATGTGCCTTTTTGGCCTCATAACACTAGAACATTTATCCATTTCAATTCATTTTAAATGCTTTGACTGCCTCTTGTAGAATTCTGGAGTTTGTAGTTTAGAATGAGCCTTTACACTGCTCATCCAGAGAAGCACTGGGCCTCCCTAAACTACAAACCACAGAGTTCTGCAGAGGACAGTCACAGCATGTGAAGTGGATGGAAGTGGATAAATGCTCAAGTGTGATGAGGCCAAGAAGGAATGTACCCTATCTCCTACACCCTAGAATAGAACTGGTGTATACATTAAAGGAGACTGACATCAGTTTAAAATCTCATCTTTCCACGGGAAAAAATGTTCTGCTCCAAACTCCAGAAGATACAAGAGGCAGTAATCCGGGTTAAAACCATTGCTTTCCATGGAATCCTATTGGTCTGCACTGAATCCCAGAGGAAAGAAAAAAACTGTTGATGGCTGGGCAATGAAACAGGACGGGAAGCTTTGACGGTTCCCATCACACCTGTTTTTCAGTTGTAAAGATATGAGTAAAGTGTTATAAGGGATAGGAGCTCTGAACACGATTGCTGGTCCATGTTCAGAGTTACCTCCTTTCAGGACATTTCAGCTTCTTTTCAACCCTGGACCATGCTCCATGCCTCTCCATGTTAGAAAAGAAGCTTAAGTGTCCTACGAGGGGGAAATTTCTCAATGTGATTAGGTTGATTACCGGAGTTCCCTCCCTTTGGGACACTTCTGCCTCTTTTCAGCCATGGAGAACTATGCATGTATGACTACCAGAAGTAGTTTAACTCAGTGTCTCTCCATGTTTGAATTGAGGATGAAGTGTCCTACAATTGGGAAAATTCTCAATGTGATAAGGTGGTAAATATTATACAGCAGACAGGGGCAAAATGTGGACCTCTTGATGTTGTTGGACAGTCACTTTCAAGATTCTTCACAATTTTCTATTCTGGCTAGGTCTGCTGGATATTCTATCCTTGTTCCCATGGGCATTAATAGCAAACTGGCCTGTAGTTATTATTATTATTATTATTATTATTATTATTATTATTATTGCTTAAATTGATGGGACTGAGTTGAGGGTATAACCAAATGAAGCAGTACTGAATTTAGAACAAATATACATGGTCCCTTTCATTGCATAATACAATAACATGAAGAGAGGAAAAGTAGCCATACATGCCTCTCTGCCCCATCAGTGCTGCTGCACAAGCACTACCCTGAAACAATGAAGATAAGTAAGCAATGAAACCTTTATTGATAGATCGCCATCTAACCAGAACAAATGGAGAAAAAAGACTGCATCCCAGCAATGTAACCAATTTTATTGACCAACCACTGATTTGGAGAGAGCAGACCCATCTACAATTAGTCTTGATACATGTCCAATTCACAACTCAATCCCTATTTAACACATCCTTTCAGGATTCCTCAACGGAATTTGAGAAGTATCACAATAAATGAACATAAGAGGTGAGGGGGTGGGCAAGCGGGCAAGCACATATAACTCTACTGCAAATGCCAAGTTACAAAGGAGCCCACACAGTGAACATTAGCACATTAGTCTGGTCATTGTATTTGCCCTTCAGGTATCATTTTGTGCTATTTTACCTTGGAATGTTGTTCATTAGAGGATGGGAGAAAATTACAAGTACTGAAGAAGCAAATTTGTTCATTTTTGTTCTTTAATAAAGGTTGAACATTCCTCTTTAATGAAAGTCTTCTTAAAAGGCAGCAAAATTGATATTAATTCCAATTAAGGGAATATTCTTATGCTCAAGCGCTCATTACCATAGTAACTGTAGTGCCAATACAATCTCGTCTTCAATGGAAATGAAATCTCATGGATCATTATGATACCCTGAAAGATTTTGCTATACAAAACCATCCTTGTCATCACTGTATTTTAAATAATTTCCCCATGCCTCTATAGCATATTAATTAATATTACACTAGTTTTTCCACATACTTCTTAAAATGCATCTAATTACTAAACAATAATAAATCACTTAAAATTACCACCCTGAAACCTACAATTTTATATCAAATAAAAACACAGCTCTAATTGCAACAAGTGGATACTCTTGACTTCTAATCATATTCCCTCAATATAAATATTCAGAGATTGTACAATTTTATTAAATGTGCACTGGAGGACAAAAAATGCATATTCCAGTCAAAAATTTCTGTAATTTATCTTACCATCATCCAGTAATATTAAGGTCTAAAATGAGCAGCATGCAGTTTATTTATATTCTCACATCACTTTCTAACAAAAAAATCGTTGTAAATCTTATTGCACTGTTACATGAAGGATATTTTAAAATTATTCTTATGAGATTTCATGACAATATCTTGGAGTACAGAAGACTGTATGAGTATGTGCTTTAAGTCCCTTGACATATTGTGGTAAACCCATTATTTTCATGTTTTCTTACTCTACTAAGATGAACTCTTTCTAGTTCCTTCAGCTGAAATATACTTACAAAGGTTACAAGTATATGACTATAGCTGTAAGGAAAAGTTCACAGCTTTGTGTAGAAGGGCCTAAGGTAGAAAATTAAGTGTGAAAGGATTTCATAAGAAAGAAGGAACAGCCTTGTTTTCTGCTGCCCTGGAAACTAGGACTCGGAGCAATGGGTTCAAATTACAGCAAAGGAGATCCCGCCTGAACATTAGGAAGAACTTCCGAGCTGCAAGACCTGTTCAGCAGTGGAATTCTCTGCCTCAGAGTGTGGTGGAAGTTCCTCCCTTGGAGGCTTTTAAACAGATGCTCGATGGCTTCTATCAGAGACACTTTGATTGTGCTTTTCCTGATTGGCAGGAGGTTAGACTATATAGCCCATGTGGTCTCTTCCAACTCTATTATTCTAAGATTCTATGTTAAGTAATCAATAGAAATTTATGTTCAAAAATATGGTACCAGTGTGTACCATAACAAGACATAATGACTATAGAAATGCTTGTCTTTCTATACCTAATTTATGTCATCTATCCAGTGCCCTAAGGAATGAAGCATCTAAAATTTCATATGTTCAAAATGTTGTGCTCCAATAATGTTTGTTGAGCTACCCAGAAAATGGGGGGAGGGGGGGCAGTTTGCAGGAGGTATGTATAGAGAACCTATTAACAAATAAGGTTTGTGTTCATACCTCCTACACACTGTTTTGAAAATTGATCCCTAAGGGGCTAATTAACTATTATGCACTTTTCTTTCTCAGAAAAGAAAAAGGGAACTTTTGTACTGAAACTAACTGGGAAACCAAAATCTTCCTAAAGTTGCTATCGTTCTTATTGACAATCACCAGAGAATTAATTCTTCCAAGTGCTCATTTCTAGCTGTTCCTGCAAGTTTAGGAAAGAAGGAGAAGGATGCAGTAGTAGCTTTGTATTTTGTCATAATTTCTGCAAAACTTAAACTTTTAGTTTTAAATGTATAGATTTTAACACCAGTAATTTAACATACAATCAAAATAATGTACTTTGGGGAAAAGAAACAGAAGGAAGAAAGAGAGAGAGGAAAAAGAAAAGAGGAAAAAAGAAAAAGTAAAAGATATATAGTTGTAACACAGTAGGGTTCTGACCAACACTCCAGTCCTGATTGCAATGGAATAAAAAACAAAAAAAGATGAAAAATTCTACCATTATAACTCAAGCAAAGTAATCCTACTATGGTCACTAGTAACCATAACAACTACTTATTATATTGTTATTATAAGGTCTAGAAATAAATTCCAACCTTACAGAAAAGACAGGGGGAGTGTGTCCCTGTTGGTTCTGCTGGATCTCAGCGGCCTTCGATACCCTCGACCATGGTATCCTTCTGGGACACCACAGGGATATGGGACTTGGGAGTACTGTTCTGCAGTGGCTCCAGTCCTTCCTGGAGGGTCGGTCCCAGAAGGTGTTACTAAGGAGGCTGTGCAGGTCCTGAAGCGGTGCTTGGCTGCTGTGTTGGCCTGGATGAGGGCAAACAGATTGAAACTTAATCCAGACAAGACAGAGGTACTCCTGGTCAGTTGAAAGGCCGAACAGGGGATTGGGTTACAACCTGTGTTAGCTGTTCCTCCACCTGAAGACACAGGTTCACAGTTTGGGAGTGATCCTGGACTCATCGCTGAGCCTGGAACCCCAGGTCTCGGTGGTAGCTGGGAGAGCTTTTACACAATTTAAGCTTGTGCGCCAGTTGTGCACGTTCCTTGGGAAATTTGACTTGGCCACGGTGGTCCACACTCTGGTTACATTCCGGATAGACTTCTGCAATGCTCTCTATGTGGGGCTGTCTTTGAAAACTTCTCGGAAACTCCAATTAGTCCAGCGGTCAGCTGCCAGGTTGTAAACTGGAGATGTGTACATGGACCATACCACTACTCTGTTGCGTCAACTCCACTGGCTGCCGATTAGCTTCTAGGCACAATTCAAAGTGCTGGTTTTAACCTTTAAAGTCCAGAACGGTTCTGGCCCAGATTACCTGTCTGAATGTATTTCCTGCTATGAACTATCATGAAGCTTAAGATCATCAGGAAAGGCCCTGCTCTCGATCCCACCACTCTTGCAAACACGGTTGGTTGGGATGAGAGACAGGGCCTTCTCGGCAGTGCCCTCCCCCCATCTGTGGAATTCTCTCCCTAAGGACATCAGGTTGGCCACCCCCCTCCTGTCCTTTAGAAGACAACTGAAGACGTGGCTCTGGGACCAGCTGTTCCATTAGAGGCCAGCGACAATAGGAAAAGGGAATTTGGATTTTGTGACATGGATTCTCCTGGCTTGGCTGGGTTTTTACTGGCATGTTAATCTGTTAATTTATTGTTAAATTTTAGTGATGACATACAATGTTTTAAAATGATTTTATTGTGAATTGTAATTTTATGGTATTTATGCTGTTAGCATCCTCTGATGCTCATGTGAGGCCGTGCTGAGTCCCCCTTGTAGGGAGAAGGGCGGGATATAAATATTTTAAATAAAAAATATAAATAAAATGGGTAATTGGCTTATCTCTCAAAACCCATTTTTATTTGGCAATTTCAGCCAAATCAGCAGCCTTATCAATACATTATTTCATCATTGTAGCTTCAATGCATTTCCAGATTTGAGCAAACAGTATTCTTGCTGCTGTTGTCATGCATTTAAAAAGAATTCCATATTTACTATCCAGTTATGCATCCACAACACCCAACAATAATATTCATGATAACATAAAAAATCTACCTTAAAATATTTTATCAATGTATTGGTCTTAGATCAATAACTTTTTGTTATTGATCTAAGACTAATACAAAGACTAAGACTGATCTAAGACTAAGAGCCTGCTTTATCTTGACATCCTCAATATGAGTTTGAAAAATTCTGAGACATTGTTATCAAATTGTTTGGTTAAATATGAGGCCTGTGCAAACAATGAAAAAAATGTTTCAGTACTCATAACTAAATGGAGGAGGAATTACCAAATCATTTATAAAATGTTTCTATTGTAAGGGGTCTATATCATAACTATAACAATATAACAAAATTTCCATAACTTTTTTATGTAATTGTGCAAACGGGGAAACTTCCAGGACTCCTTTCTCCCTCATTCTTAGCGGCATCGGGATTAAACTTGCTACAATTGTAGAACATATTTACCAGTGTTTCCCCTCCCCTCAGTTTCAGAACATTTCACACATCCCCTGATTTTTGGGATGTTTTAGAAGTTTTTATGAACAACATTTTTTAAAAAAAAACTACTTGAAATCTCCAAGTCTCAGAAAGATTTGCGCATCCACTGATTTCTAGGGAATTTTAACCAACATAAACATAATAGTACTATTTCACTGGAAGACCATGCACTACAACCCCCTTCTGCCAGGCAGGAAAAACATAGTTAAAGCTCCCCCAGCAGATGCCCATCCATTTTTTGAAATAATAATAATAATAATAATAATAATAATAATAATAATAGGAAACCTAACAGGTAAATTTTGGAGTAATTGCCTCTCAATTTTGCCTACCTCACAGCTTTTAATCAACTCCTAACAATCCCCTTTTATCTTGAACTTGAAATAAATGAATGAACACGGGTTTTCCCCACCAAAACTTTCAGGGAGGAGGCAGTAAGCATAATTCTGATAGTTTGGGAATATGTGGACACCTGTGGCAGAGAACTCAAAAGTGCCCCACTTTAAACTACATTTCCCAGTATTCTCCTTGCTTTAGAATTCTGGGGCTGCCATCGTTAAAGCCTCAATTTGATGGTCTCTGCCTGTCTCTATCTGAACTGACCATATGCCAGAGGGGCTTCTTCTTTGCCCGACCATACAACCAGACAGGCATCCCAGCCCCTGCCTCATCACCACCTTTGAAGAAAGAGCCCCGGGGACCTTTGAAGGAATCAATCCTAACTCTTTTGAAGGAGAAGCAGTCCCTGCAATGGAGTCCTGGAGCCACTTACGAGACTAACATAACTCTTCCAAAAGTCACTGCCTGCATTTCTTATTATCACATCATATGTATGAATCTTACAAAATAGATCCAACATATGAGGTGCAAATGAGTTTTTGCACAGCCATGTTAAATATCATTTGTACATCCTTTATACAGGTTTTCTTTCGAAGGACTAGAGAAAGTAAATTTTATGACTTTGAACCACATTTTTTCACCATACATCCATATGAATAGCATGTTCAAAATTTTGATCTTATAATGTACTCTTCTTAAGAGTTAATCTTCTGTCATGAGTTTCAAAAGCAAGTTCTGCGCTTTTTGAATTACATGGTCATCATATTTGTACAACTTTGTGTAAAACTCATTCTTATCCCTATGTCTGTATTTCTTTTATCTTGGTCAAATCCAATTTATCTTAAAATGTCCTCCCTACCTCCCTCTCTTTTTCTCCCTCTATTTCAGAATTGTGGTGCTAAAGTGTCTCAGGGAAATGACACTCCACAGGACCATAGAACTATCTCAGCAAACCACTGACTGGTTTAAAGAGGGGAAATTCTGTGGAAGCACCCTTGTTTAGTTCCTAGAATTTGTTATGATCGGCTCCCAAACATGAGGAGATACGAAGGAGACAGTGACCAGATAACTTATTAAAACCAAGGAGCTATATCCTGACTACTATAACTTCTTTATAGCCTCACGTGTATTTCAATATTTGCACATTTTTGTGTATGCTATATTTCTTTGAAACATTCTGTAAGCATCACAAATGTGTAAATGCTTGAGGCAGAGTGCGGGTTTTGTCAATTCAGGTCTTGGAAAGTGAGAAAATGCTATTTTTGTTGAGATTGTCTATTCCAATGAAACTCTTCCCAACCTTATCCTCATGTCTGTCAAACCTCCCCAAAAGAACCTTGACGCGAACACACATATACACACGAAACCACATAAAGTTTGCTTCTTTTGCAATCATTTTCAGTGTATGTGCATTGCTAACATAGAAAGGTTATGAACTAAATGAATTAAAATAAACTGGAAGAGTCACAGTCTCCAACAAATTATGCACGCATGTGCAATGTTCTGTAACAAAAGAGGAAAATAGAAGCATAGGCAAATTTCCAGTGCATTGGTTTCACAGTGGAAGCAGGACTACAATAACACAGACTTGGAAATTTTGGGGATAGCTTCCAATGACAATTGTAGGAGTGTTATTGCCCCTTAACCCCTGAAATAACGAGACAGACAACAAAGGTATGGATTCAAATTGGGCAACTTTATTGAATGTTACCTATTTAACTTTACCTGAACTAAACTAAGTGTCAAGGAACTTGGTGGCAAGCTAAGGCAGCGTCCCCAGCTACTGAGTGTATGATGTCAGTGTGCCCTGGATCCCCAACCAGGCAACTTGAAGGTAAAAGTCTGGAGAAGCCTGTGTCCGATTATTGATATCAGCTTCTCTCTTTACTGGGCCAATTGATGTCCCCTCACCCAATTGCTGACTTCTAGGTGAGTGTTTGTTGTACAATGCCCCCCACCCTTAATGGGTGCCATGTGTATACCTCCATGTCAGTGTTTTCCTGAACTATTTACGCTGGCCTATTTAAACCAAACCACTCCATCTAGCCCCTAATAACAGTATAGGGTAGGCGAAAAAACCCCCCAGAACATGAGAGGCAAAAAATTCCTACCCGGCTCCAACGGGCAACCAACATTATACTGTCAATGGGCGGGAGTGGCGGGCAGAAAGTCTAAGCAAGACTGAAGGAGGGAGGCTGGCTCACATGACAAGCCAGCCCCGCCCTCCTTCTAGGAGGTTCAAACCGGAACCTCCTCCTCTCTGCCTTCAGGGGGTGGGGCAAATCGCTCTCCCCACCAACTGTGTTGGTGTGGAGAGTCCCTTGCCCCTTAACCCCTGAAATAACGAGACAGACAACAAAGGTATGGATTCAAATTGGGCAACTTTATTGAATGTTACCTATTTAACTTTACCTGAACTAAACTAAGTGTCAAGGAACTTGGTGGCAAGCTAAGGCAGCGTCCCCAGCTACTGAGTGTATGATGTCAGTGTGCCCTGGATCCCCAACCAGGCAACTTGAAGGTAAAAGTCTGGAGAAGCCTGTGTCCGATTATTGATATCAGCTTCTCTCTTTACTGGGCCAATTGATGTCCCCTCACCCAATTGCTGACTTCTAGGTGAGTGTTTGTTGTACAATGCCCCCCACCCTTAATGGGTGCCATGTGTATACCTCCATGTCAGTGTTTTCCTGAACTATTTACGCCACAGATTGGGGGCAAATGTCTATTTCGCCCCCATCCCCCACCAAGCCCCTTAAAAACTCCTGAATGCTTAACTGCAAATCAGTTAAAAGTGTGCGTTACCCAATCCAACAAATGAACCCCGTCAAACGGTAAAACTGTGGTTTGTCATGCGTGATGTCCTTATGTGGGATGTAAGACCCCCTGCCCCGTGCTAAAGCCGTGCGCATGGCCCGGTTCACCCGCTTTCTGGCCTTCTCGAGCTTTCTGACATCACCGCCTCCTGCCACCGAAGGCGTGGAATGATGGCCGACCAAGCGATGTGAACCCGGGGCCATGCCTGCCAGATCTCAAAATGTCAGCACGGGCTTGTAGATACCGGGCCCTGCTGTAAAGCAGGCCCAGAACGTTACCTCCGATATGGAGCACCGGGCCAACGAGGGCCCCGAACACCCTTCCACTCGACCAATGCAGTGGAAGCGCACCCAGATGCTGGCCAAAGGATGAGTTCCTGGCGTATCTCTCCGCCCAATGGACATAATTATGCCCACAACAAGGATTCTCCAACTATGCACCAGCCTGGCAGTTCCTGCAAAATAAACGACAAACAAACAAGCAAAGGGCGAACCTATCGCCGGTAACAGACCCAATTTCCCCCCGCCCCGGAACACAGGAATATGAAAAAACCCTCTAAAACCTTCCCATATGTACTTAACTGCCCCCTTATGGGAGAACTGATTCAGCCAAACCTACAACTGATTTAATTCAATTAGGCTGAGGCCCCTGTGCAACCGCAGCCTGTCCTGAAGGCTTTTTAACGAATTGAGTGTCCCTAGTATTACTCCTCGCAGCTCTCCCCTTGGGGCAATTTCGGGATGGGTGAGTCCCATAACAAATGGCACACAAGTGCGCGAAGCGACAGTCCTTCCGTGAACAGGTTCCCTGAGCCACAAATTCCCAGCATAAAGGCTTTTGGCCCTGGGACTGCAGCTGGGGAGCCCCCTGCCGAGAGGGCTGTCCCGCTATGTTCTGAATAGTGTGCCCACTGTCCGCCTTCAAAGCAGAGGAAGCCCTAGATGGGTTCATCACTTCGATCCAAATTTGATCATCAATCAAATCCCAACGCTTGTCTGGATGCGAAGCCGCCTCGGTTCTAAACCGTCTATCATATTCCAGCCAAGCGTTAGGAGGGCCACTAACGTACGCTTTGTTAATGATATTCTGATACTGCCATAAAGCCGTGGCCCTTTCCGGGGCAGCATCAGAAAGCAGGTTCGCGTACATTGTAAAACAAGGGAGCCAGTTCTCCCAATTCTGCTCAACCTTGCGTTTCTTCATTTTTTCCTTACTATCCTCGTCCAGCTCCTCCTTCTCCTTCTTATCCATATCCCTAAAATACAGTGAAAAGATATCAACATATTCATTCCTCAATATTTTCTCCAATGTTTTTGATGCCAAATGGGAACCCAGACCTGAGAGATTAACAGTAGGGGTTGCCTGAGGAGGCCATTTAGCAGTTCCCCAAAATTTGCTTGCCTCCCCAGTTCGGGCCGACTCTAGGGTGACAGTTACTGGCCTGACCGCTTGGGTGGTGGCATCATCCTTCTTTTCCCCTATCTTGGGATCCAAACCACCCACCGATGGGGCCCTTACTGCAACCTGTGACTGCGCACCCACCCCCGACTGAGCCAGCCCCTGGCCCCACGGCCATGTAATTGAAGTGGCCGAACTAACTGATGTGAGTGCGGGACTCCCTGATGTGAGTGTGATGCCATTACCTGCTGGGACAGCCGTCCCCAATTGTTCACGCCCTGCTACCTCGGAAGAAGCAGCCAACGCCCCAACCGCCTGGGTGGACCCGGCCGCAGCACTGGACCCGGAGGCCAATGCTGCGGGCTGACTGGGCCCGGCCTCAGCAGCCGCCACGGACCCGGACGCAGCCTGCACATCAGGATGAGCCTCAGTGCTGGCGATGTTCTGCCCAGCCGAAGACACCAAAGTAGAGCCCACAGCAGCCCCTGGAACAACCGATTGGTCAGGAACCCGGACCGCCTTCTCAGCCCCAACGGACGAAGCTGCCTCTAAAACAGAAACCCGGGACAACAAAGACTTAAACAATTGCTTCTTACTTGCCCGGCGGGTAGACGAACTGGCCCCAACCAAACCGACCCCCCTACTCCTTTCAACTTGATTAACACGCTGCAACAGCGCCTCTAGGTCTTCCACAGAGACGCCATCCTCCTCTGATGATGACCCATCCTGACGCAAAGGTCGCTTGTGACCCGACTTTTCAACGGGACCCTTTCCCTTAGGGCCCCCTCTGTTCTTCCTCGAAGGCATTCTAAAGAAATAGAAAGGAGTAAAAGGCACCAATGAGAGACAGCACCGCACCGTACCCTTGCCACGGTGGCAGCCCCTCAAACCACCCCAAAGCCGAGTGTGAGCGCCCAACACCCATATGGACATAGAATCAAAGAGTTGAAATACACCCCCCAAAAAACATACGCAGCAGGAAAAGGGGGAATAACCCCTGACCCCCTAACGTAATAGAATCAAAGAGTTGAAAGATACATGCCTGTCACCAGCCACCACACCAGAGCAGCACACACAAATTAGCAGAACACTGTCTATTTCCCCTATACAGTGACAAGGGGAAGGGTCATTTAAACTACAATACGCTCCGAAAAGGCCATTGGCACCATACATTTTTGCCAAAAGCATTCCCTATCCCTCATATGGGCACTGAATTATTATTTATTTATTTTACCAAAGTCTGATTACTTTATTCATTCAAGTAAAATCAAGGGTCTGGAGAACAAGCCCTATGAGGAGCGGCTTAGAGAACTGGGCATGTTTAACCTGAAGAAGAGATGGCTGAGAGAGATATGATAGCCCTGTATAAACACGTGAGAGTAAACCCCATGAAGGAGGGAGCAAGCTCGTTCTCTGCTTCATTGGGGACTAGGACGCGGAACAATGGCTTCAAACTACAAGAGAGAAGATTCCATCTGCACATGAGGAAGAACTTCCTGACTGTGAGAGCTGTTCAGCAGTGGAACTCACTGCCCCGGAGTGTGGTGGAGGCTCCTTCCTGGAAGCTCTTAAACAGGGGCTGAATGGCCATCAGTCAGGGGTGATTGAATGCAATATTCCTGTATCTTGGCAGGCGGCTGGACTGGATGGCCCATGAGGTCCCTTCCAACTCTTTGACCCCATGATTCTAAGCAATTATTTATTTCATATTATTATTATTGTATTTTAAGTTATTTATTATTATTATTATTATATATATATATATATACATTTCTCACACATATACAAATATATTATATATATATATTTATTATTATTTCATTCCCACTTCAACCTGAACACCAATAAGGTCATCTTAATAATTCGGCTCCGCTGCCACTGCTGGCCTTAATCATTAATCCATTAACAAACTCCCCCATCTAAAACCCCCCCCCCCGGGCTAACCATGCCTCAGGCCGCTCCCAAAATGGCGGCCGTGAAAAATTGCCGTAAAACGGCCACAAAAATGGCGACCGTTGCCGCCAAAAAGGCCCGCAACAAAATGGCGGCCGCAAACCTCGCCCCCGGCCTAAATCGCCCGGCAAAGGCCCCGGAGGGCGCTCCTTGCGGCCGCCAAAAAGCCTCACGCCCCAAAACAAAACGCCGCGGCGCGCGCAGGCCCCACTCTCGGCCCCATCCGCGGCAGTAATTAACAAGAGAAGGACTCGAGAGGGCACCTCGGCCGCGGCGGCGCGCCTGCGCACACCGCGCAGCAGTGCCAAACGCCGCTTAAAACGCGGCCTATACTTGGGGCGCCCGAGGCAAATACAGAAAAAACCAGCGGCCGCGGCGGCTATCCCTCCCGCGCGCCGAGCTCCTCGCGCCCGCTGCCAGCCGGCGCCGCAGGATAGTGCAGGGAACACGGCGGCCGCCGATCGCTCGCCCCACGAAAACTCCTCCAGGCTCCCGAGAGGAAGGAGCAGCAGCACCCTCCTTCCCAGGCCACTCCAAACCGACCTGGAGCGAGCAGCGACACGTCTTGCCTACAGAAAGTCTAAGCAAGACTGAAGGAGGGAGGCTGGCTCACGTGACAAGCCAGCCCCGCCCTCCTTCTAGGAGGTTCAAACCGGAACCTCCTCCTCTCTGCCTTCAGGGGGTGGGGCAAATCGCTCTCCCCACCAACTGTGTTGGTGTGGAGAGTCCCTTGCCAACTGAAGGGCATGTTCATTCAAGGATGAAATAGTTCCACCATAGCAGACATGACTGGTGAGGACACAAAAGAAAGTCATCTCAGTGCTGACTTTGAAGCTGAGTAATGGGAGACTTCTCTATATGGAGTACATAATTCTTTTCTGAACTGATTTTTAAAAAATAAGGAGATTTGCATGTGTATGTACTTGCATATCAGCATATTGGTATTAGTGCACCCCTCCCTATTTATATTTTTATGCATAATAAGGGAAGGGGGAAACAAAGCAGCCATGGATGTGGCCAAAAATTTGAAATGAGAACATCCCCACAACAATAAGGTATGTTCTTAAAGAGAAATGTGTGGCCAGTTATGGCCATCTTATTGCTCTCTATGTGGTGTTAACAGGGTCATTGTGAGGACCAGGAAAATGCAGTACTGAACAGATTATTTCTCTATGAGTGTAGACATGTCCTAGGTTGTACTTTATATGCTCTTCTTCCACTGGCAGAAAAAGATTGTTTGTATTTTGACAGTCTTTGGGGCATTAGATATTGCAGAAGAGATTTTTTGAAATAGAAGTGGAAATTTGCTATGGTTTTTTCTATGTACTTCATCTGTTTCAAATGGTTTAGAAACATTTTTATTCAGTGGCATTTTACGCAATAGCTTATTTAATTTTACTAAACTTTTGTCTCATACTAGGAGAAAGACAGCACAGATATATGATACATAATATAATAACAAAGTAAGTAAACTCATGTAGACTTTTGCTTCCTCCACTAGTCAGGGGTAAACAAATCAGATTATATTCAAACTGTGTCATTTCTCGATATATCCAGTCATGCTTCTATCCCATTCTGCTTTTAATCGGGTTTCCACAAATTGATGCACATTTTATAAACTTTTGGCGAAATGTACCTTTAATACACTTTTAAGTGATAAAATGGATATTTTTATTTATACATGAGTACATTTAAAACCAGGAACTGTAGCAGAATCTTCTGAAAAGTGCAGATCTGGAAGGACAGCTAGATTCTGGCTTGCTGCACATTCATTCAGGCAATGTGAATCCAGATGGTTTCCTTCCAAAGGCAGACGGAATAAATTGCTGGATTGTGCTTGGAAATTATCCAGGCTCAAAGGAGAATTCTGGGAGCTGATATCCAAAATGGCAAAGATTTTAAGCTTTGGTCCTAAAGCATTTGTGTTTCAGTGCTTTCCTACACATACAAGCCGCAGGGAAAACAGGTTCACCAAACTCATATGGTCACCAAAGTTTTCTTTATTTTGTTGTTATTGTTGTTTATTCGTTCAGTCACTTCCAACTCTTCATGACCTCATGGACCAGCCCACGCCAGAGCTCCCTGTCAGCTGTCACCACCCCCAGCTTCTTTAGAGTCAAGCCAGTCGCTTCAAGAATACCATCCATCCATCTTGCCCTTGGTCAGCTCCGCTTTCTTTTTCCTTCCATTTTCCCCAGCATCATTTTCTTCTCCAAGCTTTCCTGTCTTCTCATGATGTGGCCAAAGCACTTCATTTTTGCCTCTAATATCCTTCCCTCCAATTAGGTATGGACTGGTTGGATCTTCTTGCAGTCCAAGGCACTCTCAGAATTTTCCTCTAATACCACAGTTCAAAAGCATCTATCTTCCTTCGCTCAGTCTTCCTTATGGTCTAGCCCTGACATCCGTAGGTTACTACAGGGAATACCATTGCTTTAACTATGAGGATCTTTGTTGCCTGTTCTGCAAATACTGATAGTGGCCGCACGCACTTTAGCATCCAATTTTAAGCAAATAAAAATTGAAAGCATATATCTGCAGCCAACAGTTTCAGCATGAAACATACATGTCTGGTCCTGTTCTAACCTGCTCAGCATTTAATTTTTTGGCCCTGCCTATGAGTGCCAGACTTGAAATGAAATAAAGGACATCCCAAACATATCGTTGTTTCTTCTTACTACTCAAAGAAGTCAGGTGCTCCCAATGAATGAGAGTTATCAGGCATGGCAGTCAATGGACCCTTCCACACAGCCATATAATCCAGAATATCAAGGCAAATAATCTACAATATCTTCTTTGAACTGGGTTATCTGAGTCCATATTGCCTTATAACCCAGTTCAAAGTAGAAAAAGTGGGACTTTATTCAGCTGTGTGGGAGGGGCCCTAATCTACACTGCCATCGAACCTAGTTCAAAGCAAATAATCTGGAAAGTGTAGAAGGGGTCTGAGAGGCATAGGAAGTAACTTTGGCTTTGGAAAGGTGAACTATGCGCCAAAGCAAGTAAAAAGCACTAGGAAAATTCATAATGAGTGTAATAGCAGTCAGTGCAACCATGAATTATTTGTAGAACAGAAAATCTTTCCATACTGAGTCCACATGAAAAAAATAACTGGGAGACTCAAATTAATGTCAGTTTCTGGCTTCTCGCAAATGATGCAAAAGTTCAAATGAATCTTGGATTGGATTGGGATGAAGGAAAACAAACTATGGGTTGAGTGGGCTACATCTTCTGAAACACAGTTCTGCTGCTTCCATTTTGGTGGGCTGGAATTGATTTTCTAGCATGCTCAGTTGCTTACAGGAGGCATGTGGGGTATATTTCCCTTATATTTTGGGATGCCTTTCACAAATATTATATTTAGTAAACCTATATTAAAATAGGGCTTTCCCAGCTAAAAATACTTTTTTCAACAACAGCAGCGGCAACAGTTTCATATTTAAGATGGCAGCATGAGTAAGGACTTTTCTTAAGATGGCCCGCCCCAGGAGGCTGATGGATCCAGAAAGACTCCTGAGGTCTCTTGGGGATCTTCTTGTCCTGGAGACTGATGATCCTGCCGACGCTCTTGTTGATCGCTATAATAGCAAGATGGTCAGGGCGATTGACACGATCACTCCAGAACATCCCCTCTCCTTGCTTCTTCTTCTTAGACGATTCATCATTGGCCAATTAAGATAGTCTTCCAGGAGCAATATTCTTGTGGGTCCGTAGGTGGTTGTGGAGCCCTATTCTTGATCTGCATCTTTTTCCACAGTGAGGACATAAGTTTCCAGGTGGAAAGCGGTTCCAGTTGGGGTTGGCTTGATGAGCCTTCCTCTTGGCACATTTCTCCCTCTCTCACCCTCCATTCATGCCTCTTCAAATTCTGCAGCACTGCTGGTCACAGCTGACCTCCAACTGGAGTGCTCAAGGGCCAGGGCTTCCCAGTTCTCAGTGTCTATGCCGGAGTTTTTAAGGTTGGCTTTGAGCCCATCTTTAAATTTCTTTTCCTGTCCGCCAACATTCTGTTTTCCATTCTTGAGTTCAGAGTAGAGCAACTGCTTTGGGAGATGGTGGTCAGGCATCCGGACAACGTGGCCGGTCCAGTGGAGTTGATGGCGGAGGACCATCGCTTCAATTCTGCTGGTGGTCTTTGCTTCTTCCAGCACGCTGACGTTTGTCCACCTGTCTTCCCATGAGATTTGCAGGATTTTCTGGAGGCAGCACTGATGGAATCGTTCCAGGAATTGCATATGACATCTGTAGACTGTCCACATTTCACAGGCATATAGCAGGATTGGGAGGACAATAGCTTTATAAACAAGCACCTTGGTATCCCTATGGATGTCACGGTCCTCAAACACTCTCTGCTTCATTCGGAAAAATGCTGCACTCGCAGAGCTCAGGCAGTGTTGTATGTCGGTATCAATGTTGACTTTGGTGGAGAGGTGGCTGCCAAGGTAGCGGAAATGGTCAACATTTTCTAAAGTTACACCATTAAGCTCTATCTCTGGCATTGGAAAGGGGCTGGTGACTGCTGGAAGAGCACTTTGGTTTTCCCGATGTTCAATGACAGGCCGAGCTTCTCATATGCCTCTGCAAAGGTGTTTAGAGTGGCTTGTAGATCTTTTTCTAAATGCGGACAGACGACATTGTCATCAGCATACTGGAGTTCTATAACAGATGTTGTTTTAAACTTGGTTTTGGCTATCAGTCTGCTGAGGTTGAATAGCTTGCCATCTGTTTGATAGATGATTTCCACTCCGGTGGGAAGCTTCCCATCAATAAGGTGAAGTATCATAGCGATGAAGATGGAGAATAAAATTGGGGCAATCACACATCTCTGTTTGAAACCTGATTCCACCTGATTTAAGTGACCCACCTTAAATGGGTCACTTTGGGAGCCATTGCTGTCCAGGACTGTTGCCATCATGTTATCATGGAGGAGCTGCAGGATGTTCACAAATTTGGTGGGAAGCAGGATGCCGTTCGAGTTGCTGTTTCCAACCCCGTCTTTTCCTATGGTCCCTGGCCACAGGTCAAAGTCTTGCCCAACTCTTGCATTAAAGTCCCCCAGGAGGATGATTTTGTCTTCCTTAAGTATCCCCAATAGAACGGTGTCCAGCTGACAATAAAAGTTTTCCTTGATGTCGTCATCAGCATCTAGTGTTGGTGCATAGGCCCTTATGAGGTTGCCTGTTGGTTTTTGGCAAGACCAATTTGGAGGGTTGACAGTAGTTCGTTGATGCCACTGGGTGCTTAGGTCTGATGCCACTGGGTGCTTAGGTCACCAGATCATTTCTGATAACAAAGCCAACTCCACGTATTCTTTGGTCTTCTTCAGGCAGTCCCTTCCAGAAGAAGGTGTAGCCTCTTTTTTCTTCCTTCAGCTGTCCCTCTCTCCTGAAGGGCTGCTATGTCGATGTTAAAGTACCCCAGCTCCCTTGCAATTATAATAGTTCTGCGTTCGGGGCGTTCACTGTCAGTGTTGTCCATCAGTGTCCGTACGTTCCATGTACCGAAGTTCATTTTTCTCTCCCTGAACCTACCTGGGCCCTTTGATCTTCAGGGGAGGCCCTCCTTTCACCCCTGCAAGTTTCACAAGCTCATCTTGTGGGCACAAGGGAGGGAGCCTTCTCCTCTGTGACCCCCCAACTCTGGAAATCATTACCTGGAAAGATCAGGAAAGCCCCTACCCTAGAAACCTTTAAGAAGAACCTTAAAACCTGGCTCTTCTGCTGCGCCTTTGGTGAGTAGGTACACAACATGACACTACTGCTCCCCTCAACACTTCTGTCACTGGAGTACACTCCCCCTTGTGGGAAAGCTTGGTTCCACAACCCTATTTTTATGAGCTCCCTCTTGCAAATAATTTGCTCCTTTATCTCACCCAAGTTTTTAAACATTTTATCCTGCACATGTGGCCCGCCACTGTCACTGTGATTGTGTTTATTGTAATGTTATATTGCTAATGTATTCATATGTTTTAATGTAATTATGATGTTCTTGCTTGTTGCTTATGTTTTGGTTTTATTTTGCTGTAATATGTTTTTTGGGCTTGGACTCATGTAAGCTGCCCCACATCCCCATTATTATTATTATTATTATTATTATTATTATTATTATTAAGAACGATCTCTTCCGGCAATTTTTAACTGAATTTTAAATTTTTCTGTGTATTTTAATTATGTGTACAGAAATATTTTAATATATGTATTTTACTGAATATTTTTATGATTATGTGTTTTAATTATGCTCTGCCACATCTTGAGCCATGAGGAGAGGCCAGTAAGAAATTATTATTATTATTATTATTATTATTATTATTATTATTATTTACTTTTTTCAAGTAAGTTCGTCATTATATAATATTGAACCGACACACTAGTTGCATGTTTGTTTTTTATTAAACAAAAACTAAATAGAGAAAAAACTCTCCTCTCTCCAACACAGGGACAAAACTTGCAGACTTTACTGATAGTAAGACCTAATTAGTATTCTCCCATCATGATGACCTAAGCAGTCATGTCATTGTTTTATGAAAGAAATATTATGACATTATTATTGTACAAAGTAAAATGTTACAGGTACAATATCATTACTTGTAACATGTTAGAGCTCCCTACAGTCATTTCCATTTGCAGCTGAGACAATGAAAATCCCCTTTCTTTCCTTTAACTGATACTCTTTGCTTAGGTGATCAAATCCGAGGAATGGAATTTTGGAGTGATGCATGGCAAAAGGAATTTCGCTGCCTGAAAGGGTGGTGTGTTCGTCTTTTTCTTCAAGATTTATCCATTCTGTGGCTTATAATATTATTAAACGTTAAACTATACTCCTAAACTGGTGAAAATTGTATAAATGAGACGCATTTTCCCAAAAATAAAGAACAACTTTCCCCATCTTCATCGGAACATCCACATTTAGTATTTAAGAAAATGTCACAGTTCTCTATTACCACCAGTTAAAGCAGATACTTGAACAATAATATTAAAAATAGCAGATATTCCATGACTATATATTTCTTTGCACACCCAAAGAGATAAATAAAAGCTGTTAACACCTTGCCTTGACTTTGAATAAATTGACTTTTCACATAGATGCCATACTGGTAGCACAGGGCATCAAAAGATCACACTATTTTCACATTTGGCTCTTCAGAGACAAGAGGTTGTGCTGCACTTTGCATTTTAGTGCTGTTTCAGTCCAACATGAGGCAAGGTCCTTACTACATGACGTTTGGCATCCTGCCACCTCAGAAGACCAGATAGGTCCTCAGGGCCAGAAGCATGTGTCAGTCTTTGAACAGAACCATGAACCCTGTGGAATTATGAACTATCTAACTGTAAATTTAAGATAGCTGAGAAAATGGGAAAGGTATATTGTTCATCATACTAGTACAGTATTTTAAATAATGACAAGGTCAAAGAAACTAGAAAACACAGTATTTTAAAATGTTTCAGAATCACCAAGTTGCAATATAATAGGATAACATACTTTCTCCCACTTTTGCCTTTTCTATTATCATTTGTCACTCACTCACTCACTAATTCTATATTCTTCATGGGTAAGGAACTAAAGTATATCTGTAAAGGTTCTGTGTTTTATTATGCTTCCAGATGTAATTTCACCATCTCCCTTGTTCTATTTTAAACCATAGGGAGAAAATGGAGCCCATTTTCACACCTCTAAAATTCAAAATATAATCTATAAATATGGTGGAAAAGGATTAATCCAGGAATAGGCAAGTCAGTGTTTTGGACTATATTTTTTGTAATTCCCAAACTATGGTCATTAGCTAAAGCTGATTGAATTTTGAGTCACGGACATATAGAAAATGACAAATTGCATACTATTAGTAAAAACACTCCTTTTCCTGTGTTTTTAATTCAGCTTGGGTTTTTTTTTTGTGTGTTCTTACCTGTGATTGCATTTTAAGATGGGAAGATGGACAAGCTTTTTGAAAAAGTTAAAATGAATAGAGCTGATGTCTAGCAAGAATGAGTTGCCCAGAGGGAATAAAATGGTCTGTACTCTATATAGAGCATAATCAACTTTTTCCCAGCTCCAGACCTCACCCTCTGAGGATGCCTGCCATAGATGCAGGCGAAACGTCAGGAGAAATGCCTCTAGAACATGGCCATATAGCCCGAAAAAACCCACAAGAACTGAGTGATTCCGGCCATGAAAGCCTTCGACAATACAACTAGGGAAAAATTGAACTGCTGTATTATAGCTTAGTGCACTTGGGAGGATTGTGCTGCTGTCTCAATGTGTGAAAAACAAATGGAAAAAGATATTTTGTCCATCAGGTCATGCAAAGATGAGTGAACAAAATACAGCTGACCATGGAAGCATTGTTCTGGGCAGTACCTATTATAATGGGGAAACAAACATGGTGAGGAGGCCAAGATAGTGTGAGAGTTGGTGTATGATCATGGAGGACCAGTATTTGAATTCACATTCAACCATGGAAAGCTCCGGGATGTTCTTGGTCAAACCATATTTTCTCTGTCTAATGCAATGGCAAATTTCCTTTGAGTAAATCTTGCCAGAGAAACTCTATCACAGGGCTGTCATAAGCCAAAGTCTGTATGAAAACTTGAAAGCATATAACAACAAACAGAAATATATCACAAAAGAAAGTTTTATTTGCAGCCAAAAGCATAAGATTGAGGATCTGTTTCCTGAAGACAAAAAGGATCTGCTTACAGAACCTGTTCCCTCCAAGATTTTATAGATCCTTCTTCCCCACACACTACAAATTGCCTCTTTTATGAGTGTCTCCCAATCTTTTTGATGCAGGAGGGGGTATAGGAATAGCTATGTCCACCCTCTCAATTATGTTTCTCAACTGATTGTATATAAAACTAAATATTGCAATCACCATATTACCAAAATTTGATTTCCCTGTGCATAGGTCCATCTGCATATTCCACCTTAATAACCTCATTCCTCCCAAACTCATTTCACCTAGGAAGGAGGAGGGGAGGAAGTCAACAAGGAATTTATAATTTATATCATTTGAAGTAAAGTTGTGTGTTTTTTTTAAAAAAAAAGCACAATTCTTTGTTATTCCATCCAATACAAACTGGAACCTATGAGTAGGTGGCTTATGCATGATAGTGATCTCCAAGATCTTCTTCCTTCTTCCCCAGCTGTCACATTAATTAGCCAGGCATTAACTTGACATTTGGAAGCAATGGTTCAAATTCTTCCATTTGGCATGAATATGGTCAGTTCTAATATCTGAAGTCTGAAAACAGCATTTAGAATAATGTGTAGGGAATCTTTTCAGCTGTATCCCACTTACTAACCATTGTATTGTACTCATAAACCTTCTGTTTCACCAACACGCTGCAAGAATGCGTGTGCAAACCATCAATGGAATTTATGCTTCAAACAAGAAGAAAACCTGTACTGCAACTTGCTTGATAAACTACTGCTCTTCTTTCAACTGCACTGTAGAATAAATATAAGACATATGATCAAGTCTTCAGTCAGTTTCTATGAGAATTGACCTGAACACAAATAAAATCACACATACAACACATATTCAATAACATTAGGTCAGATATTTGAGTTGCTATGATGTTTTAATTCCTCAGAATTCCTCAGCCAGCACAACCACAAGGGATTTGGAATAGCTGTTCCAAACAGGAATTTTTCCAAGTTTCATAAGACACTTGCTGAAGTTCTTACCCTTAAATAAATGATGGCCTGAGGAACTAAAGGAATTTGAGCTAATGAATGTAAGATTTCAATGGATGGAATATTCAAAAATATTTTATGGTTTGAAATGTTTATCTTGAGTATCAAAAAAATCTCATGAGTAAAATTGGACAGCTACTTTTTTGTAGTTCGGGACTTATTCAGTGATTTAAAAAATCCATGTGTTTTATGTGTGTGTATAAAGTATCATTTTTGTGTGGAAAAATTTTATGTCAGAAGATAATTTCTTTGAGAGGAAAACATTCTTGTGTTTTAAATCAGACAGACGTAATATTTCAGCATCAGGAATATGCCCTGGAATAGCTTTATTTGGAAAATATCTTGTTTTTATGGAACTATGGTAAAAGTGTATGAACTCTTTCTATATTTACCCTTTTATATTATAATTTTAAAAAGAAAAATATGAATATTTCTTACATACATTGGCACAACCTTAGTAAGTTTAGCTATTTTATTCTGTGTTTGCTACTCAATTTTTATAGGTTTTCTCCACCCCAAAACACAATAAAAGGGAAAGATAAAGATTTTCCCCTGACATTAAGTCCAGTCATGTCCAGCTCTGGGGGTTGGTTCTCATCCCCATTTCTAAGCTGAAGAGCCAGTGTTGTCCATAGACACCTCCAAGGTCATGTGACTGGCATGATTGCATGGTGTGCCATTACCTTCCTGCCGGAGTGGTGCCTATTGATCTACTCACATTTGCACGTTTTCAAACTTCTAGGTTGGGGATAACAGTGGGAGCTCATGCCGCTCCTGGATTTAAACTTGTGACCTTTCGGTCAGCACATTCAGCAGCTCAGCGCTTTAATTCACTGCACTATAAACAAAATATTTTTTTTAAAAAAAAACCTGACCGATTTTTGTAATTTTCTGTTCCTTTGTTTCACAAAATATTTTTTCCATTTACATTCACTTTGCTTTATTGATTTTATAATGACCACCCATCTAATAATGAAGACAGCTAAAATTCATATATGGGATTTCAGTGACTAAGAGAATACTCTTCATCTGCTCATACAAAGTCAATATATACAAAACTAACTTGTAATTTTGCACAAGTCTGTACAGCAATACATTCCATTGCATTCTACTTACAGATATATGAGTCTATGATTGCAATTAATGGACATTAATGAGTCCACTTGTGTGTTCCAAGTTCAGCAATGTCTACACCAAAAGCAGAAGTAATTGAGAATCTATACTTGTTGTTTCCCAAATATTATGTAATTATTGTTGTTTTCAACCAAACCTAAGTTCTTATGCACACAAGCATGTCCTCTAGTTCCAAGTCAAGTTTTTTTCTTATGTTCATGCAGCAGGTTTTGTCTTCTACCCCCATGCATAAGTAAGAGGTCTCAAAGGACCACATAAAAATTAAGGAACACCTGCTAACAGCTGTAGGTATAAGATAAAGAAAGAACCCAACAATTTTATCTCTGATTTGGCTGAAAGAAAATTACAGATCAAGTGTGCCAATTTTATTTTGCTGTATTTTGATTTTCATTTTGTTTTTTTTTCTATTTGGGTGTATTTTAAAATATGTGATTTCATGGCTGAATATCTGTAAGTATATATATGTAAGCAATAGCATGTATGAATGCCAAGAAATCACCATGATATATTTGTGTCTTATGGTCCCCAAGAAATGACTTGAATAAACAATAACAATAAATAAATAATACACAAATATACTGTAGAATTTCACCAATCTATATAGTTCACAAATGCACATGGATATAACAAAGGATGCATCTGTACTGTAGAATGAATGCAGTTTGATGCCACTTTAAATGTCATGGGTTAATGCTATTGACTCCTTGTAGTTTGGTGAGTTATCAGGAGTCTTTGTCAGAAAAGGGTAAAGATATAAAAGTACAACTCACATTTTCTATTATATTGTGCCATGGCAATTAAAGTGATGTCACATTGCATTTATTCTACAGTGTAGCTGCACCCCAACCCACAAGTTAATATTAACAATTATTGATGAACAGCAAGACCTTTTTATAGTGCTAGAATATTTCAGGGAACCTTCAATTTATTGATGATTTATCTATTATCTATGTTACCATGACTGTGACTTTTGATGTCTAATTGTGAATTAATTTCTAATTGCTGTTTTTCACATGCAAGCCACTGACAGTTCAGCACATGCCCCCTCCAAGAACCTGATATAAGTGTTTCTAAAGTATGTTTAGCGAAAAATTCATAACTATAATGAGAGTAACGGAATTTCATAATTACTATAATTATGAATTTTATAATTACTATAATTATGAATTTTATAATTACTATAATTATGAATTATATAATTATATAATTGGGGAATCATCATTACTATCATTGGGGAAACTACAGGGGCTCCTTTTCCCCTCATCGTTACAACTATTGCATTGAAACTTACTACCATGGCAGAACACATTCACCCAACAAGTTACAGAACATTTCACTTACTCACCAATTTTAGAGAATTTGCAGTTTTTATAAACAACATCTTAAAAACTACAAGAGTTATCTCATTGAATTTTCTATACAATGACAGAAGATAACAGGGGATGATTCCCCCAACTTTCAGAAATATTCATACATTTACTGATTTTAGGGAATTTTTCAAAATTTTGACCAAAATTTTGTAAGCTGCCCTGACTCCCTCTCCAGGGGTGAGAATGATGTGATATAAATACTTAAAATAAATAAATAATCTCATTGAATGTCTCTCATATTAACCAATAGAAACTGATACTAACCAATTCTACATTTTCATAGAATCCTCAAGTTGGAGGAGACCCCCAAGTTCAACTCCCTTCTTCCAGGCAGAAAGGCACCACCAAAACTCTCCTGACAGATGGCCATCCAGCCTGTAAACTAACTAATATGCTTCCCCTATTGAGTTGGAAGGGACCTCCAAGGGTAATCTATTTAGGGATTTCTTCCCAGCCTAGCACAAAGATTTACTTACTATTCAGCCAGTCCTCTTCTTTGCAGATTCAACAATTTACTGGAACTCTGACTGGCTGCTACCATAGAGGGTAGCAGCCAGTCAAGTTTTTTCTATCCTATCCTAATTGGGGCTTTCAGATGTGGAATTCCGGAAAATGTAGTTTAGGGCAGAGCCTTTTGAATAGTTTGGCATAGGGCTCCTCGCCTTCCCAAACTACATTTCCCAGGAAGCAGAGTTTGCTAGGAAAGAGATTGAGACAGCACAGAATTCTGTGCTCCCTAATATCTGTAAAAATGAGGGGGAAAGGAGCCCCTGAAATATCCCCACTTTCGCAATTTCTATAACAAAAAATGTAATGAAATTTCATTACTCTCATAACAGTAATGAAATCTTCTCTAACGTCATTGTAGAAACACTTTAGAAAATAAACGCCAGCTCCCTCTAATTTTGTAAGAAGTTTTGAAACTTTTTTTTTCATCAATCGCATAACCCTAGTAGTTATGGTTCAGATTGTGCCTGTACTGAAATCACCAGATTGATACCTGAAGCTAATAAGATGACTTAGAACCAATATGGTTTAAATAATATAGTCCCTTCTAGTAAGCAGCAGAAGCTGTGACTTCCACTCAAACCATCTTTTAGTCAGTGTGAGAAGGTGACTAGAGTCAAATAATCTAGTTTAGTTTATGATATCCCCTGGTAGGAGATTTGTAGGGGAAAATATTTTTAGCTTTTGCAGAGTTAGTGTAAATGCCGTTTCTTAATTTTCTTTTTTCCAAAAGAGAAAAAAAAAAACTATACAACAGGGCATTAAAGAGGACAAACTCGCCAACTAATTGGAACGATTCCCTTATGAGCAAATGTTTGGGGATTTTTAACTTTAAAAAAGAGTGAAGAAAAGGAAACCAGATAAGATACTTGAAATTATAAAAACTATGGGGGAGGGAAAGTATTTTTCTTTTTCTTCCTCTCCTATCTATATCATGCACTGAAAATAAAGTTTGGAAGATTTGGAAAAGATAAAAGTAAGGACTTTTCCACACAGGGTGGAGCTGAACTATGAAATCCATTGCTGAAACTTGTAGTGATATGTTGCCAACTTGGATGGCTTTAAAGGGATATTGGAAGATTCATAGAGGATTTCCTCTTGATGGCTTCTAGTCCTGGTAGAAATATTTCCTTCAGTACCAGGGAATTATTTTTCCATGTATTCTTTGCAGCCAGTGAAGGAAATAAAGATAGTAGAAACATTATTTAATGGGAACAGAGTAGGATTGTTAAGTTTGGTTAGGAAAAACCTAAAATTTGGAAAAACTTACCAAATTTGGACTTTTGAACCAATTTCGAACCATGCAGAAATAGTGGGAGGAGCAATTCTTAATTTGAACCACTTACCCATTGTTCAGAATTATTTTCTGATGTCTCCCACAGTTATTTTGATTTTCAGAACCATTAAGCAACTTTGGCAAAACCTAAACAAACGGTTTTTAAATCTCGCGGTTTCCCTTCCCTGGCGAGTGGCTGCGATGCAAAGAGGGATGGGGTGGGTGTGGCTAAGGAGTAGCACAGCTCTTCTTGAAGGCCACGCCCCCAGTGGTAGAGATTGCAAAAGGTCCTGCTGTTAAACTACAGGACCTTTTCCAATCTCTATCACTGGGGGCATAGCCTTCAAGAAGAGCTGTGCTTAGCCACACCCGCCTCATCCCTCTTTGCATCACCACTCACCAGGAAAGGGAAACTGTGAGATTTAAAAACTGTTTGTTTAGGCTTTACCAAAGTTACTTGCTTAATGGTTCTGAAAATCAAAGTAACCATGGGAGGCATCCAAACATCACAGAATAATTCCACACTGCCTTGCTGCTCATTAGCCGAGATAGTTGATCAATCCATAACAAAAACTATAAATTTAAGAAATAAAATTTGATTAAATCACCCTGACAATGGCAAAAAAAGAACACCCCAAATACAATGGTTATCCAGAAAGTAAGGCTACAAGATTTTTTAAAAATACAAATAATGAATATATTTTAATAAAACTCACATGAATTGTAGCATACGTATTACATTATTTTTCCACAGTTCAATACATTTTGTCATCTGTGGGACAGGTTTTTGATGCCCGTGTCATAGAAGTTCCCTCCATCCTTTTCAGCCAGTTCATCACTTTGATTTTCATTTTGACATCATCGGAAAAGTGTTTTCCACCAAGATATTCCTTCAATTTAGTGAATAGATGATAGTTACTGGGTGTGAGATCAGAGCTGTGAGAGGGGTGGCTTAAAACATACCAACCAAATTAAGTCAACAACTCTTGTTTTACATGAATGATGTGCGGATGTGCATTCTCATGAAGACTGACTCTCACTATCAGCATCCTATGACTTTTTTTTGGGTGGCTCTGCAAAGTTTTTTCATGATCTCATAATATATTCCATATTCATTTTGTCACATGTTGTCTTGATATTACATTGACTCCATAAACTGAAACGATTTCACAATTTCGAAACAGTGTTCATGCCCTTAGCATTTAGCTAGCACATTGCATCATGGACTTCACACTTGGAGGGAAATGGAATGAGGATGCTCATCTCTAACCTTCACCACAATGTCAGTCGATGAGTTACTGATGACTGACACTGCTCATTCATTTCCGCTGGCTTCTCGCTACATAGCAGTGATACTAACTTGCCCTGAGAAAATTCCCAGTGAGTACTACGTGCCTTGTAACCTTATTCTCCAGATAACTCTCATAATTAAGTTAATTGCAGGCCAAATAAACCTGTATTTCCATTACTTTTTTGCAACACAATTCTTCATCTATCCTACTTTAGTAGATAAATAGACTTTAGAGAAGGTAAAAATGACTATTCAGCCTTGAGATTGCTAGCAAAGTCCTTTCAATGTAAGGAAGGGTGATTGGTATCTGAAAAGAATCCAAAGGGGGTAATGTTGTACAATCACACACCTTTGTGGCCCCAACTGATGAATGGATAATGCAGTTGCATGCAGTCATGCTGTCACACCTCTCTGTCTTTTCCATGTCTTAAAAGAGCAGTCTGGTATGTGACTATAATAGCTGAAGGCACTGGGTGACTGCAATTGTGCCAATGTTATTCTGGTACATTTTCCATAGGCAGCTGATTGGTGACTATGTAAACAGAATGTCAGGTCTTTGATTTGCTTAGATTCCTGTGGCACACTGCTGTATATAGCTAGTTGTTTGCTTTTGAGCATGGTGGATTGTATATTCAATAACTCTTCACCCACAACTAGTCAACACTGCCTATACCACAACTAGAGAAACACAGAGAGATTGAAAGAGTGAAGAAATACTATTTCTATCTATGAGGCACATAACAATGTACTACTAAGTTGTTGCTACTGTTGTTGTTGTTGTTGTTGTGTTGTTGTTGTTCTTACTGCTGCTTGTATGGGTTCTATGTGTGCTGTTTGTGTGCCATAACCTCTTATGGAAACTATGATAGAGAAAGAGTATGAGCCAATAAAAGACAAAATATAGAGATAGCGCAAGCACATCAGAAAAAAAAATTCTTAAAATGATCATCCTTTGTTATTCATGTCAGTTTTATATTAGCAGGGTCCTACTCACGAAAGAGTCAGGCAAACAAAATGTATCAACTTCTAATTCCTAGCACTTCCAGCTGGCAGCTGATGGAGGAAGACACACCAGAGAGAGAACTCCAGCAAGTGCTGAAATAGCAAGGGAAAGATCAACATCAATCTTACTAGCTAACGCTTACTCCTAGATAAGAAGAGTGAGAGAAGAATGCTGGAAGCCCTAAAGCAAGTTGTCCCCTGATACAGAAGAGATGAGTGAATCAAGTCGGCAATGCTGGCGTCATGCAAGATGCTATCTTTGGTGAAAACCTTCAGATACAGCAACCAGTCTACTTCAAAGTAGGATCTTTAAAACAACAACAACAACAACAAAACTTTAATCACTTTATTCAGAAAGAAATCCAGAAAGAAAGACTTGTTTATTGCCTCTGCTGGCATGAAATGGAAAACATCTTTGTCTTGAAATAGATAACTTGCTCTCTCCACCCCTCTCTAAAGGTGGAGCAATTCTTGAGAGAATACAACAAAGATTTTGCAGAAGACGGCCATAGCTTGAAAGAGGTTTATCCAAAAAGTAGAGGGTGACAGGAGATGCTGGGGGTGATAGTGGCTGAACAGAAACAACAAGACAAAAGAGAACACCAGAAACCACGGGAGGAAGAAGAAGGAAAAGAGAAGATGAAAGAGATGGAACTAATTTATAGTCTAGTTATAAATGGTTTTGGAAATCAAAAATTTCTGGCTTGAAGGAGCATGGGGGAAGAAGAGGGATTTTTTTTTTTGGATGAATTCACATAGCCAAAAAAAAATATTTATTTGAATGCAAATGGTCTGAATAATTATATTAAAAGGAAGTAGGTTTTGCATTACCAGCACAAAGCTAGAACAGACATAGCCTGCATTCAAAAGACACACTTTTTGGATAAACACAGACATCTCTTAAATCAAGAAAAATATATAACAGTTATTTACTGCTTGTAACTCAAAAAATACAATGGGGTGTTGATTTATATAAAAAGTGACATGGACCCAGAGATAGTATGTGATGACCAGGAAGGCAGGGTTATAATCATTAAAGTGAAATTTCAATGCAAACAAGTTTTATTATGAGGAGTTATGCTCCAAATGGAAAACAGAAAACATTTTACAAAAAACTATCAACAATTTTGGCAGACAAAGAAATGAGTTGGCTATGTGACTTTAATGTGGTAATGGACCCCAATTTAGTTAGAAACTGCAAAAAAAACCGACATAAAGGAAGGAAGGCTCATTGTTGGAAGAATTACAATATTGGGAATTATATGACATGTGGAGATTACACAATTTAGGTAGGAGAGAATACACAAATTACCTTCATAGACATGAAACTTCATCCAGAATCAATTACATTTTCATAACAAAAGAGCTGATTGTAAAAACTGGGAGAAAAACCCAAAATTTTATACTGAGAGTCCTTTCAGATCATAATCCAGTAGATAAAAGGGTAGATTTTATGAGATATGGAACAGACAGTGGGTAGTGTCAGAAGTCATGGGTTCACAGGTAGGAGGTAGGAGGTGAAAGATTGGATATAATATTTCAATGTATTGGTTTGGGAAAACAACATATCTACATTAGATGTATTTGTCTATCTATAGGTGTTTCACCTTTTTATATTTTCTATTCAATTAACTTCAATCAATAAAATTATTTAAAAAAAATAAAACCTTCTAATTCCTAGCATAGCCATGTATTATTTATTATTTGTTTCTTTCATTTACACACCACTTTTCTCACCCCTGGTGGGGGGCTCAAAGTAGTTCAGAAAAAAGTAAATGACAAAATTCCATGCTTTACAAATTATAAATACATCACATGATTAAAAGCATATACAATAGATTAAAACCAATAAACTATAAAACATTAAACATTAAACATAATCTACATAAAACTTAATACATGCACCTCCATGGCTGGTAAAGATGGAAAGAAGTTCTGAAAATATTCAAGAAATGGTACTGTAGACGCCAACAAGGAGCCTCCTGGAGGGTAAAAACTTTCGCAGTTTCAGACTGAAAAATGCAAAGATTTTTTAGAAATAGAAAATAATATGCATAAAAACATTTTCCAATGCAGTCAACATTATTTTTTATGCATAAAAAAACATTTTCCAATGCAGTCAACATTATTTCTGCATAGAAATCAGCAAAAGAAAACAACATTTTCCTAAGAGGAAACCTCTTTCTTGTGTAGATATTGTTTTGGCTAAAAAAAAATGTTGGTAAATGCCATTTTGTGAGCATTTTGAACTTCCCCAAAATAATTTTTAAACTGTGGACAATTTCCCAAAATGGTGCAGTTCTAGTAACTTTTGTGTACTGGGAAAATGATAAAATTATTGTTCTTGCCTATCAGTATACAATCTCCAAAGATTAACATCCTTACCTGCTAGTCAACCCTTTCCTTACTCTGTCTCATAGTCAGTCTTTTCAAATTGTAATTGCATGTCCATGCATATAATTGTGGATTTTCTTATAAAACATTTCCTATAGTTTTCTAAATTCTGAGAATATTCAGAAATAGGTTATATCTCCCTTGTGTGTAGATGTGGCAGTAGCGGATCACATTTGCCCCCGAACGTTCAAATGAAAAAAGGACCTTGTGGTATCTTTTTGTCTTGAATTTTTACTGTCAGAACTCATGTTCAGTTTGTTGTTTTAAATCTCCACAACTACAGATATATCTGCAAGGGCAATAAAATGTTCCTTCAAATTGAATGCAATAAAAGCTAGCTTCAGAGCAGCAGGATATCCATGAACTACAAATTTGCTGACAAAGGGGTTAAGCAACCCAAATTTATCAATGCTAACTCTTGGCATAATTGCTTAAATGTCATCTAAACCTTAGAGTGTTGCAGAACATATGTTACCCGAGATCATTAGAGCACAATCAGAGAGGAAAGGAGACGGAGACAGCAATTGATTTTCAGGCGTTTACTATCAAGGTTGATAGGGCGTTCAGAAAGTAATATCTGACACGCACTAGAAGTCAGACTGGATTCAATATTTATAGCAGAAATCCACTGGTGCAGGCATGCGCAGAAATGTCTTGACATTTATATAGTACAATCATTAACAGGTGTCCTTTATGTATTGTTGCCAAGAACATTCGCTTGGCAAGGTCATGACGACAAACATTCGCTCACTTCATATAATTACTTATTGTTTCCAGATGACATGTTCCATTTGTACTTAACTTAATCTAAAGTTAACATCTACTGTTCCCACTAGTTATGGAATAAGCCACTCCGACCATTTATTGTTCTATTGAATTCCCCTTGCTGTAGAACTCTCCCATCAGCATTTAAAGTAAGGCTTTTCTGTTCATTTCAACCGCATTATTATGATTATAATTATATTTCTCCTAATGGCTGCCACATTCCCCCCTTTTTGCGAGTGAATGTCCTACAGTAGCATCGCAAACTCATGAAGTTATATTCTTATTTTAAAGCAAGAAAAAGGAAAAAATAACATTCAACACAATCATTTGACACTTCAGCTGCCTTCTCAGTTTTAGTTCTGATAATTCCAGAGCTCTAATTAGTGCTATCAGTTCTGCCTTTTGAGCTGAGGTATTTAGAGGAAGTGGTTCTGCTTCCCACACAGTAGTTGCAGTTACTACTGCATATCCAGCATATCTTTGTCCATTTTCAACAAAACTGCTTCCATCCATAAAAAGAGTGGCATCCACCTCAGGCCATGGTTGATCTTTTAGATCAGGCCTACTGGAATATATCTCATCCATAGTTTCTAAACAATCATGTTGAAGCATTTCTCCTTCAACAGGCAGGAGTGAAGCAGGATTTAATGTACTGCAAATCTGTAACTTGATTCGAGGGTTTTCACATAATAAAGTCTGATGTTTTAGCATACTGCTATTTGTGAACCAATGATGGCCTTTATAGTCCATGATAGCCGTTACTGAATGAGGGACTTTAACCATCAACTCTTGTCCCAAAGTCAATTTATCAGCTTCTTGAGTCAGCAGGGCCGTAGCAGCTACAGCACATAGACAAGTTGGCCATCCTTTTGCTACATGGTCAATTTGCTTAGATAAGTAAGCTACTGGTCTCGGTCATGTTCCTAATAGCTGGGTAAGCACCCCCACTGCTATTCCATCCCGTTCACCAACATAAAATGTGAATGGCTTCTCCAAATCAGGCAGGCCCAAGGCAGGTGCTTGCACCTAAGCTTGTTTTAACTGGGCAAATGCTTGGGCACATTCGGGGGTCCAATGGAATGGTTCCTTTTCACCCCCCTTTGTAGCTTCATAAAGAGGCCTTGCCATTATAGCAAAGTTAGGTATTCAGAGTCTGCAAAAACCCCGCACTCCCCCCTTTTTCTGCTTTTCGGGGTGTTGGATACTTTCGAATAGCCGCAGGTCCCATCCCTGGTTTTACCTCTATCTGTACAAGTGGAATACACCGGGCTAAACCAGGTGGATTATCTTCCGCCATACTCCTGGAACTCCATAGCTCTTCCATTCTTCTGTACTTTTCTGGCAAACAGTAAATATTCTCCATTCTTCTGACATAGGGCAAATCAAAGTATAGGGTCCCTTTCTAACAGTCATTTCCATTTCTCCATTTGCTTCAAATGCCAATATTGCTCTCATTTTACAAAGCAAATCTCTTCCTAATAAAGAGATTGGGCATTCGGGGATATATACGAATTCACTCATCACTTGTTGTCTTGCTAAATCACATTTTCTACTTTGTAACATAGGGTAACTTCTGTCTCATTTGCTATATCCTGAATCATCTGGTGGAATATGTTTTGCTCCCATCCCCCCTGTACTACCTTTGGGATGAGCACACTCAACTTAATCAGGTAATAAATATACCACATGCCTACGTGTATACGCTTTCCCCCAAAAAACATGTCTATAATTGTAACACAACCACACCAACTCCAAGATAATAAGGAGTCCCACAATGACACACTCCCAACACTGAAAGTCCATCTAATCTTCTTTCTTCTTACAGCTTTCAAATGCTGGATCTCTCACCTATTCAGGGCAACTTTATCCTCTTATGTTCTAAGTCTTTGAAATATAACTTCTTATTTATGTATGGTGTAATTAGTTCTTTATTCAGTCAATCAACTCTTAAGTTGTAAGTCAGGGCCCATTGCTGTATGGTCTCCTTTTTAAGCAGGCTTAATTCATCCGCAATTTGGCACTCCCTTGTAGCAGTGGGAATTCGTCAAGCAGTAGACCCTTTCCACTTTTGTCACAGGGATCACACTTCCAAGATCGTTCAGCCACTCTAGGTCCTCTGACAAAACAGAGGATACTGTAACAGGCCAATGTAGTTATACAATTAATACCATTTCCAAAATCTGTACTTCTTTCCTTAATGCTTAATTCCCCTTCACTTCCACATCATATTACCCTCATCTATCTTCATTCACCTATCAATTCAGTTATTGACATTTTTGAACTTTTTAAGAGGGGGTGTGCATGTCAATTAATAAAATATATTAGCAAATATCCTCATAACATTCAATTTATCACCGCTCTCCCCACAAAATCGTCTATATTTAAATGTATCTCAAATTGTCACTATTTTTCTCCTATATAGGACAGTTTCAAAACTAGTATCAATTCTTTCTCTTTCAAAAAGTTCCAATTTTTCCTTTCCCTTTTCCTAGTGAGAGCATTCAAATGGCCATTCTTGAATACTCTCAACACATAATAATTAATTTCTCTTTTAACCCATCAAATATTTAAACACAATAAACCTCACACACCAGTCTTAATGCATCCAAATCTGATTTCACACATGCCTTCACTTATTCTAAACTGCAATATTGCCAAACATTCATCTAAACCCTAAAAAAGGAATCTATTCATTCACATCTCAACATTTCAAGTTTCTATTATTAAACAAATGCTAAATCTTTACATTTCTCATCCTCATTCCATCACCACTGTATCACTTTCTCTATATTCTCATCCTCATTCTCTGGCTACATTTCTCATTTCAATTCTACCCTGTTCTCTTCCCCCTAGGCAATCACACATATTGGTTTTTCTCCTGTGATTGACCCTATTCTCTTATTCTGACTTACTTTTTCCTTGCTTTCCTATATATATATTCTTCACGTACCTTAACTTTCTTCTTAGTTTTGCTTACCCACATGAAAACATGTAAACTTGGCATTTCCCATCGTCATGTGTATTATTCCAGGTTTTTCCTGAATTATCCTCTTTTTCCTTTTTATTTGAAACCTGTAAAGATTATTTTGCCCACAACACACATTCATTTTGGCTAGCCACGCACACATTCAAGTTTTCTTTTTTCTCCATTTTTCTCTCATTTTTCATTATTTTTTCTTTTCCTTTTTCATCCTGACTTTTTCCCGGAAGCCTGAAACCATTAGTCTCTTTTCATTATAAACATCTCAAAACAAAAACAGGCATTGATACACAAATGTGTGCATAGGGTTGCAAAGCAGCAAGAAGGGATAAAGCATATAGACACAAACAGATTACACAACACTAAACACAAAACAGACTTATCACTTTCCCCCTGAAAGGGTATTCCTCCAACCTGTGAGTGCGATCTCTGTGGCGAAAATGTCACTCGGGGTTTCACTTGATTTCTGCAGTAATCTCTCAGTGAAATATTCCCCAGGTACTTCTCATGTACCTTTTCCCTTTAAGGCCTTTTCCCTTACCTGTGCCATGGAATCAAAGCTGTTAATTCTCAATGTACCCCAGTCTGGAGGCAGGGAAGGTGAGGATCAGCCAGGCCCTTTCTTTCAGTGGGTACCCGTTTGTCGCCCCTTCTGATCGTCGTCTTACCTGACCTGCTGAGTGGAGGCAATCAAGCCCTCAAGAGGCTTCGTTTCTGTTCCTTCTCTGTTGGCTCAGATCCCGGACGAGCCCCCATTTGTTGTGGAACATACGTTACCCGAGATCATTAGAGCACAATCAGAGAGGAAAGGAGACGGAGACAGCAATTGATTTTCAGGCGTTTACTATCAAGGTTGATAGGGCATTCAGAAAGCAATATCTGACACGCACTAGAAGTCAGACTGGCTTCAATATTTATAGCAGAAATCCACTGGTGCAGGCATGTGCAGAAATGTCTTGACATTTATATAGTACAATCATTAACAGGTGTCCTTTATGTATTGTTGCCAAGAACATTCCCTTGGCAAGGTCATGACGACAAACATTCGCTCACTTCATATAATTACTTATTGTTTCCAGATGACATGTTCCATTTGTACTTAACTTAATCTAAAGTCAACATCTACTGTTCCAACTAGTTATGGAATAAGCCACTCTGACCTTTTATTGTTCTATTGAATTCCCCTTGCTGTAGAACTCTCCCATCAGCATTTAAAGTAAGGCTTTTCTGTTCATTTCAACCGCATTATTATGATTATAATTATATTTCTCCTAATGGCTGCCACAAGAGGACTACCTCTCTAAATCGTAATACCGAATATATATATAAAACCAACAATATTAAATATCAACCCTTAACATCAGTGGAATGTTTTAAAATGTCTGTTTTGGATATAATCAACTAAAGATCTATTTGAAAAAGGTTGGACAACTCTAAGAGTACCGTCAACATTTTGAATTTTATTAGCTGTAATGGGGGGAAGCTATTTAAATGTGTTATCTCATTTAAAATTTTGCACTTATATTATTTGCACATTAACAAGGACATTCAAATTCAATTGGACATAGTCTAGGTTTGGCAAAGATTTGTACTAGGCCTGGGTAACAACGGAAAAATTTGTTTCTAAAATCGATTTGTATTTGGGGGTTTTTTTTGTTTCGATATTTAAAATAATTACAAAATTTTCCTTTTAAAAAGTTCGATATTTATGAAATTTCGTAAATGGTAAAAAATTAACGAATCGATTTCCGAAACAATAACGAATCGATTAGTTAATGGCGGACGTGACCGCGAAATACGCTAAAAAACCTCCAAAACCTTCTGAAGCTTCCCTCTCCCTCTGTTGTTGACTGTTGGTGTGATATTATAATTTTTTTTCACTAATTAAACCATAAAACTGGCCCAGACATGCGGAAATAATAACGAAACGACCTCAAAACAATAAGGAAACGAATACAATATCGAAATACGAAGCATTTACAAAACGTTTTTGAAAATTCGTTTTTTTAAATAATTGCTCCAGAATGGTTCGTTATCGTTTTGTAATTGAAAAAATTAACGAATTATTAACAAATTACGAATTAACGAAACAAAACCGCCCAGCCCTAATTTGTACCATAATAAATTTCCACATGTATACAATGCTTTCATCATTTGTTCCCAAATTTTATTGAAATATTTTTTCAATTCTCTATCTTGACTCTTGTAAATAAACTTAGACTACAGCTTTGAACTATCCTTATCAGTTATTGTTTAGACTTTGAGCTTTGACTTTTGTACACTAACTTTAGCTTTGTTTACATGAAGTTCAGAGGCACAGTCCAGATGGCATTTGCCTTCTGAACTCTACCATTGATGATGCAGAATTGTCAGGTTTTACAATGTATTGTAATGTAATATAGATGAGTCATGCACTGCTAATGGGCTTCTATTGGAAATGCTGAGTCATGCATTAACTGTATATAGGGAATCATTTGGGGAATGTGTTCTGGCCTAGTCCAGGTGATTGTGAATGATTTAATCCTGGGTCTGAGTTAAGTTAATGGGAACCAATCAGAGATTGCTATGTGTAATTGTATAGAACTGTATATAAGGAAGTCATGTACAGTGTATATTTCTCTCCTTGTGCTGTGATGTTGTTCATCGAAGGCTCTATGTAATTGATTAAAAGAACCTGTCTGCTAAGACAAGATATAACTGTATGCTGTGGTAAGTTTGTAATGTCATCTAGACTGGAGTATAGACAATGGTAAAACTGACAATGGTAAAACTGACAATGGTCGGGCATGTACTCAAGTGTCTGTAAAGGGTTCCAGAGTGACTGCAGGCTGTGGGAGCAGTTGACTGAAAATACTGTGCAGGAAGAAGCTACTGGAAAGCGCTGAAGTTGTGTAACTGATCTGCTGCTGAATTGTGAAGTTAATCTCAACAAGCATAAACACAAGTGCTCCTACAGTACTAAAATATTCATCTTAGCTCTGACTATAGTTTGCTAAGGAGTAAAGAGGAGGCATCTCTCATCAGATAAGGATAAAGCTGATGAGAGTTACTTCTGAGAAGAGGAGGCATCTCTCATCAGATAAGGATAAAGCTGATGAGAGTTACTTCTGAGAAGAAGTATTCCATATCCGAAAAATGCATACATGCAGCACTTTTTGACCTTCTTCATACCCAATACAGCACAGTCAGCCATACATTCCTTGTGTTACATTTAATTGATATTCTGTAGAAAAAATAGGACTTGTATGGTGTAGAAGTTGGAGTGTTGAACTAGGCTTCCAGAAAGTCGGTGTTCTGATTGAGCCAATGTGGTGTATCATTTTTGTGTTGGATGGGGACACTGGGACAATTGGCCATGAGAAGCTACTGGATGGCCTTGAGCAAAAGAAAATGATGAGAACAACAGCAACAATGATTCTGATCCCCACTCAGACATGGCAATCTGTGGGTGATCTTTGGCAAGTGTGGCACCCTTGGTGGCACAATGGGTTAAACCCTTGTGCTGGCAGGATTGCTTACTGACAGGTCAGCGGTTTGAATCCAAGGAAAGCAGGTTGAGCTCCCTCTGTCAGTTCCAGCTCCTTATGTGGGGACATGAGAGAAGCTCCCACAAGGATAGTCAAACATCCAAACATTTGGGCATTCCCTGTGCAACGTCCTTACAGATGGCCAATTCTCTCACACCAAAAGCAATTTGCAGCTTCTCAAGTCACTTCTGACATGGGAAAAAATCTTTGGCAAGTCACATTCTCCCAATCTTAGAGGAAAGCAATGGCATATCTTGCCTAGAAAACTCTATGATATGGTTGCTGTAGACTGGAGCCAACACGAAATTACATAATGAGAAGGAGAGGGAGAAAACAGCATAGTACTAATTGCATGCACATACAAAAGAAGCTAGAAACTGTCAGGCTGGTGATATCAGATCATGGAAGCAAGCACATATCCTATTAAAGATTTAATCCCCTTTTAATATAGTAGGACCCTGAACTTTAAAATATACATGAGTTAGTTGTGGCTTTAAGTTAAAAGAAAATTGTTCATTCACTTTAGTTCAACAATGATACAAAGCAAATCAGAATAGTTGATCTCGCCACAGTATAACACTTTCTTCAGTAAGTTTTCTTTCTTTGACAACAGAAAATAAAAGTAGTACACAATTCAGTTTCTGTGTTGCTTTCATTGAAAATAAGATACCCTTGATTTGTAGTTTAGATTTCCAGCTTCCAAACACCACATGTCAGCTCCAGCAACAAAACAGCCACCTGCTGCTTCCAGCTCCAACGAGCTACCAGCTCTAAACAGAGCTAAGCTAACCTAAGCAAATACAAAGCTCAACAAGTACAAACTTAGTGCTTTGTTTTATGCAGTAAGTAGATAGCACACCCAACTAAGCCATAACAGCTGTTCTAGTGCTATAATAGAATGGTTCAGATTCTTGCTATTATTTAGCTAAAAGCCTTTAGGAAACTGTTAGTAGCAACAGAAACCAACTGCAGCTCTAATGCAGTGCAATCACATCATGGATTACAACTGCATTACTTAGTAAAATGTACCTGAAATAGTTGCAGAAGTTTATTTTCTTTTTGTGTTCTTACTCTCCTTTCCCCTTCCTCTTCTGCTTTGTTGGGACAAAGCCCTTGCCAAAAATTAACAGTTTTGCATCTCCCATAATTGATTCTGACATTAATTGGAACCTTTTTCAAAAAGCTGTACATTCATGAAGTTTGTAGTACTTTTTGCATGGAAAATGGAAATGTACAGTTGAAACACACTTTAGGAAACAGAAAATGTGTATAAAACACATACACTAGGAAAACACTGTGGATAAGAATATATATCAGCAATACACTTTTTTCCCCGCTTGCTGATTAAGTATGCTGTCTGGTAATTTCTCAACAGGGTAATACCTCTGTGGTTTGAAGATCACTATTATAATTAAAAATTACTTCATAAAAACAGAATACACATTTATAAACATAAACTTAGAGAACATTTAGATGGAGATTCAATGATAATTAACACTCCAGGCAATATGTTAAACCAAATTCCAACCCATGTACATTTTGTTGTAACACCATGTGAGATTTTTGCATAAAATTGTTCAGGTATACCACATTGGTTGTAACACTCCAGTCAAGAAAGCTCATTAGGAGAAGGAAATTCATCCTTAGTTAAATTAACTTTCTTGGTTGCAAAGAATGTGAAAGGATAAGTTAAAATGTCCACATCTGCAAAAAAAAGTGACCACTTTGAGAAGAAAACCTGACTCAATGTAAGACTGGAGATGGGGAAAAATGAATCAAATTATGATAAGATGTGAAATACATATTTTGGTTGCAAAGAATATCAAAGTACCATAGATAGGTTAAGTCTTCACCCAATTTTGTTTGCATTACTTTTGAGGAAGTGAGGCAAATTGCCTTAATCATTAAAAAAAACCTGAAGGTGAAAATATTTTTTAAAAAATGACTCTAATAAGTCAGATTGTATATTAAGCATTTTACTTGTGCGCATCTGAGGCTCTAAGGTCTTGCAATCAAAACTAAAATGTGGAGAAAGCACTTGTTTCCCATTTTATAGTGCTGAAGGTTGTAAATAACAAATGAAAATGAACTTTTTGTGAGAAAAAATATTTTTGTGAAGCATGGAATAAAGGACCTTTCCTGGCCAAACCCCTATGCACTTTTAGTAGAGTTTAATTATAACATTGTGTAACTGATAGTAAAATAGGAGACTCAACCTAGAATACCCTTATTATGTAATAGTTGATTAGGTTCCTACCCACCAAAAAATGAAACTGTTTAAAAATAAAAAAAATGTTTAAAAATGTTTTTTAAAAGTTCCTTTAAAAATTAAACTGTTTTTTGTATGAGCTCTGGGACTTCATGCACCCTGTGAGAAAGTTCAGTCATTTGCATCATTACTACTGCCCTAAAAGAATTCTGACTGCAACATGAGACAAATTGACATTGCAGCCATATCCATCCTTCTGCTAATGTGCCTCTCCCATGACTCCCACAACTTTAGCTATTGAGTAAATGCTCCCAATTCCACAACATTCTCCTCATCTTACCTCGGTGTAATGGGTCCTTTCTGGTTCTGTTTCAGCATGCTGTCTGTAAAGTAATGTAAGAGGGTAGAATTCTCTTCTTCTCCCCCTTGCCATTTTAAAATTAAAGCAGCACTTGATGGGAATATGAGGGAGTGCAGAAATACAATCATGGAACTTCAGATTGGTGAATTAATGTAATTTTGCAAAATAAGAAAGGCGTGATATCAAGGGAGGTCAACACAGGTTGCATCCACTATCAATGATAAGGTGACTATAAGTGTTGTAACTCAGCGTGTGCCTCATGTATCTGCTAGTGGTAGTAGGAGGAAACGAGGCTTGGAAGAGGAAGACGCTCAGCAACAGCTGAAGCGCATTAGGAACTTGTTTCTAGAGCCTACTGATGAGGAAGACTTTGAGGGGTTTACTCGTGAGGAAATGGACGTGGAGGATTACCGTGGTGTAAAGCGAGTAGCACGCAGTTCAGACAGTGATGAGGAATCCATTTCCAAGCGTCTTAAAGACATAGCAGATTGTGAGGAGTCTGACAGCGAGGATGAAGAGCTGGACTGGACCAGGGTTCAGGAAGTGTTGGATGTGGTTAATGCTCCAACTTCCATCGATGAGTTCCAAGGTTTCACAGACCCATGGGTTTCAGATACTGCCTTGCAGGATGCAGTCCGAAGTGCAGAATGGCAGCTATGGAGAAGTCGTGATTCACCTGTGGAAATGGATGCACCTGGAGCTGAATCTAGTGACTCTGATGAGATTTAAGGAGTAGCTTGGGAGCAGTCTAGTTGCAGAGTTCAAAGTGTCGTGTACCTGTGCATCTTGCTTCTAAACTCTTGCCTTGAGTTCCTGCTTACAGAATCATAGCTTCCTGACCATGCTGATGACTTTGCCTGGCTTGGAATCGTGAGTCTTGTCTCCTGCCTTGAACCTTGGACTGCCTTGACCACTCTTCGTTATTGCCTATCTCCTGCCTTGACCCTTGGACTGCCTTGACCATTCTACGCTCCTGCCTATCTCCTGTGACTTCGTTGGACCGCTCCTCATGTTGATTATTGCCTAGTGATTTATTGGACTAACGTTATTCTGTGTTTTCTACGAACTGTTTGCAAGCTTTCTTTTTCGCAGCCCAGCTTTTCTGGGCTGCGGTTTGTTTACATTCCTGCCAGTTGCAGCCTCTTTTGTTGTTTCGCTCTGCCCTTTTGAAGTGTTAATTTGGCATTAAAGACCTTCTGTTAACTCTTAAGCTGCTGTTTTGCCTCGTTGGTCCGCCTGGGTCTTGACAATAAGGAACTAGTAAGTTCATATGGTAAAGTCCTAAGTTTTAAACATGTGTTAAGTTATCCATAAGTGAATTTCTATGTGAACTTATGTGTGGAAAGAATTGTTACAGATTCTTCTGCAGACTTGGAAATGTAAAATTCAACTCTTTGCCAATGTGTAAGATATTCGTATTGGTGACTGAAAGAAAAGAAAAGATTGGTAGAGTCACAGTCCCATACTTTGAAACTTGTCTCTCATATACACATGCTGGAGAAAAAGTTAATTGTAGGCCAAATTGCTTTAAATGCCTCATGTTATGCTTTAGGAGGGCTAAATTTAACAAGGTAATACAAGTATTGTATAAGAACCCATGGTCAAAAAATACTTGAATGGAAGGGAATTCAGGAAGGGTGAAAGCTTTTTCAAAGCAAGATATTGATGTGACAACTAAGAACCAATCCAATGAGGGGAAAAAGTTGGACATGTCTAAAGAAACTAGGGTGAGCTGATATGACATGTACAAGAAATGGAATAATGGTAAAATTACTAAAGAGGAAGATAAATATATAGCCAGCATGTGTGGGGAGCAGGGGCGGCTCAACCCATTATGCAAAGTAAGCATTTGCAGTATAGTTGATTTTGCCCAGGGGCGCTCTTGAGGTGCTCTTGGGGGACAATAGACCTTGACATATGCGAGTTGTAGTTACTGGGATGTATAGCTCACCTACAATCAAAGAGCATTCTGAACTCCACCAATGATGGAATTGAACCAAATATGGCACACAGAATCCCTACGATGAACAGAAAATATATATCAGTGATTGGTTGGGGGGGGGGGGGCGGCGCCAAAATACTGTTTGCTTACAGTTGAAAATTACCTACGGCCGCCTCTGGTGGGGAGAAAGTTAGAAAAGCTGTAGTGCATAATGAGCACAGGTTTGCTTGAGATATTAAAAATAATAGAGAGTTGGGGGCTAGGTTTCAAATAAGAGGAATAATAATATAACAGAAGGGCCCATGCATAGGGAAGATAGTAAAAGTAACAGCAGACAGAGAAAATGCAGAACTGCTCAGCATCTCTTTTGCCTTGGTCTTCTCCCACAATAAAAATAATGCTCAATCTCATGAAACAGGAAATAATGCAGCAATGTACAGGTAATGAAGAGGTAAGGGAATGCCTAACTTGCCTGGATAAATTCAGGCAAGCTGGTAAGTTGTGGACTAGACAGTGTTACTATAAGGTGGATTTGTAACTAGTTGAAGGATGGAATTCAAAGAGTACTCAACTATTCATCCTGGAGAGACACATTAAGTGGATTGTTGCAGGGCTCAGTCATGGGTTCATTGTTGTTCAACATATTTAATAATGTGTCAGATGATGGAATATAGGAAATATTTATCAAATTTGCAGAATATACCAAATGGGGAGAGAGATTAACACCCTCGCAGGAAGGATCGGAAATAAAAATGATCTTAAGCGATTGGAATGCTGGACAAAAACATAGAATGGATTTAAACCAGGATAAATGTAAGGCATTATGAAAATCAAACGTAGTAATATCAGGTAAGTGACACACATGACTTGACTATAGAAGAGGCAAAAAAGATATAGGAATTTTAGAACACCAAGCTAAACATGAGTCAGCAATATTATACCACTGTCAAATAGGTCAATGCAGTTCTGGGCTCTATCAACAGGAGCACAGTGTCCAAATCAAGATGTCATGCATAAATATTTGAAAGTATGTCATATGATGGAACAAGCTTACTCTCAGTTACCCCAGAGAATAGAGCCACATCTACACTATCAGATAATACAATTTGAAACTGCATTATGTAATTGGCCAGTGTAGAATATTTAGAAGAAAAATTCCCACTGGGACTCACTGGGAATATTTTTCCTTAAGAGTTATAGTTGCATTGGACATTTTTTTTGCAATTATCCCAAGAAGGAAAGAAATAAATTTCATTTCTCCATACATCTAAGTAGCAGAAAATGATTTAGTGAGATAGAAGGATAGAAAATGAGAAAAGAAGATAAACTACTATAGGAGAACTTCACAATTTAAGAGAAATTTGTATCAGTGTGGGAAGTACTCAAAATTGTGTTTAATGGGATTTGCTCCTATGTAAGAAAACAAAGGATTTCAGCCTTCTTAACAGAAAATTCTCCTTTTTTCTGAACTGTGCTAATATATATTCACTTTGCTCTTAGGGATGAATGAGAAATATTTTGAGTTTATATTTAATAAAATATATCAATTTGCATGCAGGATTTAATTTTTAAAAACTATATGCTACTCAACTTACAATATTGAGTCCCCTTTGGGGAGATAAAGAGGGTATTAATAATAATAATAATAATAATAATAATAATAATAATAATAATAATCCAATAAAAAAGAAAAAGATGACAATTTCAGAAAACTTCTGTATATAGGAATGCAGCTCTTAAAATGACTAGATAAGATCCATAAAGACATATGATTAATGACTATTCAGGGTTGTCTATACCATGTTATTCAAAGTTTTTTAGGTAAAAACTGGAAAGTTGTAAGAAACAGAATTGATTCATTTGAAATGTGATAAAGAGAAAGAGTACTCCAAATACCATAGACTGCCCAATAAGGTGAATATATAGGTCCAAGAGTAAATAAAGCCTGGATTTTCACTTAAGTTTACATTACTAAGCTGAGACAATCGTACTTTGGACATATCATGAGGCAACATGACAAACTGGAAAAGACAATAAATGTTTGGAAAAGGGGGAAAGTGGAAAGAAAACCAGATTACAAATTGGTAGATTAAAAATGGGGATTTCCTATTCATAGAGCTATTTTAAGTCAAAGCCAGGCAAATGACAACAAATGAAGAACTGCAGATAACATGCTGTAGTTCATGTGAAATAGCTGTTTAAATGTATTTGCTGAAAAATGATCACAAAAGGCATCTGCTTTGAAAAATGTGTATGGAAGAAGTAGAACTTTATTTTTCTACCCCGCCTCCATCTCCCCAAGGGGACTTGGGGCGGCTTACATGGGGCCAAGCCCAGGCAACATACAGATTAAAAGCAAAGACAACAGCAAATGACAAATAAAAATAGCACAAAGAGCATAACAGTAATAAACAAGTATCAAGCAACAGCAGACCAATTTTGGAGGGGGGGGGGGAGGGAAGGCCAACATATGAATTGATTAAAGGGTAAATAGTTCAATAAGGTGGATAGGAACATAAATGGCACAGGAGATATCATGAAAACATAGCAATTAAACAGGATCAGGATCATCTCAGTTTAACTTACATATATGAATAATGATGTAAAATAGGAATTCAGGCTAAATGGTGAAAATATCACGGTACAATTGTTTGTCATAGGGGTCAAAGGCACAACGAAACATCCACGTCTTTAGTTCCTTACAGAATGTGGCTAAGGAGGGTGCCTGCCTAATCTCCCTGGGGAGGGAATTCCAGAGATGGGGGGCTACCACCGAGAATGCCCTCTCCCTTGTCCCCATCAACCACACCTGAGACGGGGGCAGGAGCAAGAGAAGGGCATCCCTGGAAGATCTTAAGGACCGTGTGGGCTCGTAGGGGAGGAGGCAGTCACGCAAATAGGCAGGTCCTGAACCATTTAGAGCTTTATAGGTGATAACCTGCACCTTGAATTGGGACCAGCAACTATATGGAATAAACTATCAATTTATTTTATGGTGAAAGAATGTTTTCAATCAGATGCTGCACACAGTCAGAACATGCTCTCTATAATGGAAACACGGTAAACTCGAAACTTTCAACAAGCTCAAAGCCTGACAGCTTTGTACCTCTGAAGTTATTCTTACTTTTTAGGTCTTGATAATGTGAGTGTGGAGAAGAGCAAACCACTGACCACCTGCTGCAATGCAACCTGAGCCCTGCTACATGCACAATGGAGGACCTCCTTGCGGCAACACCAGAGGCACTCCAAGTGGCCAGATACTGGTCAAAGGACATTTAATCAACTACCAAGCTTGCAAACTTTGTGTTTTGTCTGTTTGTTTGTTTTGTTAAAAATGTAATACAAATGTTTGGTTGCTCCTGACATGATAAATAAATAAAATAAATACATCTTGATAAAGGTATACTTTGGATACAACTTCTAGAATCTCCAAACCCACCATAATGGCGAGGGAATTCTGAGAGATGTAATAAAAAACAGTACATTTTCCAAAATCTGTTCTTTTGCCAGTAATGGATAATTGTGCTTATCATATATGTTTTTCTTAAAGTAATTTTATGAAATTTCATGCATCTGTGGACACCAGCTGCATGCAGACATTTCCTTCTACTTTGTCCATAACGTTTGTTTCATTGCACTGTTGAAAAGAGAGCAAAACTGTTCCAAATTTTGACTCTTTTCTTCCTTTCCTTCCTCCCACCATCCTTACTTTCTCCTCCCTTCTTCATTTTCTTTCTATTTTAGGATGTAAGAGGGTTTGTTAAACTATCATATATCTATTGCTATTCATATTTAGCAGTATCACTCTTACCTTACATTTTCCAGTATTACACCTTCCATTTTACTGTTGGCATGCTATCAGCTTATCTTAAGATATCTGACCATATGTACCTGATGATAGTTCTTAACAATTACTGCTCATAGCTGCAGGTCTTCCCCAATACCATTTTTCCGATGCATGACATTTTATAATCTATTTCCAGGCCCCAAACTAATTGTGTGAAAACCTAGTGAGTGAATAATTCACTCCCATGGCATCCCATTTGTGCCAAGAGTTTACTCAGCTCTTTGCCAGATTCCCAGCTACAAATTTTAAGCACTGAAGATACTTAAGAACATCCAAAGAGATGTTCTGATTGACAAGGGAATAAACTAAGGATGAAGAATGCACAACTAAATTTTGGCTATATAAATAATATTAGCTATGCAGCCAGTTTGTTTACTTGACTTCACCTTTCTCCCAGAATGTATCATTCATGTATACACACACTTGCACACATAAAGAAGAGTCTTATTAAGATATTGAAAATATTTTCTCCATCTTAATAACATAGCATGTGTGCATTTTGCTCAAGGTTTTCAAAAGTATAGTCCTTGAAGCTCCTCAAAACCTCGGATTTCACCGAAATAAAATGGCATTTTTTCACACACCCCATGGTTAAAACTTTATACAAAATGCTGTGGTTCTCTCTCCTCTTAAGTCCCACAAAATCTCCACCAAATCCAAACAGACTAAAAATTTGTCTGAAATCAAAAGCATAAGTGGCACAACATGGTCTGCTCCAGGAGACTTATGGATCCCAATGGATTCCTGACGGCTTTTGGGGAGTTTCCCATCTGCTCGGTATGGTAAGTGACCCTGTCGATGCTCCGGTCTCTCTCTGGAATGGGGAGATGACCAGGGCTATAGACATGATTGCTCCGGAGTGTCCCCTCTCAAGTAACTGAGCTAAACCAGCCCCTTGTATCACTGAGAAGCTGGCAGTAATGAAGCGAAAGAAGAAGAGGCTAGAGTGCATGTGGCAGCATAAACATAGCGGATCAGCCCGAGCACGCCTGGGAACCTTTTTAAGGACCTATTATGTGGCAATAAAAACCACACAGAAATCTTTTTTTGCGGCCAATATTGCATCTGCGAAGAACCATCCAGCTGAGCTGTTCTGAGTTGTCAGAGGGCTGTTAAATCTGCCTCAGAGCGTGATCCCTGACAACTCAGCAACTCGATGTGAAACATTTGCTCAGTTCTTCATGGACAAAGTCACTCTGATCCATTCTGATTTCAACGCCACGTTAACAGCAATCTCTGAGGATGTAACACGAGCACCTGCTTGTCCAGTTTTGATGGATTCATTTCAATTAGTTCAGCTTGAGGAAATGGACAGGATCCTTGGAGAGGTGAGGCCAACCACATGTATCCTAGACCCCTGTCCATCCTGGCTGTTAAAAGAAGCCAGAGGGGGGTTAGCAGAGTGGGTTAAGGTGGTGGTTAGTGCCTCCCTACGGGAGGGCAAGATTCCAGCCAGCCTAAAACAGGCTGTTGTAAAACTGCTGTTGAAAAAACCATCAGTGGACCCCACCCAATTAGTCAATTTTCGGGCAGTTTCCAATATTCCCTACTTGGGCAAAGTCATGGAACATGTGGTGGCTTTGCAGCTCCAGGGGTTCCTGGTAGACACTGATTATCTAGACCCAGCACTGTCTGGCTTTAGGCCAGGACATGGAACTGAAACAGCCTTGGTAGATGATCTATGCCGGGAGCTGGACAGGGAGAGTGTGTCCCTATTAGTTCTGCTGGACCTCTCAGCAGCCTTCGATACCATTGAACATGGTATCCTTCTGGGATGCCTCGCAGAGATAGGCCTTGGAGGTACTGCTTTGCAGTGGCTCCGGTCCTTCTTGGAGGGATGGTCCCAGAAGGTGTTATCGGGTGACACCTGTTCAACTCCACAACTGTTGTTTTATGGACTTCCTCAGGGCTCAGTACTGTCCCCGATGTTCATCTACATGAAGCCCCTAGGGGAGATCATCCAGAGTTTGGGAGAAAGATGTATGTACATACATGATATACAAACCTGTCACTCCTTCCTACTTGTCACTAGGGAGGCTGTTCAGACCTTGAACTGGTGCTTGGCTGCTGTTTCAGACTGGATGAGGGCTAACAGCGGTCTTCCTGGTCACTCGAAAGGCCGAACAGGGCATAGGGTTACAGCCTGTGTTGGGTGGGGTTACATTTCCCCTGAAGACGCAGGTTCGCAGCTTGGAAGTGATCCTGGATTCATTGCTGAGCCTGGAACCAGGTCTTGGTGTTGGCCAGAGTTAAAGCTTGTGCACTAGCTGCGCCCATATCTTGGAACGTCTAATCTGGCTACTGTGGTCCACGCTCTGGTTACATCCTAAGTAGATTACTGCAATGCACTCTATGTGGGGTTGCCTATGAAGACTGTTCGGAAACTCCAACTAGTCCAAAAGGCAGCAGCCAGATTATTCACCGGAGTGTCATACAGGAAGCACACCATCCCCTTGCTATGTCAGCTCCGCTGGCTGCCAGTTCACTTCCAAGCACAATTCAAAGTGCTGGTCTTGGTCTATAAAGCCCCACACGGTTCCAACCCAGCTTACTTATCCAAATGTATCTCCCTCTACGGTCCACCTCGTAGTTTAAGATCTACTGGGGAGGCCCTGCTCTTGTTCCTACCAGCCTCGCAAACGTGTCTGGTAGGGACAAGGGCCTTCTCTCTGGTGACCCCCCACTTATGGAATTTGCTTCCCAGTGAGATTAGATCAGCATCCTTCCTCCTTTCCTTTAGGAAAAAAACCCTAATATTGTGGCTTTGGAACCAGGCTTTTGGCTAGCAGGCACAACAGCACTTTGGACATTGAACTGGACCATACGACTGTTATGATAACTGGAAATGGCTATGTGATTATGTGATTATATAATTAATGTTATTGTTTTTAATTTATTATGTATTTATGATTTTATATTGTTTTGATATTGTGGCATAGAATTGTTGCCTGTGTTAGCCGCTCTGAGTCCCGTCCCCCCGGGGGGGGGGGGGGTTGAGAAGGGTGAGGTAGAAATGTTGTAAATAAATAATAAATAAACATCACTTCCTACAGTCTGGGGAGAGCACAGATGAGCTCCCTCTGTCAGCTCCAGTTCCTATGCAGGGACATGAGAAAAGCCTTCCACAAGGATGGTAAAACATCAAAACATCCGGCCATCCCCTGGGCAATGTCCTTGCAGAAAGCCAATTTTCTCACACCAGAAGCATAATCTTTTTTGCCTTTTTTCTTCAGGCATGAAAAGGTCTAAATAATATTCGAATGATTACACCATTCTAAAACATAACAATGTAATAGGAATGTTTTCTGAATTTATTAAATATTCCCTTCTTTCTCCTATATATCAGTATCACTACCTTTTGTATATGGATGTTTCTGTTATAGCACTATTGACTACTAGCCATGGCAGTGAATATAAAGATGGAATGGTTTTGTTGAATGACAATGACAGGCTGTTTCTACAAAATACATTGAGTACAATAAAAGTTCATTACAGCTTGCAAAGTGCCTATCAATTTAGCATTCCATATTAAGAACACTGAGATTTACCTGAAGTTGCCTCCAGTGGAGCAACACACTTGTTCTTTCTGGCAGCTACATTAGCCTCCATATTAATAGGAGCCTGGAGAAGGAGGAAAGCAACATTTGTCTCCATAATTCAGTTGCAGGATTGTACACTATTGGTGTTCTTTTGCTGATAGAAGTTCCCGAGAGCCAATAAATATTTCTGCCAGTAGGATATGGAAGATGATTACTTTTCTGACCTTCTTCCTGAAGATCCATCAGTTACATCATTCCTCTGAGGGATCACATCATGAAAAAGCAAAATAATGGCCAAGGAGATAAGGATCACAGAAAATTCACACTTTCCAATTTTCTGCAGGAAGTTGCAATTGGATCAAAAGATCTCATCACATGGAATTCCTTGAGGCAGGGAATCCATAGGGAAATGGGGCAAATAATGAAGCAGAGGGGCAAACCTGTTGCCCACTGCCCCGCATCACTCGCTTGCTCATGACATGCCGTAAAGCGTATTTTTCCAGTTTGCTCCAATGCTGTCCATCATGTGATGAGATCCTTTGCTGGCTGCAATGTTCTACGATGGGGAAAGTTGGCAATGTGATGAGATTAAAAAGAGTCGAGGAACATTTGTTCATGTAGTTCCATAACCTCAGGGCCCTTTCATATAGCTATATAACCTGGAATAACAAGGCAGGAAATTCCACAATATCTACTTTGAACTGGGTTATCTGAGTCCGCACAGCCATATATTCCAGTTCAAAGCAGAAAATTTGGGATTTTATTCAGTGGTGTGGAAGAAGCCCCAGTAACCTAAATCTATTTGGAAATTGCAAGTAATATAGACCTACTGAAACACTTAATGTAAGTGTTAACTTTTAGGTTCTATTTGATTAACTCTAGGCAGGTTAGCAAATGAATTGTGTAAATTATTTCAAATCAGTCTTTGACAATTGGCCAAGGTTCTGGGTTTTTTTTTCTTTTTTATAATTTTAGGGACCTTTTATGGAAATGTTTTTGAATTTCTTCTTAATAATTCAGAGTACCATACATAAAAATAATGTGCAAATACAGAGGACACAGAAAGCAAACTATAAATAGCTAGTCTCAGAATACATAGGCTGTGTACAAAAAATTCCAACTTCAAAATATTTGTGGTGTATCTGTGGGGGGGGGGAGGGGGTGTGCCATGTGTATTTTATTAGATAATCACAACATCCCTCTAGTCAAATAAATTGAAACCAGTAGACACTACTGGCTTGCTAGCATGATTGCTTGTTGACATATTTTATTCACTCATTCATTACTTTGCATTTGATGCTGAATGCTTTTGTGGTTGTTTTGATGCCTCTGGCCCAAAAAATAGCTTGCTACTGTCTTGCTGTTCCCAACCATAACATTTTGTTTCATTACACTTCTAAAAATTAGACATTGGATTTACATGAAGGCAATAGATTGCTGCTTTAGATACAAGATTGCTTTAGGATTGAAGGGTAATACAGTACAACATTGTTTAGCTTGAGTTTTTCAGTTATAAACTTTATAAACTTTTTATTTTGGTCATACTTTATATAATAGATTACAAATTGGGGTGGGGGAGTCACAAGTACCTACATCCATCTTTGATCCCATTAAATTTATATCTAACTCTGTGAACAGAGATTATTCTACCCCCCCCCCCCATCCAAATAATGCAGTTTGGTTACACTGATTAATATTTGCTTCTTCAGGATAGGAACCTTCAGTGTCAGCTGATTTGCAGGAAGAAGGTCACAAGAATAATCCTCTTCCATATTCTAGTTGCGGCTTAAGGAGCTGGGCATGTTTAGCCTGAAGAGGAGAAGGCTGAGAGGGGATATGATAGCCATGTATAAATATGTGAGAGGAAGCCACAGGGAGGAGGGAGCAAGCTTGTTTTCTGCTTCCCTGGAGACTAGGACGCGGAACAATGGCTTCAAACTACAAGAGAGGAGATTCCATCTGAACATGAGGAAGAACTTCCTGACTGTGAGAGCCGTTCAGCAGTGGAACGCTCTGCCCTGGAGTGTGGTGGAGGCTCCTTCTTTGGAAGCTTTTAAACAGAGGCTGGATGGCCATCTGTCAGGGGTGATTTGAATGCAATATTCCTGCTTCTTGGCAGGGGGTTGGACTGGATGGCCCATGAGGTCTCTTCCAACTCTTTGATTCTATGATTCTATGAAATCTTTACTGGATCAAGGAGATTTCTATTAGTAAAAGGATACCAATAGAGTACAGTCCTGCAAGTGAAGTATTGATTTTTTTGGAGCAAACAGAATGGTATCACTGGCTAATATTGTGTGAATGCAGAGGTGGCAGATATATCATACTACTTTGCTTTTTGCAGTTGACAATACTGTCAGAAAATTATAAGAAACTTCAGTGGGTTCAAAATGCTGTGGCTAGATTGTCACCTGGAGCTAGTTAAAGGGATCATGCAACCCTTCCCTACTTCCACTGAAACATCTTCATTGACTGCAAGTTCACTTCTGGGCAGTTCAAATTATGGTTTTGACCTTCAAAGTCATATACAGTTTGAATCCAGACCATTTGAAAGACTGTATCTCCGTTTACAAGCCAGCATGCATTTTAAGATTTACTTTAACTTAGCAATGAATAAATGAATAACTGTTAAATAACTTGCAACCTGCTACCAATACAATTTTACAACTGTAAAATTATCTGTCTTGGTCAACATCTGTCTTATCCAGCATAGTGGTAAGCCCAACATGATGTCATCCTATTGCAGACAAAGATTTTAGCATCAAAAGGACTGCTGTCTAAGTCTGAAAGGGAATTCAGAAAAAATACATTAATCATCCTGGTCTTCCAATCCTATAAATCTTAAGGAAGTTTGAAGATTCATCTGTCCATACAATGTAAACTAATGATAATGGTGTCAATGTCATCTTCCCTGTTCATAGTCATCATTTCAATAAAAGGAACACCAGATCAAGGTTAGAAGACTTCTTGATCACATTTTCTTGTATAACCAAGGGCTACCCATTTCTAAATCTTTTATGTGCTGTTACACAAAGAGGTAATCAAACTGAATTGAAACTGAATGGCTGCAGAGCTGCTAGAAAATATTCCTCCATGACTGTTGGTTTTTGTGAGTTTTCAACTTCCTAGATTCCACCATCTCTTATAGGTACACTGATAGAGATTTATGCTCCATTAGTGTCAAGAAGTATGTTGGTCCAATATTTTTGCTCCCGTTGCCTTATGCATGAAATGCTAGGAAAATTAACTTTTTTGACTGGCTAAGATAGTGTCTTCTTGAAAGTTTACAATCTAATTTAATTAGCATGTGTGTGTGAGAGAGAGAGAGGGGGGGGGGGAGGGAGGGGGTGAGAGAGAGAAAGAGAGAGAGAAATAGTTCTTTGAAGTATAAATGAGGAAATCTCTTCAAAGAATATATGACACAATGTGACCCTGTGCAATTCACAAACATTTCAATATAGCCAATATGAGAGAGTCTGAATGAAGTTCTCTTATTTTCTTTTATTTAGAAATTATTGTATATACTTATCTATAAGTCTGGAAATTTTAGTTTAAAAAATCAATGCAAAAACTCCTGGGTGACTTATCCATGGGTCATAAAAAAGAACAATTTCTGAGTGGCAAAAGGTGAAAACTTAGTCCATCCTGGAAGAACCTTTAAAAAAAGCTTAGTCTAAATGCAATTATTAATCTCAATTACTGCAGATCCACACAACGACTGGAATTTTTTTTGTGAGTTTCATTAGGTTACTGGCTCTAATATAGTTTGGACAAACATCAGAGTCTATCTTTATATGGTGATGGTAGATTTTCTTCAATGTAGCAGAATCTTTTATTTTATATTGTAATTCTAGAAGGTATCCAAAGTTTAATGTTCTGTCAAAGCTCAAGTTCAGAGGGATATTATTTTCAGAGAACTACATCTCTATTCAGCATTACGAAACAAGAATTTCTATTTTTAATGTGGTTGTTCTCCTTATTAACATGCCATGAACTAGATGACTCACAGCCCGATAATTAAGTTATTGGAAGAAAATATAAATGGATACATCAGAGATGTCTCAAATCTGTCAGTAACACAAATTATCTCTTAAAGAAACTGTTGAAAAACTTAAAAAAGATAACATAATAGGCACACCATGAGTCCATCCAAGCTGAATGTCATGATCAAATAAACTGTAAAAGAAATAAGTAACCAAAGAATTAATAGTTCATGCTGATAGCTTAAATTAATTTAGGATATCAGTGCTGTGTATGTATCACCACACTACAGAAATTAAAGCAAAATTATTGCATTATTGGGTGCAATATTATAAGGTTAAAAGTAGAATATCAAGTCTATGGTTTCAAATTACCGTTGTCACACAGCATGGTGGGGGGAGGGGGGTAGAGAGAGAGAGAGAAAAGAAAAATGTGCAGTTTAATATTTTCTCTTCATATTGGTTTTTATCAATTTTATATATTTTTGTCACTGTTCCCAAAAATCAGATATCATTTTGAAGGCAGTTTTCCATTTAATTTTTCTCAAGGGAAGTCCTTGAACTTCTGCCCTTGCCTACAGTCCTTACATCAATTTCTTCAATACATTTATTGCATTGCAGTCATGTCTCATGTGAAGACTTTTCAGTTGATGTCATTTTGCACCTCATTTTCATCTTTGCTGTAGAGCAGTGGTCCCCAAACTTTTTTGAGCCATGCTCCATCTAATAATAATAATAAGAATAAATCTTTATTTGTATCCCACTTTTCTCCCTAAACAGGAGCCAAAGTGACTCACAACATTTAAAAAATAATACTAATCAACCATACATGTAACATCTCTAAAATCTTGATTCCACCCCCACCCCCAACATATAATTCTTATTATTCAAAAAGTCAACTCCTATTCTTAAAGATCATTAACTTGATCTAAACAAGCCTCCTAAGAACATGACCTCCATGAAAGAGAAAAATAAAAGAATGAAAGGGCAGTTGAAGTATTGAGGAAGAAATCACTAAGAAACTATTTAAACAACAACAACAACAATATGAAGTGATAGGAAAAATATCAAATAAAGTTTCAAAACATCATAGAGAACCTGAAGAATGTTTTTTTTCTTAATAAAGTTAAATAATGAAATAGAACAACTATTACGTGGGCAGTAGTAATATTTGAGGCACAATTCATCATCATCATCATCATCATCATCATCATCATCATCATCATCATCTTTAATTACTTATTAATCGCCCTCCATCCGAGATGCTCCCGGCGATTTACATAGCAGAAATTATACAGGATAAAACACATACATACAAATATTAAAATTAACATGGGTCAAATGCTCTAGTAAAAAGCCAGGTCTTAAGTGCTAGGATAAAATGCCCCAAGTCACGCATGGCTCTCAAATAGGGAGGCAAGGAATTCCATAAGGCAGGGGCAGAAATAGAGAAGGCCCTGTGTCTGGTGCTTTCCAAGTGCACTTCCCTAGGACCCGGCATATAGAGCAAATCGTGTTGGGATGGTCGTGGCGACCTCCGATGATGGTAGGAGAGACGGTCTCTAAGATACAATGGACCCTGGCCATATAAAGTTTTAAAGGTCAGGACCAGCATCTTATACAAACGACGATACTCAATTGGGAGCCAGTGTAGATGCCGCAGCACTGGTGTTATATGGCATTTCATGGGCGTTTTGTGAGTAACCTGGCTGCAGCATTCTGGACAATACAGAGCTTTCGGGTCGCAGAAATAGGATGAAACACTGAAAAACACAGTAGAAGGGATTTAATTGATTTGCGTAATCTGCGTCGAATTCCAGGTAACTTAAGTGTCCACCTTCATTGCATGTGTTTGGTGAGAACATGTGAGAATGTTCTGTCATCTGACATCCATTTTCTTTTGGCTGATAACCTTTTTAAAAAAAATCATACAAAAATACTGACTTACTTATGAAAGTAATAATTGTGCTTTCATTTTTTCACATTCATATGCAGAACAAAAAGATATTTTAATAAATTTTATAGCTTTTTAAAAACACTGAGAGGGGTGAGGTGTTTGGAATGAAAGTGGCCTCACTTTTCTGTGCTCATGCACTCTCAGTCTCTAGTTAACTCTGTGCTCTCAACATTATTATTTTATTTATTATTACTTGCACTTATTGACCGCCCCTCTCAGCCCGAGGGCGACTCGGGGCGGTGAACAGCAACAAAAAAGACAGAGTACAGTAAGCCAAAACAATACAGACCAGACAAATACAACATAACAAATACTTAAACTAAAAATCCGCTTCGCCAAGTCCTGGGGTCATAGCCAAACTCGTAGTCCTACATCATTCCATTGTCATTCAACACTCAATTAAAGGCCTGCTCGAAGAGCCACGTCTTCAGGCTCCTACGGAAGGCCATCAGTGAGGGCGCCTGTCTAACTTCAGCAGGGAGGGCGTTCCACAGCCGGGGGGCCACCACCGAGAAGGCCCGCTCTCTCGTCCCCGCCAGACGAGCCTGTGAGGCAGGCGGGACCGAGAGAAGGGCCTCCCCGGATGATCTCAAGGCCCTCGTGGGCTCGTAGGCCGAGATGCGGTCTGCAAGGTATTTTGGGCCGGAACCGTTTAGGGCTTTGTAGGATAACACCAGCACCTTAAATTGGGCCCGGTAGCAAATCGGCAGCCAGTGGAGCTGGGACAGCAGGGGCGTTGTATGCTCTCTGCGTCCAGCTCCCGTTAACAACATGGCTGCCGCGCGCTGGACTAGCTGGAGCTTCCGGACCGTTTTCAAGGGCAGCCCCACGTAGAGAGCGTTGCAGTAGTCGAGGCGGGATGTGACCAAAGCGTGTACCACCGTGGCCAAGTCAGACTTCCCAAGATACGGGCGCAGCTGGCGCACGAGCCTAAGCTGTGCAAATGCTCCCCTGGTCACCGCTGAAACCTGGGGCTCCAGGCTCAGCGACGAGTCCAGGGTCACACCCAAGCTGCGAACCTGCGCCTTCAAGGGGAGTGCGACCCCGTCCAGCACAGGCTGTAACCCTATACCCTGTTCGGCCCTGCGACTGACCAGGAGTACCTCTGTCTTGTCTGGATTTAATTTCAGTTTGTTCACCCTCATCCAGACCATTACAGCGGCCAGGCACCGGTTCAGGACTTCGACGGCCTCCTTAGTAGCAGGTGGAAAGGAGTGACAGAGTTGGACGTCATCTGCGTACAGGTGACACCGCACCCCGAAACTCCGGATGATCTCACCCAGCGGCTTCATGTAGATGTTAAACAACAAGGGGGATAAGATGGAACCCTGAGGAACGCCGCAGGTCAACGGCCGTGGCGTTGAACAGGAATCCCCCAGTAACACCTTCTGAGTACGACCCTCCAGAAATGACCGGAGCCACTGCAATGCAGTGCCCCCAAGGCCCATCTCTGCAAGGCGCCTCAGAAGAATACCGTGGTCGACGGTATCGAAGGCCGCTGAGAGGTCCAGGAGCACCAACAGGGACACACTCCCCCTGTCTAGCTCCCGGCGCAGATCATCCACTAAGGCGACCAAGACCGTCTCGGTACCATGTCCCGGTCTGAAACCAGACTGTGCCGGATCCAGATAATCCGTGTCTCTCAAGAATACCTGGAGTTGTGAGGCCACCACGCTTTCCATGACTTTGCCCAAAAAGGGAAGATTGGAAACAGGCCGAAAGTTGTCCAATTTAGTGGGGTCGAGTGATGGTTTCTTCAACAGCGGCTTTATAACAGCCTGTTTTAGGCTCGCTGGAATCTTGCCTTCCCGAAGGGAGGCTTGCACTTTATACATTCCTCTATTAGCAAGCTTTTCTCCTCTCCATTATCACCAGCTGACTACCATGTACATTCTGATTTTAATTTTAATAATGTGTATGCCACAATATATATTTATATATTGTATATGTCCCCCTATAATCACAATAAATGCAAAAATATGCCCCTCTTAAAAATAAATTGCCCCCCCCCCCCCCCCGTGGGACATGTGCCCCACGTTGAGAACCAGGGTTCTAGAGAGAGGACTCTTCCATTACAGAGCAATCCAATACATTTTTTTTTTAGAAGGAAGTCCAATATAATTCTTTTTGGCTTACCCCTTTAATGCTTGCTTAGGACTACAGTAATTTTTAGTTTTTAGAATAAATATGTATTTTAAAATGTATGCAGGTTCATTCTTTGCTTGAAAGATAAAGGTGAGAAAAACAATCTTGCTGTTGTTTTCCTATCATGTAAAAAGGTGGGGTAAAAATAAACACCATAATCATCTGTTCAAGACACAGATAATTTCCATGGCTTTGAAGGGTTTTCTATATTATTGTTGTTACTTTTATTATTATTATTAAATTCTTTTTAATACAAGACTGCTCAAGCCCCATGCATCTGGAGTGCAGTCACTATTTTCTGTCAAGTCATCCTAGCATAAGTAACATATAATAGCTCACATTGTTTATAAAGTCACGATTCCATCTAAGAAAAACTGCCCTGTTCCACATTTGCACATCTATTGTAACTTTACAAAAATACGTGACAGCACAGATTTATGAAAGGCATTAAGATGTAATGTAGAAATCACACCTCTTGCAAAACACAATGGTAGAATAGCAATTAAGTTTCAAAGCCACAAATTTTAACATCAGAAATTGTCAATATTTATAGTTGGCATTCGAAGCTCTGTGTCCATTCAGCCAGGCAAAATACACAGCAAGGGATCATGTAATTAATGACATTATACAGTGGGTGTGTTTGGTACTTCCAGTTACCTAGAAACTAATCTAATAGCAATTAATAGAGAAATTGTTTTCTATATATAGCTTATTAAAGTGTGATACCAGTGGTCACTGTATCCATTTTCCTGCATGGCAGGGAGTTGAAATGGATGGACTTGTGATGTCTTCCAACAATATGATTCTATGATTCCATGAAATATGGCGACTTGTAATTAATTTACTAGATTACCTGGTTGTCATTGTTATTTTATGAATGAACTTACCAGTAATGCTATTCCACCATTCTTTAAGTAGGAAATCATTTTTTTCAACAAACTATAGTCCCTGACAAAATATTTATTACTTATTCACAAAGTTTTAATGTATAATCATGCTTAGGTTCATAGCTTCTTACACTTATAAGACATCATTGAGCACATACAAAGCATATGTGATACCTAATTAATGTTTTTTCTACCTGGAAATAACGGACAGTTCTATACTGAGTCATTGATCTATCTGCTCAGTAATGTCAGTTCTGATTGGGAATGTGCTCTTAAAATCACTAAGGAGGGCTTGAGATGGGGGAGAAAACCAAATGACTATGATTTTGGGACTATGTGCTATGTATTAACTGCTTATTTAAATGTATTTATACATTACCAATTTGGAAGCTGCAGTAAGTAAATCAATAAATAAATAATAAATAAAAGACTAGGAAGTGAAGCTGTGGGAGAGTAGTAGCTCTTCTGCATATTTTTCCCCAGCAGCCTTTGCAAAAGTCTCCAGAAGCTAAGAAGGAATATTTGGAGAACCAACAGATGTTTGTACCATCAGTGCACGCCTTGCAGAGTATTATATACCATACAGATATTACGGGGAGGAAGGAGGAAAACAACTGCAATTATGGAGCAAAAATGTATTTATTTGAAGCAATATATGTGCAATGTTTGGTGTCTAGTCTGAAAACCTTACCAGCTACATCTGCAGCAAGCAGAAATTGTTAGCTCTCTTGGGAGAATCAGCTATATGTTGTGACCCTTCAATGCCTCAGAGAACACAAGGAGTTCCAGGACAAAACACAGGACAAATTGATCCTACAGAACCAACAGGAGGAAACTAACACGGTAGAAAATAACCCGGAGGATAGTCACCATCACCAATGGAACACAGAGAGGTAATTCAGAACTGTTTCAACTAAGCAATTTCTTCCTATATATTCATGAGGATAACACCAGTGGAGATTCTCAAATAGTAAACCAGCTGCAAGGGACACTATATACCGAAGATGAAATCAATGTAATGAAGAAGAAAAAAAGAAGATGGTGGTAGCTGGGAACTCACTGGTCAAATATATATAGGGACCTGTCTGCCGGCCTAACCAAATGAAAGAAGTGTGCTGTCTTCCTGATGGCAGTAAGAACTTGCTACTTTCAGGTGATGGCTATGGCTGGCTGAAGATCCTCCATTAATCTTTGTGGGAGGAGAAACTTAGCCCCATTCTGCACTGCCATATAATTCAGATTATCAAAGCTGGTAATCCACATTATCTGTTTTGAACAGGATTATATGACTTTACACTGCCATATAATCCAGTTCAAAGCAGATAATCTGGATTTTATATGGCAGTGTAGAATGGAGCCTTAGGCAGAATTGACAAGTGACTAAGAAAAAAGTGTCAGCTTGTGGATTTCTCTTTGGATCAAACTTAAAATGGGAAATCACATACAAGTGATAAAAAGTGTTGTAACTGTAAAACCAAGTGGTCAGGCAAAAATCAGAAAGAGGGAGGGGTAAAGATACCCTCATGCTAAAACTGCCAAAAGCAAATTTGTTAGTACACCAAAGCCTGTCACCATGTTTTGTTTAATTATATTTTTCACTTAATACATGAACTTTACTGCTTTTAATTAAAGGGATTTTCACCCATTTGAAATTTAAGGATTAAGAAGAAACATTATAAAGAATATTTTAATAGTATTTTATGCACAGAGAAAGCTTAACTGGGTGGTAATGTATTTAGTGATTATTTAGTAACAGTAAATTCCAAAGTCTGAAACTTTCTATTTATTTATTGACAGAAATATAGTGGATTTTTAAAAGGGCTAAGAAATCTTATTGGAGCATGCATTGTTTCTAGAGTGAGTAGAGTGGTTTAGTTAAGAATATTTGGGTAAAAATAAATGGGGAAAATGCTACCCAACATTCTGGTAGGAGTCTACTACAGCCACCAAATCCAGGAGAATAGTACCTGATGCTTCTCAGAAACCATTCTCAGAAATCTCATTAAATGAAATAAGTTCCAATCTGCTGGAACAACAAACTGAATCCCAGAGTATTGAATGAAGTTGCTCATGTACTCTCTGAAACATTTGTCACCATTTCTGAGGGATCTTGGCAAGAAGGTTAAGTTCCAGAAGTCTGGGAGGAGGCAAATGTTGTCCTATTTTTAAAAAGGCAGAAAAAAGGGTGATCCAGGAAACTACAGACCAGACAACCTGATCTCAGTATTAAGGAAAATATATAAGAATCTGTATCTAATTGACCATGCAGTATTCAGTAGGCATTCATGTGGGTTTGTCAAGAACAAATTCTGCCAAATTAGTCTTTGACTCTTTTTTAAAATGGTGACTAGTTTAGTAGATGGTGGAAATTGCTTCAGCAAATTCCTCCGTGGATTTTTGGATAGCAAACTGTTCAAATATGGAGTAGATTACAACATTGTCAGATGGACCTATAATTGTTTGGTTAGAAAACTGTGTTCAAAGAGTCATAATCAAAGGATGGCAGGAAGCCTTGAATGTATTTCTGAAGCAGGTAGTAATTTAACCTGCATTAATAGAACAATAACTTATAAGACAAGAGAAAGAATAGTCTTGCGTTATTCTCTGCCAGTCAGCTTCATTCAATTGTAGACACCTTATTTTAAGAAATGTACAAATGAGTTGAAACAGATTCAGAGAAGAGCAACAAGAATGACACGAAGAATGGAGAACAAAACATATAAGGGAAGATGGAAAAATCTGGGCATGTTCAGCCTAGTTAATAAAACACTGAAGGGTGTGTGTGTGTGGCATGATTGTTTTCTTTATAATATAACTCAAGGTGCATCACAGATAAGACAGGGAAAATCTCTGCTGTCCCAGAGGCTAGGAGCAGGTCTAATGGTATTATTATTTATTATTATTTTATTTACTTTATTTATACCCTGCTCTTCTCACCCCAAAGGGGACTCAGAGTGGTTTTACAAACAACTGGAAAAATTCAATGCTGAATCATGCACATAACAAAATACATAATATTATGTTATAAAACAATTAAAACATATAAACAGTTGATTAAAACATATAAATATTAATTTTCAGAAGAGTAGATTTTGCTTGAACATTAGAAGGAACATCTTGACAATAAGAATGGCTTGACAATGAAACCAATTACTAGAGAGATGGTGGGTCTTTTCCTTTGTAGGTTCTCCAAAATAGCAACCTGTTGGAGGTGGTCTAGTAGGATTTCCTGATGGTCTATGAGTCCCCTTCGAACTCTATGATTCTGACTCTTGCACCAAATAAATTAAACAGGGAAAGCTCTTTCCATCTCAAAAAGTGTAATATTTTATTGGCTTGTGATACTGATATTATATGACATTATAAGACAAGGTGAGGAATCTCTCAGGAAAAGATGTAGCAGTCTTAACGTAGCATTGACATGCTTTAGATGCATTATGATTTAAACATAGGCTTTGGTCTGGATTGGCAAATCTGTACAACATTATTTTCTGTACCACATTTTTTTACAGATTAGCAGTAATGTACAAATTTTGATAGATTCTTATAAAAATCAACACAAATTCTGACTACATTAACAGAGGGCTTTTCAGCCTTATTTCTCCTTTGCTCTCTTAACTTGGTTTTCCTGGAATTGAATTTGCAATATTCTGAAAAAAATGGTGACATTTAGTGATAGTGTGTATTTTTTCTATTATATATAATTCAAATTTTAACACACATTTTAAAAAGTGCCTCTACATACATAAACATGCACACACTTTAACAACAGTTACTATCATTTACATAAATATCTATACAATTTCACCCACAAACCTGCATTTCTACACTGGTTAAATATAAATATATAATACAAACATCTTCATAAATAGTCATACATACATACATAAATAGTCTCTGTGTTCTTTTAATATATATGTATAATTCACGATCCCTGTTGAGCATACACTTATGAAAGTGTGCCCAGATTTTTTTAAAAGAAATAATATACTGCACAAACTAAAGTAAAATATATTACTTACAGTTAGAATATAACAGACTTCCTTGGTGTTCTGCCCTGTCCTTAGTCCTACCTCTGAATTATTCCCAGTATGGCTAAACACTTTGAATACCTCTCTGCTTATCAGCAATATAACTGTGCAGTTCTGATAATCCTACCTGAAAGAAGTGAAAAATGCACAGGAACACATAAAAAGCAACTCGGCTGCTACTGATTCTGCTAATGCTTTGATTGTCAGGTGATGGCAGAAAGCAAGGCAGCAAAAAAAAGAATCTTTAAAGTTCAAACCGATTTGACTATGTTTCCTTTCTGTATGTGTCATAAAAGGATCTTGGTGCCTGCCTGCAAAAATCACTAAAATTCCATGTCTTAAAATGTTACAGGAGATTACTGAACTGAGAATTAGTATATTGCATTGTTTGTTCAAGTAAACAATGAAGAGTCAATTTATTGATAGAATTTTTACAACACTTTTATCCTTGAATGGTTTCATGTCTTTCAATAATGACGTCGGCTATCCTATGCATCTTTATTTCTATTTAAGTCCCATTCAGCCTAGTGTAATTTGCTTTATTTGTGGGCATGTAGGAAGCTTCGTATTGTTCTATAAAAATCTTTGTTTTAATTTCTGGAAGTTTGTTTTGAAATAACTATTTGCAAATAGTCAATCTGCAATAGGAAACATCCGTGTACCAAATGATAAAGAGATTAGATGACACAATCTAAACTGCAAAGGGCAACATGAAATGAGTGCAGCAAGCACTTCTCAGGCCTGTCTGATGAGAAGGTCAATATGTCCATAGCAATAAAAATAACATATTGTGGGGTATTATAGAAGATGTGTTGTCATGTTATCCTCTTTTCTTGTAGTTGAAGGGTCACTGAAGGAGAGCTATGGAAGGAGAGCTAAGTCATCACTTACAATTTTTATATAAGACTGAGTGACAGGACACATACTGCTGGGCATCCCCATCGGGTGTCAAAAGTCCAGCAGAAATCCAAACCACTTTTCAACACTCGTTTCACAGCTAGGTAGGAACTCTAAAGCTGTAGGCAATTTTCATGATACATGATGAAAGATGGGAACGACAACGAAAGATAAGAACATTCACTACTAATAGACCATCTCAGGCAATAGGTCTGAATATCTTCTGAGCTCCTGATCTTAAGGACATTTCCTGAGAGATAAAACTACTCTGAAATGATGAAACCTTTTCCCAATAATTAAGTATCAGGTTCTTCTTAATACCTACTTAGAGCTACTGGTCATGGTTCTTAAGGGATGGAGAAAGTATTTTGATATGTTCTGTTAAGGAGGCATGAAGGAGAAGTACTACAATTGATATGTTTATGTCATAAAGGGCAACTTTTCAGAAAGAATGAATTTACAGTATTACTAATGATGGCTTTTGTATTATATTGTAGATGGTTTATTGTAAAATGTTCCTATGATTTTTAAAAATTGTGTGTGTGTGTGCGCGCGCGCGCGCACTGGAGTTACTCATGGGTCCCTAACAAGTAGCACACAAACATGAAATGATTGACTGAATGAATGAATGGTAAAAGCATATTTTGGTTGATCTCCAATCCATGCACTCAAACAATCTAACTGAACATACTACTTAAAGAACATCAAAGTGAGAGATTATTACAGAGACATCACCAGACCTTGAATATTTCTTTTCACCCACTTGCCTAAGAAACCAGCATCAGTGTCTGTTTTGTTTTGTGTTATTTGCAACTTGATTTCCTTCTAAAATGGGATTCAAAGTAGCTTTGGGGTGGTTTGAAGCTTTTGTGTGATTAAAATAATTTTATCTTCAAGATAAGGGATTCTAGAGAATGATTCTGCAAAGGTTAAAATGAGAGGGTTCTACAAGGAACTGATACTCGCATGACCACATATTTTGTTTAGGGTGGGTGAAGCTAGACATATTTGCATCCAAACAATTGACACTGTAATTGCATTTATATCTGTAGTTGCATTTATATCTGCAAAGTTTATTCAGGACAAATGAAACTCCTCAAGAAATTGGGGCGGGGGGAGAGTTATAACAAATGAGTTGCCCTTGTTATATAGTCATGTAGTCATGAGCAGTTTGTAGCAAAATAATTATATTAATTCAAGAAATGAAAATATAAAATAAAGATTTATAGTGAATGCATATTTTTAAGGAAGAACTTCTTTGTCTTAGCTTGTCTACTAAATGTGATTGGCTGAATACAATGTGATTTATTTTTAATAAATACAAACCTTCATTAATGTAATATTAAATTATGAATTGAAACACAGTTGGGGCCAATATTGCTGCACGCAATGAGGTCAGGAGAAAATTCCGCTTGCTCCAGTTCTGGCAATGGAAATATGAAGATTCCTATGCCAGCAGAAAATTGCAGTGAATCAATATGTAATACAACATAAACTTAAAAATACAACCCTTGAAATTACCAACCGGCTAAAAATATTTCATTCACTCAAGATCAAATTGTTCCTACCTGATGACCTTTTTGTGAATGAATGAGTTAATGAAGCAAACTATACAGTTTGTTTCATCTAGTTGGTTTTTTTGTTTGTTTTGGGTTTTTTTTGTAAAATGGAAGAATGAAGCTATATTGTATTTGACTGTACCATACTATTGCAGGCTGAGATTGGTAGAGAATGCCATCTACTTGCAATCATTTGTATTCTTGATTTTTATTGCTCCCTTACCTGTTCTCTGTATACAGAGTTTTTGTAGAGTACATTTAGGGGCTCATCTGCACTGACAACTGAGGTTTTCACAAATACAAGATAGTAGGAATCTGAGGTCATATCTTCTAGGATTGATATTACAGCCAACTTGAGTTCCTTAAATTCTAAATTCACAGGTCTTACCCGTTGTTGACTTGCTTCTCAGCTAATCTCAAGGGCCTGCGCAGCTGAGACCTCTCTTTGCGCAGCTCCACAACAGCTGGAACAGTTAATTCTTCTTCAGCCTGCTCAGAGGAACTTGCTCGCACTAGTTCTGCAGGCTGAGTAGCAGCAATTTGTTTGTTTCCATAGGTGCGACTTCAAAACTTTGTTGAGGGAGCTGCTGGGCTCTGCTGGGCTCTAGTTTGACTACTGAGCCTTACATCAGAGTTTCCTCATCATCACTTTCCAAGCTATCCATGACACCACATTCCCAATACTCGCATGACCAATGGAATATTTGAAAAGACATGTTCTGTGAGATTTAACTTATATTAGAGGAATAGATATAATCCCCTTCAATTCTAGATGGTGCCTCTGTTTTAGGGATTGCCATCCAGTATTTACCCACTTAGTTTTGTCTTAACCATTGCTAAAATTAATGGAAGATTTTCTGCTTCCTTCACTAAGGAGAGACTTGTGGAGGTGTTCCTTTCTCATGCATATTTATCAATCTTTTATATGGGTGAATGGCTTCTGTGCCCTTGATTTTGCAAGTGATAGGTTATTTAATGGAGATAGATTAAAGAATGAGACTGTATTATGCTCCTATTGCTGTTTATTTTAATTATTGTAAAAACAGATAATTTGCCATATGTCAGGCAATTAATATACATGTATACAGATGTAAATAATTATTTTTATGTTTCTAGAAACAGGAGAATATTATTCTCACCCCAACAATATTTCTTGTTTCATACCTGTAGTACAGGATTCATATTTGCATGGCTATGCTTTGAAAAAACCTCAAATAGTCATGCTACTGTGTTCCATTAATGTAATATCTATAATATCATTAACATTGAAATCAATAACAATGAAATCAGTACTGGTCACACAGAGTCTTGTATGAAGCTTCAGGATAGCCAATTGTCCAAATAAACTTAGTGGGCAGGGTAGTTGTGGCGGTGGGCGCTCCCTCTGCCTGCTATTTCTGCTCAGTTCCTAAGAGACTCTGGGCTCCATGCACCTCATGGAGTTTGCTGTGGCTGGCCAGCCGATCAGAGCAGACCTCCTGACTTCAGACCTCAGGGAAGATGGCTTCTCTCCAGTCCACCAGCCAGGTTTATACCCCAGTGTGGCGGCTCCTTTGCTTTCAGTTGCCTTCTAGCTCTCACCCCCACCCACCCTCAGTTTAGTTTGTTGTTTCTTATGTTTTGTCACCACTTGGGGGCAGTTGGCATGGGCTCTGGATCATGCGTTGACTTTTCCTCCTTGGGAAATAAGTCATATTTGGTGTCTTGGTGTGTGTGTGTGTGTGTGACAGTTATGGAGCCTGGAGTAGCATCGGACAGGCATCAGGCCATGCCCCACTTTCTGTCATTACATCAGACTAGCAAGCAGGCAATCTGATGCAGTAATCCATGACCCGTGTATGGCTGCAAACCATATTTACTGCTGTTACCAATAAATCAAGTTGTGGCACCACAAGATGCAGAGCCAATCTTAAGAAACGGGACTACAAAGTGGAATCCACAACATGCAAGTGTGGAAAAGAGCAAACCACAGACCACCTACTGCAAGGCAACCTGAGCCCTGTCACATGCACAATGGAGGACCTTCTTGCAGCAATACTGGAGGCACTCCAAGTGGCCAGCTACTGGTCAAAAGACATTTAATAGAATACCAGCAAACTTTGTGTTTTGTTGGTTTGTTTCTTTGTTTTTAATACAATACAATTGTTTTGGTTCGCTCCTGACATGATAAAATAAATAAGTTGTGGCCTTGTTATTCCAAATAATTCTTTTATGGCTCGTTCTTGTTGTGGGTTATTGCCTTGTGCATGAAACTATATAATTCTAAATAATGTTCTTATTTAGAAAAGTAGACAGTTTATATTTTATTAGATTTCTATAATTTCTAAACATGTTCTGTGTAATTTGCCCCTCTTTTCCAAATATTACTTTGGGGGCAGAGACTGATGTTAAATTTTGCTAGCATAGGCAAAGGACTATGACTGGCATTCTATTGCAGTTATAGATTCATAACCTAGAATTACAGATACATAACCACTCCATATTCAATAATACAACATATCCATGATTGTTACAATCAGGAATGCACTTCCATACCTACCTTAACAGCCAGCATCCACGTTGAATGATAGAGGTCTATTTAGCCTCCAGTATGGGTGCAATGGCATGATATTTCCATTAGAGATGTGTGAAATCGCAGAAATCCTTTTGGTACTTTATTTTGAAATTTGGATGGGCACTCATTTTGATTCAGAAAGATTTGGGGGGAAGCATTTCAATTCATAATCTGAATTCCAAAGTTTTGTTATTGTTCCAGTAAGATTTGTTCATTAGTGGCAATGAGGAAAATTTAGAGGCTTGTTTCTCCGTCGTTTTTATGACTATGAGGATGAAACTTGCCACACTTGTAGGCAACATATATAGCTGTAAGCTTGCCAAGTTTCAATGGTTTTTTTAAGGAATTTTTTAAAAAATTATACAAATAAAATTGAAAAGATTAGCTTTGCAGCTGCCATGTTCAATCCCTTCCTTCCCTCCCACCCTAGGCAATTTTGTTACGGCGCCAAAGAATTTTCACATCGTAGAATAGAAATGCTCTGAATCTCTGAATATCTCTGATTTTTTTCTGAAACATTTTAGAAGGGCTGTTTCATTTCTTTTAATTTTCAAAACTCCTCCAGGGAGATGTGTGTGTGTGTGTGTGTGCGTGCTTTGGGGGGGGGGGGTTGTAAGTTTGAATAGGCATGCATATTAAGTATTCATAGGAATTTATTTATTTTTTACCTTTTTTGCTTTTAAAAGTAAGTTGACTGGGTGAGTATGTTGGGGAGGGAAGGGATCTTGAGTCCCCCCAGAGGGAGAAAGATGATGTAGTATTATTAATTTCCATTTCAATCCCTTCCCAGCCCTACCTACCTACCCAGTACCTACCTACTCAGCTTGTTTGATAAAAATGGTTCAAAACCCATTTTGGATGTAGGTTTGGATCTAAAGTCAATTCCGATTTTCACAGGAAAAAAGTTCAAAACTTTTCAAAACTTCTGAGACTTCCGAATCCTTCATTAATGGTTTCAAACTGTTATTTCCGGTTTCATTGGGTGGTCTTTACTTTGAAAGTAGTTGTTTTATTCCAGAAGCGGGGGGGCGGGGGGGGGGAGAAAATGCGGGAGTGAAAGGAAACGAAGGGACACCAACCAAGCTGGGTTAAACTGCATCTCTTGCCCAAGGCTGACCAGGAGGGAAAGGCAACCAAAGGGAATCCATCCAAACTGGGTAAAACTGCATCTCTTGCCTAAGGCTGACTGGGAGAGAAAGGCAACCAAAGGGAATCCATCCAAACTGGGTAAAACTTCATCTCTCTCCCAAGGCCAACCAGGAGGGAAAGGAAACAAAAGGAATCCATCCACACAGGGTAAAACTGCATCTCTCGCCCCAGGCTGACCGGGACAGAAAGGAAACTGAAGGGACTCCACCCACACAGGTTAAAACTGCATCTCTCGTTCAAGACTGACTGGGTGGGAAAGGAAACTGAAGGGAATCCATCCGCACAGGGTAAAACTGCATCTCTCGCCCCAGGCTGACCGGGACGGAAAGGAAACTGAAGGGACTCCACCCACACAGGCTAAAACTGCATCTCTCATTCAAGACTGACTGGGTGGGAAAGGAAACGGAAGGGAATCCATCCACACTGGTTTGAAAAGCTGAATCATTTCCAACTCACTGATTCATAAGAGAAATGGGGGGGAAAGATTCGGAAGGGCAAAGGGACTTCCGGTTTCCTTAATAACTTCGAAATCTCTTCAAAAAGGAAATCTTTCCAAATTTATTCCGAATTACAAAGATTCCGACCGAACCTAACCATGCCTACTACCTACCTATCTTCTCTCTTGCAGTTTTTCTGGCTTTTACTCCTGCACCAGCAGCCTGCCAGCCCCCAATATAAAAAAATACCTAAAAGCCCATACTTCTTAGCTCAGCTCGGTGATTTCCTTTTTACCCCCAGCTTCTGTGTGTGCTATGCATTGCAAACTCCTCCTCACACAAGAAACCTAAGCCCCCACAAAAATGACAAAAAACCTTAGTTATCTCTCTGTGTCTTCTGTCTTTTCTCCTATTTTTCTGCTTTATGTGTGCTTTTGCATAAGTAGTAATCTAACTCTTGTCCAGACTCCTGCATGCTGCTCACCGTGTTGTGGCACATGCCAGTGTTGCAGCGCACAGTCTATCACCAAGCATGAGGGAGTTCGGCAATGGTAAGAACACCATTAGTGTTACTAGGCTTGCTCTCTTTCTCTCTCAACTCTAAGTTCTAGCATTTCCATTTTAAAAAGAACCTCTCATCTCTGACACAGCTGTCTCCCTGCTCCATGCCACATCCTTGTGGCATGAGGTCATGTCTTGATTCTACCAGTGTCATTCAGAGTTCAACAACACAGCCATTCACTACCTCAACCACTGTTCTTTTCCCTAAACTACAACTACCTATTACTATTTTCCACAATGGTGTGGCACATGCCAGTATCGCAGAGCAAAATCTCAATCACCAAGCAAGCATGAGGGAATTCTGCAATTGAAAGAACACCAGTAGTGTTACAAGGCTTTCTCTTTCCCCACTCTGAACTCTAGCATTTTATTTTCCCACTACCCCTCTCCCCGCTCCATGCTATACGCCTTTGGCATGGGGCTATATCGTTTTTCTGCAAGTGTCTGTCAGAGTTCAACAACACAACCATACACTAGCTCAACGACTGCCCTTTTCCCTAAACTACACCTTTAACCTCTATCAAGAGTCCCAGATAATAGATGCATTGACTATTTTTCAGAACTGACTGACAACTCTTCTCTTGCCTTCTGGTTGGCTTCCACCCAGATCACGTGCTTCGCCACCACCTGGGAGTTGTAGGACAGTTTGCCAACCAGCCAGCCAGCCTCCCTCCAGCCACCAGCCACAGGTATCCAGCCAGCCTCCACCCAAGGGGTGTATCAATGGTGCTACAGCATCCTCCTCCTTTCATAGAATCAGAATCATAGAATCAAAGAGTTGGAAGAGACCTCATGGGCCATCCAGTCCAACCCCCTGCCAAGAAGCAGGAATATTGCATTCAAATCACCCCTGACAGATGGCCATCCAGCCTCTGATTAAAAGCTTCCAAAGAAGGAGCCTCCACCACACTCCGGGACAGAGAGTTCCACTGCTGAACGGCTCTCACAGTCAGGAAGTTCTTCCTCATGTTCAGATGGAATTTCCTCTCTTGTAGTTTGAAGCCATTATTCCACGTCCTAGTCTCCAGGGAAGCAGAAAACAAGCTTACTCCCTCCTCCCTGTGGCTTCCTCTCACATATTTATACATGGCTATCATATCCCCTCTCAGCCTTCTCTTCTTCAGGCTAAACATGCCCAGCTCCTTAAGCCTCTCCTCATAGGGCTTGTTCTCCAGACCCTTGATCATTTTAGTCGCTTTCCTTTGGACACATTCCAGCTTGTAAATATCTCTCCTGAATTGTGGTGCCCAGAATTGGACACAATATTCCAGGTGTGGTCTAACCAAAGCAGAATAGAGGGGTAGCATTACTTCCCTGGACCTAGACACTATGCTCCTATTGATGCAGGCCAAAATCCCATTGGCTTTTTTTGCCGCCACATCACATTGTTGGCTCATGTTTAACCTGTTGTCCATGAGGACTCCAAGATCTTTTTCACACGTACTGCTCTCAAGCCAGGCATTCCCCATTCTGTATCTTTGCATTTCGTTTTTTCTGCCAAAGTGGAGTTTCTTGCATTTGTCACTGTTGAACTTCATTTTGTTCGTTTTGGCCCATCTCTCTAATCTGTCAAGATCGTTTTGAATCCTGCTCCTGTCCTCTGGAGTATTGGCTATCCCTCCCAATTTGGTGTCATCTGCAAACTTGATGATCCTGCCTTCTAACCCTTCATCTAAGTCATTAATAAAGATGTTGAACAGGACCGGGCCCAGGACGGAACCCTGCGGCACTCCGCTCGTCACTTCTTTCCAGGATGAAGAGGAAGCATTGGTGAGCACCCTCTGGGTTCGTCCATTTAACCAATTACAGATCCACCTCACTGTAGTTTTGCCTAGCCCACATTGGACTAGTTTCCTTGCCAGAAGGTCATGGGGGACCTTGTTGAAGGCCTTACTGAAATCCAGGTACACTACATCCACGGCATTCCCCGCATCTACCCAGCTTGTATCTCTATCGAAAAAAGAGATCAGATTAGTCTGGCATGACTTGTTTTTGATAAATCCATGTTGACTATTAGCGATGACCACATTTGTTTCTAAGTGTTTGCAGACCACTTCCTTAACAATCTTTTCCAGAATCTTGCCTGGTATCGACGTGAGGCTGACCGGACGGTAGTTGTTTGGGGCATCCTTTTTCCCCTTCTTGAAGATTGGGACCACATTGGCCCTCCTTCAATCTGCTGGAACTTCTCCTGTTCTCCAAGAACTCTCAAAGATGGTTGCCAATGGTTCCGAAATGACTTCTGCTAGTTCCTTCAATACTCTTGGGTGTAGTTGATCTGGCCCTGGGGACTTGAACTCATTTAGAACGGCCAGGTATTCCTGGTCCTGCTGGATCCTAGCCAACAGATTGCCAGGGTGTGATACTGCCAGTAAGCTGTCATTTCTCAACCACTGACCTTTCCCCTAAATTAACTCTCCACTCTAACACACTATCTCCCTGCTACTCACCACAATCCTATGGCATGTGACCACATCTCTCTTCTACTAGTGTCAGTCAAAGTTCACCACAACCAAACTCTGGCATTACTTCCTCAATAAATAATAAAAACCCAAACCCTTCCTTGGATTTGGTGGGGGAAGGGGGCAGAAAACCTGTGATATCTGTCAAGACATGTGTGGGTTAAATTTAGGACACAGAGGGGAGAAATAATAGATAGGAGGGTCCAATGTAAAAGGTTTTGAACCTCTCCCCTTAATAAAACACAGACTCCTCCTCCAATATGTGACATTTGGTGTGTCCCCACATCAAGACATCCTCCTTGGTCCCATGGTCTGTGGATTAGCCATGGGCATGTCAGGGTATTATGTGTTCAGGGAGTTTGATATGTGGAATGTCTATCGTAGTCTTTAAAAAGTGGTGAGATCGGCCATTTCAATGTTGTTCATAAAAACCTGGGGGGTGGGGATAACTGTGGTAACTGCTCTACAATTGCAGCAAGTTTCATCCCACTAGGTCTAAAAATGAGGGAGAAAGGAGCCCTGGAAGATTTGCCACTTGTGCAGTTACAAAATGTAAATAATGAAAATTTCGTTATATCATTAGAGTTATGTTATGGACCCCTTACAATATTTTAGAAACACTTTAGAAACTATCCACCATGTCCCTCTGCACTAATTTTGTAATCAGTATTGAAATATGTATTGTCGAAGGCTTTCATGGCTGGAATCACTAGGTTCTTGTGGGTTTTTTTCGGGCTATAGAGCCATGTTCTAGAGGCATTTCTCCTGATGTTTCACCTGCATCTATGGCAAGCCTCTACCTCTGAGGATGCTTGCCATAGATGCAGGCGAAACATCAGGAGAAATGCCTCTAGAACATGGCTCTATAGCCCAAAAAAACCCACAAGAACCTAGTATTGAAATATTTTTTCCATTGATCGTGCAGGTCTCATATACATGCATGTGTTTGTGGTAAAACAATCCTAAAATTCCATTTTGAAATAGTTAAGGCAGTAATTTTGAACACTGAATGCAATGTAGAACAACTCTGTTTTGACTGTCCATCAAAAGTGGAAAATAAATAGGTCTAATTTTCTTGTGTACAGATTTCCATAGTTGAGGCACTGCTCCAAAGAAAGCCCTCATGTACCCCCAACGTAACATTATGAGTTGATGGGATACACAAGATCTCCTCTGATGATCTCAAGTTTCTGCCAATTTGTTGTAACTTTGCTAGCACACTTTCAGCCTTAGAAGAAGGCAATGGCTTGCTCCTTCAGAATAACATTTGCCAGGAAATCCCTATAATAGGGTTTTCATAAGCTGTAGTTGACCTGGGGGCACACAACACCTTCAATAACACTTTGAGGGTTATTATTGAAGCATTCCTTAATTACTGACAACAATGCTTCTGATTTCTGATTGCCGTAGAGAAAAAATAGAGGATGAAAGAAAATGTGTCATTTCAAGCTATGATAACTGTTAAAATGTGGTAGATATTACACCCAAATTACCTCTCAATGTCAAGGGCTCTTATTTTCTTTTACCTTGCCTCATTGCCATCTTTAATATTCACTAAGAGAGTAGCTACATAACAAGAATGCTTGAGGATGTCAGTTTTTGCAAATCCTCACATGGCCTAATCCGATTTACAACTGTCAGACTAACGGGTGAAGTGGAACTTAGTATTGACTAATTTTGCATTACCAAATGTAATAGTATAGCTCTTCACTAAAATAAAGGCATAAAAACATATTGCATCATATGGATAGAGAGGGAGAGGGGAGGAGAGACAGATAGACACAGACATAGAGAAGCCATATAATAATATACTTCGAAATATTTATTTGGATAAAATTTTCATACCGTTTTGGGGAAAAATGTACAAGTGTGGTAGAATGGATTTATGGGTAAACATTTGAAAGTGATGTGAATAGAACAAAATCAATGTCTTATTATATGTATCAAGATCTCTCTTCCTAATTAGCCATATATTGTCAGGAGAGAATGCTTCTGGAGCATGGCCATACAGCCCAAAAAACTTACAACAACCTAGCCCTATATCATCTGATATTTATGAGATTTAGTTGATTCCTATTTGTCCCTGTCCATATCTGTATTTCTACCTGGTCCTAACACTATTGTACCTGTCTATTTGACTCTTTCACAGACAAGACTATGGATTCTCTCTTTGTTCCCTTCGTAACTGATTGACTCTTGGCATGCCATAAATTGTGTTGGTTCTTTACTTTACAATTGCCAAACCAGTGATTCCCCAACTTTTGTTCTCTTGTTGTTTTGGACTTCAGCTCCAAGAAATCTCAACCAGCTTGTCCAATTGTCATTCTGGGTCCTGAATTTGGAAGAAGACAATTTGGGAAACACTGTTTTAAATGTTCTCATGAATTTCTGAGCTATAAATCTAAGCATATTTTGAAGTGCGCATTTTGAGAGAATTGTCACACTTCTAGAATCAAACTGATTCACTCTTCCACATTGAAACATTACAACAAAGCAATACTAGTTTGGGAAATGTCTGTGTTATTCACACTATAAGGAGCCATGGTAGCACAATGGGTTAAACTCTTTTGCCGGCTGAACTGCGGACCGAAGGTCAGCGGTTTGAATCCTTAAGATGGAGTGAGTTCCTGTCTGTCAGTTCCAGCTTCCTATGCAGGGCCATGAGAGAAGCCTCCCACAGGACACATTTGGTCAACCCCTAGACAACCTCTCTGCAGACAGCCAATTCTCTCACACCACAAGCAATTTCTCAAGTTGCCTCTGACACAAATAAAAAAATTCACACTATTGTAAGCAACTTGTTTGCTTGGGATCCAACAGTCAGAGGGCGTGTTATATTGCTATTTTCCTATATAATGGCTTTTCCATAATGTCTCGGCACTGAATCTATCAATACTGACCTCTTCTGCCAAAGTGAATCTGATTTGTGCAGTTATACACATTTCCAGTTTGAAGTGATTGAGGATTTGGTATTTGTTACTTTTATTTTGCAATTCCCAGAGTAATTTATGGATTAGAGCTGAAGTTGTGAATTATATGTCAATGTTTTCATGAATTTCTGTGCTTAAAAAATTATCAGTACAACATTGAAATGTATACTTTGGGAGAAAATACTTACAAGTATGTATTTTGAAATAAATATCACACTTCTAGATATAGATTGATTCACTCCTTCAAACTGAAATGTTTTGAATAAGCCCATGCCACAACAATACCAATTTGTGACATATATATGCTATTCACCATATTCTAAACAACCAGTTGTCTTATAGTCTAACAGTCAAACTCCATATTAAGATGCTAGTGTCAATGTCTTTTTCTTTGCTCCTCCAATTAGCTTTTATTGGGACCCATTAGCATAGTATTTATGATTTAATACTTTCCAACCTAACTGCAGTTTTACAACTATTTTCCCCTCCAGCATAACCTTGGATGTGTGTGTGAAAGAGAGTGAGTGAAAAAGAGTTCTCATTGGTACTGCAATAGAAGTAAAGATTCCAATTAAGGAAAAAGAAAAGAAAAAGAAACATAATCTCGAAATAGTAGCAATGGAATAAAATACTATGTCATAGTAGCTAGCTTTGCTTTAACGTAATGTGTAGCTTTGCTATGAGTTTCGGATCATACTGAGTTCCTGCTGGGGATCTAAGTCACAGGATTATCGAACTAATCCATAGGATCAATTGAGCTCCATGGAGCTATTATTTATGCAATCCTTTGAGTGTCTGCTAACTGAGAACTGTTGACATGTAACATTTTCTAACAGATTATTGGCACATCACACTGAACAGCTGAAAAGTGAATCTTCTAAATTGCACTGTATCATTTCGTCATCTATACATAACATAAATTCATGATTCCAAGATTTCATATATACGTTCTGCATACCTGCAGTGAAATGGAGTAATAATAGAAAACATAAAAGTAGACTGATGCAGAAAACATTACTGGACCAAGATCTAAACAACCTGACTCTGACTCAATCGTAGTTCAATATAAAAATCTTGATTTATTGCAGAACCTTCCTCCTGGAGAGCTATTTAAAATAGCATTTTGTCATGCATCAGATTATGCAAAGTTAAGTTGAAAAATTTAAGTAGGAGGTTCTATATCTCATATTCCTATTTATTATACCTGAAATTTAATTTGAACTACATTTCAGTCCTACAAAATTAATCATGCCAAATGCATAAATTAGAACTTAAACAGAATGTTTTGTACGTCAAGACAATGACCCTAAATCTCATTATTAACAATATGCCAATAATGTATGATTAATAAAACAATGTAGCTTGGTAATGAAATATTGACAGCAAAAGGATGAACATTGAAATACAATGGCATAATGTGATTGGAAGTGCTATGGTGGATGTGAAGGAGAATAGAACAAGTACATTGTGAATATATGCTCTTGAGGCACGGTTGAGTAATATCCGATTATTAAGAACTTTTAATAATGCAAGAGTTCACTAGAAAATTATTATAATGAATATATTTCATTTCTTATGTAGGCATATAAAAATATTAAGCAAAGTATAATAATTTAGATTTTTTCCTTTTAAAAATGGTTTCAGAGATTCCATTATAACAAATCAATGAATGTAGATGCAGTGGGGGTTTTTGGTATATCTTAGTACAATTGTGGATAGAATTAAAATCATGGATATAAAAATTAGGGTTCAATTTCCAATTATTGTCTCCAAATTAGTATCACATAGCAGAAAAGTCCACAGAGGCATTTTAGTGTCTTCAATACTGTATTGAAAGGAACCGGCTTCATTTTTTCTAAGAAAGAAGTTGCTCAGGGCAACTTACAAAATATTACAAAAACCAACAATTTTTGAGAGTAAATTTGAGTGTGAATTGGCTTTTTAAAATAAGCCACATCTAGTCTACATTGTTTAACATGAGGAATGTTCAATGACATTCCAACTGACTTTTAGACATTTCTGTTTATGGCATTTTTGGCCTTCCAGTCCCTGGTAGGTGTCAAGCACCCACTTCTATTGCCCAAGATATACACTTTTTCAAGGTGATAATAACTGCTGAGAGTGGGGAGCTGACTGCTGCATAAGTACAAAGTGAAATGATGGAGGCCTTGAAGTGAAGAGCCTGTTGATGTGATATAGCAGTATAGCACATTATTGATGTATCCATCACATGCTAAATATCCCTTAAATTTTATGTAGTTTTAGAAAGCAGCAGTATAGTGTCTTCTACTGCTTTGGATAGCATGAAAACATTATAAAACAACACTTCCCTTGCATATTCCATCAAATGGTGTTATATGTTTCATTCTAGAGACTGTTGTTAAGATTTTGCTTGTTCATCCTTCAACCTAAAAATACCAACATCATGTCTAAATTGAGAAGCCTCTCAAATGAGCCACATTAATGCATCAACATGAAATCGCAGATGCAAACATGATGCCAATTTTCTTCACCTTTACCTTTGCTGAAAAAGGCAAGAATGATCATGCTCACAGTGTAAAAAAAGGGAAGAACACAAACAAAGATCTACTGTTTCACTAGCATCCTGTAGGATATGTCGAATTAAGCCAGCCTTATGATTGCATATGTCTCTTTAGTCAATGCAGAGGTTACTATTACTGCCAGAGACCACCAGAGGAATTCAGCAAAGAACATCATCATTTAATAGACATACAGAGACATAACAGATGGTTCTCCAATCTCCCACTATTCTCACCAAGCATAGCATAGCAGGGGACAGAAACTGTGCTGACTCTATGGTATGTGTGGAAGTTGAATGAATGTCCAGCTGTAGTGTTATACCACATGATAAATATTTCACTACACTGAACCATGAAGAATTGAGATGGCATTGTGTGGTATAGACACTGAACCACAGTGGTGATTTTTGCTTAAGAGTGCTACATAGGCTTTCCTTATACAAAGAAAGTATTTCTTCATTGTTAATGCTATATATATATATATATATATATATATATATATATATACACACACACACACACACACACAACAAATCAGTTAGGACTGGAACACTGATAACTCATCTCCATAGATCGAATAGACCACCCACTGATTATAGATTTATATTGTTAGACAACAAAAGTTTGTCATAACAAAAACAAGCAAGACTAAAAATAAAACGACAAAAATATTGTTAGCATTTCCTTAGACATCAACTATCTCCACTGCATTCACAGCAATTACGAAAATAAAATATCATCCAAGAGTTAAGGATTCTGTTCACAATAGCCCACATGCTGATGATTGTAGAAGGATTGCTTTTGGTAGTAAAGCTGCATGCATTATTAAATAGCTGCATATCGATGAATAGTTCTGCAACAACCATCATATTTAAACTAGTTAAGCCTAAATGGTTAAATTTATGTGCTCCATAATAGCAAGCAGTACATAATCAGATAGAAATAATTCACCCAATAAACCAAAACATATCCCCATTGCCACTTGTTCAGGATATTCATAAGTGGAATTTTAATGTGGTCATTATTTCCATGCTCTTTTACAGTTAAACCATTTGAAAGCTTTCATTTCTTTCTTGTTTTCTTGTAAAATATACTTCTGCTAAAAATAAGAGCTAAAATATATCAATAAACATGCTGATTTTTATGTCAACAGCACAAAATCATGGCTTTAAAAATTATGACAATCTGATTACTGTCTATTATAGATTATAATATATATCAAAACCAATGTGGGGACTGAACTGTATTTATACATTTTAGACATCTTAGGCACTTCTTTTGTTTTATACTATAAATTTTAATGTCACAGTTTATTGAAATGCCATCCCCAGGATGTATATAAAAAGTTATTGTTTTCCATAACAATAAAAGTGAGGAAACTAGTCAGCTGATTTTGGCAGAAAACAATTTTCCAGTGACAAATATTTCCCATGCATTCTACTTATCCTCTTTTTATTTATTGTTTCAAACTATCTTTTATTGGATTCTTTGAAATGAAGAAGGCTGTCCTCTTTTTAAAAATTGTATAAAGAGTGGCATCTCATGATTTCCATGTCAACAGAGTAATGAATCCACATTTAAAGAATCACTTAAAGATCACTTAAAGATTTGGCAACCCTGTTGCCAAAATTGGGTCAATACCTTGAATATCTCATTAAAATTAAAATTAAAACCAAGCAGATTCACTATCACATAGGCAATTATTATCCTCCAAGTGTAAATTTTACATCACAACACTAAATTAACAAATCTTCATGTACTCCTCAGTAAATATGGACCAGAATAGAAAGTTAGATTAACATATTACCAACATTTTTGTCAAATAGGAATGTGATAGACCATCCTAATATCAAACCAAATTCTAGGAGCATCTACACTTGGAATTAATGAAGTTTGGCATCTCTATAACTGCCACGGTACAATGCTGTGGAATCATAGGAATTGTCTATAGGGTCTTTCAAAGAGGGCTGTTGTCTCTCTAAACTACTAATCCCATGATTCCATAGCATTCAGCCAGAGCAGTTCAAATGGTGTGTTGTTCATTTGTTCAGTTGCTTCCGACTCTTCATGACCTCATGAACCAGCCCACGCCAAATGGTGTAAAACTGCATTAATTCTGCAGTGTAGATACACCTAGAGTGAAGAGGAAAATAAAATATTATCAACTCTAGAGCAAGAAGGTGATGCCTTGACATTTAAACAATATTTTACTTTCCATGGAAATAGGTAAGAGAAAGAACTGCCCACGCATTGAGTTAAGGAATTCAGGAAATAGTGAGATGTGATAGCTTTCACTTATTTCATTCATTGTAACTCTAAAGCCCCTTCCACACAGCTGTGTAAAATTCACACAGCTGGATTATATGGCAGTGTGGACACAGATAATCCAGTTCAAAACAGATATTGAGGATTATCTGCCTTGATATTCTGGGTTATATGGCTGTGTGGAAGGGTCATAATGTGCAGTTTGATGTATAATGGGATACGGTATGACATAGGATGATATTTCTATATGTCATTTAAATTATAATCCCATGAATGTATGCCAAAAAGAGAATAAATGAGGACAATAGAAATTTGAGATCACTAGCATGGTAAAAGCCACAAGTCATAAAAATAGTATTAAACAGTAAGGGAAAATATATAAACAGCATGGCCAGTTTCCATGATTAGAATATTAAATGAAAATGAATAGCAATCAAATACTTTATATTTTGAGAAATCAGTCCAAATAATCACTCATAGAAGGACCTCTTCACATTGATGGGGTCCAGCATTCTGATTTGGCAGCCTCTGTAGTGAATCGGGAGGGGGGGGGAGTGGGCTACTCCCAACTCACCACCAGCGGACACTTTCCCATCACATGTGGAGAAGCTTTCTCCTGTGGTAGCTCTATTATTTCAAATGAAACACCGGGGGGGGGGGGGGCTCCCGTGTCAGCGATGGAGCATCCTATGGCACTTCTACCCCACTTGACCCACAGAGCTCTGCCAGAAATGAAGCTACATTGTGTGATGAGCAGCATGGGGCTCTGTGGGTCAACTAAGGCAGAAGTGACCTAGGATGCTGAATTTCCATCATGTGATGAGGTCCTAAGATAGTACAAATTTGTTATATCTATATCTCTGGATATTATTTATTTATGACATTTATATGCCACCCTTCTCACCCTGAAGGGGAGCTCAGAGCGGATATATCTATATCTCTGGATATTTATATACATAGAAATACACATACAGTATGACAGTTCCAAACTATTTCTCTTTCTACATTGAACTTTTAATACATCTATGAAATAAAGACACCAAATTGCCTCCATTCCTGATTTCTTAGATTAGTATATCCACTGCTGATGCTTCTCCCAGTAGAATGTTGACACACTAAATCAAATATTGTTGTTAGTACAGGAGCAATTCCAGTGAAATAGCCCTAGGTGAGAACAAAGTCTATCTTCTGGTGAAAAGACCACACTCTTTTGAACACTGCTTTTCTCTTCCCATCTTCAAGGGTTCTTATCAGAATGAGAAATCAAATAAAAGGAAACAGTGAGACTGACATGACTCATTCTGTGCAGCACTTTCAAACAAGGCTGAGGAAGGTGTATGCTTTGACCTCTGAAAATGCTTTTTCCTTGCAATTTTTATCAGTATACACAAGGTACACTGCAGGTTGAGACTACTTTAACTACTATTGTTGAATGCTATGGAATCATCAGAATTGTAGTTTTATAATTCCTTTAACTTTTTATGCCAAATAGTGCTGATGTGGGTGTGTGTGATCAATCAATCAATCAATTCCAACTTTTTATGACCCCATGAACCAGTCCACATGAGAGCTTCCTGTTAGCCATTGCCACCCCCAGCTCCTTCAAGGTTAAGTCAGTCCCATCAAGGATAACATCCATCCATCTTGCCCTTGGTCAGCCCTGAATCCCTTTTCCATCCATTTCCCCCATTATCATTATTTTCTCAAAGGTATCCTGCCTTGCCTTTAATATTCTTCCCTACAGTGAGCAGTTAGGCCTTAGTGCTGGTGCCTCACCAAATTACCATTTCTATGATTGTATAGCACTGTGAAATGACAGTTTAAACAGTGTCAAATTGAATTCATTCTACAGTGTAGATGCACTCAGACTATAAGGAGAACAACAGAATAGAATGAGAAAGCCATTTTTTTCTAACACTATTCAGCAACATAGTTAGGTATAGGTCGAGTTTAGAAACCCCAGCCTCAATGCACTTCAAAATCATTATTCTCCCAAATTTCAAATACAAAAATTATTTAGAAGTAGTATAAAAATAATAATTTTCTATGCCATTTGTAGCAGCTGAAACATAAAGCACAATACACAGTCTGTATTATGTCCAATTGTTTAAACTTACTTAAACTTTATTCTATTTGTGACCCCTTTCCTCCTGAGAAATTTTTATGCGACCCCAGGTACACTGGTATATAAAATAGATATAAAATCAAACATTTGCTGATAATAAATCAGCATTTACAAGGCTTGCGAAACAAGCTCATTCACCTTTCTGTGGAGTACACCTGAAGCATTTTTTTGCAGAGTCCACTATAAACATTGTATGTTGTTGCTAACAAATTTGTGTAAATGGATGGCATTCATATATTACTGTTGCCAATTTTTTCTGACCCCTTTCATTCAGTGGACCTCATCAGGGGTTGGGATTCATAGTTTAAGAAAGAGGGTTTAAAAGAAACAAACATGATACATTTTAATGTGGTTGGTCATTGAGTGAAACTGAACCTATTATTCAAATTATATGGGTGTTGTAGAGATTTAAAATGGTGGAATGACCCTCTGATCTCTACAGTAGCACAGTCCTGCTGCCTCTGAATGTTGTAGTTTAAATAGCAATATTGCCAAACTCTTGCTCTTTTAAAACATAGAACAAGTTTTTTCATCTTTATCTGAGCAATAATTTGAGTAATCTGAATCAAATTGGTATGATTATTCCAGTTTTGCTGATGGATTGTGGTTACCCAGACAGCCAGGTAATGTTACATGTTCTAAGATGGTTTCTAAATACAGGCCACATGTTTCCTTTTTAGAAGGCTTCTGAACAAGTAATATATTCATGTATATGTATGGGGAGGGAAATTGTTTTATGGCTACTCTTCTGACAGATAAGCTAGGCTGTATTGGATCTATCCAGATATTGGATCCTATTCCTGAAGTAATGAGTCCACTGATCATCCAGTGTGTGTGCATACACATGATGTTAGTCAACTCACTGAAGACCCACTAGATGATTTCCATGATAGGCAAATAATATGCAGAGGTGTCTGTCAAGATTTGAGGATATACACTATGGAATTTTTTTGTTGAATGGGGAAAGTTAGCAAAGGAGAACACTGAATGAGTATGGGAGGAAAAAAGTAAAAGAACAGCAAAGAAGAGTTGATTTGGGGAGAGACAAAGAAAAAAAGAATAGAGGGCATTGGAAGTAAAATGACAAAGGAGTTTCTAAGCCTGTGCACTGAACAAATAAATAAAATAAAGAACAATATTATGGTCGCATAGTATGTTTGAACTGAAGGTATATTTGATATGTTTACTAATACAGGACTTATATGAACTGATATGTACTAAAGTTACACAATTTAAAATTGCAAATAAATGTAATAATGGCTTCAAATATTTGAAATCTGAAATAATTATAGTAGTAGAGCAATAAATGTGGCTGTATATAATGAGCTGCATAAATTTTTCAAGCTGTCTTTTAAAACCCTGTTTTGTTTTGACCTATTATTTATATCTGTTACTTCAAGAAAATGCCACATATCCTTTCTCGCCTTCTAAAAGGATCATTTGAAACAATTCAGCTTCTGAAAGCTATCCTAGGCATGAGAAGATCAAGCTTTCACCTAAGTGACCCCACTTAGCAGCAAGGTTGAAAATTTTATTAATTAAACTGACAAATACTTCAAAGAGAGGAAATTATAAAACTTTTAGAACATCAGCTGCAAAATAGCCCGTACATATAAATGACAGAAAAAGGAAGAGGAAAGGGGGGCATAACTTCATGTTTCATTTGATATGTGACATTTATGCATACTTGTCTTCGATTACATTTTTTTAAAAAAACAAGTCTTCCTTTGAAAGTTTCAAAATACAACACTTGTGGGCTTATAATACAACTAAAAGGCAAAGCCAATTCACTAAAAAGATGCTTGAATATGATTGAAAGTATAATTTGTATCCAAGCACCATCTTTTCTTTAAATACACCATTTACAGATTGTTTTGTTTCTGTTATCTCAACAATCTCATAAAATATATACTGTATATAAAGCTTATATTGTGGTTTATCTTGTAATTTTGATCTTAAATAACATACCAGACACCTATTTATGATGCTAAATACAAAATATGCAAAGACATACCATAAGACACTTCCACATTTGAGATGCTATAGGAATTCACATTTGAAAATCTGTGTGCCTAGTGAACCTGCTCAAGATTTGTTACTGGCATATCTATCTATCTATCTATCTATCTATCTATCTATCTATCTATCCATCTGTCTTACAGAAAATATCCAACACCTCTATAAATGAAAATGTTACAGACTAAACAAATAGTTGAAACTGAAGAAGATTTTGTACATTTTAAACAACAACATAGTGTCAGACCCTGCTAACAAGTAACTAGGGCCACATTCAGGTAGCACAATGATTCCCATTTTACTGTCATGAACTACATTATATGGCCTGGGAGTTGTAGTTTTGTGAAGTCTCTGGCAAAAATTCAAAATAGCCCTCCTTAAACTGCAAATCTCATGATTCCATGGGATGGTTCCATGGCAGATAAAGGCTATTAAGGTGCTCTAATTGTGTTCTATGAAAAGGTTCCAGACCTCATGAATGAAACATGTTATGCTCTATCTTTCTGTGCTCCTTTCTGTGTTTCACTCTAGCCCTGTACTACTACAATGCCCTAATTGAAAAGATGAGATCAAGTCAATTTTAATTCTATTTGACTTAAAGTTCTATATCATGTCCATGACCTATCCACATCAATGGACTGTATTTAAGAAGGTAATAATTGTATCAAATTTAGTTCAGAATATCATAAACTACGAGAGTAAAATGCCTGTGGTTTCATGACTCTTAAAGACTTTAATAGAGTTATAGCCTTAATTTAAATTCATTTCAAGGAAACCTTATTTCAATTTACATTTGAAATTAATATCAATAAAATCACTGAAGCCCATTTGGCTTTTTAAAGACATTGGTACACTTTGTAGATTTATATTCAACATCAAAAAGGGTTATATGTATTATGCTATGTTTTCTCATGGTTATACTAGATTTTCCTCCTAAATATGCTGTCTGATTTTTCAGGATTGATGCATCAGATGTTAGAAGCATATAAAATTATGCATGGTAAGAATTAGGGCTCTGCAAAAATTTTCATAACTTGTTGTAAGTTTAGTCAAATTTTGTCGAAGGCTTTCATGGCCAGAATCACTCAGTTCTTGTGGGTTTTTTCGGGCTATATGGCCATGTTCTAGAGGCATTTCTCCTGACGTTTCGCCTGCATCTATGGCAAGCTTCCTCAGAGGTGAGGTCTGCTGGAGCTGGGAAAAAAGGGGTTTATATATCTGTGGAATGACCAGGTTGAGACAAAAGGCTTTTGTAAGTTGGGTTGGGTGTGAATCTTTCAACTGACCACCTTGATTAGCATACAATGGGCTGACTGTGCCTGGAGCAAACTCTTCTTGAAGGGTGATTAGATGTCCCTGCCTGTTTTTCTCCCTGCTGTTTTTGCTGTTGCAATTTTAGAATTTTTTAATACTGGTAGCCAGATTTTGTTCATTTTCATGGTTTCTTCCTTTCTGTTGAAATTGTCCACATGTTTGTGGATTTCAATGGCTTCTCTGTGTAGTCTGACATGGTGGTTGTGAGAGTGGTCCAGCATTTCTGTGTTCTCAAATAAAATGCTGTGTCCAGGTTGGTTCATCAGGTGCTCTGCTATGGCTGATTTCTCTGGTTGGAGTAGTCTGCAGTGCCTTTCATGTTTCTGGATTCTTGTTTGGGCGCTGCGTTTGGTGGTTCCTATGTAGACTTGTCCACAGCTGCATGGTATACGGTAGACTCCTGCAGAGGTGAGAGGATCCCTCTTGTCCTTTGCTGAACGTAGCATTTGTTGGATTTTCTTGGTGGGTTTGTAGATTGTTTGTATGTTGTGTTTCCTCATCAGCTTCCCTATGCGGTCAGTGGTTCCCTTGATGTATGGCAGGAACACTTTTCCTCTGGGTGGATCTTCATCTTGACTCTCGTGGCTTGTTCTTGGTCTTGCAGCTTAGTCAAATTTGTTAGATTTGCACTTACAACACAATATCCAATGTGTGGGCATTGTACACACCAAAAAATTAAGAATTTAAACTTTAGCCTAGTGTTTTTTCTTAAATTGCGTAAATGTTGTAACCCTCTGTGACACAGTTTTAATTCACAGAGCAACCAAACCGTACTGGGAAATAAGTCAAATGTGTTGCCATGCTTCTCAGCTAGTCAGGGCTGTGGGGGGGGGGGGAGGCAGAGTTGTGGCCAGTGTAACTTTTCCCCAGTGCCTTCCCAAACCCTCCACTCATGCTCGGGAGGGAGAGAGGAGCTCCGTGCCAGGTTAGCTTTCCAGGCAGACAGGCATAGGGCACAGGGTTGCACCGGAAAAGAGAGAGAAGTGACTCCATTAGCTGCTGCTTAGCTTATAGCTAATTGTAGCTGAGACTAACTCTTTGCACTGGGGAAGAAGGAATGAGAAGCTTTACACGCTGTAGAGACAGGCATGGCAGACAGGGGCTTACTTATTCCTTTTAGGTGTGGGTGGGCGTCTTTTGCATTACGACTGCATTTTAGGGAATCTTTGATGATTACTTCCTGGGCTACATTTATCTCTGTGGACTGTGTGTGAATAGAGCCAAAAAGCAGACAACTTTTTTTTCATCCAGCCAAAACTTGCCCTGGCAGCATTTTCTAGCACTAGTGTGATCTCTGTGTGCAAAACACACACACACACAAAGAACACAGCTGGTTATTTCATTCTGGCACAAGTTGCTTTGGCTGTATTTTCTAGTGCTAGTGTGATCTCTGTGTACATAACAAAGCAAAAAAGCATACAGCCACTTATTTCAATCAGGCACAAGTTACCTTAGCTGCTTTTCTAGAGCTAGTGTGATCATTGTGTACATAATATAGCAAAAAAGAACACAACTACTTGCTAATCATTGCCACAAATTAAAGCACTGAGTCTGAATCCTTTTTTGGCAGGGGGAACATACTATAAACATTTCCAGGGTTTTAGGAGACCTTGTCCTCCCTTTATATAATGCTTAAGAAATATCACAGCTAAAAAATTTTCTTGACCAAATAAATATTTTAAAAATCTCCAAAATCAGGAGATATTTGAATCTTTCTGGAACTCAGGGAAATTGATGCCCTGGTTATATTATGTAATTTTAGAGAAATTCCAGGGCATATCTCTTGTAGTTTCTTTTTAAAACTTTTTTTGGTAAAAACAAAAAAAATCCCCCAAATCAATAAATGAGTGAAACATTCTGACACTTTGGGGGGGGGGGGGGATAACAAGGTTAAATGTGTTCTACCACTCTAGTACATTTAACCTCAATAGCTCTAAAATGATGGAGAAAGGAGCCCTGAACCCCCCCCCCCCCACCACCACCACCACCACCACCAAAACCACACAATTATGTTAATGAAATAACAACACAATTTTGTTACTGACAGTACTTTAGAAACACTTTAGAAATGAAACCCTGGTATCCTCTCATTTTTGTAATGACTTTTGAAACATGGTTTATTTATTACACGGCCCTAATAAGAATAACATACATAGAGAGAAGATTTTTTAAATACTATAATTCACTGACATTGAATTCAGTTGCTTCAGGATAGAGCAGAGTAAATGTTTTCACATACATTTAAACTGTGGAATTTGATTCCACACCATGTGACAATGCCCTCCAACTTAGCTTTAGAAAGGTATTAGACAAATCCATAGTGAAAAATTATTACTGGTAATAAAAGTGATATACTGCCTCCAGAATCAGAGCACTTTGCTTGTGAATAGCAGTCATTGTGGTCTGTCATTTTCATGTTCTACATTTTGACTCTCCATGTGCTTCTACTTAGTGACTATTGTGGGAAACAGGATGCTAGATGAGATAAAGCAGGGCTTTTTTTATAAAGTGATCTTGACCAAGCCACAAAATATACTGTCTAAGTTGACAAAGAGGAAGCGGTGTGAGCACGCCCTATCACTTCTTCAAGCACCTGCTACTATATGACAGCCAAACAGAACAAATGCACCTGTCCTTCAAATCATTTCTACTTACTACTAGTAAGCCCTTCATGAGCTCACAAGAACAAAAGCATCCCGACTCTCCAGTAGAGATCTTTTATCAGCCATCTCTTCTTAAACTACTTATGCACTCTGTTGCATCACTGGAGATTTGCCTACTGTATGGTTAGGTCAGCTTAATGTCCTGTTTGGAGAAACATGGTAACTCCCTGCTTGATGGGTATTCTATAGCTAGGATGACTCCTTGCTATGTTAAATGGAGCCACACTATGACCATTCCACAATAAGTACCTGATGGCAGTTTTGTAGAATGGTACAGAACAAATGTTGTGATAGAAATTGCCTTATCACTATGTATCAGGTTCAGAGTAATCTTTACTCAGACCCAGTGTTGATTTGTGACTTTAGATTTTATTCAGTAACACTTTCTGACTCCTACTCTATGAATCATTATACAATTTGACAGTTCCAGCTTGTCATTCTAGAATATGCTAGAGGTTCAGGAGAGAAGACCTCATGACCAGACTATAGGAACAAGAACTATTCTATGATTGACATAGACGTAATAGTTAAGACACTCTGCAAAACTGACAGTTTATTCTCATTTATTTACTTGTTTATTGTATTTATATGTCACTTTTCTTACAGAGTGAGGCCTAAAAGGGTTTTTGAAACATATTTTTAAATTCACAACAACAATTTGAGATAACTAAACCTACATAAAATAGTATAAATGCATTTTTAATAACACAATGTGAAAAGAATAAAATATTCCCATAAAGAGCTCTCCTGCTTACATGTTAAAATGTTGCTTGGATAGAAATATCTTCACCTGCTGGCAAAAAGAAAGCAGGAGAGGGGCAATCTAGCCTCCTGTGAAAGGATGTTCCAGATGGTTCAGTCAACCACTGAGAATTTCATATCCTCACAAGCAAGCCTGTGATGGTGACAGGACCAAGAAAATGCCTTCCTCTAAGGATCTTAATTGTCTGTCAGGTTCATATCAGGAAACAGAGTCTTTCATATCATCTGGCCCCAAGCCATTGTAGGATTTGTAGGTCATATGACCAGCACTTTGATTTTGCCCAGAAAAAAAATGTAATCATTTAAGCTGTTTTAGCAAAAAAGCTGTATGCTTTCAATAAGTGTCTGCATTCAATCCAGTTGATACCTGTTCAGCATTCTGGCTTCAGCATTTTGAACCAGCTAGTTAACGATAGCAAATACATAAGTCCTACCACTCCAGACATTTTGTCTGAAAATGTCTTGTGCACTCTGTTATGTTTTCTTCAAGCAATAACACCAGATTCTTCTTTCCTCTGAAGGATAAGAGAAATGTATAACAGTATACTTTACATGATAAACTTCATGAAAGTTTTATTAATACTTTTGATTTATTATAATTTTTACTTCTTTTTTATGCAAGATTCAGATAAAAAAAGGAGCCTTTAGTCAGTTAGTAAAATCATGTTGATCTACTAAGTACCATTGCTTTTCACGTCTGGAAAATTTTGAATGCATGAATAAAACATATACTGGCTATAAATATTTTAAGATTGGAAGCATTTTCTGCCAAGGTGTGCTAAGAGAAAATGTCTGTAGAAATATGTCATTGCAGTAACAAAAGGGAGTGGCAGAATGTCCTTTCTCCTCCTTATGGAGGTCAAGGTTATAGCATGCTAACTTTAGAAGATAGAGATAGCAACTTCTTCTGGGACAAGGCACATGTCAGGTATGAGGTTAAGATATAAGCATTTCTTTTCTATCAGTATCTTCTAGAATCTCTGCTGCTGTTTTTGTTGTTGTGTGCTTTCAAGTCTCATTTCCTACGTCTGGTGACCCTAAGTGGTACCTGTCAGAATTTTCTTGGCAACATTTGTTCAACCTCTGTCTTCTTCTGAGGCTGAGAAGGTAATTTGCAAAAGGTCACCCAGTGGATTTCCAAGACTAAGCAGGAATTCAAACCATGGTCTCCAGAGTCGTAGTCCAATGCTTAAACAATTGCACCACACTGACTCTCTATTTGCAACACTGTACAATGAACATTACATCCAAATGATGCCTAATTACAGCTTCAATATTTTGTCCTGTGGTACATGTTTAGCCAACACTGGTAAAAGGCAAGTGGGAAATTGGAAATAACACCATGGAATAAATGAGGAAGATGAAACATGTCACATATTCATTTCTTATATAATGTACAAGGCAGTTTCCCTCTGACAATGTGATAACCCTCTTCACAATTCTGTTAGCCTCAAATGCCTATTCATTACAATCCCACACTCACATCACACTTTGTCATCACATAGACACAGGCCTTGCATGCCATCCTGGTGCAATGAAAATATTTATTTGCTATGCAAAAGAGGAGAAGCCAAGTATATATTCCAGTATGGGCAAATAAAGTTTGATGGATGAGAGAGGCAATCTAGTGCAACTTTACAAGTTGTTCCAGAGGATCACTGATCTTAAAGTTTCTTGCGCATCATTTAATAACGACTTAACTGACATATGTACATACAAACGTTCTGGAATTGTTATGGATCTGAGAGGAAATAGCAACAAAAAGAAACGTTCTGGCAAATTGAGGCCAGAAAAAGTCTTAAGCAGAAATTAGACATTTTAATTAGAAAAAAAAATCTAATTATAAATTAGAAAAGTCTGAAGTAGCTTGAGGCCAGAGCCTGAGAGACTTTTCCAAGGGGCATGCTACTTGTATATCACTTGTGTAGGAAGTAAAAAAATGCTTTTCCATACATTGTTCTGGTTTGCCTCCATTTTCATTGCTATCATTTCCTTTTTTTAAAGATTACTCATTTCTATGGAAGCATGTAAAAAGAAATGTGGGGATCATAGCACTAGCCTGCTGGTAAGATTTATTTATTTAACATATTCATACCCTGTATTTCTCTACCCCAAAGGAGACTCAAGATAGCTAACACATAGGCAATTATTCAATGCCTTAAAACATATACAATTCAAATAACATTAAAATTTAAAGTTAAATTAAATTAAAAATAATACACATTAAGCATTTAAAAACATTACATTCAATATTAATGTACAAATTGTAGGTATCTTGCTTAGATAGATAGTAGAGGTGTGCAATTTGGCTAGACTCCATGCCGTTTTCAATGTCTGGGTTTTGGTGGCTGCCCAATCTATTTTTTGGAGTCTCCCAAAATTATGTTTTTTATCTGGTAGTCGAAAGATCCATTTTCAAGCCAGGACATTCCAGCCCATTGGCAGCAATGAGGGAACTTCCCAGGCTCCACTTTCCATCATTTTTAGGGCATCAGTCTTAAGAAACCACTTTTTCTGGGACCGTTTCTCCTCATATCCTTCAACATGATCTGGGTTAGGGCATCAGACTTAAGAAACCACCCTTCCTGGAATTGTTTCTCATATCCTTCAATAAGACCTGGATTGAGACAACAGATTTAAGAAACCACTGTTACTGGGACTGTTTCCCCTTATATCCTTTCTGGGATCATTTGCCCTCAACACCCGTTCAATGAAGCTGAGTTAAGGCACCATTTTAAAACACTTTTTCAGTGGGAGCCAAACCACCTGAAGGAGTATAGCAATTCTTTTAAAAAGATACAATTTACCTCCTCAATTTTATGTTAGCTTTAGAAATGGTAAGATACCTCTAACCCTCATTTGAAAACACCATTGTTGGCAGTTTCTTAAGTGTGTAGAAAGTAAACACTTATTTATTGCTATTTGAATAAAAAAGCAAGGCAAGTGATTCATAGCTGCAAGCGGCACTGAGAGTTTAGATCAGTAGTGAATTGGAGCATGATCTCTCAGAAGCCTGCTTCCAACAGAAAATGGAGGCCCAGGTTGGCTAAAAGACATGTCATGTCTTTCTTCTGTTCTGATTGGCTCAACAGAAAGGGCTCACAGGGAAACCCCCATGCACGCATACAGCTGCTTTTCCTCGCTTCACATTTAACCAAGTAAAACCAAAAGTAGCCATGGTTAGCAGCTGCATGGTCTGTCACAAAAAAAAAAAAATGACAGTGGAACCCATGCCATTACAGCTGGCTGATAGAGCCAAATCAGTCGGAGCCCATTTTGAAAAATGGATCTGTGCACAGTCCTAATAGATAGTGCATGGTCTTGGGCAAAGTATGCACATTATCTCTTTTAAGGAACATTTCTAAAACATATAACTCTCATGACATTCATTGCATTGGTGAGGGTGAAACATCTCACACAATTCCTTGCATTCATCTATGGAAGACATTGCAAAACTTACTCATTGATTCTCAATGCATTTCATTACTACAGCATAAATATTGTTACAGAGAGGACTCTGTTATATTACCATTCTTATTCAAAACCTAGTAAAGCCAATTATCTCACTATTTGTTGACAATGTCTATATTATTGCTGTAGTTGTTTCAATTCCTTTTCCTTAAGGGAGAAGTGGATACTTCTAGATATTTTTTTAAAGTGCATATATATGTGTGCATGTGCATATTGCTTAAAATTTATACATTTTTTCAAATATATAAAATACAATACTGATTATAAAAACAAAAACAAAGAGATAACACAAAAAGAAAAAAGATAGTTGCAAAAGGAAGAAAGAGAAAGAAATGGAAAGCAAAGAATAAATGTATCATCTATCTAACCTTTTCAACAGCAAGTAATGCAACATTAATGCATAGAAAAACAAAAATACTATACTTCCCTAGTACATTACTTCATCACTCTTTTTTCAATGGAATAAAACTATTGATAAGTCATAGTTCAATTGATAACACATAAATCATCTAGAAGTCCTCCCACTGAGAATTTTAAATATTGTATTAATCAAATGTGTTATTTTATTTTAATACAAATCAGTCTTCTGTAAATCACTAGACATTATTAATAATTAGTAACAATTAACACTAAAATGCAGCCATTTATTATTTATCACCCATGGAGCCCCCAGTGGCGCAATGAGTTAAACCCCTGTGATCGCAGGACTGAAGTGGCGCAATGAGTTAAACCCCTGTGATGGCAGGACTGACGACCAACAGATTGGAGGTTCAAATCCAGGGTGAGCACAGATGAGCTCCCTCTGTCAGCTCCAGCTCCCCTTTTAGTTTAAAGGGATTCATATTTTGTGTATAATAATCATGGGAGGGAAGTATAGTTAGCTCTTTCCTTTAAGACATTCTCTTCCCATGCCCCATTAAGAATCCTCCCCAGGGGTGGAGCCTCATAACCAGACTCAATTGCTCCATTGGAATTGTCCATTTTGGAGTTGGAAAGTGTAGATCAGGCATGGACAAACTTTGGCCATCCAGGTGTTTTGGACTTCAACTTTCACAATTCCTAACAGCCTATTGGCTGTTTGCCCATGCCTGGTGTAGAGGAAGGCTGGAGAGAAGCACAATTAGCACATTAACATCAAAGCTCCGTTACTAGAGACAGATGAACAAAGAAATAAGAAGTCACACAAGATAAAGTAAAGTAAATAGAAACCTCAAACCTGCAAGATTTCCACTTCTCCTTACAAAGACTCTATTAGTCAGTCCCAGGAGGAGAGAGAATTTGAATTTTGTTGTTTATTAAATTATTGTTTACTGTTCATTTGTGTATTCTGATATATTTTCAGTGAGATCAAGGCACCTTCCACATAAACAGCTTGTAAAGGCAGAACAAGTTCCTTTAGCTCTCACTCATCTAGTCATCCTTGTTTTTAAAGCCTTTAATAAACATTAACACCTGAGAGTGAAAATTTTGGATAAAATGGCATATTTATTAAATGCATATGATAGCAAACAAGAGTTATTAAGGCCCAAGGAGGCCATTGCTCTTAACTCTTTTTCACAGGTTTGCAGTGGCATCCCTGTAGCCTTGTACAGAATGATGAAAGTTGAGTGATAGCAGCAGATAAGAGAAGCTGCATGTTCCATTCTGTGCCGATAGCTAGCATGAGTGAAGATTGCCATCTTTAAACCCTCTAATCTAGCCCACCAGGATAAAATAGAGGCCAATGAGAAATAACATTTTCCAGAATACTCTTCATTCTCTACATGATCAGTGGTCAAATTGCCTGTTCAGCAGATTACATTTGAACTGCAGCTAAACATTTGTTATCATTTCTGATCTCTGGGATGTCAGAATAAAACATATTTGAATGTATCAGTTGATTTTAGTTTCGTGTCAATCAGAACAGAGCAATGATAAACTTGGAGAAAACTTGGCCTTCAGCTATGAAGGCAGAAACAAGTCATGGATAAAATGAAACCCAGAGCTGGGACTATGGCTGAAATGATTTAGGTGGGAGGAAACCCCTCTGAAGTTAATAGATCTTATGTGCAGAATTTGAATTTAGCTGCTAAAAACTCCTTAATCACTTTAGAAAAAAAGCAGATAATATTTCACAATATGCTAGATATTGGATAATGAGTGAGTATCTCTACAGTATGCATGGAAAGAATGTTTAAGAGCTACATTAGTAATTCATTCAAGGCAAATTGTGTATGACTCCCCTAACTCTTAAGGCCTTTGAAACACCATCCCTGTTAAAGTGATTAGCGTAGAGGGAAGTAATTTTTAAATGCCTCTTCTGCACATGGAACAATTGCATGCCAGAATCACCGGAATGTGAATGTTCCATGTGTTTAGATTACTGTAATGAGAAATAAGTGCTGTGGGATGTCTCCAGAATAGGTGCCTGGAAGTGATGCATCTGACTCATCACCTAAATAATCATCAGCTTATTTACACAGCCTAAAAATTCTCTCTGCTATTACCAAAGAATATTATTTTAGTTTTAGTTTTAGTTTTTTTCTCTACAGTATAGCACATAGGCAGAAATTATGAAAACTTGAAGATTTTCCCCATATTTATCTGCCTCTTGATTGTGTTTCTTTCTCCATCTCATAATATTATCAAAACATACATCATTCTTGGAACCCTATAAATTAGTTTTATCAGTTTTATTTTACTATATTGTTCTGTTATGTTTGTAACATGCTATTTTGATGGTATTTTGATATGGATAATTCACTGAAGTAATGGATGCATTACCCAGGAGCCCCCGGTGGTGCAATGGGTTAAACCCTTGTGCCGGCAGGACTGCTGACCTAAAGGTCAGTGGTTCAAATCCAGGGAGCTGAGTGAGCTCTCTCTGTCTGCTCTAGCTTCTCATGTGAGGCATGAGAGAAGCCTCTAACAGGATGGTAAAACATATGGGCATCCCCTGGTCAGCGTCCTTGCAGACAGCCAATTCTCTCACATCAGAAGCAACTTGCAGTTTCTCAAGTCGCTCCTGACATGGGAAAAAAACTTTAATGCTCCATATTTAGAAATGTTGCATATTCACAGTCAAGGTACTATTGGCACAATGCCCCCCAAATCTCACAGTCAAATGAGATGCTTCAGAAAGATATTGTTAGTTCATCTCCTACTATCCAGTCATGAAACTACAAATGCCTTTTGGCTCCATTGAGCTAAGAGGCACTAGGCACAGAGTTTGTGTCAATGGCTCTTTGTCAATGCCTTAAACTTGAAGCACCTGTCACTTGTGAAGCTGTTTAAGGTCCATCTGTTCACCATAGTTAGTTCTGGAAAACTAGTAGACCAGAACAGAAATCCAAGCCTAAACTTTCATGTCACAGCTTTTTACTGGATAAGCCTTTAAAAATCCCACTTTTTTGTGAGAGAGGAGCTTGGAAAATCATTGAAAGAGTAATTGATTGTGTGGGATGTGGAAGGTTTGGGACCCCTCATCAATATTCTTCCAAGATAGTATAAATATGTAACTATCATGTTTGTTTTGGAAATACTACTTACTATTGATAGATCAGCGTCTCAAAGTAAAATCATATATTTGAGGGAAAAAAATCTGACAGGAATAATGGAATATATAAGTAGGATTAGGAAAAGCCAAAGTATGTTCTTTGTACATTTATACATCAGTAAGCGCCTCTTGAAGTAGGCTCTAGACAAATCTATATCATCTTGGACTGCAAAATGCAATCACCTGTTTCAGCACAATGAACATCCTGCCCTGTGGTCTTACAAACTAACAGAATTAAAGTATCTTTTGTGTAATCAACACTTCAGTGCTTACGAAGTTCAAAAGCCTTCATCACCATCAACCATCAATACTCTGAAGGAAATGTTGACTTTTCACTTTTTTTCTTTGAGAAGCACTTATTCCAAGAGTGAACTTAGATGAGACTGTGTGGAGTGCCCATTCTATCATGCTCGCTAATGAAGAAGGTGGAGATAGATGCCATTGTATCTGTTAGTTGGCACGCAAATGTCATTCTCAAGTGAGCAGTGCCCTGACCTGTGAAAGGAAGATGTTCATGTTTCCTTTGCAAGTGATTATAAAAAACCAGCTCACATGCATTTATCTCTGTTAAATATTCTGCTTATTCTGAAGTCCCTTCTCCAGGTAGCTTGAAGGCCATTGAGCAGAGAATCTGCCTAATATATCATAATTAGAGAAACACCTGTGCTAACTAATATGTTCCAAACCCTTCTGAAATATCCCAGAGTGTCCAGCAACCCTCTAAACTTCCTCATCAAAGTCTTGCACAACTGAAAACTGAATTCTTATGTGTCAAATTAGGATACAAATGTAGCTTATTTCCCAGTATATTTAAAGGTTTTGTTCTTTTTTTTTTACAATCAATAGAATATAGTTCAACATATTTGTGTCACTATCATCAGCCTCATTCATTCAGCTGAATAATAGTTCAGAAATGTTTTCTGATCCACCACTTGCTCATTTGTTGTTGAACCTGCTGGCATTTCTGCCATTGTACCTCCCATATAACCACATTTGGGGGGTGGGGGAGGGTAAAGCCAAGCAAATTGATGCATTGATGATGGAAAATGGGGGGGGGGGGTTCTGTTATTAACTATTCTACTTAGAGGAAAACTGCTTTTACCAGACTTTAATAACAGTACGTCAAGTAATGGCATATCAGGTATGCAATCTGGAATCTTACTTTATGGTATTTTATTTTATTTCAATGCCTGCATCTCATTAGCAGTTCATCTTTAGTCTGGGATGCCATATGTTCACTTCTGTTTCAATCACAATTTGGTAAATATATTTTCCCAAAGAATCATTTGCAAGCAGCTATTTAATCAGATTTGTGTAGCTCTCATTATGAATTGTTATTTTTTCTCAATATATGTTTGTTTTCTCTTTCAGTTTGCATTATTATTGATAGGTCATTAATGTCAGCAGCCATTCACCAACTAATATTATCCCCAAAAGAAAAAAAAGTATTTTGTGTTCTATTCCAGATCATTACCTGAAATGTTATTTAAACGACAACAACAAATCACAAGCTGCCTATTGGGAAGTGTCTTTCTATAAAGCTTCACTACATGTTTGTGATTGGCTTTTATTTACACTTCATTTGCCAATTTTGCTACCCATACTTTTGGAGAGGGGCACTATTATTTCAGATATGATTCTATGAAACAATGCTTTGTTGAACATTAAATACACTATTGAGAGCTGTTTGTTCTTTATCTGCTAATTAGACGATATAGTCAAGAAAACAAGAAGACAGTAATATGTTTAGTTTGTATTGCCTTTTTCATTATTTAATGTTTTATGTATTGGATTTATGTCTAGCCTTTCTCCCCAAAGTGAGATTCAACATAGATATTAGTTAAAATAGATTTTTTAAAAATCTAAACAAAAAGTTTTAACTATCAATTTTTTTCAGCTAAGAAAATCAAGCACACACAAAGCTTGAATAAGAAGGAGAAGGAAATGAACCAGTTTAACCTGCTAAGGTGCTCCATGGCCTCAAAAAAAATCTCAGATATTCCCGTGAGGACAAACAGGATTGAGAGAACATATGCAGATAAGCTGTAGCACTTAGGCTATCTAAAGGTTCCAAACATTCACAGATAACCTCACACAGAAAATGTTAAGATGGTACATATGGATGAGGTAATATCCAGAATGGATCCAATTCGTACTCTAAACTCAATTGGAGAAATACTCTCCTGGCTACCACCAAAACTTGTGCATCCAGATTCAGGAGTGAATGCAAAAGATCACCCAACATGTGAAGCTAAGATTTGGGGGACATATAATTCCAACTAGCACATAATTAACCCATTTCCTGTTTTGGCAACTAATAACATTTCCATTTGTCCAAATAAAGCTACAGTTGTCCAAATAAAGCTACAGTTTTGCTTGATGTGAGTTCCCTTCTCCACACTGTTCAACTCTTTGAAACAGTATGTCCCTGAGATCAGTCCCCCTTTCCTGTCTCACAGAGTAATCAGATTTTCTCTAATCTACTCTTCAGGGCAATAAGCTTTCTTGTACTTTTTATTAATACAAGTGGACAAGTCTTCTTCACTGACCCTACAAGTACAGTAATACTGAAGCCCTTGTCCCTTCCTTATTCCCTAACTGCTCGGCTCGCTCAAAAGCTTCCTTCTCCCTGTCTAAATCCTACTCTGCTAAAATCCTACTTCTCTCTCTGCTGTTAAAACCCTTCTCCCTCTGCTGTTAGAAGTGACAGGCTTTTTCACTCACACCCAACTCCTCCCCTTGGCACTTAAACCAATCAGGAGTCGGCTGACTCCTCCCCTTCTTACTTGCCTCTCCCAAGATGTCAGCTAATTCTAAGCTACTCTCTCAAGATGGAGACTCAGCCCACTGACTCTTAGGCTTCGGCCTAGCTGGCAAAGGTTAGAAGTTATCACAGATGGCATACTGGAAACAGGCTAGAAATAATAATAATAATAATAATAATAATAATAATAATAATAATCTTTATTTGTACCCCGTTCCATCTCTCCAATGGGGACTCGGTGCGGCTTACATGAGGCCAAGTCCAAAACAACAATTACATGAAATAAAACAAAACTGAAAATGCAAATAATAAATAATAATAATGCAATTACATAAAACAAAAGACAACATAGCAATATAAAATTACAATAAACACAATCACAATAACATGGGTGAGCTACATGTAATAGATAAAAGAAAATTGGGTAGAAACAGATTAAAAACTCAGGCGAGATAAACACAAACTAAACAAGGACAGATTATTTGCGGAGGAGAGCTCGTTTTAGTAGAGGTCATGAAGCAAGGCTTTCCTATAGGGGGGAATGCACTCCAATAACAGAAACCATTAAAACTAAGCACTAATATGAGGATGTAAATCTATTCATCAAATGTGCAGCGGAAGAGCCAGGTTTTGAGGTTCTTATTAAAGTTTCTAGGGTAGGGGCTTTCCTAATCTCTCCAGGAAGTGAGTTCCAGAGTCGGGGAGCCACAGAGGAAAAAGCTCTCTCCCTTGTACTCACCAGATGAGTCTGGGAGACTGGCAGGGGTGAAAGAAGGGCCTCCCCAGAAGAATGGAGGGCCCGAGATAGTTCATGGAGAGAGATACGGTCACGAAGATAGGCAGGTCCCAAACCATTTAGGGCTTTAGAGGTGATAACCTGCACCTTGAATTGGGACCGGAAAATAAATGGCAGCCAGTGGAGCTCCTTAAACAGGGGGGTTGCCTACTCCCTGTAAGTTGCCCCCGTTATTAGTCTGGCTGCTGAACGTTGGACAAGTTGTAATTTCTGGGCCGTCTTCAAGGGTAGCCCCACATAGAGAGCATTACAGTAGTACAATCTAGAGGTAACTAAGGCATGGACCACCATGGTCAAGTCAGATTTCACGAGGTAAGGTCGCAGTTAGTGCACAAGTTTTAATTGCGCAAAGGCCCTCCTGGCCACAACCGACACCTGTGCATTAGGCGTCAGCGCTGAGTCTAGGAGGACCCCAAAACTGTGGACCTGTGATTTCAGGGGAAGTGCAACCCTGTCCAGGTTGCCACCCAATACTAGGCCTGTGCGGTTTCGTTCGTTAATTCGTTATTTCGTTATTAAATCGTTATTTTTACCATATCCGAAGCGATTTCAAAACACATTTTCAAACCCGGAAGGGTTTAAAAATATCGAAACAGCAGCCCCATATATTTTACGAGCTTCAGCTCGTGTCGTTAATGGGATGGAGGCTGCTGAGTGCTGCTGGTGCCTGGGAGCCAATCCGGCGCTCCCAAGCACCCCAGCAGTGCACCGTGGCAGGAGCCGAAGCCGATTGGATGGCGCGCGCGCGCTCACCCTTACAACCGGCCTCCGCGCGCCATCCAATCGGCTCCGGCTCCTGCGCCCCCCTCCTCCTCCTCCTCCTCCCAGCTGTGTTGCAGGAAGTGCTAGGAGGAGGAGGAGGAGGAGGAGGGCGCAGGAGCCGGAGCCGGATGGCGCGCGGAGGCCGGTTGTAGGGGTGAGCGCGCTCGCGCCATCCAATCGGCTCCGGCTCCTGCGCCCTCCTCCTCCTCCTCCTGACACTTCCTGCAACACAGCTGGGAGGAGGAGGAGGAGGGGGGGCGCAGGAGCCGGAGCCGATTGGATGGCGCGCGCGCGCGCTCACCCTTACAACCGGCCTCCGCGCGCCATCCGGCTCCGGCTCCTGCGCCCTCCTCCTCCTCCTCCTCCTCCCAGCTGTGTTGCAGGAAGTGTCAGGAGGAGGAGGAGGAGGAGGAGGGCGCAGGAGCCGGAGCCGGATGGCGCGCGGAGGCCGGTTGTAAGGGTGAGCGCGCGCGCGCCATCCAATCGGCTCCGGCTCCTGCGCCCCCCTCCTCCTCCTCCTCCTCCCAGCTGTGTTGCAGGAAGTGTCAGGAGGAGCCGATTGGATGGCGCAGGAGCCGGAGCCGATTGGATGGCGCGCGGAGGCCGGTTGTGTGAGTTTTCAGGGCTGTATGTATGACCATGTTCCAGAAGCATTCTCTCCTGACATTTTGCCCACATCTATGGCAGGCATCCTCAGAGGTCTGTTGGAAACTAGGCAAATGGAGTTATCTAATATCTATGGAATGTCCAGGGTGGGAGAAATGAAAGCCATTCAATGCTAATCAAGGTGACCATTACTGCAACATTCACACTTACAAAATGTTTTGTAAATATTAACGAAATTTCGTAAATAACAAAACATTTTTTTGGAAAGTTTTGTAAATATTTTAAATATCGAAACAAAAAAACACCCCAATTACAAATCGATTTTAGAAACAAATTTTTTCTTGATCAAACAGGCCTACCCAATACCCCAGTCAGCTGAATGACTGACCTGGAGGACCTCTGTCTTGTCAGGATTGATCCTCAGCTTGTTCTTCCTCATCCAGGTCACCACAGCAGCCAGGCACTGGTCCAGTATCCTCGGGGCTTCCTTGGAGTCAGATGGAAAAAAGTAGTGGAGTTGGGTGTTATCTGCATAGAGAAGGCACTGTACTCCAAAACTCCGGATGACCTCTCCCAGAGGTTTCATGTAGATGTTAAATAGCATGGGGGACAGAATAGAACCTTGCGGGACCCCACAGGTCAATGGCCAGGGGTCCGAGCAGGAGTCCCCCAGCTTCACTCTCTGGGAACGGTCCTCCAGGAAGAACCGGAGCCACAGTAAGACCATGCCCCCGAGTCCCATCCCAGCAAGCCCCCCCAGAAGGATACCATGGTCGATGGTATCGAAAGCCGCTGAGGTCACACTCCCCCGTCAAGCTCTCTTTGGAGGTCATCCACCAAGGTGACCAAAGCTGTCTCGGTACTGTGCCGAGGCCTAAAGCCTAATATAATTTTATTTATTTATCATGTCAGGAGCGAACCAAACAGTTGTATTGTATTTTGTTTAAACACACACACACACACACAAAGTTTGCAAACTTGGCATTCTATTAAATGTCCTTTGACCAGTAGCTGACCACTTGGAGTGCCTCTGGTGTTGCTATAAGAAGGTCCTCCATTGTGCATGTGGCAGGGCTAAGACTGTATTGTAGTAGGTGGTCTGTGGTTTGCTCTTCTCCACACTCGCATGTTATGAATTCCACTTTGTAGTCCCATTTCTTAAGGTTGACTCTGCATCTCATGGTGCCAGAGTGCAGTCTGTTCATCACCTTCCAAGTCACCCAGTTTTCTGTGTGCTCAAGAGGGAGACTCTTATTTCGTATCAGCCATTGATTGAGGTTCTGGGTTTTAACCTGCCACTTTTGGACTCTCGCTTGCTGAGGTGTTCTAGTGAGTGTCTCTGTAGATCTTAGAAAACTATTTCTTGATTTAAGTTGTTAGCGTGCTGACTGATATCCAAACAGGGGATTGGCCGGAGATGTCATTGCCTTGGTCCTTTCACTATAGATTGCTACTTTCCAAAGGATGTCAGGTGATGCAATACCGGCTAAACAGTGTAACTTCTCCAGTGCTGTAGGGTGCAGACACCCCATGATAATGCAGCAAGTCTAATTAAGAGCCACATCCACTGTTTTAGCTTGGTGAGATGTGTTCCACTGGGCAAACATACTCAGTAGCAGAGTAGCAAAGATCTAATATAATAGTAATTAGGGAGGACATTTTCAAGAAAACTAACCAGAATCCATTGGATGTGTCCCCCTAAACATATTCATAGGGTTTTTGGACAAAACTATTATTGTCATTTTGAAGACAAAATCAAGAGCAAAGAAGAATTTATCAGCTAAAGTTATATAGCAATAGCCATCTCTTCCTGTGAAAACTTTTTGTTGCTGACAATCGTAAAGAGCAGGGAAGTTTGCAGCTAAGGTAATTGTCTTTTTAAAATCTGGGGGTCCCATTATCTGCAGTTCATGAATGCTGCAAGCATATTCAGTGATTTTATTTTTAATGTCTGCATATTCCCTCTTTATCAGTGCTTTTAGTGACTTCTTCATTTCCTAATTGCCCACATTCCATTTATTTTTAATCCAAAGGATTCCTTGTTAAAAGGCAGTTGGTACCTTTTAGAATAATCATTTATTTCATTTCCTTCCTCGTTTATTGATGAAGCTTCTGTCTCCCTTTCCTGGCATTTTAAATACTTCCTTCTATATCCCTTTGATTCATTTCACCCATATGTTCACTTTCCCCATTCTTTCTTTAATCTTTGGGCATAAAGCTAAATTTAGTTGAGAAAGGCCAACAGCAGGACCTAATCTGCTTGGCAGATTCCATCAGTCCACTAACTTAGGGTATTAGTTGTAGTTGGGAGGAAAGGTAAAAATATCTTTAAAAAAAACCAACAACAACTACAGCTAGATAGATTGATATATTCATACACTGTATCATGAGATTATATTTTCGTGGAGGCTCAAATGATGCCAGCATTGTCCAACAGAGTTAATATATTATTTGGATTCTAGAACCAAGATACATTACATAAGTGGAGCCATCATTCGGTCCAATTGTTTTATAAGAATGAAGCCTGCAACTCCCTTTATTTCATTGTAGTTAGCCAATGAAATAACACCTCTAAAATGAAAAATTTCATAGGCATAGAATTTCAGACATTTCAAATTCAAATTCCTCAGGTCAATGTTCCAATTTTGGAGGATAATCTAGTTTTGCGAGAGAAAGTCTGTTCTCAGAGGTCTCCACAAATATTTCATGTTTAGGAATGTACAATAAGATCAAAACAGTCCATTTAGATCAGACCCAAGGCTTATCTCTGAGAAAAGCAAAATGTATCCATGGTTATATGCAAATATCAATCACCTAATTCAAGGAGTAGTATGTGGAAGAGAGATGTAAACAATTCTTAAAAAAATCAGTGCATGAGCAAAATGTTCTGCAATAATTGTAAATGTGTTCTACAAGTGTGCCAAGTTTCATCCTAATAGCTGTAAAAATGACGGAGAAACAAGTTTCCCCATTGCCACCAATGAAATAAAATGAATGAAGCAATATCAAAACTTCTGAAATTCGGATTCAAAACAAAACACTCCCCCCCCCCCCCTGAATTTTGAAATGAAATTTGAAATGGATTTCTGCTATTTCTCACACCCATAGAATCTGATGTTCATAATTTCTTTCTGAGGACAAGAAATGTAAAGAAAGAAGCATAACTTCAGTTAACATTCTCTTCCATCATGAAATTGATAACTTCACAAAGAAATTTTGACTTTCTTCTATTGGTAATTCGAACTGGCCCTATGGGGCATGGAAGGACACCACTTGAGTTCTGCTTTATTCAATAATGGTACACCTCTCAAATATTATCTGAGTACCTCAATAAGGTAAGTGCATTAATACATAGAACAGGAGAGAAGAAACTATTTTCATCCCACAATACAGAAGCAATTTAAATTTAATTTAAAAATTATTTTCTTCCTTGCCTCTCACCTATGTATCATATGCAATTTTATATGCCTTTATCCCCTTGACCATAATAAGCCTTTTCTAGGTTTATATAACAAGGCAGACAATTCCCTTTCTTTACAAATTGTATCCCCTCACCAACTATGTCATATAAATATTTTACATAGTTATTCCATTTTGTTCCCCCCACCCTCAAACAATTGAAGGAGGGAGAATTTTATGTTTAATTTACCTTAGAGGACAGAATATTGTACACATAGCACAATGTTTTGTGAGAATGAAAGAGGAACAACATTTTGTATGACACAATCAGTGCAAACCTACACTATTTATTGTTCACTACATCTGCAAAATTTAGGCATGGCATTTCCAAAACTATGTCTTCCTATCCTTAAAGCAACCACAAATTCAGATTGCTAATAAAATTTAACATAATGAAAGCATATATATTTTTAGTACCACTACATTTTCTTAAAAGAAAACTTAGTGGTTAGAGCATAGACTTTGTACATCCCATATTCATTTTTTTCCTGACTACTGAACATTGCATCTTAGAATATTTATTGTGCAAAATCCAGTTATGGATTTCTGCTGATGTAACAGTTGAAAGGTCCTAGAAAAACTAGAAAGAAGGTGATTCAAATGTTATTATTATTATTATTATTATTATTATTATCATTATCATTATCATTATCATTATCATTATCATTATCATGATTATTATTGTAAACACAACAAGATGAGTCAACAGCAGACAAGATCACTCTGCTGGCTGTTGTATTGGATCACACGTCGGATACTTCCCAAGTGTCTAGGACTGTGTGATGTATCGGTGAATAATGCGTGCAGATCCCAGTAAAGTGGCCTTCTGCAGCTGGCAGATGGTAATTCTGTCAGCGCCGATTGTGTTTAAGTGCAGGCCAAGGTCTTTAGGCACTGCACCCAGTGTACCAATCACCACTGGGACCACTTTGACTGGCTTGTGCCAGTCTTTGCAGTTCAATCTTTAAATCTTCATATCTTGCCACCTTTTCCAGTTGTTTCTCTTCAATCCTCCTCCTGCTGCTGCTGATATTATTGTTGTTGTTGCTGCTGTTATTATTATTATTCCTCTCCCTTCTCACTCCTAGGAGGACTCAGGGCGGCTTACAGATGATGGCAAATCCAAAGCCACATTACAGATTCAACAATAAATACAACATATCAATTTAAACAGTTAAAATATAAGTACAAGGAAACAGTATAGTTAAAATATAAGTACTATAAAGTATAAGTACAATACAACAGTATAAAAGCATACATTCAAAAGCATACATTCAATGCCAAAGTGGACTAATTGAATAAAAACAGCCAAATCAAACAGCAGGCGAGGAGGGGCAACCTCAAGTATGAGGTTACCCGCCTGAACTCAAACCTGCTGGCACAAACAGCAGGGCAGCAATCATCCAGGCAGCAGGGTGGTAGGGCCATAAGGGCCCCCCACTTCAGGCTGGCATGATAGAGTAACTGAACAGCAAGGCAGCAAGGCCATAGAGGAGCTCCATGCAGGTGTTGCTATGGCCCCACACAGGTGTTGCTATGGCCAGGCGGCAGGTGGCAAAGCCATTGAAGCACTTGCATGGTGAGCCTGTGGAGGTGCCCCACTCAGGTGTTGTAAGGCAGTGGGGACAAAGAGGTGTTACTATGGCCCCACACAGGTTTTGTTATGGCCAGGCAGTGGGCGCTGAGACCATTGAAGTACTCACATGGTGAGGCTGTGGAGGCACTCCACCCAGGGGTTGTAAGGCAGCAGAGCCGAGGAGGTATTGCTATGGCCCTGCACAGCTGTTGCTATGGCCAGGCGGCAGGTCACTAGACCATTGAAGTACTTGCATGGCGAGGCTGTGGGGGCCATGTTGTAAGGTGTTATAAGGCAGCAGCCAACAGTTTGTTTGTTGTCCTGAGAAGAGCTGCAAGGAGAAGTTGAAGAAAAAGTTCCAAGTTGCCAGCATCTGATTGTTAATATGACATTGGAGTGAGCATATCCTCATCTTCATAAAAAATACATTGAAAAAAAAAACTTCAATCCCAAATACACTCACCTAGGAGCAATCACCATTTGACTTGCAGGGACTTATTTGCAATTAAATATGTGAACATAAATATTTTATTTTTAATTCTTATTCTCTACATATCTTAAATATGATCTAATCGGTCTTGCATGTCATCTGCCATTGTACTACCCTTTAGCTTCTATTGTTGACTGTACCAGACATTAACAACCAAAATAATTATTCCAGCCAGAATATGCAGTCTGAGAAAATCTGCCTCACCTTGAAGAGAAATGAGCAAAGAAGCACATGAGCAAAGGAGTGAGCAGCATCTGAAATATATAAATAAATCTACTGAACAATGGAAAATTGAAATATATACTTAAAACAAACACAGTTTTTTTTTACTTTTACATTTATTCCTAGGTGACATACAACAATAATATGAATCTGTATGCTAAGTTAGAGAATTTTTCAAAACAGAACTGAAGTCATTTTTAAACTTTGAAAAATCAACATAAAGTTTTAAAAAATCAATTTTACAAATCCATTTTTCCAAGATGGTTGTTTTGTGTTATTCTTGTGTGTACTGATGACTTCTTCAGCATGTTTAGTTACATGTACAAAAGGCCTTTGTCAGTGCCCACAGAGTTGGAAGAATGTCCTTTTTTGAATTCAGAACTTTTCCACAGCATGGTCAGATTCGGTGCCTGATCTATAGAAACTGAAAAAATGTGTGAAACTATTGTATCTGAGAAAATGGATTGAAATCTATGAAAGCTCATGCTAAAATCGTAATTTTCACTGTATCTCCATGTTCTTTCTCTCCCATTTTCTTTCCATACAAATGCAAAAAAATGCATATTAATTTAATAATCCTTAATGCAGGTTTCTTAATATATTAAGAGAGTCTATAAAAAAATAAACTAATTACAAAATCATTTAAAAATAATTTTGTTGACAAAACAGTGCTTTTTGCATAAAAGGCACATTTCTACTCCTTTGCAGACACTTTGGGGGAGGGGAGTGTACTAAAAATATGACAAAATCATAGAAAAATTCAAACCATCCCCATAAAACCCCTATATCAATGTTAGGTAATGAGGGGAGAAAGTCAAATTAATCGTTCTGACAACCAATATTGTTTTTTTTCAAAAACAATAAAAGAACCCCAAAGATTGTCATCCCTAATGGAAATCTTGGCTCTTGATCTGTAGCCTTCTACCATGTTGACATTTCTCTTTCAAACAGCTTTCACCATTGCTTGGTTTTATTTACTGAGCATTAGTTTTTCTTATATTAGCTTGTTAATTCTGTTTAATGATTAGGTATTGCTTTCATGTTTTCAGATTTTGTAAGCACCTTTGAAAGACACATTTTTCTGAAGTTTCAAAGCAGAGAAAAAAAATCTAGTTTAAGTAAAATGCTCTAATTGGAATAATTAAAAATGCATTATTGTAAACATGACAGTCTCAATAACACCAAGTATGTCTATGTTTAGTTGATGAATGGAATCTGGCTAATATGCCTCCACATGTATTGTGCACTTTAAACTCCTATCTGTGTGGCTTTTTTCCTAAAGAGAATATTACTTTGTCATGTTAACTGCACTTTTTGTATAAAATGATACCAAATGTAATGATTTTAGCTGCATCAGGGGATGTTAATTTTACAATTATTGCTCATTATCATGTGCTTAACAAAAAGATAATTATGAAGATGTACTTTTTTCTGTCATTGAGATAAATGGCTCACTAACAAATTTACATATAAATGACTAAATGAAAAGCAGGGTTGCCTCATGTTTATAGCAGGGGATTTGGAGTCAGGACCTTGAGTCCTTCTCATAGCTTGCTGTGAATTCATTGCATTTGCAAAGTAGTAACCTTGGGTGGCTTGTTATCCATGGAAAGAACTCCAATTACACAACAATGTAGTTTTGAGTCATAATTTGTGTTGTAGAAAGCACTTGACAGGCTCAAAATAATTGCTAAAAGCTTTAGTTGATAATCAGTGGAATAAAGAATTCAGATTTTTGAATATATGTACATCAAAAGATCTCCAGTATCCATATATAAGCTGAAATACAATTTCTAATGATTTAGGAGATTTAGTGCTTATTAATATGATTTATTAATCTCCCTACCATGGTGAGGGGGAATAATAACAGTTGAAATCCCCTTTTGTATCAAGTCAAGTTAATTTTGAATTATCTTAAAGGTTAATCTAAAGTCATGCCAAAAATTTCTACTCCTTCTTTCATAGTGTACATATGCTGTGTCTGCAAGTACATAAAAGTAAATATAATTCATAGGTTTAGCGCTACTGCATATTAATTTAGAAATTGAATGTCTTCTTCATAAAACTCAAACAGCAAAAACCTTCTTGTAAGATCCCAGCTGCCATATGCCAAAAGTATTTCTTATTCTTGTTCACCTTTATGGAATTTCATATTTATAGCAACCCCAAGGCAACTCTATGTGGGGTTTTCTTAAAATGATTTGTACATAAGTTGTTTGTTGTTGCCTTCTTCTGAGGCTGAGAAAGTGTGAATTGACCATAGATACTTGACTAAGTGAATATTTGAACCCTGATCTCGTAGAGTCCTAACTCAATACTCAAACTGCTACATCAATCTGGCTGTCAATGGTAAACCTCATTCTTTGAAGGGTGTCATCTTGTGCCTTCCCACACCATGGATACTTTTATGAAATCGCCTTGGGTCCTATTCTGGGAGGTGGTAGCATACTATAAATGAATAAACAAATAAATTTTAAACCTATGAAGTAAATTGATATCCCAAAAGAAAGACCAAGCGATTCAATTTATTTTAACATATTCAAATGAATGATTTAAAATTATATTTGTGAAATACTTCATGCTTTAAAAATATTCCTGACTTAATATAACATATAAATGGTACAATGCTATGCAAATTACTGCTTTGTCTATTACTGGGTATAGTTAGTTCTAGAGAGCCTGTGTGGTGGAATGTGGTGCAGTGATTTAGCTGTTGGATTAGGACACTGCCAAACCTGAGTTCAAATCCCTTTTTGGGCATGGAAACCTACTGGGTGACTTGTCCAATATGAACCACTTTGGGCAAGGCCATCTCTGAACAAATTCTGTCAAGGAGACCTCACAGTTTAGTATTACCATTTCGCAAATGACTTGAGGTCACACAGCAATAGCAAAAGTTGATATCCTATCCTGGTTGTTTGAAAAATATCAGTTTTTTTAAGAGAGGAAGAAATATGTTTCAATATACAGTATTTTGAATAATCAATCTAATTCTTGTTAATCCATCTTATCATTTTGCCAGAAATAAGAATTGAAGGAGGTAAAAACTCAATATATCTATAGCTACTAGTTTGCAACCTGAAGCATTTTAACAACTGGGCCTGAATGCCACTGGATCTGTAATACAGATCAGGATTGGCCATAGGACAGTTATCCAGACATTTTTGGACTCTAGCTCCAAAAAGACTTAGCCAATATAATACTGGTAGAGAGTGCAGACCGATATTGTCAAATAATACATGCATGGCCACACTTTGTCTATCCCTTAGTTGAGACAAATAACACTATGTAACAAAATTTGAAAATTGTTCTGTTCTTGGTTTGAAAATTTTATTCCTGTTTAATTGTGCAGTACTTGCTCTGAAAGTAGTTATTATACTTCAGAAACTTCATTTTTTGGCTGCCACAAAATTATGTTGAATTGCTTGATACTCAATAAGATATTCATTGAGAAACTATAGCAAAATGTGCTGCAGGGTGTTCCACAAAAACAATGTTTTTGTAGTTTAATAAACTTTCTCCATGTTTTAATGATAGAACCAATTAGGAAATGACATATTTAACCCAGGAACAAAAATCGTGTTACATAGTGTAATACTTCCACTGCAGAATTGAACTGCATCCCTAGTATATATTTTGATGGCATATTGCATAGGTTAGGAAAATTTTCCATTATTAGCCTTCAAAGTATGACTTCGGTTCTTTTCCCACTTACAAAATGGAGTGTGATTCATCCATATTTTCTGAAGCCATACAAAATAGTTCCTATGGGAAACATCTATTCTGAGCACTGCAGTGGTGTATATTTTTGTCAGGTACCATAATTATTACTGTAATTTATATCTCTTTTACATAATGCTAGAATATCAATGGCATGGAGAACAGAAAAATGAACATGAATTGTTCAAAGTAAAGAAATATGAATACCATATCTTCACCTAATTTGTTCTTTTCCATGAGAATAAAAAGTTTCAAAAGTTTTGTCTCTACCAAGCAAAATTATAAGGGTTTTTTTGTACTTTTTTCAATTTTTAATTTTTACTTGTGAAACAAGATTGCAAAAAAAAAAAATGTCAGCAGAGAGAAAACAATATTTTAAAAAGAAATGAGGATTGCATAAAAACCAAAAAGGCTAAATTGAAGACAGGAGTGATTTTTTTTAAAAAAAAATCCTTCCTGAATAATAAAAAACAACCATGACATGGCTGACTTTTCTTTTCTTTTCTTTTGATGGGCATCATGATGGGAGACAACTTTTTCATTTTTCATTGAGGTTGAGGTTAAATAATTGTATGAATATACTTTACACCCTAATTACCATTGCTACTGCAATTCCCTACAAGAATAAATATTGTCTTCAGTCAGAGACCATCTTTCTCCTCAGACTGTTGATCAGGATGCAGATCCCTCTTTCCAATAATAACTCAGCTTCAGTAATTTAGACAGGAAACTCTGGTCACTGGCTGAAGAACAGGATAATAGAGTCCCCTTCAGGGTTGAGAAGGGTGGAATACAAATACCACAAATAAATAAATAATCCAAGATCCCTCCAGAAAGAACCAGAAACACTATAGTAATTTCTCATTTTCTATTCATTTGGCAATTGAAGAGATCTACACTAGCATGGAAATTAGAATATGATTTTTGCATTCGTCTTTTGGCCTAACCAACTCTAGCTCCACAATGAATTGGCTTGTGAAGTATCATGAACAAAATAAGTAAAAAGTCAGAAAGCATTTTTTTACATACCATTAGAATCTTCTGAGCAGGAAATTTGAAATTCACTAATTTGCAGTGACTGGTTTGAACTTGAAAGAGCTGTGGCTGACAGGGAGCTCTGGCATGGAGGTTATGAAGAGTGAAATGACTGAACAAATAAACAACAAAATATTTTTGTGTAAAAGAACACCAGCAAAATGAGAAAGGGCACTTTTGCAGTCCAGGGATTAAAGGGTGATGAAAACAGCATTGAGATTTCTGTTTGGTAGTTGTGAATTCTTAACCAATGTTATGCTTTCATGAGTCCTTCATATTCACAATTCCTGTGTATCCTATTTAATTGAGTGTTTAGACAGGGACTATTTTTTAAAAAATCAATCCACACTTACTGTACCCACTGCAATCAGTGTGGGTCTGTCCCTCAGGAAGTGGCTTGTCCAACCTTTTCAGTCCCCCATTATGTGGGTGACCTTTATTGCAAAAAGATATTGGTAGGTTACATACCTGTGACCATCTTTCTTTGAGTGGTGCTCTGCGAATTCGCACTTGTGGAGAGACTGTGTCTGCGCGGGCTCCAATGGAAACTTCTACAGTTTAAACTTTTCAAGTTTTGGCGGTAACCCCGCCCAGCCCTGGCAGGGGATAAAAGGGCACCCCGTGCATACCCTCGCAATTCCTACTCCGCTAAGGCAACGAGAAATTGGAGGTTTGACTGAGGGGAGGCTGGGCGAGTTAGTGTGAATTCGCAGAGCACCACTCGAAGAAAGATGGTCACAGGTATGTAACCTACCATTTTTCTTCGTGGTCTCTGCGAATGCACACTTGTGGAGACTAGCAAGCTCAGGTCCCGGAGGCGGGAAGAAGGCAAACCGACCATCAAATAAAGGGCCAAACAATTTTATTAAGTGCAAACAAGTCATGAACAAGGTATCGTTATCACTTCATAAGAAGGGCACAGTGCATAAACGTGTGGGAGTACGTGATCCTCCCAGCCACATGTAGATGGCCAATTCACAGTGAAAAGACACTCAACAAGTGAGGGCATTCTTGGAACAGTTATGTAAACCTTTTGACCCTTGGTAAACAAAACACTCATTGCAATGAGGGTACTACAAGAAGTTGCATAAACATTTGACAGTAAGAAAAACACATCAGTAGAAAAGGCACTAGACATGATGAGCCCAAAGAGGCTCGAGTGCAAGGTTGCCTGTAGGCCAGGCAAGTGATGTAACAAATTTAACAAGTGCAAGTACAATCACCATTGTCAGTATTCAGCTCTATGTGAGCAACCCGTGCACATAGCAAAAAAACATCATAGCGTGTCGCACGGTACCGAAACAAACCCACGGTACCGACGAAGCAATTTGGTGTGAGATCCTATGGCGGACACGACGCCAAAATTGCCCTCCCAAAGGCCATGTCAGGTGTACACCTGGTATTCAGTCTGTAATGTGAGACAAATGTCTGGGGGGTTTTCCAAATGGCCGCCTTGCAAATAGCGTCCAGAGGAATTCCCTTAAGGAAGGCCGTCGATGCCGCCATTGCCCTGGTTGACCGAGCCCGGACAACCGAGGGGGGTTGTTGTCGAGCCAGCTGATAACAAAGCTCGATGGTCGAGGTGATCCAGTGAGAGAGGCGCTGCGCCGTGATCGGCAAACCCATTTTATCATGGGCATATGCAACAAAAAGTCGTTGAGTCCTCCGAGACTGAGCAGTTCTATCCCTATAGCACAGCAATGCTCTCCGCACGTTGAGCATATGGAGTCTTTTCTCCATCGGGGTAGAGGGAGATTGGAAAAACGAAGGGAGAACAATGTCTTCGTTAACATGGAAAGGGGATACAACCTTGGGTAGGAATGTCACATCTGTGCGGAGAACTGCCCTGTCCTAGTGGACAACAAAATACGGTTCGTCCACCCGTAGCGCCGCCAGTTCCAGCGGCCTGCGGGCCGAGGTGATCGCGACCAAAAAGGCCACTTTCCAGGAAAGAAGTCAGAGGTCGATCGACGCCAGAGGTTCGAAGGGAGCTTGCGCGAGCTGTGCCAGCACGAGGTCGAGGTCCCAGCCGGGAGTTGGAGAACGAACCGGAGGATGAAGGTTTTGAACCCCCTCAAGAAGGACTTCACTGAGCTGTCCTTAAACAAAGAGGCCTCTCCTCTTCGCTGAAGATGCCAGGAGATGGCCGCCAAGTGAGACTTCAGTGATGACAGCGACAGACCCCATTCGGTAAGGTGCAGTAAGAACAAGAGAATTGACGGTACCGAAGGCCGAGGGTCGTCCAGTCCCTTCTCAGAGAGGAAGGCCTGGAAGTGGTTGAGGCACGCTGAATAGCACTTCTTTGTCGCCGGTTTATGAGCTGCGGCCAAGATAGGAAGAACGCCTGGACAGAGAGACTTCAGAACTGGATCCTCCATGCCGAAAGGTGAAGAGAAGCAAGGTCGGGGTGGAGAAGGTGGGAGAGTAGATCCTGCCGAAGTGGAAGGCGTCTCATCCGTTCCTCGGACAGCTGGAGGAGGACTGGAAACCACGGTTGTCGTGGCCATTCCGGCGCTATCAGGATACAATTCGTTTGCACCGCTTGAATCCTCTCGATCACCCTCGGGATGAGCGGGAAGGGAGGAAAGAGGTAGAGCAGATGTTTCGACCAATCTAGAAGAAATGCGTCTCCGAGGCACACCGGTACTGCGTTCGGAGTCAGACGTGCGCCGAACTGCGGCAGTTGAGCATTTAGAGGTGACGCAAAGAGGTCGGCAGCCGGAAGACCCCAGTCCCTGAAGATCTTGGCCAGCTCGTCGGGGTTCAGCCTCCACTCGTGCGAGGTCGACTTGGTTCTGCTGAGCGCATCTGCCTTGATGTTGGTCTCGACTGGAAGGTGCAGGACTGTTATCAACACCTACCTGGCTACACACCACTCCCACAGCTCCAACGACAGCTTGAGCAGTTTTCCCGAGCCCGTGCCGTCCTGTTTGTTTACATAGAACATTGCCACCATGTTGTCCGTAAGGATTTGGACAGATTTCACGGTGACCAGGAGGGCGAATGCTCTTAGGGCCTTGAAGATCGCCAGCAGCTCTAAGTAATTTATGACATTGTCTTTCTTCCAGAGACCAGAGATCGTGTACCGAGAGGTCTCCTGTATGGCATCCCCATGCGAACATCGAGGCATCTGTCGTGATGCTGACGGATGGAGGCTCTGGGTGAAAAGGGATGCCCTTGCAGACATGCTGGCGGTTCATCCACCAGTTCAGCGAGTCTTTCACCGACCTCGGGACCAGCAGACGTTTTGAGGCGCTGTCCCGCATTGGATTGAAGTGATCCAGGAACCATCTCTGGAGGGGATGGAAGCGAAGCCTCGCCAACGGTGTCACCATTACCGTGTAGGCCATATGCCCGAGGAGGACCTATATTTGTTTTGCTGGAACTACTCGGGATCGACGAATTTTGAGCGCCTCGGCACGTAGAGCCCTGAATCTCTCCTCCGGAAGGAACACGGACTGGGAGAGAGAATCGAACATGGCACCTATGAACTTTATACAAGTGGTGGGTTCCAGATGAGATTTCTCTCCGTTCAGCTGGAGGCCCAGGTCTTCGAGGAGGGAAAGTGTCTTTGCCACCTGGATTCGCAGGAGGTCTGGGGAGCGAGCCACCAACAACCAGTCGTCCAGGTATGGGAAAATGCAGATTTTTTCCCTTCTGAGGGCTGCTGCGACCACCGACATGCATTTGGTAAAAGTTCTCGGAGCCGTCACGAGCCTGAACGGAAGCACGTTGAAGGCAAAAGTCTGTCCCGCTACCCTGAAAGCCAGAAAGCATCTGTGGTGTTTTCTGACAGAAAGGTGGAAATAAGCGTCTCGGAGGTCGACGGACGCGAAGAAATCTCCGTATCTGAGGAGGGGAAGTATGGACGATACCGTCACCATCCGGAACCTCTGGGGTTCGATGAAAGAGTTTAAGTCTCTGAGATCGAGGATTGGGCGCAGGGAGCCATCCGGCTTTGGGACAGTAAAGTATCTGGAGAAAAACGGCCGATGGTTTTGAGAGTCCGGTAGGGGAGAAATGGCCCCCTTTAGCAGCAAGGTCTCGACTTCTGTCAGAATTGTCGGAGATGGTTCAGTATCGACAATGTGTCCCATTGGTGGGAGTTCTTCGAACTCCAATGCATAACCTTCGCCGACAATCTTTAAAACCCATGCATCTGAGGTGATATTTTCCCATGCAGGGAGAAAGTTTGTCAGGAGATCTCCGAACGGTGTCGAGCCGGATGGAAGAATGAGGGTGGGTACCATCGGGAGGGACATGGGAACAACATCGGTAATGGACCTGGAAGCGGTATCGTCCATTAGGGCGTCAAATATGACGTCTGGCCTGGTTGCCTCCTGAAGCCTGGCGGGACCTCGAGCGCTGCTGTTGGGGTTGTCTGCGCTGCTGTTGAGGTTGCTGAGGATGGGTTTGTTGGGATGAAAGCAGGGGACGGACTGACTGGCGGTACTGGATCGTACGGTACGGGACCGTGTGTCGACGCTTGTATTGGAACCACCTAGTTCTCTGTGCCTGGTTCTGATTCTCGAACCCGCACTTGGCAGCCAAAGTTTTGAAGTCATGATTAGACTTGAGCTTGTCGTCCGTCCCAGCGTTAAAGAGTCCGAGGGTGTCAAAGGGAAGGTCCTCAATGACCTGTCTCGAGGATGTTGAGAGGCCAGAAGACCAGAGCCAGGCATGCCTCCTAATTGCCACGGCATGGGCGATCATCTTGCCCGCAGTGTCCCCAGTGTGCTTGGCCATTTGCATCTGATGATGCGCCAAGGATTTTGCTTCTTGGGCCAGAGTGGAGAGGACGGTACGATCCTCCTCAGACATTCTTTGGAAAAACGGTGCCGCTTTTTCCCAAAGTATCTGTTGGTAAGCGCCCATGCACGCGCCATAGTTAGCCATCCGAGCTAACAAGAGGGCGCCAGAGTAAAGCTTTCTGCCGACTGCGTCGAACCTCTTCCCCTCTTGATCAGACGGCATTGACAATTGCCTCCCGAACGCCTGAGCCGCTTTAACCACCACCGAGTTGGGATCGGGGTGATGTTTGAGCCACTCCAAGCCCTCATCGTCCGTTCTGTACCATGCTTCTATCTTCTTGGATGTAGGAGGGATGGAGGAAGGGGTTTTCCAAGAGCCTTGGATGACCTCGAGGAGATAGGGAAGGAAGGGTAAAAGAGGAGCAGGTGGAGATTCTGACTGCACCCTCTTAAAAACAGGGTCCTGTACTGCCTTGGAAGTCTGCTTGACCTCCAAGCCTAAGGCGTCAGCCATACGAGCCATTTGATCCGCAAAGGCTCGGACATTGTCTGTAGGGGATGGTGGATCGACCTCGTAAGCATCATGGGTAGGTGATCTCTCGATCCCGAGAGACAGAACCGATCCCGAGTGTACCGATCCCGGCAACTCGCCATCTTCCTCTTCCTCCTCAGCAGCAATGGACTGGGGAGGGGGGGACGAAGAAACGTCCCAAACTGGTTGTTGTGGCAAAACGGTTGGAGGGCCTTTGGATGCTGAGGCCTGAATGGCACAAGCCAGTCTCATAGTCTGTGTGCCTCTTTCTGGAGTCTCCGTCACTGGAGAAGTCTCCTGTCTTGCCGTCACAGTTGTCACGGTCTCCTGTCTGGCTGTCACAGGTGGAAAAAGCTCCTGTCTGGCAGTCATAAGACGAACTGGCGCCTCGATCACCGTATCCACCGAAATCACAGGGGAATCAGGTTGCTCGATAGGCGGTTCTGGCGACCGACGCAACTCCCGAGCGGGCTGGGAAACTGGCTGGGGTTGAGCAGGCTGCAACGGCGATGACCTCGCAGACGAGGTGGCCGAGGAGGCAGTGGTCGGTCTTCGGGAGGAAGAAGAAGACGAGGATGAAGCCGGCATCGTCTTCTTCTTCTTCGCCGGTGGCTGTGCCGTCTTCGACAGAGACTTGCCCGGGGTGGGCGGGACAGAGGATGAGGTGGAAGCACGCCGAGATTCCTCTTGAGCTCGGCGAAAAGCAATGCGAACCGCCGTGGAAGATGGCGGAGTCGCCGATGTCGACCTCGTGGACCTAATCGACCTCACTGACGCCACCGAGCTGGCTGAGGAGTGCCGGATGCGCACGGTCTCGGTTGTTACCGTGCATGGTTCCTTCTGCTTCGTCGGCCTCGTGTCCTTAGAAGCTGTCGATGCCGAGGCCTTAGAAGCTGTCGACATAGCTGATCTCGGTCTTTTCTGTGTGGCCTTTCTCGCCCTTGTTTGGCGAGGCTCGGCCTGGGTTGAGGGATCGACGGATTTCGAAGTCGACGCCTCCTTCGACGTTGACGGCCAAGACGCCTTGGCCGATGTTGATGTCGATGGCTTGGATACCGAAGTTGACGTCGACGCCGGGAGGAAAACCGCTCCCCCTCCATACAGAAAAGAAAGGTTCCTATTCTCCCATGCAAGTCAATGGTGGCAAAATAGCCCACTGGCACGGCTCCTGCCTTGGAAACAAAAGCCTTCCGGTTCAAATCCCGGTTAGAGACAAAAATGTCAAAATCAGCTGGAAAAACAGGGGAGGGCACGGAGGGTTGCCAAGACACACATTTTGCTGGAAAAAGCTTTCCCTTGTGTATCCTTTTTTTGGGGGGGGGTGGGGGGATGACAGAAGAGGAAGAACAGAGTGAGCCATGGTTCTACCCTGGGGAACCATGCCACACCATGAGGACGGCAGCTGTTTTCCCTCATACAACACTTTCAAAGTAAAGATCACACAAAGAAACAAGAAAAACATTTTCAAAATGCAAACCAGGAACATATTCCCTTTATTATTTAAAAAAAACTTAAAAAAAAAACCTTGAAAAATTTTGGCAAGGGATGGGGATTGAACTAACAGAACTTCTGCTTATGAGGCCGGCGCGCTATCCCTGAGCCACGCTAGCCCTGTAGTAAAACTAAGTCAGAACTTGTATTTAAGCTGGGTCAGTATATAAAAACTTTTTATAAAAACTTTGAAAATTTGCCAAAAATCCATGGATAACTCAAAAATTATGAAATTTGGTGAGCTAACAGTGATCCAAGTGTTCTACCACTGTAGCAAGTTTCATCACAATTGGTCTAAAAATGAGGGAGGGACAATCCCCTGAAGTTTCCCCAGTGCCAGTGCTGTTTCTTTCCTACTGTGCATGCATGTCTGCCATTAACGAAGCAATTCAGAAATTTTGGGTATTTCCGACTTTTTCCAGAAAATTTCAGAAATCATTTCAAAATCGAATCACCAGCACCCCCTACATCCAAAACAAGATTTGAACCTTTTCTTTTTTATCAAACAAGCCTAATAACTACTATGTTTACATAGTAATAGTAATGCCGTACATTGAGGATTCTATCTGGTAAGACCAACTGACTATTGCCCAGACTAGGCATGTGTTTTAGGAAGAAGCAGCAATGGTAAATTCTAAAATCAACCTCCACCAGATCATATGGCCTTCTCATAAACAGTGGTTATTTTACCTCCCACAAGGATGGTAAAATATCAAAACATCTGGGCATCCCCTGAGCAATGTCCTTGCAGACAGCCAATTCTATTCACACCAGAAGTGACTTGCACTTTCTCAAACCACTCCTCACATGAAAAAAAAAAGATAAGTAAACATTGCTCCACCCAGTACTCACTCTAATTGAAAATGGAAGTAGATTAGGCTCCGCCTGTGATTTTATATATTAAAAACAAACCATTTGGGACCTCATATCATGCCTACTTGATATTTCCAAAAGAGGTTATTCTCATTGGGTTGGGGAACAGAGTAAAGTAGGAAGGGTGTGACAGAAACAAAACTGGGAAAGAGAACACACAGAGACTGAGATCCATTTCTTTTCGACTTTTTAAAATAAATGTTTAATTATAACATAGAAATATGACCTTCCATAATAGTATGCACTACACAGTACACTGTGTAGTGAACATCTTTCTTTCTCCTTTCTTAATCAGATGACCTCCCCAAAAGGACACTGAAGGGTATGGTTCTGTAATCTCTTTCTATTTTTTCCCATTTGTGTAATGACAGGACAAGAGATATTTGAATGAAGGGCAAAGCTCTGATGAGGAATAAGAGCAAAGATCATGTGTGAATATGAGGATTCTGTTTCCCTGACCTTGCAACAAATATCATTTTCTCCAGCTTCAGTCACTTGTACATAGTTAGAATTGATGAGGAGTCTCTTCTATTCTGAATATATGTAAAACTTAATTTGAAATTTAGATTATGCTGTTAAATGACAACCTGTAATTCCAGGACATATCATTCTCAAAACTATAAAAAAATTGAAGATAAATGATGTGAAGAATGTGAAAGTGTAAATGATAAGAAATGTAAAATAGAGGGACAAAATATGGAAAGGTTCTACGCATAGTAGCTATTTAACAGCAGTAAATAAATAAATAATAAATAGATTGATATGACTGTACAAGCTGTGTCAGTGTTATATTGGACTATTCCACCTTTATTCATTAATGTCCTCCCTTCCAGGACATAAGAGTACTGCATATAGATGTTGGTCACCCAAATCTTATCCCTTTAACAATTGTATGAGTAAGGTTAAACAGAGGCAGAATAACTAATCCCTGAGTTAGTAGTTTAGTTCATGAATATGTGTAGGTTTTGTAAGCTGTTTGAATTCTATGACATGATGTTCAGAAAGCAGACTAAACCAATGGCATATGTCCCAGTGCTTCTATCCTCCAGCCTAGTGCCCCCCATCCCATGTGTTTTGGCCTATAGCTTCCATTACAACAAGTACTGACTCTGGACATCCTCACAAACAATAAAATCAGTGTTTCTACACATTTAAAAAATGGTAACCCATGGTGGTGTCCACACGATGCAAGCCTCAACTGTGGGAATGAGGTATCCTTCTGTTTCTAAAGTGTTGATTTTTCTAAATGATTCCTAAGCTGGTTGGCAATCAACTTATTTTTAAATTCCCCACATACAGCCAAAATAGCAATTTTCCCCATGTGACATTAATCCCTGTTGCCCACTTTTGTTCCCTGCTTATAAATTAAAAAATGATGCTGCATGTGGGAGGAGCTGAAATGTCCATATCACCAAATCACCAATGCAGAGGCTTGAGAAAAGGGTTAATTTGAAACCACTTTTTATGATAACCAATGCAAAGGCTCTGAGGAAGAGGAGGGTTAATTTAAAACCACTTAGTACAATCAGGAGTGTTTTTTTTTTTTTTAAAAAAAGCTAAATAAATTCCTGGAGGGACAATGGGAGGAAATCTCAGTGCAAATGACCCCAGGGAAAGTGTCACCTTAAGAAAGACACTCCTGGTCTTGAAGGCAGTGCTGCCTTGAATGATGCCTGTTTTTAAAAGTGTGCTGGTATTCTTGAAATGGAAGGAGTCATCACCTGCACATGTGATGGGAATTAACTGGATGGTTGAGTTAGAAGCTGTAGGAGGCATTCTTAGTGTGATGGGAGTGAGTGAATTCTTTGTCTTGTTTAAAGACAGAACCCCATGAAACTCTACCCTTTCTCCTCACTTTCCTCCATTTTCTCCAGTTCAGTGTCATTAAGTCCTCTGATAGCCAATCCTATTAGTAACTATCTGGAGGCAGCAGGTGGTCCATGTGTCAGTGGTGTGCTGATTCCCCACTAAGTTTTAATCTAAACTTCAAAAGAGCAAATAAAGGTGCTAAACTAATTCCAAGGGATAAAAAAACAGACTTTGACATATCCTGTAATGTTTAAATTGTGTGGAGGCCTGCAATCCCCACTGTCTACATATGGGGCAGGTTGCACTAGCAGAAAGCTGAATGTAGCACTGATGGCCTTTCTAACATCACTGATCTGTATAGGACTTACATCAGATTATACATGCATAACAGTAGCAACAGTCAGAACTGACCACAGAACAACAGACTGGTTCAAGATTGGGAAAGGCATACTGCAGGGTTGTATACTCTCCCCTAACCTATTCAACTTGTATGCAGAACACATCATGCAATGTGCGGGGCTTGATGAATGCAAGGCTGGGGTGAAAATTGCTGGAAGAAACATTAACAACCTTATATATGCAGATGACACCACTTTGATGGCCA